>NC_140594.1:1051621638-1052221638 GCF_964204655.1 Triturus cristatus
GAGGCAGACAGAGAACTTAAATAGTTAAATAAGTATGCCATAGTGTGTAAATATGGAGATGGAAAAGGCCAAGACGAACATTAGTGTGGAGGCGTAGGCAATAGCATTGTAGAATGGAGAAACTGTTGATCCAGTGCTGGGCCAACATGTTACCATTGGTTATCCAAGAGGTCTTTTTTGTGCGACTGAGAAGTGATGGGAGTTAGCACTTGGTCAACCACATATAATTAACAGTGTAACCCATTTGGCCACACAGTAAGGACAAGGAATCAGAAAATAAAGTCAAGAAGTTTTATTGCAAGTTAGCAGTCAGGTTAATGTAAATTAATCTCAGTACCATTCTGTAAAGGTACAAAATAACAACTGGATAGCCAAACCTGCTAAAGACGTACAGGAGCATCAATATGAGGCAAACAATAAGTTCAGTCACAGCACTACAAAGAATTAACAGCAGAATCCGATACTCAGAGAACAGTCTTCGATCTTCTGTCTTAAACGTTAGTAACATCTAAGGACCTCAAATCTAGGGTTTAAACTAAAGAGGATGGTAGAGTATAAAAGATTTAGAAAATCCAGAAAAGGGGAAAAAAACAGGTAGTTGTGGGACGTTTTCAGCATTTCAGAAGCTCGGTCAAAGGTCTTCTACAGATAGGGAAAGTAGTGTTTGCCTAAGCCACACTCAGCAAAGAATCAAAGGGGTAAGCATAGAGGTCTTTACTTCCCAAAGTCCAATGGAAAAGTGGCCAACATCAACCTGTGAGGACACTAGTTAATCCCTCAAGAATCGTCTGGGTGACACCCATTGATCACACCATCAGGGGCTCCATTGTCCTTTTCATTCTCACGTTGTGAGCTGCAACATTAACAAACTTTCCCAGGCCAGTCCTGAGAACGACATCATCCTTGGGCACCTGTGACACATTGATACATTATTGAATAGAGACAGTCAATGTATGCCCTGGCTATCCATTTTCATTGTCAAGGTCCTATTCTCAGGCTCTCTATTGCTAATAGAGGGTTACATCTATTCTCAACTAACAAACCGTGGTAACGTTCCTGCAAAAGGAAAGTACATGCATGGAAAATGGAAAAAGAGTATTTTATGCAAAAAGAAATAAAGGCCTACACGAGTTACGTTAAGAATTTTACTCAATGGTGCACATTATTATGTGTTGTTTGTGCACATAAAACGACAAATTAATTGTGTGTATGTACACAAATTCAGCATTTGATTCACTTTGCACTTTTAAGTAAATGTAAAGTAACTTTGAATGCACAAATATTACGTTTGACTAAAAACTACATTATGAAGACCAATGTGAAAACATTGGTACATATGTTTACAAAAATCTCTCTAGTTTTTAATGTAAATACATTTTAATAGTGTGATGATGGTTTATCAAATCTCTAAACTCTATATTTCATTTAATAAGGTTAACGCGCACATTGTATATGATTTCCTAGTTCTACAGTGAATGCACTTCAGTATTGGATTCAAGGGCAACACTTTACACTAATAACATTAGACCACACAAAGCAATTAATGCTAAATGCACATGTATATTGTGACATTATGACGTGTAAGGGTGGAGCCAAAATTGATTAGTCCACTAATTGAACCAATTGGCCCTCCCTTTGATTGGTAGCATAGATTGTAGGATAGTCCAATCCTTTCTCTTGTCCACAGTGCTGCTGCCCGAAATGCAGAATAAGAAAAATGGAGTGTGGGGGGGGGCTCCTGCACCCCCCCCCCCCCACTGCCCCGGGACCACCAACTCCCCGTGCACTCTTTAATTAAATGCGGGGGTCGGTTGTGGACCCCTGAGCCCTGGGTTCACCACCTCCCTGGGGATTTAAACAGACACTGGGGTCATTGAAACTATGTTTATGTACCAATTCGTTTTCGGAACACCCTGAGACTGTTCATTTCTGTCTGTAAGGTAACCACGTTAAGTGAGCAAAGCCAACCAATAGAGGGGTCAACTCATAGGTGTCGGACTGTGACGACACCCATTCTCCAGGTACCTGTGTTTACCTGCCTCCCGATATTGGGATAAATCCTTTGCCTTATCTATACTGGTTACATTAACTAATCTTTTTATTTGCAGGCCTTATGTCCGCAGGAACTGGTGCTAAAAGACTTGTCCTTCTTTAATGCATGAACAAAGCCAAGATTTCAGAACTCCACTCCGCAGTTAGGATCTCTCCTTGTATATTCTAAGTACGGGAGTAACAGATTATCTCATGATCCACCAAATCCACATTTTTCCCCTTGGAGAGTACAACAGAACTGAACATACTTGGGGGTACCCTCATTTAAGCATCCCTTAAATGTGGCGTTAAAAGGAAGATGATAAGTTAATGAGTGGGTCACTGGATGTTCATAGAAGGAGGCGTGCACTTTATGCCTCGGAGAATTCACTAACATCTCCGGCCTCAGGGATTATGAGTTCCTCACAAATATCTCAAGCCACAAGGTTTAGCAGTAGTAGGAAGGCTGAGCATGAAAAGAGGAATCAAAACAGTAAACCCTCACAATTTTCAGGTTTAATTCATGCATTTACTTCAGAGAGCTGCCCAGATATGCTTGTGTGCTTGTTCTGATATTATTCAATCTAAATATAAATTACATAAAACAAATTTTTTAAGGCCATTCAGTACTCATGGCAGGATCAGAGAAGGCACAGGCAAGTTAGTCCAAGACTTTGCAAACATTTGAGGAGCAAAAAGTCCTCAAAATACACACAGTAAAACCCTGCATTATTCCCTTGATGTGTCACTATTGCCCAAATCAATGGCACTCCATTTATACCCTGAGATAGAGGCTGAGTTGGACTTGAGTGGTTTGAAACCATGGACATGTAGATCACCGCCGGTGTCAGTGGCCAGTGTATCTCTGTGAGCCATCTTGTTCTTCAAACTCACCATTTCCCTTCTTAAAACCTTTTTTCTCAATGATTTCTTAATCCAGCTCTACCTGTTCAATATCTACATCTTCACTGTCTTTCGCCAAGAGATTAATTGGTCGCACTGTTCAGCTTTGTAAATCCCAACGCATAATATAAAATGGTATGAAGGGGATGATAAAAACCAACCAGAGGGCGTACAATAGGCTAAAGGAAAAACTAACACCTTTAATAAATGTTTTTTGTTTTTTTTTAGCAAAGAATAGGGAGGAGGTGCATGTCTCTATACACCACGATGAACTTATTGCAGCTAATATTGACTGCAAAGCAAGGTACGTGGGCCGAGAAGATGCCAGAAGGAACCGTTTCAATGTGACTACGGCACCCCATAATCCTCTAGAGCCTTGTGGAGTTATAGAGCTTTGTACATTTTTATATCATACTGTAACTGTTTTGTGGGTCCTCTGTGTTGGACTGTAAGATGGCAGCTAGTCACTCACCCACCCCCTAAATTGAGTTGTTCAGAAGATCAACAAAATCATTCCATGGGTATCCCAAAAGACAGCAAAAATCTTGTAAGAATAATTGTATACCAAATTCCCTGATAAACTCTATATTTAACAGGTCACATGGTGATTGCCTAGTGGTTCTCATCACATCCGTCTATATTATTAGGGTCCTAATCGGTGATTACACTTCACTACAAAATGTCTCAAGTGACCCCCTACAAGAATCTCGTGCAAACCTGTGCAGAAACATTTCCTGCTGGGAAGCAAGGTATTCTGTAGGTTTCATAAACAAACACCTACAATTTCCACTCGGAGCCATACACTAGAAAAGCATAGAGGACACGTGAAAGCTATATCTGTGGTCATGTTAAGAGGTGTCACACTTCTAAATCGAAACATTCACACAAAGAGAAAAGTGGGTAACAGCCCTAAAAGAGGAAATGACTGAATGGTACAAGATAATCAGAGACTAAAGTGAAACCCACTGAACACATTTTTTGCCAAGGTGCTTTAAATACGTAAAGTAACAAATGGTGCAACATACATGGCATTATTACTATATTAAACCTTATTTGGATGTGTCTTTTTTCCACCAGTGCTTCCATTGGAATGCATTAGAGACTGTTTTACATGTCAAAAGTACGCGTAAGCATGACGCGTTTTGTTTATCTCATACATTCATTTTATAAATGAAGCAATACATTTGTTTGTGTGGCTAAGCTTAGACCTTTTGAGTTTACTAAAATGATATGCATAATATACTTACTGTGGTTTTCACCAAGCTCTCTTCATCCATTGGTCTATTATTGTGTCATTCATTCTTTTCTTCCTCCTACTACATTATGTTGCATGGTCCAATGGTTCAGCCTATTTCAGCCACAGACTATCTTCACTGCATTCTGCTTTTTCACAACGAGTAGACTCACACACAAGGAAGTTCCCTTCAGTGCCAGTGTTTTAGTTTTAAGTTTGTTATTAGTTTAACGCTAACTTTGTGTTAGGAGCCTGGTGCATTAGGAGGACGCTTTTAATGTGAGCACAGGGCACATTCCAGATTTATCTCACACACAAGGAAGTTCCCTTCAGTGCTAGTGTTTTAGTTTTAAGTTTGTTATTAGTTTAACGCTAACTTTGTGTTAGGAGCCTGGTGCATTAGGAGGACGCTTTTGATGTGAGCACAGGGCACATTCCAGATTTATCAGTTCCTATAGTACGCGCACAATGAAACTCTCACTCCCCCTCACTTCTGACCCCCTCAGGGCCCACTGGGCCCAAGAATATCCAAACATCGGTTATGTTATCCAAGGCGTAGACTTTTTATTCACATCAAATCATATAAATCTACACAACCACTATGGGAATAAAGTACTACTTGGATATATATCATTATTCACAGCAACAGACTTTTTGCGACATCCACATGTTGAAGGCAGTAAGGAAATTAGGCATAACAATATAATTGATTTCAGTTTCGCCATACACATGTACTTAAATTTGTTGGCCGACTCGGCCGACCCACTCAGCTGCACACATTGTGCCAGCAGGCCCCAACGCGCTACAGCAAACATTGCATTGCTTGAAATACAGGGCACCGCATAGCGCACCGGCCCACCGAGGTACCTGAACACAGGCAGCCTCCCAAAATGTCCACACAGTCCATACGTTGCGGGATAGGGCAGTAGAGACAGGACCACCAGAAGGTGAGTCCCCTCCCCGCGCCTACCCTCGGCAGTAGAGTCCAGGACCACTAGCAGGTCAGTCCTCTCCCCGCCTATCCACTGCACAGTTCCATCGTACCCCTTCTTGGGGTCCATCCAGTCGCTGAACCTCCATTGCTGCGCATGCCCCCTTTGTTAACTGGCAGCGCTCCACCTTGCTCTTCTGCTGGGTGGGTGGGTGGTTTCTGACGTTCTTGCGACTTCCCTGTCTCCAAGGAGACAGAGGAGGAGACCCCAGGGATGCCGCCTTATATACCAAAATGAGGTAAGTTTCAGTTTTAAAACGTGTACCCACACCTCATCGAGAAATCTGACTACCCAAACCAGCCCCTCCAACTGAAGCTCGGTTTCATGGCACGACTAAGGGCGCCCCTCCACTAGGCGAGGTGGGCGCCTAGTCATCTCCTGCTAGTGACCATTGTTTATCGGACTGTTGCTGTGTCACGGCATACCAGATTGTGTTCATTTGAAACTATTCTTTATAAAGTTATCCTCTTTTTAGTACACTACACAGTGAAGTACATATATAACTGCACTCCTATATGTCATGCTGGTATTTATTTTATTTAAGTACTACAGTTATACTTGTAAAGCAGTTTGGTCTGTATGTCCTGCTTGTATGGCTTTCTACTTTGCTTTCAGTGTTATTGCATGTCGCACTGTCTGATGTAGTTCATGAATGCGCTGAAGAAGCCTTATATTTGACTTTATCAAGGCACATGTTGGATTAGAAACACTGCCAAGTCTTTAAGGAGGTATCAATTATGAATAATGTCAATAGATTAAGGATGCTACCTGTATCTTGTCCTAAAGAAGACCCGCTGTAAGCAATTAACAGGGTGGAAAAACGTAACAGATTACCACTAACTTACCTACAAGTTATGAATTCTTACATTCTTGGACTGTTTTTCTGACAGGCACTGGAATCAGTCAATTTCAGTAACCAGTGGTTTCTCTCTTTGTATATAAAATGGTATATAAGTTGCATACATGTTCAGTTTTGCTGGACCATTGCACTTGCCCTGTGCCTTTACCAGGAGAACCTTTTGTTCTGAATTTTGATGTTCATCAGTAATATTGGTTATACAATATGTCCATAATATACACGTGAAATTGCCTTTAGTCTCTGTTTTATTGATTGTAAATTGAGATATTGAAACAGAACGCGTGGCTGTTTCCTATCAGGAAGTTGTAGCTTAATTCACATTGTCCCTGGCTAGCTAAGGTATCATGGTAGGATTGTCACAGTTAGTATGTCAATAAATATCTAAACATTGAAGAATCCTACTCTCTAAAAGGGCAGTCTTTATGAAATGCAGGATATTTATGGGACTTTAGTTCTTCTTATGGCTGGAAAGATCCCTTACATCTGAGGCTCACCTCATTATCTGTCATTTATCTGTCCTGTGCTGCAGTCCTTTTGTCAGGATCCCTCGTTGTCTATGCCACACAAATTAATCCTGACAAGTCATCCGCAAAACTATAAATGCGAAATACATCTCTCAGGCAGGCATCTCACTGACAAATGAGGCTGACTACCAGCCCTGGCCTTGATGATACTTTAAACAAGTAAAGAAATCAGAAGTTAAAAGTGAGAGGTTATTTGTAGACAACTTGGCAAGGAATAAGAATTAAATGACCTGTTGCTTTCTCATCCTGATTCCAAGCTTCTTTCACTACTTCAGATTTAGTCAACATGCAATCAACATTCTGAAGAGGAAGTCACACACTGCACTGAAGCTCTTGTCATATATATAGTACAAACAGACTCCCAACACTACAAAATGATATGGGGGAAACATGGCGGCCACAAGCTAAGCGGTCGTGGCCGTAACTCCCTCGGGCTTTCTAATGAATACAATATCTATGCTGAAAAGGGGCCACAGGAGATGTTCCAACTAATGAAGCCCCTCTGCTTCTCTGCTCCTACCCTGTAGGATCGTGCCTTCTTTCACCGCGTTTTTACCGCGTTTTATCGCGTCTTCTTGCCGAGCAGTGCTGAAGCTGCTTCTCTGGTGCCCCGCTGGTTTGGTGTTTGGTGTGTGGCGTGCTGTGTGCAGCGTGTTGTCTGGGGGCACTGTGTCTCTTTTCCACCGCGTTTTCAGTGCCGAGCGGTTGTTGTTTTTTTTCTTGGCATCCTGCTGGCTCGGTGTATCCCCGCATGGCCCTGGACATCAGAGGCAGCTTAATTGCACTGCGAACCTCGCAGTAGGAAGGTGCAACACGCGAGTGGCAGCGCAGGGGTACTGCCTGCTTCCAGCTCCAGGTTACTGGAGGCAGAGTCAGTACTGGGGACTACACAAGCGTCTGGACAATCGGTGGCAGTGAAACTGGAAGGAACGCTGACTCTAGTCTCTGTGACAATGCTGCTGTGGTCATCTGGAGAGGAGGTAAGGGCAAGCTTGGTGCTTCAAAGGATTGCTCTGTGGATTGTGTATCTCTGTGCTATCAAGAGAAGACTTCTGAGAAAATCAACTTGGCTGACAAAGATAAGGAAGAGGCTGGTCTTAATCGCCTTAACTGTATGGAGATAAGTGAGGCTAAGAACGTAGGTATTGTTACGCCTAAAGCTAGCAGATACACCTTGCGAGCTAGGGTAGCACATTCTACATCTAATACCGATATTATACAATCTGTACTGCCTCTTTGAGTTTCTCCCCCTGTTTTAGATGTTAGAGTATCAACAAAAGTCTCTACAAAACATAAGGGGGAAAGTGTAAAGTCGGAGATCACCACAAAGAGGAAGGGGGGGGCAGAGGCAGGGGAAGAAAGCTCTGTCTTTAAAAACGAAGATAACCCCTTCATTAAAGACATTTTACAAGGTGATGTCTTCCTCAACAACTCGTGATCCAAAAAAGGGGGGCCTTCAAGAAAGCTCTCAGGATGGCTTAGATAGCATTAGTAGGCAGCCAGTAGACTCTCAGAGTGAGTCACCTGATATGCCTGTGATTATTGCGCAATCCAGCATGCAGCCACCTGTCCATTTGAAGGACCCATTAGCGATCTCTGTGATTTCTGAGAATACTGTATCGGCCATACATCGTAGGATTGTCTAATAGGTTTTCCGTCCTGGCATCTCAAAATGATCGGCAAGATCAACCAAACCCCACTCATAATGCCATCCATGGGTCGGGTGAGTTAGGTGCCATGCATAGTACTTTGGCGGACATTCTACTGGCTCTTAGGGATGAGATGACTAGCAGGTTTACAGTTTCGGAGACTAATCAGGCTGCGATTCAAACATCCTGTGCAGTACTAGCTCAGTAACTTGAGGAAGTCTCTTTAAGAACAGATGCATTAGAGTCGGAGATCCAGAAAATTAATGAGGCCCTACTTAGCTCCACAACAGATGTGGCGAAGCTGGCGGCCCAGAATAAGGAATTAAAAGACGACCTTGAGCGGCTGGAAAACCATTTGAGGAAGAACAACTTGAGGCTTATCAACGTACCTGAAGCGCTTGAGGGAACTGATATTAAGGGGTTTGTAATTTTTTTGTTGAAAGAAATTGTGTGTTGAAGAACTCCCTCCGTATTGACCTTGCTCATGAGATACAGCAGGTGCATCGTGACCCGTTTAAGAGAAATCTGGCCAAGCAGAACCCCAGGAAGATCTTGGTTAACTTTTTGACATAAACTGTTAAAGAGGAAATCCTGTCCTCAGCCCTCAGAGAAGGTGCCATAACGTCTAAATTATGCTCTAACCCTTTCTCCTTCTCTATTAGATCAGATATATCCCGCATCACGGCAACAAGGCAGTGGGAGATGGGGAAGAGATTGGAGGAATTAAATAGTCTGGGGGCAAAGGCCCAACTGAGGTTTCCTGCATCTTTGCGTATAATGTGGAATAACCATATGTATCAGTTCCGTACGGTAGAGGAGGTAGATGCTCTCATTGTTAAGATCAAGAAAGGGGGCGTAGTATAAAGAGGGGTAGGTTTTTAAGGAGAGCCCCAAGACAGCGAGACTATAGATCTAGATGTTAAAGTAATTTCTTATCTTCTATTTTCTAAAATGCCCGAGGGGGTGGTGGTCAAATAGGCTTTGCCTAATAGAAGGGAGGGTTTCCCATGGGTTGTGGGGTCACTGGGTGGGTGGGGAGTGCACGGGGTGGGGAGCAGTGGTTAAAAAACAAAAATAAATCCTCATTCTTATGTTAATAATTGACCGCCTGTTTTTGGGATAGCAGGGACCCCTTTACTGATGAGTGAGGTGACATTTCTCTCATGGAACGTTAACGGGTTAAGGTGCCCCCGTAGACAAAGGCTGGTACTGAAATATTTAGAGCCCTCTCCTGCCCAAATCTGTATTATTCAGGAGACCCATTTAAGCTGCATAGTGTTGTACTATATTTTCTAAATATGCCTGGGTAAAATCCTTTTGCACCTCTGAGCAGACAATACATAGTAAGGGGATAGCTATATTGATGAAGCAGGGGGCCAGTTGCACTGTTAAATCTGTCAAAACCAATCATTCAGGGAGATGGTTAGTGGCCCTGCTGGATTTTAAAGGTCTAGAGTTGGCATGTGCTTCCTTCTGTGGCCCTAACACCGACGACCCGGCCTATATATGCAGATTACAATCTAAACTAATAGAAGTAACCGCCCTCTTAATCATTGGAGGTGATTTTAATGTTCTTTTGGATCCTCGAAAAGACAGATCAAATCAGAGCTACTTTATAGGGGCACCACGAGTACGTCGAGCCATGAAGAACATGTTGCATGACTTGGAGCTCGTTGATGTTTGGAGGGCAAAAGAGGGTGACAGACAGGGGTTCACGTTTTATAGCAAGAAACATGGCCACTCTTCAAGATTGGAATATGTCCTTGTTGACAGGTCTAGTTTAGATAATATGTTAGGTATTACGGTACTGCCTAGTCATTTATCTGACCACGCCCCTGTGCTGTTCACCTTTGCTCGGAAAAGGCATAATCTTCAACCAAGATGGACACTTAAAAGGTCCGCATTGGATGATCCTGAGATTATGAGGGACATTAAATTAGCTACCCTAGATTATTTCTCTATGAATTTTGGCTCAACTAGTATGGACTTCGGTTGGGATGCCTTTAAGGCTAATTTAAGGGGCCAGCTACATAGTCTTATCTGCTCCAAGAATAGGGCAGAGACCCAGGAGCTACAGACCATCGAGGGGAAAATCCGGCAGCTGGAGATAGAGAGAGACAGATTTAATCAAGGGAGCCCTGATAAATTGGCACAAGTACAGCGGGATCTGGAAGGTGCTCGGCAGAAGTATAGGGGAAAATTGGATCAGAAGTGTAGAGCCCAATGGTTAACAAAGAACATGCAGAACTTCGAGTACGGTGAAAAGGCAGGTGCCTTGTTAGCTTGGAAGGCAAGAGTGGATCGATCCAAGAATAGTATTAATTAATTGATTGTAAATGAAGAAGGAAAGAAATCAAGTAGTATTGAGGATATGCAAGCCTGCCTTCTTTCCCTATTCTCCGAGCTTTATAAAGAAGAAACGGTGTCTAGCTCCGAAGCTATACAAACCTGGTTGAGAGACAAATCTTTGCTCAGCTTGACGGTTGAAAGCTGAGAATGTTTAGATTCCCCAATTACAGAGAGAGAGATTAAAGATCAGATAAATAAATGTAAAAATAACAAAGCTGCGGGCACAGATGCGCTCCCAAGTGAGGTCTATAGACTTCTTTCAGATCAGCTGGATCCGATATTGGGTGTTTTATTTAATACACTATACAGCTCGACTGGACAGGTACCTAGGTCCTGGAAAGAAGCAACCATACTCCTCATATTGAAACCCGGGAAGGACCCTCTTAAGGCGGACTCCTACCGACCGATCTCCCTGCTGAATGCTGATTATAAGATCTTTATGGGTATTCTAGCAGGCAGATTGGTCAAATTTGTCCCCAGACTGATTAATGTAGATCAAAAAGGGTTTATACCAGGGAGATATATTCAGGAGCAGACCCAACAGCTAATAGGTAACATCAATTTGGCCAAATTTGACAGAGTCTGTTGGGCATACTTCTGGGAGGTTCTAAGGTCAATGGGCTTCGGCCCAATTTTTATTCAGACCATGATAAATTGTTATCAGGGAGCATCTGCAAAGATCTTGTTAAATGGCTTAGTGACCTCCAGTTTCAGCATCCAGAGAGGAACAAGACAGGGTTGTCCCATCTCTCCCCTGTTGTTTGACATCTATATTGAGCCGTTGGCGCAAGCAATAAGACTAGATCATTCGATTTTCCCCTTTAAATCGCAGCACTATAGTAGCAAGTTGGCTCTTTACGCAGACGACTTGCTGATATATACTAGCAACCCCGGGGCGGTTGTGCCAAGGGTTGCAGCATTGTTGGAGGAATTTGTCTCCCTCTCTGTATATCTGGCCAACACTTCCAAAACTGAGGTGATGTGCTGGAATATTGATGAATGGGAGGGCCCCACGAGTAAAGAGTTAAAATATCTGGGTAGTATTATTGTTAAGGATTTGGATAAAATCGCCAGATTAATTTAAATAGGTCCAGTAAAGAGATTGATTGTCTATTTGCAAGATGGAATTACCTCCAAATGACAATCTATGGTAGGGTTAACTTGGTGAAGATGGTCATCCTGCCCAAGTTGACATACCTCTTTAATACGATTCCTCTAGCTTTCCCTGTTAAGGACATCAGTAAAATCCAAAGTAAAACTGAAAGCTTTATCTGGGCTGACAAGGGAGCTAGATTGTCCTGGAAAAAGTTGAGACGCAGGCTCACTAGGGGAGGGCTTGCTCTTCCAGATATTCGTTAGTATTCTGTCCCCTTTCAGTTTAAAAACATCCGGATGCTGCTTGTAAAACCGGACGAGTCATCATATGGGAGGTTATTGGGTGAGATGGTCATGATGGAGGGTGGACGTGGAGAAGAAGGCTTTTTATATAAGTTTGGGGCACCAAGGTTCTTTAAACGGGTACGTCTGAAGGTTCTTAGGTCTGCCCTTGATAGCTGGTTTAAGGTTAGATGTAAATGGGGATTGGGTATTATTCAGAGTTTGCCCCCATCTGGGAATCCCCGGGGACCCCGGTCTGTTTGAAGGACAGTCTCACAATTCCAATAAAGAGGGCGGGTATTACCACCTGGTCAGAGCTTGTTTCTGAAGAGGGACTTCATCCATGGGAGGTATTAAGGGCTAAGGTGGGGGGTAGTTTCTCTAAGTTTAAATACCTGCAACTTGCCTCTTGGTATACAGCGGAAAAGGAAGATATAAGGGGAGATTGGGAAATGGAACAGTTTTTGCAAACGGTTCACCGTAAAAAGAAAGAAGTTGCTATCTGGTATAGGAAGCTAATGGAAGCTGATGACATGGAAATCCCCCCGCAACATGAGGTCTGGAACCAGTCCCCTTTTGAGTCTAATATTAAAGACTTTTATGAACCTTCTATGAAACTTCTTCATAAACATGTCAAACCGGCCAGCTTAAAGAAGAACCACTTCTTTGTGATCAACAGACTTCATTACACACCTGCAAACATTGCCAAGTTCGCTCCTCTCTCTTCCCCCAAATGTCCAAGATGCAATCTTCTTAATGCTAACGACATACACATTTTTTATGAATGTCCTGTTCTTGGAGTCTATTGGAAGGAAGTGGGGGATGCACTATGTGGCATCTTTAAAGCCAATATAGTAGTGAATATCTCTCTGGTGATATTTGGAGATGATGGTGTGCCTGGGAGTAATTTATCGCAGCCACATAGAGGGTTGCTGGGTTGCCTGGTACTGTTGGCCCGGAGAGAGATCTGCCTGAAGTGGAAAGAGCCACAACCCCGAGGTGTGAGGATTGGCTTAAAGCTGCGTTCGCTATGGCTCGCTTGGATCAGGGAGAAACTTGGGAGAGTGAGGTGAACATCTGGCAGGCTCTAGTGATCTGGGGCCTGGATCTGAGACTGATATAATCCCGCCGGTGCGTTCCGGTCCAATGATTACACCAAGCCATCATCAAAGGGGCTGGTCTGGTCCGACCTAAGCGAATGCAGTTGCCGTAGGTTGCACCGTTTGGTATGACGGCGTCATGTAAGATCTGCAGATGCTTATTGGTGAGATGAGGACCAAAAAAAAAGGAAATTAAATCAGTTTTCATTGAATAAAACAAAACGATGAGATGGGCCCCAAAGGCAATTCCAAAAAGGGAATATTTAGTCCTACACCAGCATTCCTGGACAGAAACACTGTATGTACACAGTCACGGTTGTTATCCACTCCCCTCCTCCCCCATACAAAGATTAACACAGCCCGCAAAATACATGGGCATCTCTGCCAGGCCGAAGTTGGCTTGTCTGCCTATTTCTATCTCAGAGCTCAAGAGTCCCCTAGCTGGACTTTGCATGTTAGATGCTCTGTTAGGGATGTTGAACACATTAAATATCCCTGCTGTTAATATGCACTATTTGGGACACTGAGTCACCCCACGTGCAAAATAAATAAAAGTCATTATTGAAAGTGTACAGTAAAATAGTTCCCTTGTCTTAGCAGACAATGTTCTTCAGACAAACTGTAATGAGCTATAACTGAAAAAAGAGTCTCCGAGTATCACCTCTATCGGCTGGAGTTTCACACTTTAGCTCCCTTTTTGATATTGAAAGTCCTTCCACTGCTGGAATAAACTGCTCTACAGCCGTTTTTTATGTCTAATGTTAGCCAAGAACCCATGATTTTACTAATCTATTATATATCTATCTATCTAGCTAGTTGTCTATAATCTAGCTATCAGTCTTTCTGTCTGTCTATCTGTCCTCGGACCGTCTGTACGTCTCTGTCTATCTATCTATCTATCTATCTATCTATCTATCTATCTATCTATCTATCTATCTATATATATATATATATATATTTTTTAATTCACCAAAGGTTAAAGTCACGTTATAGTTAGAAGAAATTCTCAATTAAAACGTGACATTTTAAACTCTTAAAAAACACTGAAATTCAACATTTATAGTAAACTGTAGTAACTATGACTCGTTCCTATCGCCATACAAAGTGTCCATGATGTTATTTCAGATGTCAACAGTGATGTTCTGAATGATGTCATAGAACATGCAATGAGTGATGTCATTTGTGAGGCTTTACGCAGTGCATGGCGAGGGTGTGAGTTGTAACATCTTCAGTTATCTGTAAGTGGTGAATTTCAGTGTTTTTAGATTTTATAATGTTACATTTGAACTGACACTTTCACCTAATTTTAATCTTTGTTTTTTTTCCAGTGAATTTCTGATTTTTTATTTTTTTTATATAAAGTAAGATATTATCACTAAACCAAACTATAACGTCACTTCAACCTATGCATTTTTCAATGAATTTCTGAGGGTTTTTTTTTTTAACATAAAGTAACAATATAAAGGGGTGTCATGTTAAGTAAGGCAGAACCAGTGGTTTTGTAAAAGGGTCAGAACAACACAATGTAAAAAGGAAGGCCTATTTGCATTATCAGGGGATCACCACATCAGCATATATAAAGCAGAACTATTGGTGTTGATGAATACAGGCCCCAGCTAGGCCCGCAGGACACAAGGGTTCGCTCTTCTGCAATGGAATCTATAAGGAAGTTGGCACGGAAACTGCAAAGTACAAAGACAAAGTTTATTAACCCTTAAGGGTGGTCCTACAATCCATACAACACCCTTCAGTATTGCATAGAGTAGCAAACAGAACTTGCGTACACGGTCCCCTTTTATACACAAAGAGGGGCTCATAAGTGGGTGGATACAACATGAGGCAAAGAATATTACCTTTTATGGTCATTTTCGATACAGAATCAATATATGGGCGGAGCTGACACACTCCTTGAGCCCGCGAAAACATGGTCAAGCAAGGACTAACTGATAACAGATGTGGTCAAGTCTGGGCATGCGCCAGACAGACAAAGGAGCTATTTATAGACTGTTACTAGGCAGATTGCAAGAGCAACTAACACGAAGATAGGACTCTTGTCCGTGGAGGCATGACAATACAAAATGGAGTCCAGACTTTAGTCAACATAACAAGAGAAACTCGGTCATATAAGGGGAATTCATGTCTTCAGTAAATGCTTACTCACACCGCTATTTCAATTTTCAACAGACGACCCTTTCAGCATTTACTGAAGACATCCGGTTTGTTAGGATAATCATAGTATATGTCAATCTTCATCATTTCTTCTATTTCTTTAGTCAGATGTTTCTGGTAAGTGACATTGGCAATAGCTTTCTTATCAGGAATGCAGAGTGACACACATAGGGAACAGAGTAAAGGACCACATTGAATACAAATGCAACAAGAAAACAAAACTGCCACAATGATACAGAGACCAGTTAGGACCTTCCACCCCCATGTGGTGATCAACTCCCAAAACCATCCAGAAAAGGTCCAAGTACCATTTTCTGTATGGATTTCAGCTGCAATTTTATGCAGTTTATTGATAGCATTATAAACTGATGGCGTGTGGTCAGGAATAAACACGCAACAACTACTTCTGATAATTTTACAAGCTCCACCTCGGTCAGCTAACATAACATCTAACACCATGCGATTCTGCAATGCAACAATTCTAGTAATCTGTAATTCTTCCGTAAGATTCCCAAGAGCAGCAGCGGTTTGATTTGTCACAGCCTCTACCACTCTTGTTAACCTTCGAACTTTCCTACTATTTAGGGCAGCTCCAACAAAGAAAAACAATCCTAAATTAAAATCAATATACTGCTGCAGACTGGTGTCAGTCTGGTCCACGTCATCAATCGATAGAGTACGTTTATACCTATTTACAGTCACATTATTCAACAACTTCAAATCTTTATGATAAGATGCAGGCGCCAAGAACACAGGGGGTAATAGGAATGCTACATAACATACTCCAGACCAACCGGCTGGCAAACGGTAATAACCTTTATTTCCACATACGAAGTATGTATTATGAGATGCTAAGAAGGTACTGTTATTCAATCCGTCGATATTTAGAATAGTGATGCAATCACTAACACCAACAGGAATATAACCCACACTCTGGACACACAGGTCCGCTTGAGCTTGTGCCACTTGAATCACAAATCGGTCTTTCCCCACAGTGTCTCTGGTGTTCGTGAAAATATAAGGAATCGATTCATTGTCTGGTCGATACTCTTCCCATTCCCAAATTGTCCCATTCGCTTGCGGGTATCCATCTTTATCCTGATGACATTCCCTATTAAGTCTGAAGAGTAATCGTCCCACTGTAGGTTTCCGGGTGGCAAAAAGCAAAGTGTACCATGCTCTACAAGAGCCATTATGAGAGAAAGGAAGAGGTATGAATGGCGTTCCTCCTTTCTTCTGATGAGCTGGCATCATACCACATATCCAACAGTTCGTAGCATTCGTGGCAACGTGGGTATGATGCAACATCTGGATGAAAGTGTTATTCAAATAAGACTGACGATGCTTCAATTCTTGATACGGAAGGGTATAAAAGTAGTGCTCCTCAGGCACTGGAGTAGTCAACACAAGTAACTTTCGAGCAGGAGTCACATCCTCCACAAACCATGTGGCTATCCCAACAATAGCTACTGTAAGCATAAAACCTGTTGCACAAAGGATTTTCTTTTTCTCCATGTCAGAATAAAGAATCAATATCTTCCTGAAACTAAAAGGTTTGTCAGAACTCTTCCCCTTGGGCAGCGGTCGATTTCTTCACCAGCGGGCCAAGACGGGTGTCGCTACACTAATGCAGGGCTGATCCCCCCCCCTTGCCTCATTGGCTCTCCGTTTCACTAACCCAAGGGCCGTTCTGACAACATGTCCTAATACTGAAGAATTCACTTCCTTGGCCTGAGATGATATCGCTTTCCTCCAGGAGTCGCGTGGTCCGGGAAGAGCTCCTCAGTGTCGTTCGGTTCCACAGCACGGCTTTTCTCTGCAGTCAGAATCTCTCGTTGATCGGTCAATACAGCAGGCTCCACCAATCCGGGCGGTACTTTGCGACAGTGCAGGGAATGGATCCAATTCTTTCTGTTGGAAACCCGCACAGCCGTCCTCGTTGCAAGTAGGACCTGCTCAGGACCAACCTATCTCGGCTCCAAGCTGTTCGTCCTTTCAAAAATCTTCACCATAACATAGTCTCAAGGCCGGAGACTATGTCCTTCGCCGGTGGACCGATCAGGGAGCGCCTCCCGGACCTGTTGATGAATAGAAACCAAGTTATCCGTTAACTGCGCCAGATAATCATTCATCATTACACAAGGTACATCATACACAGCCTTAGGTCTTGGTGGACCCCAAATATTCATTGGGCGTCCGAAAATAATCTCGTACGGTGTAAGACCGGTTCGAGAGTGCGGTATCGATCTAATGGACAATAATGCCAGTGGTAAAGCATCTGGCCAAGTCAAAGATGTCGAAGCTTGGATTTTAGCGATCTTGAGCTTCAGTGTACCATTATACTTCTCGACTAGTCCTGCAGACTGAGGGTGAAACACTGCGTGAAACTTCTGGGTGATGCCCAGACCCTTCAGAACATACTTTATAACATCCGCTATAAAGTGGGGTCCGTTATCACTCCACAGAAGTCTACAAACGCCATATCGAGGGAAGAACTCCTTCAATAGCATCTTGGCGGTAGTCATTGCAGTATTGTCTTTCGTAGGGTATGCCTCGACCCATTTACTAAAGGCACATACCACTACTAGAACGTACTTCAAATTGTTACAGCGCTCAAGCTGGATGTAATCCATCTGCAAAACCTCAAAGGGTGCAGTAGGTGTCGCAAATCCTCCTGCTGGAGTTCGAGTACCCTTTCCTGGGTTGTACCTCAGGCAAATCATACAGGTCTGCACCACCCTCTTTGCCGCGCTAGCAATCTCTGGATGCTCCCAGACTTGTGTAAGCAATTTTACAATTGCGGAAGCTCCAACATGTGCTAGCCCATGTGCCATCTGAACCATAGGTTGTACAAAAGCTGTGGGTAGCTTCCATCTATCCATCTGCTTATTTCTCCAACAACCCTCATCATCCAATTCTCCCTCACTGGACCATTGCTCCCGTTCTTTATCAGAAGCGGTCCTCTGTATTTCCCGCACTTCTTCCTTCGCATCGTGCCATCTTTCTACCTGCGACTTCACTACATACATGGCAGTAGCACCGGGCTGCATCGCAGTCTCCCGTGCCACCCGGTCTGCTAACGCATTCCCTTCTCCAACTTTATCAACTACTTTCTTATGGGCACTACATTTAATGATAGCAATTTTCCTCGGATATGTCAATGCAGTCAAAAGGTTGTGAACTAACTCTCCATGCATTATTTGTACTCCATGCGACGTTAGAAACCCTCTCTCCTTCCAGAGTAGGCCGAAATCGTGCGCTACTCCGAAAGCATAGCGGCTGTCTGTATAAACATTCACACACAATCCTGTACTGAGCTCACATGCTCGTGTTAATGCTATCAGTTCCGCTGCTTGAGCTGATTTCTGTGGTATGCGTGCTGTCTCCACTATTGTTTGCAGTGTGGTAATTGCATACGCTGCTGAAGTCGTACCGTCTGGTAGCTTCAGGCATGATCCGTCCACCCACAGTTCTCCATCTACATCTGGAAAGGGCGTATCCTGGAGATCAATACGACCCTTTGTTTGTTCCTCAGTCACAAGAATACAATCATGTGCTTTCCGCGCTCCAGACTGAGTCTCGGGGAACGGCAGCAATGTGGCCGGATTTAACGTTACGCACCTCTTTAACGTAATATGAGGAGCCAAAAGCGTCAGCTCATATCCCGTTAAACGGGCACTGGTCAAATGCTGCGTCTTTGTCTGATTAAGCAGGGCATCAACAGCATGGGGGACTAATACCAACAGCTTATGAGATGACACAATTCCCTCGCTTTGGCGTATTGACACAGCTGTCGCCGCAACCGAGCGAAAACAACCAGGCAATGCTCGGGCAACAGGATCAAGTACAGCCGAAAAATATGCACAAGGGCGCTGCTTGTCGCCGTGCATCTGCACTAAAACTGATAATGCACATCCATCTTTCTCATGCACATACAGCGAAAAAGGTTTTGTATAATCAGGGGTCCCTAACTCTGGTGCTGAACAAAGGGCCTGTCGTAATTGCTGGAAAGCAGCGTCACACTCATTTGACCAAGGAAGCGGAATAGGTGTGTCTTTTGTCAAAAGGGCTAATAATGGCTTGGCTATGTGTGAGAACCCTAATATCCATTGCCTACAAAAAGAAACAAGACCCAAAAATGCACGCACGTCCTTCTGCGTGGAAGGCGCTGGCGTGTCCAAAATTACTTGGATACGATCTGGTGTGAGTGCACGCCCCTCCTTAGACAAAAGGTGACCCAGATAAGTCACCTTTGGTCTACAGAACTGCAATTTCTTCCGAGATACTTTGTGATTGTGGGATGCCAAAAAGGAAAGCAAGGACAACGTACTCTTCTCACACAACTCCGGAGTGTCAGCCGCCAACAAGATGTCATCGACATATTGAATGAGGGCGACACCCTCGGGCAGGACAAAGGAGTCCAATTGTCTTTTCAAAGCTTGACTGTAAATGCTAGGGCTTTCTGTGTAGCCCTGAGGAACTCTACAAAATCGATAAGACCTATTATTCAGAGTGAAACCAAAAAGGTATCGACTATCGGGATGAATAGGAATCGAAAAGAAAGCATTTTTCAAATCAATGACTGAAAACGTCGTCGCCGTAGGCGGGACCAAAGTAAGCAACGTCGTGATATCAGAAACCACTGGATATTGAGGTATCACGATCTTGTTTACTTCTCTCAAATCAATGATAAACCGATAAACTTTGGCATCCGTATCCTTTTTCAAAATGGGTAGAATCGGACTGTTACAGACGTTGTAGGGAACCTCCTCCACTACTCCCACCTTAATCAAATCCTGCACAATCTGTATAAGGGCCTCCTCCCCCTCCTGGGAAATACGATACTGCGGGAGGCGTGGTAACACCGCCCCCTCCTTGACACTAATATGGACAGGCGGAATCACCATCTGTCCTACATCGGTATCCGAAACGGCCCACAAAGTACGGGGGAGAGTTGCTAACACGGTATCCTCTGCAACCACACACATCCGTTCAGACAAAGGGTGATTATCATTTAATATCACACGCACACCAGCGGGGGAGCAGCGGATCGTAGCTCTGAAGTGCTTTAGCATATCAAGACCCATAATGTTGTCCGGCGTGTTCGGGGCAAGCAAAAACGGACAGGGTGCAGAAAAAGAATCAACCTGAAATGTGAGGGGCCGAGAAAGAGGGCTTCGGGAGAGTGTACCATCAAACCCTACCGATGTAACCATTAAGCCAGATGGGGGAGCCCTCGGAACCAATTGTTTAGACAGCGCACTACGAGTCGCTCCTGTATCTACTAGGAACTGATCAGTGGAACCCAAAACCTCAGCTGATACATAAGGACCCTTCTGATCAACCGGCACCTCAACTGATTCTAACCCCCATCCAACGCATTCCTATGCATGCTGAGAATCATGGTACCCAGAGCGGTCAATCCCTGACACTTGATACTGGTTTTGCCGATCAAAGACATTAGGTCTATCTCGGTGCTGCCCGGCAGGGTCAAAACGAGCGTGATCGTTAGAATTCCCCCTAAGATTCGAGAAACTCCCTCTACCTCTCGGGCCACCCTGAGTATGTCCCTGCCGCGAAGCATGCAACGCCGGGCAATCTCTGGCCCAGTGTCCCACTTGTTTACAATACGCACATTGATTCCTATTCAAATCAGATCGGCCCGAGGGAGGACCATAAAATCCTCCCCTACCTCTATTGACACCCCGACGGGGCGGACCATACACTTGCGCTAACATCACCTTCGTTTTTAAATCTTTCGACTTCTTCTCCTCCTGCCCCTTCGCTTCTTGCTCCTGACGCTCATAATACTGAGCTATAGTCAGGAGGGCTGTCGGAGACGCCGTGGACCAAGAACTTTCACTCGCCTTTAGGCGGGCCGCTATTGCCGGTAATAAATTCGCCACATATTTATCAGCAAAAAGGTGCCGACCCGTATCATCCGTAAGGGACTGACCACTAAAATCATGAAATGTCTCCTCAAAGCGCGTGAAGAAATCTGCAACTGATTCATCGGCTTTCTGCTTACACGAGGCTAACATGTTCCAGTCAATCTTTTTAGGGGGAATGATTGTTTTCAACTTAGTCAGAATAGCAGCAGGGAGATCCAAAATAATTTGAGGTGGTTTCTGCGCGGGCTTCCTCTCCCTATCCTCATTCTCAAGCTCAGACCACCGAGCCGTATAAGCGGCAACATCGTCCACCTTCCGTACGGATCGCCACATATCCGGTGGTAAAATAAGCCCAAAGAACAGATCTATATCTGCTAAGGTCATAGTACAAGAATTCAAGGCCCCCTCGACTTCTTCGTAAAAGGCCGCTGGATTCTTGCGGGGATCAGGCAACGCATTCTTTAATGCCATGACGTCAGCCCTATGCCAGGGAGTATAAACCCAATTGTACACAAAATATCCCTTAGCATCGGTGGAGGTAATATCCGAACTAGTTCCCGCTCCTTTAGGAGGAACATACAAAGGTGCCGCCTCTCGCATTGGTTTAGCATGCACTAGGTCGCTCTTATCTGAGTGGGAGGTAGATGATTGGTCATCACCGACACGTGAAGCCGACTGCTTTTCCTCCTCAGCTTTCTGCCGCGCTTTCTCTTTAAGGTCACTCACCGCGTCCCGTAATGCAAACAGCCGTCGAACCGCATCAGGCGCCTTAGAGGGAGAGAACACCATTACGCAATGCTTTAGCATCTGATACCACATCATCAGGCTCAAAGACGCTGGAATATTTCCGGAAAGCAGCAATCACTTCATCAGAAAAGTGGCCCAAAAAATACAACTTCTCTCTATCCTGCCACTTCTCCCAAGAATTCAACAACTCAGCAAGGGATAACTTGCCCTTAAGTGCACGATAGGAAACTTGCCGAAGCTCACCCATTCGGTCAACCGATAACATGGACCGCGTGTCTACCTTACCCGACACCGATCCAGAATCCTGTGGCCCCGGGGCAGACGCGCCAACATAAGGGGGCGGAGAGCGATCTAGTAAATAAAAATCATCGTCAGGATTATTAAGGACAGGATAAAGTGACTGACGGACAGCATATTGACCCGAGACTTGCAACCTACGCTCTTTCTCTTGTCTCTCCGTCTGTTCTCTTTCCTCCCGACGCTTCGCTTCCTGTGCTCGCACATGATCATTCTTCCGTTGCTCTTTATCAAACAGCGCTTTCTCACGTTTCTCTCGCTCACGCACTTCCTTCACCCATAATCGCACACATTCAAACATGTCTTGACGAGCACGCCGTTTACACATACACTGTTCCACATACTCAATCTTACGCATATCAAACGATCCATACAAAGGCCATCGTAACTCAGGATCCTTTCTGGTATATTTCCTCCATATTGTGCTGTACATTATGGAAGAAAGACCATGCTTCACATACATATCCCTATTAGGAGTCCCCTCTGGGGGAGCTGGAGCAGATTCCTCGAGGTTTAACCGGTTTCCGAAGCAGCAGCACCACTTACGGAGTGCGCTAAAAGCAGGCATGCTCAAAAATAATGCAAAATATGCAGTATTATCAAAAAAATGGCACTTAAACGTTGTGCCGTTCAAAGTTACACAGTTCCGGAGAAATATCTCCACATTACCTGCCTATATGTGTTGCAACGCATATATTCTCACAATAATCAATACAAGATATGACCGGTCATCACAAATCAAACTCAAATAGCCAAACCAGGCTTCAAAAACTCTAAGCAAGTACCGTACAACGGTTCTTACCAATCAAGAGTCCAGATTCCAACTGCCAAGCTCCAAAATTCGCCCAAACGGCTGTCACGGCAGGACCGACAGAAGAGGTCTCAGTCGAGGACCGGCGCCACCCAGATCGTCAGCTCGGAAGGGAAGGAAGAAAGCCTCGGGATGCCAGGACTAAAGTGCCTCTGGCAGTGATCACATCCCCGGCCAAATTCCTCACCTTCGTCACGACCAATCCTTCGAGCATCCGAGTCGCCGATGAGCCCCACGTTGGGCGCCAATTGATGAATACAGGCCCCAGCTAGGCCCGCAGGACACAAGGGTTCGCTCTTCTGCAATGGAATCTATAAGGAAGTTGGCACGGAAACTGCAAAGTACAAAGACAAAGTTTATTAACCCTTAAGGGTGGTCCTACAATCCATACAACACCCTTCAGTATTGCATAGAGTAGCACACAGAACTTGCGTACACGGTCCCCTTTTATACACAAAGAGGGGCTCATAAGTGGGTGGATACAACATGAGGCAAAGAATATTACCTTTTATGGTCATTTTCGATACAGAATCAATATATGGGCGGAGCTGACACACTCCTTGAGCCCGCGAAAACATGGTCAAGCAAGGACTAACTGATAACAGATGTGGTCAAGTCTGGGCATGCGCCAGACAGACAAAGGAGCTATTTATAGACTGTTACTAGGCAGATTGCAAGAGCAACTAACACGAAGATAGGACTCTTCTCCGTGGAGGCATGACAATACAAAATGGAGTCCAGACTTTAGTCAACATAACGAGAGAAACTCGGTCATATAAGGGGAATTCATGTCTTCAGTAAATGCTTACTCACACCGCTATTTCAATTTTCAACAGAGTTGACAAAACGTCACCACAATAATTTATCAATAACTATAATCCAATGTAAATACACACATGGCAATGCTCAGCAATAATTACTGTCACAAAATGTTTAAAAATAAATGTCTTCGGCAGGTGCTGCACTGTCCACATGCACTGCTGAGGCTGGATGCCCGCCTTACCCACTCTTGAGGAATCCGGAGCATCTCCGCATGGAGAGCCTGCAGTCAAAGTGAGGCTTTAGTCGACCATTGCCCGGTGGGAGACTATCGACTGGGCACTACTGGGGCAACTTCCAGAGGAGCAGCCTGGATATAGAGACAGCACATGTGGCAAATGTGGAGTGATTTAGCCAAGACGCCATACTCCATGTGTATTCAAGGTTTAATAGAGCTGTTTCCCTTGGCGTTCTAGGCTCTCATGGCGCCTCCCTCCTTTGCAGTGCTTGTTACGGATGCCTGGGGAAGGCATTGGCGTGGATATGAGAGTCTGTGTGGACTTGACGTCTTGCTTGCTAGATACCATGGCGCAGGAGTGACATGGTAGATACCCTAAGGGTGTTTTGGTGGAATTTACCCCATAAGGGATGCTGCATTTCAATTTCTTTTTTTGCTATTTTGCACCATGTGGAACAGAGTGGAGCCTAGACTTTTTGACCTCGTGGAAGTGGTCCAGTACTAGGAGTTCCAATGGTAAGTCCTCTCTTGATCTCAAGGACTTGGGGCTAAGGGGGTTTCTTTATCTGGTCACTCTCCGGTGTCCTGCATAAATCGGGGTGCTGCTTGCTGGGCATAGCCTTCTATTTTTTAGCCTGCTGAGATCAATTGGCTAGTTCCTGACGCTCCTTCCAGAGACTCATTAAATCTCGTGCTCTTAGAGACTCTCCTCAGAAGGCTGAAGACCTTTACTTTAACCAGAATAAGAAGAGCTCAGGTTTTCCTGGGCAAGCAACTCAAGATAAAGGCCAGCCTAAGAAACTGTTGATTCCTCTCTCCAATTCAGGTGCCCTGCACATGGCGGATATATTAGAAAATATTTCACTTGGTGGCACTGCAGCTAACATGGCTCCTGGCCCTCCAAGCACTGAGACATGAGCTTCACCACAAAGGGTGCCACTAAATTGTGAGCAGAAGGTGGCTCTCCCAACGGGGATGGTCTTTGAATCTAGGGTCTCATTTATTAGTAATTGGCATAGAGCAGCGCCGCAGGTCTTTTTGCATGCGGGCACCTACGCCAATGTGAAAGGTCAGGAATGCACCATAATCATGAAATACTGTGCATTCCTGTCCTTTACTCCTGTGCAGGCACACAGTTTGCTGCCTAGTGCCAATGTAGGGACCCTTGCACTATAATGCACAAAAACAATTCCGAGAGGCGTTTTCCTCTTTCTATGTGTGCTGCACAATGCAGCACACATGAAAAGAGGAAACAACAAGGAGAAATAAAAATATTTCTCCTCGTTACGCCTGCTCTGGGGAGGGGTAAGGTTTTGGCACTGCCCCAGGTTTACATGATTCAGTAAATCATAGGTAGCGTCAAAATACAAGGGAGTTGCGTGGTAAAACCCACTGCAACACCCATGGAACACCTCTTTGACGCAGAGTAAGGCAAGGCAGCGATTTGCACTACTTTGTGTCGCTCTATATCTATGAGACCATGCAAAGCCACGCAGAGTGGCTTTGCGTGGCCTCATAGATATGATTGGGAGGCTTGCGCTGCTGGAGCATCAAAAAAAGTGACGCTTTGGAGGCGCAGGCCTTTCATAAATGAGCCCCCCAGTTTGGGCGACTCCTAGGGTTCCGATCATGAAACACATCAGATACAGCCACCAAAAGTGGGAGCTGAGGCATTGGCAGTGCAACATTATCCACTATTTAAAAACCCTTATTACAAAGACTTAATATTGGCTCTTAAGCCTACGGAGAGTGAACACTTGAAAGAACTCAAAAGTCGGAAGTTTGCAAAATGTCATATCTAAAGGCCTTGCGCTAAAATGAAGGGAAAGACGAGCCGTCAGTTTTCGGGACAAAAAAGCGTGCATGAGACATACATCATAGATACTTTGAATTTAGCACTCGATCCACTACTATCCTCCTCCCTCATTTGGCAGCATCTCTGGTGGATAACCAGTTTAAAACCTCTCCTCCTAATGTACCTGCTGTTAATCAAGTGATTTGAGATTTTTCTAGCCGAAATTAGGGATATCAAAATATCTCAGTCCCAGGCTATTTCATTCTAGCATGCCCACCTAACCAGGATCGATGAGAAGCTCTCACTCTTTTCTGATCAGCTTGAGCAGCGGGTCTGTAAGCTAGAAGACAATGTGGGTAGACATCGAAAGACCGCTGAGGACACTGTTAAAGAGCTCTTCTGGTTAAAATCAAAATGAGAAGAATTGGAAAATCATTTGAGGCAATCAGATTTAAAATTTGTTGGTATCCCTGAAAGCAGGGAATCTCAGAAAGGGTTGGTTGAAAACGTTGAATCCAAGTGTGTTTTTTTGGCAGGAGACTCACTTGAAGTCAAACGCTTTTAGATGAACTATTCCTTCTTTCATTTCACCTTCTATTTCCTTGCCAGCTTGCTTGGCAAGCCGGGAAGTATCTATTTTTTTCTTTAAAACTATCATTTGGGAAATTTTGAGCATCAAAAGAGAAAATCTTAGGCGATGGCTCTCTGTGATTCACAGATGTTTAATTAAAATAATTATTTTGATACAGTAGAGAATGAGACTTCATCGTTGCAACAGATGTATGCAATATGAATGGAGACAAGGAGATTGATCATGGTGTATACAATATGGATGGAGACAAGGAGATTGATCATTGTGGGTGGCTACTTTAATTTAGTTCAGAACCCAGGTTTGGGTACTTCTCGCAAAGGTAAAGGCCAGTTAAAACCTAAATCTGATAGAGAGGCTCATGGGAGATTATGGTCTGTTGGATCCGTGGTGCATTGCGAATCCCGATTTCAGAAAATGTACTAGATTCAGCATCAAGGATCGATTTTTTTAAAATGTCTTACTCTTTAAGTAGACTAGGCACTGAAATTCTCGGGAACAGGTTCTAAAACCATTTGTTGGTCACTATACAGGGGTCAGGTAGGTTAGTGGCAAAAACAAAAAGTGGCACCTGAGTAGGTAACTCCTATCTAATGAGAGATGTAAAACTGATACTCGTGTATATATTGGGAGTTTTTTAGGCTCAATGCTAACTCTGCCCCTACTGTCACGATTTGGGTGGCCTTTAAGGCATGTTTTAGGGGCCATGTTATTGCCTTTAAGGCAAGACAAGACAAATATCTTAAATTAGAGATCAAGATAGTTTGAGGATACAGCCCTACTCTACTTTCCTTAGTAAGGCTTTTAATTCAGGCCAGATAAGCGCTTAGGGATTTCTTTTTTTTTTTTAAATTGGTTAATGAAAAGAATGCCTTTCAGAGAGTGTACGAAGAAAGTGAACATGTTGTTTGGGTTTGTGCATGGTCTGCAAAAGCGATGCCATTCAAAAGATCTTTTTCAAGCTTTATTTTGCACTTTATAAGGCTCCAGAAGTAGCTTCTGAGGATGCCGTGTCTACGTTTCTTGTCTCAATACTTTTATCTAAATTATCAGGGGAACAACAGAAGACTACTATAAAAACCAATCTCTTCTGTCAAATGTCAAAAGGCCTTGGCCTCAATGGCCAGTGTTAATGCAACAGGCAACAATGGCATCCAAATAGAGATCTATAAGGAGTTTGCCCCGGTACGCCAAGATTTCCTGATTAAACGTTTTAATGAAATAATTTCTCGGGTAGTGATCGTGGCTTCCCTTACAGAATGTATTGTTTTGAGTTTTCTCCAAAAGATAAACCATCTATTCATCCTAATTTCTATAGACCCATTAGTTTGTTAAGATTTTCATAAGTAATTTATAATGTGCATTTAACTAATCATAATTGACTCAGGCAATAGACTACTTTGCGGTGAATAAAATCAAAGCTGCTATTATAATGGTCGATGCTGAGAAAGAGTTAAATCTAGTAAACTGGATAGCACTATTCCAGATCCTGGGGAAGTTTCCCCAATGAATTTATAAATGCGTTAAGGAATCTGTATTAGTCCATTTTGGTCTTTCTAGTAATAATGGGGCATTTTCTAAGAGTGAACAAAAGTTTGTCTTATCTGTTTCAATTGCATGGTCACTGATTTTACAATTGTGGAAATCGACAAGGTGCTCTCTCTTTATTCAATAGCAAGTTAAAATAACTAGGATGAGGCAAATGGAATATGTTCATGCCAAAAGGTATAATCAATTGAGGAGATTTGAACAGTTGTGGTGCCCTTTTCCCGCTGATTGAGGGTATGGGAGGTTGTTGCGTAGAGCGTATCAGCATAAGCACTGCTACTTTAGGTTGTATGTTTGCACAAGCTGTTCCTAATTGACCTTTTCTAATATGCATGTTTGCACCCAGGAAGAATGTTCTGCTTTTTAATAAGTATGTATAAGATAGGGACTGTGTCACTTTATTTGTTTGCATTTTTCCACTGGGCATGATTGCCCTACTCTTTGGAATTAAGTAGCCGGAGTAGCTGTTTGTTTAGTCATACTTTAGCCTTTATTTTTATTATTGCACTTTATCTTCTTATATAGTTGTTTCTGAAATGTCTCTGCTGATTTTTGTAAAATTATCGGGAGTGTATAAGCGATTAGCTCTAGAGGCCTATTTGCATGCTGGTCACTATATTTTAAATTGTATTTATTATATTTTACGGAGTTTTATATAGAGCGAACTTGACCCAAAGGTATCGGGTATCAGAGCGCACCAGTTGCGTTACATGATGACACATTCATTTTTGTTAGGCACGGGGAGATTAACTGATTTGCCCAGAATCACAGGATGTTCAGCATCATTGCCGGAACTCGAACCCGGTTCCCCATATTCAGGGTCGACCGCCCTAGCCGTTAGGCCAACTCCTCTCCCAAGCTAACCATAGCTTCTGAATATGGCGGGCTGTTTGCTTGCACTATCTAGAAATGTTTTGCCTTTTTGATTGGAGTAGCTGTTTTGCCATACTTATTTTAATTTATGTAAAATCTACTATGTGTTTTAGTTCGTTATGTATACTACTTGCATTGTGCTTCATTGAAATGATTGATGGAATTATGGTACAACTGAACAAAACATGCATTTTCATATTTAAAAAATTGCCATAAACCTGTTTTACTCTTCCTTGAACATACTTCAGGCCACAAAATACAGCCAGAAGTCCAACCATAAAGGCTTGCTGAAGAGCATACATCTGCAGCTTGGAGTGCTTTAAAAATGATAGTTAGCTTTCCTGAAGTTATATATTCAATGACCCAAGAGACTGTGTTGTTTTAAACGGGAAACAACCATTAAAACACAGTCATTACAACGCACTACATTTACAATGCAGTCATTACAACACAACTGCCTTTACATCGCATGCCATTAGAATGCAGCCATTACAACGCATGTCACTACAACGCATGCCATTACAACACATTCTAAGTTAAATAATGGGGAATACCCCTACACTATCCAACACTTAACCTACTGTTGCACTCACTGGAGTGGGAATTGTAATGTTTACCCCTACACTATCCAACACTTACCCTACTGTTGCACTCACTGGAGTGGGAATAGTAATTTTTACCCCTACACTATCCAACACTTACCCTACTGTTGCACTCACTGGAGTGGGAATGGTAATTTTTACCCCTACACTATCCAACACTTCCCTTACTGTTGCCCTAAAAGTGTTATGCGGTGTAATGGTATGCCTTGTAATGGAATACGTTGTAAATGTAGTTTCTAAAAATGCGTTGTGATGGCATCCGTTGTAAAATCATGCATTGTAATGAATGTTGCGATGTAAAAACCACGTTGTAAAGGCATGCGTTGTAAATGTTTGCGTTGTAACGTGTCCTATTCGTTTTAAACATTTCCTGTGGGCTGCTGAGCTCCCTGCAGCCCCCACAACACTTTTATAAATTGTTTGTCGTGCCCCTGCCCCTCCTTTGGGCACCACAACTACTTGTTATAAAGAAAGCTCACACAGGGTATTATTGTGCACTCCCGAGAGGGACCAGTTAATATTTAATGAGTGGCTGCAACACATTTTCTTTTCTTTTTTCTAAATTCTGGATGTCCTAGTCTCACCTGAAGCAACCCATAGCCAAGCTTTTGTTTCCTGGCAGCGCGGCGAGCTCACTCCTGCATTGCTGCACCTTTGTTTACTTTTGCTGTCTTGGGAAAAAACTGTGGCAGCTTGGGGACTCCACCTCCATGCTGCTGAGCCAGCTCTCCTCCTGGTTTGAAAGACACAGGTCTTTCAGGTATTTACTGAAGATGAAGATACAATTTGTGGGTCTTGTTGTGGTGTTGGATGCCAAATGTTTAGGGGAGAAGAGTTCATTTAAAGAAAGATGTTTATGTGATGTTTAGTGGGGCATAGGATATCCAGTTTTTAAGTCCCAATCTAGTTTATTTTACTATTTATTTACTTAGTATATTAGTTTATTAAATATATTGTTGTGTGGAGTTCAGTGGTGGCCACTACACACAGTGGGCGGTGGGAGGGGTAGCACGTGGGGGGAATAAAAAAAAATAAAACTTACCGTAAGTTGACAGCTGTGTCCCACGTCGCGCCGGGTGCTTCCTCTTCGTGTCCCAGGAGGTACTGGGGCTGCTTCAGACTACCTGTCCAACCCGTGCAGGGATTGGTCTGAGCAGGCTAGAAAGATGCCCTGCTCAGACCAGGGAGTCTGTGGGGTTTCTCCAGTGCAGCTGCTCAATGCAGCTGGGCTGGAGAAACCCTAAGTGCGCATGTGTGTTCTTGTCGGCCAGAGACGACCGGCCAAACACACATGTGCACTTGGAGAGTGCACATAGCACTCCTCCTACTACCCCCTCCCATGCCCCGGCCCGCCCCTCCCCGTACACGCTGGCTGAGGCAGCTGCTCAAAAATAAAACGATTATCAAATATTGTTTTATTTTTTAGCTGCTGGCTCTGCCAGTGGGGCGACGCTCCTCCGCCATTGCGGAGGAGCGCCCCTGGTAGAGTTATAGCTGTGCCTGACAATAGTTTTGTTATGCTTGGGGTCTTAGACATACTATGCTTCATCAAGATCAAAGGAAACCCTGGCAAGTCTGCCATTATCTCTTATGAGTAAACCTACAGGGGTCATTTACTGGACAGCTCTAGTCCTCTTCAGGAGAAGTGGAAGCTTTCTAGTCCAGTGCCATTGTCATGTATTGCAAATGATGTGCCTCTCTTTCAAATGTAAAGGAATAATTGAGACTTAGAACTTACTCAAGCAAAGTGTTTTAAAACAAATGGCAAGTTAACGTGGTTAGAATATTTGAAATATGGACTTTTTAAAGTCACTAAGTAAACACAATGAGCTGTTTGTGTTTTTGGTTTTTAAACGCTGATGGCATTATGTGTTAAGCGTATGCAAACTCATTTTACAGAAAATTGATTCCTTTTAAAAATAACAAGCAGTTCTTTTATTTAGTGATAGCAATCTGAAGGCTACTGTTGAGATCAGTGGCGGCTGGTCCATAGGGGCGCCGGGGCAGCGCTCCACTAGACAATCAACAAGAAAAACTGCTCACTAATCGGGCAGCAAGAAATGTAAGCAGACAAATTGACAGCTTTGACAATTTGTCTGTTTACATTTCCGGCCTGTGCTGGCAGCTGCTTCACAGCCTCAAGTGCGCATGAGTCAACAAACGCACAGCACACGCAGGCGAGAGCACCAGGAGTCCAGACTCCGACTGCGCATCTGCGAGAAGAGCGCTTTTAATTTCAGCACCCCACTCCATTGACATTACATTAGGTATGCTGCGCATGCCTAGTGTAGTGCAGGAGCCTGAAGATAGGATCCTGCACGGGCGGTGACGTACAGTCGCCGTATGCCCTGTCAAATGCCAGGATACAGCTGAGTAGTCGGCCCCCAGTCGCATCCAGTCTTCTTATTTGCCACTTGCCAGTCAAGCAAAAGAGCGGGGAGAAGTTAGTTCCACGACGCGGGACCAGCGGAGGAGATGCCTGGTAAGTTTATTTGTTTTTATTTTATTCATTTAATTAATTATGGCGCTGCGTCTTCTGCCCGCTTTAAAGGGCATTTTGTATATGCACCTTTGAAAAGTCTGTTTTACGCTCGAATCGCTTTGGTCTCCTTTTTGTCTTGACCTAAGAAGATTGAATGAATCCATTGATGTAGTAAATCACGCATTTCCTGAAAGCGCGAGAGCTTCCGTATGGTGAAAGTGGGAGTCCGAGAGCCCCTGCGCAGTCACAGTGCATAGGACAGCCTGCCCCAGGTACATGCGGGAAGCGCTGCTCTCACTACATGCATGGTGGTACACTTCCCTGTCTTCAATACAGCTTCCAGGGCACAAGAGTGGCGTAACAATAGCCCTCGCGATGTGGGGGGCGAGCTCCATGGGACACCCTCCATCACTGTGCATGGGTAGCCAGCTGCTGGCCTGAGAGCTCTGAGTCCTGACTGGGTCCAGAGCGTTGGGGGTCCTCTTCGTGTACTTTGCAATGGGGGGGGTCTCAAAGTTCGTTACACCACTGTACCTGTGAGCAGGTGCAATCGCATGGCTTGATGTGCAATTTGCAGGGCACTTTATGGATCTTTGCTTAACTAGGTATGAGCAGGTGCAAGTCCAATACATCACAAGATACATCAGTTGCCGTTGGGAGGGCACTGAAAGGAGGGGCACCCTGCTCACACTTGGTGAGAACCAATGCTGTTTCAACGACAGACAAGATGATGAGGGCAATGAATGGATGGGGACTTAACACACAGAGTGTGCACAGCTGAAGGTGCTTTGACTCATAGCACCAACCAGTAGCGGCTCGTGGTGGCAGTGCTGCGGGGCGGTGAAGGGGGGTGGGGGTGGAGCAGGGTGGGGGGCAGTAAACTACGGAATACGGCCCAACAGAGGTAAGTAAACAAATAAATAAATAAAATGAATTTTGTTGCGTGCGCTGCATCGCAGTTGGCAATGCAGCGCGCGCAATGAAATTCGTTTTATTCATTTATTTGTTTACTTACCTCTGTTCGGCCGTATGCCACAGTATACTAAACCCCACCCTGCTCCTCCCCGCCCCTCCCCACCGCTCCGCAGCATTCCCACCACGAGTCGCTACTGGTTGAGATGCATATATGTGTCTAGGTACCAGTTTCTTTGAAAAAGAGATTCCTAATCAATAAAGTAGTCGAGATAGGCTGAGAGGATTTTGCCACCCCTGATTCTATGGCAAGACCGGAGGCTAGTATTATTGCATTCTGCTTTAATGCGGCCGCACACAGCAGCTCCTTTAAGAAGAACAACATAGAACACAAACAAGTCCAGCATTATCAAACAGTGGCACATCCATTTCTCATCCTTCTTTTTTCCTGCTTCATGATCAGATAAGTAATTTTTGGCAGCTCTGTGCAAGGACCTTCATGCTGCCTCAGTGAATTAACTTAAAAATTATATTTGCTACACGGCAAAAAGTACACCAGTCCTTTTTTTCTACAAAAGTACAGAACTCCATTTCTGGGAGTTTCTTTGTTGCAAGTGTTCGGGTTTTTGTAGCAGCGACTATGGCTACTCAGAGGAGCATTAAGGATTCAAGCCATGCAGGGAATGTGGGGGACAGATGTCTAGTACTGACCCCCATGAAGACTGTTTGTGGTATCTCTCATCGGACCACGATCTCAGGGAGTGTTAGTCATGCAGGCGCTTGAACCCCAAGGCACTGAAGGAGAGGAGGTCAATTTGATCGTGGTGAAAGCCAAGAAACAAAAAAGGGGTTGATGAAGGTCGAGGTTCCGATCCAAGTCACCGACTCCGCATACTTCGAAGTCGTTGAGGAACCACAAGAAGAAGCGGCGCCATGGGTCTCTGCGTTGTTTGTCGAAAGATGAGACGCCGAAGTTGGTGTCCCCGGTTCCCTGCCATCATCGAAGGATGAAGTTTCTCTGTATCCTCCTAAAGTGACTCTGCCCTCGTCAACTGTTCCGAGGGCAGTGACTTCACCGGCACCAAGAGAAGCAACATCTCCACTTTTACCGATCACTCCACCTCTGGTTCCAGGTTCTCTGGTGCCACAATCTGAGCAGAAGGTGCTGCCTCCTCGATCGGCTTCAGAGACTGCAGTACCGGATCTAGGGTATCCTGTCTTCCCAACTCCGGGTACCGATCCATTCCATTTTCTGAATGCGATGTTCGTCTTGTTTTCCCGAGTGGCAAACCATACTGGTGCACCTATTAGCCCCAGCAGTCTGCTGGCATACTCCCTGCGAGGTTTGCCACCTCATTTCCCTCAGGCACCTCTCATGCCTTTCATGCCGATGGCTCCAGGGAGTTGACCTCTCCCGATGCTGGGATTTTCAACGCCGGTACAATCTCTGAAGGAGCGAGTGCCACTGGATGAATCTCTCCGGTGCCATATGATTTTGAACCAGCACTGATTCGAGTGGCTTTGACTACTGTCCCAGTAGACCTCCCTTCTACGCCGATCCCGAAGTCACCGGTGCCGCATTTGGCGTCTCCAACGCTGGTTCCACCCATGAGGTCTAGAAGAGAGGCACAGAGGTTAATGGAAGAGGAGGAGTACCAGGAACAACATGAGGAGGCGGAGGATCGGGAGATTGTGGACCCTGATCAGGATTTCGAAGGTCTGCAGGAAGCTAGTGGCCTGGATACTTCTCTTGAATGGGACCTTTTGTCTCCAAAAGGTCCACCAATGCAGGAGGTAACTTCTTATCACTCTGTGATCAGGAAGTCAGCAGATCTGCTGGAGTTGCCTCTTTCCACAGCAGAATTGAAATTTATTATTTCGACAGAGGTGCTCCATTCCCCCTCTTCTATCTTGGAGCCTTTGCTCCCTTTCAAGGAGGCTTTGACTGAGCCCATCCTTGATGTGTGGCAGAAGCCGATGACTGCTCCTGCGGTGTCCAGGTCTGTAGCGAGGAGGTATAAGGTTGCTCCGCGGGATCTAGCTTTCCTGTCTTCTGATCCATCACAGGAAAGTTTGGTCGTCCAGGCTTTGTGCTCCTCGAAACAGTCTGCAGGGTCATTCCCATCTACACCTGCAGATAGGGAGTCCAAATGCATGGAGCAATCTGCAAAGAAGGTATTCTCTTCAGGCAGTATGGCTCTCAAATCAACAAATGCTTTTTGGGGTGCTACATCCATGCACTTATGGACTGGGCAAGGGAAGTGCTCCCAAAACTACTGGAGGATGTTCAGGGCCATTTTTCAGCGGTTCTTACGGCTCAAGCTGTGGCCCGCCAGGCAAAACAATCTGGTCTGGAAACTTCTGATTTAGTTGCCCGGGCGATGGGATCATCTGTGGCAACCAGGAGGAGGCACGCTTTGTTACAGGGTTCTCCCCTGATGTCCAAGCTACCCTGTTAGGCCTGCCTTTCGATGGACCTCACCTAATTGGGGCTAAAGTGGACTCGGCGCTGCAGCGCTTTAAAGACAGTAGAGCCACGGAAAGCTCTTTGGGTCTCCAGTCTCAGTCCAGGGGCTTTGGATATCTCAAGTTTCGTAGTTTTGGCAGAACCTTATCCTTTCGAGCCAGGCAGCAGCCGCAACAGCAGCAACAGCAGCAACAGCAGGCAAACCCCCTGTACAGATCATACAGTGGAACGGGCAGAGGTCATCTGTGGGGTGCAGCACAGCAGCAGGTCTCCTCCTTCTTCTCTTCTGCCCCTCTAGCTGGTGCAGCAGGGAAGCAGCTCTAGCTCCGCCAACCTAGAACATGCTTGTCCCGTGGGAGGATGGGTGTCCCATTTTCTTCAACATTGGAAGTCTGTTACTGAAGATCTCTGGGTGTTGAACATTGTAGAGAATGGGTACACCCTACCCTTCCGGGAGTTTCCCCTTCCTTGCCCTCCCCGTCAGGGTTTGTGCTCAGAAGAGCACCTCCTGCATCTCCAGCAGGAAGTTCTGTCTTTACTGCAAAAAGGTGTGAGCCATACTACTAGGGATGTTGGTGAATAGGAAAAAAACCATATATGTACATTCAAGTGGAGATATAAATCTTGGCCCATACACTTGTTTTTTTCATGACTAGGACCCTAAATCTATCTGTTAATCATTCCATTGCATTAGAATGGAACACTTAAAAAACTCTTCTTTGTCCTCTGTTTTTCAGATTGAATAATCTAGGAGAAATGAAGCAACAGATGGAATGTTTGATTTCATAGCAATAATGTATGTAAATTGGTGCATGTAAGACAAATATAGAAAAATATGCTTTCAATATGTATTTTACTTTATGGTAATTTATTAGACCTGTAGAAAAAGGGTTCTAAATCTCTTTGTATGTTTATTGATTTTATATTTAGTGGGTTTACATTGAGATGGCTATTATGCCTATTCTTGTAAAACATTAATACTAGCAAATAACTGTAGCTTTGACTATTGTGGTAAGCAGGCATTTGGGTAGGATCTGTCCTTATGCTGAAAGTGGCTAAAGAAGGGAGTATTCTTCCTGGGATGGCTCAAGAATTTTAAACCAGAAGCCATATCATACAACCCACCACATTTTGATTCGCTTGCAGCTGGATGTTTTCTGTCGAGCCCAGTCATCGCCAGAAAGGGGCTTATTAAAATCAAAGACTAAACCTTTTCAACAAGCACTGGCAATGCCAATAGGTCTGGCTTTAAAGAAATGTTGTATGGTAATGTGAATCATTGAAAGTAAATCGCATGGGAATAGATATGTATTTGTGTGGAAGAAAAGAACTGTAGAATAATATTGGTGTAGGTTAAAAGTTCAGGTGAGAGTTGCATTGTCAAGCCAGACCTAAAAACCCATTTATGATGCTGATTGCCCTCCTCCTGTCTGTGCTGCTGTCCGAGAAACACAGCATATATTATCTAGTTATTTAAGAAACTGTAATAGATTTCCACTGTAATTTGTGTGCCCCTGAAAGTTCAAACTTAGGCGGCTGGATAAATAAAATGATCATAGCTGCGTGGATGGCAAGACCTTTTTTTGTGGAAGCACACAACTTCTGCCCAATCAAAACATGTATTGCTGGATCCCAACACGTGGATGGAGCTAAAGCCCCTCTCTTGTGATGCTTACATAATTGTCTGGCAACAGCTGCGCTGTCAAGCCAGACCAGAAAACGCAGAGCTTTCTGTGAAGATCGCAGAGTTCTGGCCAGAACTAGAGTGCTGGCTTATCTCACAGGCCATGTCTGCCCCATGAGGCATGCTGCTGGAGAACTCAGTCTTAGAACCCTTCGCTTTCCTGGCCAGCAGGCTGAGGAAATAAATAATTTGAAATGTTGCACAGAACTGTAACAGATGCAATGTGGTCTATAGGTAAGAAGTGAACCTCTTCCTTGTCTCACAAGCTAGAAACATGATTACCGAGATTTGGAGTTCGATCTGATCTCATCCATGCTATACCTATTTTTTTGTGACCGTCCAGCATGGAAGTATTTTCCTGCATGACCAAATAACTTTGACCCTGAACATAACTTTAATATACTTTAATAGGTAACCTTAAATGTCCTCATTTATATGGTGTACATCTGACGCATTTCTTTATAGAAAAAACATATTTTATAAGAGTTAGTTTGCATTTCCTTACGTTTTACTGACAATAAATGACCTACTTTTTATATAGGTTTCAAACGAAAGGACCTTTTGAAGCAAACAAGGTGCAGAACGAAAAATTGAATTCTCAAACACCATCTCTTTTGATGTTTGGACCATTTTAGTGCAAACCTATTAATAGTGGTAGCGTTCTACAGATAGTTTCCATTTCTCAAAAAAAACGGATTACATTGCATTACAAAGGCAGGATGAAGCAATCCTTCATTGTCTTCAAAGATATTTCGTATTTACAGATTGTATTCCTCTCTGTAACCTCTTCCGTTGAAATATGACTTTCCTAGCTCGTGTCGCGGCAGCACAGCATTCAGGGATGCCTCACCTGTGTAATAAAGTCTTACCACTCTTGTTCTTCGTCTGGAATCTGAAAAACTGTTGCTTTGGGAAGCATAGGCCTGGAGCCCTTGACATGAAAGAAGTCCCTTATTTTAAGAAAATTAAAATCTAATATTGAACATGCCATTTCCCAAATGCTCTGCCATCAACTGTTCTCTGATCATTATTATTGTGACTTTTTTTATTAAATAATTATCACCTTCCACACATTGAATAATTCCTATCCGGCACTTATTTTCAGTAGACCTTTAATTTAATAATACAAGGTTGTCCCAGTGTATTTTAACTACTGTGCATTACACGTATGTTGCTTTGACCCAACTCACAAAGAGCCGGATGACAAAGTAGGGAAGGTGCTCTCTGTGTTTCTCCTACGTTTCGCACAAATCTCTGACTGTTTTTTGGGATTCACAAAGAGTTCAGGAATAGTCCTGGGAAACTATGGGGCATACATATAAGGAAATGGCGCAGCACAGCGGCTAATTTTGCAGCAGCCCGCTTTGCCATTTCCAAAACACAGTGAAGTGCCGTATTTACAAGAATAAAGGGCACCCCTGTGTTTTCCCTAGCACAGGTGCTAAAAATAGCTGCCTAGCGCCAACACAGACACCCTTCCGCCATAGTGCAACGGTGCCTGTGTTGCAGGGATGATTGTGTATGTGCAGGAAGATGTTCTTTCCTGCACATAAACATTCATTAATGGCGATTTGCTGCTTCTGTGTGCGCTGCTTTCTGCAGCCACACAGAAGTAGCAAATTGCTATTATTTAATGAATGTTTTTGTGCAAGAAGGAATACTTTGATGCACAAAAACAATCATTAAATGGCATTTTGCTCTTTCGATGCGTGCTGCACAATGCAGCGCACATAGAAAAAGGAAAAACGAGGAGAAATAACATTATTTCTCCTTGTTGAGGCAATCTAAAGCCTGCTATTCAGTGGGGTTAGTTTTTTCTGCTGCCTCAGATTTACAGATCCTTGTAAAACTGGAAGTGCCAAAAAGCAATTTGTATTTCAGTGGAACGGCCACAGCAACACCCACTGCACGCCTCTTTCACGCAGGTACCTTTTAAACATTTATTTTTATGAGGCTCTGTAGTTACTGGAACAGCACTAAGGTGCAAGCTTTGCAAAAAAGAATGATAATTATAGGATTACCAGAACATAAAGATCTATAAAATGGATTGCATAGGAATAAAGGAGGCAGTCTCTAGTAAACATAACCACCTTAGCCTGAGGCCCGATTCCTTTGGCCGCAGACCCATCCAGTGCCATGTGTCAGGAATATGCATATCCCTTTAGTTGAAAGCGAATTCTTCATTCGAAAATTATTTCTTTATTGCGTGGCTTTCTGGACTATGGGTAGCGACTTCAATGCTGCTTGCTTATAAAGCCTAGATTATGGGAGTGGTCTGTCAAACCAACCGCTGCAGAGCACACCAACATCTTCCGTGCTGACTGACACATCTGTGTGGCAGCCCTGGACCAGCACCATAGAGACAACATTTAAATGGTTAAAATGACACTGTTTTGGTGACAGCAGCCCTCCTCGCCTTTAGCTCACCCTTCTCTGTGACTAAATATAATAACAACCTTCTCAATACCCTTACCTCGTCCAACACTGGGGGCCTTTTTAGACATACTTGAGCTGCATCATTGCAGACTGGGCTGTTCTCCATACAAAACATTGCTAGTGATGCAATGCTTGTTTGGTCCAGCATCACAACAATTCTAGCTGAATGACTCCGCCCTCTGTCTTTTTCCCTGCATTTGGGTACAGTCTTGGATTCAGTTCTGCTAAAGATGTATTTTGGAGCGAACCTTGGGGCATATTATCAAGGTCCGGCGTTAAAATTATCGCCGCTTTATCAGCAGAAAAGTGCCGCCAAAGCGGCAATAATGGGCTTGATAATATGCCGCAGAGAATTCCAATAGAAGCCCAGGTTGACACCAGAACATGGGCTTCTATTGGAATTCTCTGCGGCGTATTATCAAGCCCATTATCGCCGCTTTAGCGGCACTTTTCTGCCGATAAAGCGGCAATAATTTTAACGCCGTACCTTGATAATATGCCCCCTCGTTGCTAAGAAGATCTGTTGTCCACTTGAGCTTTTAAAACCTGTGAAATCACGTCCATTTCTCTGGACTGACTGCACTGTTATTACAAGAGTTCTTCCTCTGAAGGGTGTGAGCAGGAGAAACGTTGTCTTCTCTTGGTAGAATTTTCATAAAATCGTCCATCCATCCGGCTGAAAGGCATATGTTGAATAATACTAACAGCACTGAGAAATCGACTACCCTTGAGATTGTGGTTGCAATACATGTATTGATGGGCTAATTTTGTAAACTGAATTGATTTAAAGATGATCAGATTGACCCCTATGAAATAAACTAACCTTTACCTTAATGTGGGCAGGAAGCCGCAGCACCAGAGACCGGCTCCTCATACAAATGCACTTGGAAACAACTCAAAATACCTGGCTTAGTGGCCACTCTCCAATGACATTCGTCATCAGGTCTTCTCGTTTTGCTACCCTGTCTCTGGTTTATCAGCCTCCTCCCAGTCTCACATTCTCCCTTTTGCCTCTGTGTTTCACCTTTTGCGAAGAAGGATAAAGGGCCAGTTGGCATTGGACATTTAGGCTTTTGTTGACAATGCAATCAGGGTGATTGTGCGTGTGTCATTGCATAAACAAAGGTGTTGTGTTCACAGTTCAGTTTGTTGGTGCCTAAACCAAGGGCAGCCCTCCCCCAGATATGGCTTGTGTTGGTAAATTTGCTAATGATCATTTCCTTGATCAACGAACATTGATGCGATAGAGGCATGTGCCAAGGGAAAGTTTTCTCCAACTAGTGATATCAACAAGGATGTAAAGTAAAACAAATAAAATAAAGGCTAAACCAGTTTTTCCCTGACACTGTGATAAATAAACTACACTAAACACACGCAATCAATTCTCATGTGAGTATTAGAGTTTTTTGTACTAAGTTCTGCGCGGATAAACTCAAACTCTGCATGTGTTTTTATTTATTTTATTTTTTAATGGGACTTCAGTTACTCTCAGCTGCTGTCAGATTGTATGTCAGTCATGCCAGTGATCGGATTCGTCGTATCTCCACATAGGATACACACTCTGCGCGAGAGACATGGACCTGAATTCAGGAGAGGTCAGACGAAGCGAAACAGCATCAGAGCACCCTAGGGGGATACCTTGCCACAGTCCAAAAGTAACTTTGTGCTAGGCCAGTATTTTGGGGAATATAAGTAATCAGAAGCCGTAAAAGTAGAAGTGGTTTGGAAGGAGATTGTAAACCAAGAAGGAATATCGTGCCCAGAGATGCCATCAGAGAATTAATATTTTATAATATTTCGGTTGATTTCATGCCATGGCCCCCTGTGCCCATCCAAGTCACAGCAGTAATATTGCAGTCCCTTCCCAGCCCTGGTATCTCCATTATTAAAAACTGGCTCAATAAGTATCTGTGTTAACTAAGAGGTGAAAGCATTGTTAATATAGGTTTAAATGAAACGAAGGAAACGTTTCTGCTTTCATAATAGGTGAATAGTGCAGGGAGGGCGCTGGCTTTGAGGGCGTCCAATCAGAAGGATTGGAGAGAGGCACTGGGTGTCCAAATAAGGGGAAAGCAAAGTGCGGAGGGAGGCGGCCTTAGAAGGGTCGCGAGCCATGTGAAATTATTTAGATTAAAAGAGGAAGGTGGGAAGGCAGAGAGTGATGAGGAAAAGGAATATAAGGAGGGACAAGTGAGAAGCAAGAGGGATGTGACGAGGAGACCCGATTGAGGAGCGGTGAGAGTGATAGATGGAGATAAAGAGGGCAGTAGTCTGGGGGATACAAATGTATGGTGAGGAATAAACAAGAAAATACGAAGCGCGGGGGAGCAACTATAAAGCAGGCAGGAAAGATGGAAGTGTTAACGAGGAAGAAGCAGAATGTAAGAAAAGCCAGAAGGAGCTCAAGAGATGAGGAGAAGACCTATAGGAATGCAAAGAAAGGAGGCCGGAGGAAGCTAAAGCAGGAAACAATGAAGCAGGTGGAGGGAAGCGGAGTGAGAAATAATAAATATAGACAGGAAAGAATGGTGGCCTCGAGGGAGACAGGGCCTCTCTCGCTTACCCACAAGGTGCATAGTTCCTGCTGCGGAGTAGATGGGGCAAGTGAAGTGGGTTTATGTCCAGAGAACACAGTAAGAGGGTACCATTTTGCCTCTCGCTGTTAGTCTCGGGGTGTTATGTTCTTCTCTGGGAGCTGCCTGTCGGGCACGACGGACCCTTGCTAGGGGTAGCAAGGGAGAAGTATGGGAGAGATGAGCGTGAAGTAGGGGTGAGCAGCTGTGGTCCTACGTGGCTACCAACACTGCCACCTAGCAGGATGGGAGTAAAGCGCTTTGGTGGCAGACCTCAGTGCTGGTAGGGTCAGATGTGAGGATGGGACTGTTAGATGCCCAGGTGCTGGCCAAAGAAGAAAGGTGGGAGGCCAGTTAATGCTGGTGGGTCTGTGTGGAACACAAAGGTGCATATTTACAATAAAGTGGGGAAGCATGGCGTTAAGCCAAGAAGGCTAACGGCACACATCGTCACTTTAGAAGCGCAGTGCTGCACCATATTTACTTAGAATATGGTGCAGCCCTGTGTTTCCCCCTGCGCTGGCGCCAACTTTAGCTGCCTAGCGCCAACGCAGGCACCCTTGCACCATGATGCAAGGGTGCCTGTGTTGAGGGGCAGATTGTTTATGTGCAGGAAGGTCCTCCTGCTTAATGCAGCACTAATAGAAGTTGCAAAATTGCATTTTTTTAATGATTGTTTATGTGCAGGAAGGGGGACCTTCCTGCACATAAACAATCATAGGCAATTTGCTGTTTCTATGTGCGCTGCACAAGGCAGTACACATGGAAACAGCAAAAAGAGGGAGAAATAAAGCATTACTCCTTGTTTCGCCTGTTTAAGACCAGGTATTCCCTGGTCTTAATTTTGGTGCTGCCTCCTATTTACGCTGTTCTTGTAAATAGGCGCAGTGACAAAATCAATGGGTCTTGTGGTGAAACACCCACCGCAACACCTGTTACCCTCCCCTTTCACGCTAAATACAGCGTGAAAGGGTTACTTATTCACAAGGCAGCGTTAAGCCACGTTATGTGGCTTAACACTGCCTTGTAAATAAGGCGAGGTCCCTATCGCTATCACAACGTCACTGAATGTGATGTTGTGGTGGCGATAGGGGCTTGTAAATATGCCTCATAGTGTGGCAGGAGGAGAGGAGCGATCCCTGTGGGGAGGAGTAAGGTGCTCTCATGAGTTCTGGTGGAAAACCTTGCTGTCTGCATCCCACAGGCGGGTGGCACTCCATACAACACACCCATCAGATGTGGAACAGAAAAATGGGGTTTGAGAAATGTGATCAGGGTATTTACTATCACCATATATCTGCGCTTCTGAAAAAACGTAAATGAGCCAAACTTATATAAGAACCTTTGCACTTTATACTACAGGCCATTGCCAGGAATACTTGCCCGTCTCTGTCATTTGGCGCATCAAGCAATGGCCTAAAAATGTTTAGTTGAAAGGTCCAACAGTATATTTTGCAAAGCGATAGCCTCAAACCACTCTTCTCTAGCTTCTGCCTTATTTTTTTCCAAGCTATTTTCACCCCTTACCTGCCCAGATAAAAGTGTTAATTTCAGCCTGAATTTTCTAAAGGGCTCTTGGGTCAAACATTAAGAGCTGAATAAGAAAGTAAGCCTAGAAAAGATGCACATCTTCACCAGATTCACTCACCCAAAGATAGTCAACAGAAGATTCCCCCATTACTTTAAGGCCCCTTTAATATCTAATAGTACTCCATGCAAATTTCTCCTAGACTCTAAGGGGCATATTTACAAACCGCTCGTGCCACTGGACCATCACTTTTTTGACGCTCCGGTGGCAGTTGGCTAGACCATATTTACAAGGTCATGCAAAGCCAACTTGCGTGGCTTTTCATGGCCTTGTAAACATGGCCCCTTTTCTTGCATTACCATTTCAGAATTACAAAATAATATGCTTCATTTGGGCCTTCCCAACTGCTGATATATTTTGAACTATTTATACAGTTCATTTACAGGTATTTAAATTTGTTGTGATATAAAAAACTGGCATCCTGCAAATCAAGCAGAGCGGGGAAAACATGGCGGCAGCTAGCTAGGCTGCCGCAGTGCTCCGAGGCGAGCTCCCGTCGGAGCCAACCCTATTCCGTCATGCAGTGAAACAACGACTGAAGTCCTGGTGTTCGGAGCATCAGGGTTTGTTATGGAGGTCGTAGAGGTATACAATTCTTCACATTGAACCGAGTTAAATGCATTTTTTTGCTCGCTTGTTGTTTTAAGTATCGGCGGCGGTCCCTTTAATCTACTTCGAGGATGCATTGCCGTGTTTTTCCACCGGACGCCCCACGTCACCTTGCCTGCAGCCTTTGCCCGTGTGAGCCCTCGCTGGGTGGAGGACGCCGTGTATTTTCTCCCCCCACTGTCTCTGCTGTGAGCGTTGCACCTTTGGGAGAAGCGGGAGTGTTTCAGCGTTCTTCAAAGAAGGCACCACTCCAGGAGCTAGATTCTGGCCAAATTGTTTCACTCTCATCACAAGAGCCCCCAGGGAAGCAGAGGCTTCGTCTCTGGACAGCCGCGCTGGAGCTGAGGCGGGGGAGAAAGTTGCGGAGCCTTGGGCAGTCATTCCGAGGTCCTGCCTATGTGCTAAACTCTAGAGGGGCACTTACTAAACCCTCTTCAGGTGGGGTGCGGGAACCTGTGCTGTCGCCTCCTCTGAGAGCAGCCGAGGAGGGAAGGTCGGTGACAGAAGCTTTCGTCTGCGGTGAGAATACTGAGAGTGTTGAAACGTCGCCAGGGTCGGCGGTTATTTGTGGTGAATCTGGCGTCTTGTTGTCTACCATTGATGAGGAGCAAGATATTCATGTGCCAAGGAAGGCGGTTCCACTAGCTGTCAGGGAGGCAGGCACTGTTCAGAACTCTGAGGTATCGGTTAGGAGGAAATCTTCTTCCTATTTAAATACAGAAGTGAAGGCCAGAGGAAGTAAACACAAGCCTAAGTCTAAAGCCAAAGTGAAGGGTCCTAAGGTAGTATTATCTCTGGGCTCTAAGATCACTCCATCACTTAGATCTTATTTTAAAGCGGTCCCTCAGATTCTCAACCTTGTGGAAGATTATAATATGGCAGGGGTCTTGTATGTCCCGGACACCCTCCCCTCTCCATCTGCTAGTGTGTTATCATCATCCTTACGCACACCAGGTAGGGACGAAGGCACACCACCACAGTTCACACCACAAGCGAAAGATTTAGAGGGAGCTGGAGTAGGTCAAGAAGTGGTGTTGGGGATACAGTTCACAGCAGGTTTGGCTACCATCGAACAGAGTCCTCCAATGAGTCCCCCACTAAACTTGATGACGGCGGAAGGATTAACTTCTGACAAACAGGTGGCAGTAACATCGGAGATGGAGGGGGCAGTTGGTGAAGAGTGTGCAGACGAAGAGAATATTAAGGCTCTGTATCAGAATGCTGATTCTGCTGGTGCTAGTACAGCCAACTTTGAGGGTGAGTCCTCTATCTCTGCAGCCTCTTTGTTGGGGATGTTCTCTGCGCTTACAATGGAGATCAGGAAGGTATTTTCTGAGTCCTCTGCAAATCAGATGGAGATAAGGAACTGTTGTGAAGCTCTGGACAATAAGATTGAGGGTTTGACCGTCAGAACAGGAGTTTTGGAAGCGACCTCAGTAGCACTTTCTACTAACTTGGAGCAAGCTAAGGATGATATAAAGAAGCTTACTAGAGAGGAGCAAAGCCTAAACGAGAGATTGGAGATGTTAGAAAATAATGCCAGGCGGGGGAATATACGGATTCTCAATATTCCGGAAGGAACTGAGGGCTCAGATATAAAGCATTTCATCTCTGTTCTGTTAAAGGAGTCCCTGGGCCTAGAGCACTCAGTTGAGGAATTAGCCATGGATATACAGCGAGTCCACAGGGACCCTTTTCGGCGGAATCCCCAAAGATTGAAGCCGCGTAAAATTCTGGTCAACTTTCACACGTATGTGTTGAAGGAGCAGATTCTTAACCTGGCATTAAAACAAAAGTCTCTCGCAGGGAGTGGGTTTACTTTCCTAGTTAGGTCTGACCTCTCCAGAATTACATTGGAGAAACAATGGGAGTTTGGGAGGCGTCTGGATGCCTTTAGAAAAGTAGGAGCAACAGCTCAGCTCATGTTCCCGGCAGCCATCAAAGTTATGCACAATAATCGGATGTATAACATCAGGTCAGTTCAGGCAGCCGATGAGCTTTTGATGACGTTAGGGAAAGAGCACAAATAGTTTACGTATACTCTGAGATAGCGTTGGTGATTCTTTCTAGATAAGCCTTACAGATAACGACCACTATTAACATATAGAGGTAGGCTCCTCACCTTACGCCACCTCTACCTATCTATACCGATTAAAATGTCCTTTTAAATGTCCTTTTCTAGGTTCAGCTAATCGGTTAAAGTAGTTTTGGTTATCTTCTTTCTTATTGCATGTTGGGCGGGGCTCTCACTTTTTATGTCTTACACTTTACTGTTGTGTATTTTTTTTGTTTTTTTTTTAGGGGATGGGTGGGGTTTTTCCTTGACGGGAGCTTGTCAAAGGGGTGCTATCTACCGGATCATTTTCCGGTTAGATAACACAAGGGTTTTCCAAGGGGGGGGGGGGGGGGGTATTGGGCTTGAGGAGATGCACGGGGTTAAGAGGGGAGGTGGGGGGTGGCAAAAATATAAAATGGTCCTCATTGTTCGAAGTAGCACTATAAAGGATGGAAGCAGGCAGATATTGACCCAAGAATTAATGCAACCAATGGTAATCTTAGCTTTTTAAATTTTTTTTTCTTCTTAAGTATGGGTAGTGTAAAATATATCTCCTGGAATGTTAATGGCCTCCGCACCAAGCCTAGAGCTAACAGAATTATGCAATATTTGCGGGACTTGGATGCACAGGTCATAGTGCTCCAGGAGACACCCCTAACTCACGCTGAAATGCTTACCCTTATTAAGAAAAATAGGTGGATAGACTTCGCAGTTTCTACTACCCAAACAACTAATACAAGGGGGGTCTCAGTTGTATTTAAAAAAGGAGCTAAAGCTAGGCTGATATTGCAGGCGGTTGACCCAGGTGGCAGATGGGCCATAGCGTCAGTTGTTATGTCTGGTATGCAAAGTACAATTTTAGGATACTATGGTCCGAATCAGGATGACCCCTCCATTCTGGAGTCTATTTTTTCACACCTGCTTACCTTCCCTGAGCCCATTATCCTGGCAGGCGATTTTAATGTCGTACTGGATCCCGTATTGGATAAATCGGCCAATAATCGATCCTCTGTTTTTTCTAAGACTAGGGCCTTGCTCCAAAGTGCCATGAAGCAATATGGGTATGTTGATATTTGGAGAGTGAGGTCGGGGCAACAACAAGGGGTTTCTTTCCGGAACTATAAATACCACCATCAGTCCAGAATAGATTTCATCTTAATAAGTCTGCGGCTGGTAGATTCCGTAAAAGGCATTAGCTACCTCCCATCACATCTGTCAGACCATGCGGCTGTAGTAATGGAACTTGCTAGATCGATTAAAAAGTGTTCCATCACATGGTCTTTCGACCGCTCTCTTCTCTCATCCCTTGAGGATATCACTTTTCTTAAATCTGAAACCCATAATTTTTTTAATTCCAACAGAGGCTCAGCTACGACTAGAATAATCTGGGATTCGTTTAAAGCTTTTTTGAGAGGGGTTATTATGGGGAAAGTCTCATACCGTAGGAAGTTACATAGTGAGGAAGTCACTTCCATTGAAGATCAGATATGTCAAACACAACAAGACATAGATTGCAACTGTGCGGCTTCCGGATTAGATCTGCCCACTCTTCGTAATCAATTAGTGGCTTTGAAGGGTAGTTCGAGTTCGATATTAAATCTTCGACTTCAACAAAAATGGGAAGCCAGTAAGTTGGCCCATTTTGAATACAGCGAGGGCGCCGGGAAATTATTGGCCTGGAAGACCAAAACCGATCTGGTGCGGAATAACATTGCCGCAATAACGGTAGATAACAACACTTTCTCTTCAGATGAGGATATCAGGGGTGCCTTCAGAGATTACTTTCAGGTGATCTATAAGGAGGATACGGAGATCTCGATAGATTCTATTGAGGGTTGGCTGAAGGACATTAATCTTCCTTCGCTATCTGCCGAGCAATCAAAATTCTTAGATAACGCCATCACCGAGGATGAGGTAAGATCTGCCATTAAAAGAAGTAAGAAGGGGAAGGCAGCCGGACCTGATGGTCTGCCGGCAGAAATCTATAGAGCCCTTGAAATAGAATTAGTCCCATTCCTCACTGTTCTTTTCAATCAAATTTTACTGGAAGGTCAGCTCCCGCCAGCCTCCTGGGATAATGCCTCAATTACCCTTATTCTGAAACCAGGGAAACCAAAGACCGCTTGTGGATCTTATAGGCCAATTTCAATTCTTAATGTGGATTATAAGATCTTTACCTCAATTTTGGCATCAAGGTTGGCTGTGATTGCGCCTTTGGTCCTCCACCCTGACCAAAAGGGCTTCGTTAAGGGGCGACAACTATTCGAGCTAACCTATGACTTAATAGGTGCCATAGATATAGCATTGGCTCGGACTCTACCTTTGGCCGCCCTCACATTGGATGCGACCAAGGCTTTCGACAGAGTTAACTGGGTATACCTGTCGGGGGCTTTGGCTAAGTTTGGCGTGGGGGCTGGGTTTTGTAGGGCAATTGGCTTGTTATATCATAGCCCAGTAGCACACCTCTTGGTCAATGGAGATTTATCTGACCCAGTTACTATCACTCTCGACTATGGAATGGTCTCCCCCCGGAACTACGACAGGTTCATGATCTGACGCGTTTCCGTGGACTGCTTAAGACCTGGCTGTTCCCTAGAGCCTAATTTTTTCCTTGCCCTTCCCCATCTTCTTCCCTCCCTTCATTATGTCTATAGCGCCAGGATGCCCGTGGGGTTGCAGTGCGCTCTATAAATATTTGTACATACATACATACATACTAGGGGGACACGGCAGGGCTGCCCACTTTCCCCCCTACTGTTTGATTTTTACATCGAACCCTTTGCGCAACAACTGAGGGAGGAGGTCACTATTAAGCCTTTCTCTTATAAAGGGTGGGAAAGGAAAGTAGCCCTATACGCCGATGACGTGCTTATTCTTACCTCAGATGTTGGCACTGCACTCCCTATCATTTTAAGGATCGCCCATTCATTTGGCCAAGTTTCCGGTTACGAAATTAATGATACTAAAACCGAGATGCTTGTCTGGAATGATGATGGGCAAGCTAAGGATTTACAAGCGGGTTTTTCGATGAGGTATTTGGGTCTACATATAGGGAAGGACATAGAAAAAATTGCTCAAGTTAATCTAACAGCAGTGGCTAAAGAATGCCGTAGGCTATTGCATTCATGGTCTCACATTCCACTATCCTTAAGGGAGGGTCAATTTAATTAAAATGTCGATCCTTTCGAAAATTTCTTTTTTGTTTTCTACCATTCCCCTGCACTTTGATTATTCTTGTTTAGCTAAATTACAGTCAGACATAACATCTTTTATTTGGAACAGTAAACAGGCTAGGATTTCATGGAAAAAGCTTAGGAGGCGAAGGGACAAAGGGGGCTTGGCTGCCCCAGATTTGAAATTATATGCTTGGGCCTTCCAGTTAACTCACTCCCGTATGTTGTTAAAAATACCTTCAGACTACGGGGTGGGCCTGATGTTTTCAGCCATGTTAGAAGGGGAAGAAGTTAGTCAATCGGCCTCTCTCTTCAATTTCGGCAACCCCAAGTACTTTAAAAAGATCAAATTGAAGGTATTACAGGGATTGGCAAAATTGTGGGCCGAAGCTACAAGATCTATAAAACAAGGTTATTTTTGTGATAAGACGCCGCTATGGGGGCTTCCTGAAAACCCCGTTTGGCTTGGAGACATATTAGCGGCACCTATAAGAGACGCAGGCTTAGAGGTCTGGGGAGATCTTTTTTTTGAAGGGGAGTTGCTCTCATGGGAACAGCTTCATGCTAAGATCGGCCCTAATCTATCAAGGCTCCAATACCTTCAAATGCATAGTTGGACTTAGGCCTACAAAACTCAAACCCTAGAAAGAAACAAGTTTCCACTTGGAGGATATAGCCTGCTTATAAATAACTTGGTTAACAACCCCTTGGGTAAAAAGGAGACCTCACAGTGGTATAGACTCCTACTGGAGGAAACGGATGGAGTCTTTAATCTGCCTGACTTGCTATGGAGCCCTTCAAGCTCTGGTCCAAATTTACAAAATCTCTGGTCAGAGTCATTCAGCCTTCTGTGTAGCATAGTTAAGCCATCATGGCTACGCAGGAACCATTTGTTTACTCTGCATAGGGCATATTATTCTCCTCTCAGATTATCTAAAGTTTCCGAGGGCAACTCAATAGCTTGTTCTAGATGTGGGTTTCAGGCTGCATCAGACACCCACATGTTTTTTGACTGCCCTAGTTTAGTGTCATACTGGGCAGCTATTAGTAATACTCTAACCATTTCATTGGGTGTTCAAGTTAACATTGACCTACCTCTTGTGATCTTCGGGATTTTGGAAGGAGTTCAAAGTGCAGCCAAAAACTTGGTGTTCTATGCAGTACTGTTGGCAAGAAGGGAGATCTGCAGGAAGTGGAAGGACGCGTCACCTCCATCCTTCGGTGAATGGCAGGCCTCCGTTCTGTATACATCACGTATGGACCTGGCTAGAACTGGTAATCAGAGCAAAAGAGCTTTCTGGTATTTGTTGTCATGGGTACACTGAAACATCCGGGTTTTTTTTTGGGGGGGGGGGTTTTCACCGGGTCCGATGATTACCCTATTATGGTGCCCCTCTGGCCTTCCGCACCATGTGATTAGCCTATACCTGGTCCTAGCCCGGGCTGTCTTGGCTGCCACTCACATCAAGGTGGTTTACAAGAAGGGAAGCGCCTGGTTCTTCGCCTTCCACGATTGAGACTGCAATAGCTGAGGGATATTGTCTATCTACTATCTTGGCTATATATCCCTGCCAGTTCTCTTATGAACTGAGACAGCTGTGTGTAGGTTAATCTGGTCTGGCATTGAAACCATGGTAGCAATGAGGACAAAAAAAAAAAAACTGGCATCCTACAGCCTTTACTTTCAGCTCCCTGTGCCCCAGGAAGATTGTTGGATAGTTCACTTTACAAAATGCTCTAATTATCTAGTTAGGTATTGAAAAGTAAAAATCAGTCTTCATGTTAAAAGAATAAGTAGCAATTTCTCAGAAGACGCAGCCTGACATTTGACTTCTGTCTGTGAACCCACCGCAAATCTGCCAAGATGAAAGCAACATTTAAAGGCATCTTTATCGCCTGTTCACCCTCTGGCTTCACGCATGGTTATTTTGGGGGTTCTGTAGCACCCCAACTTCCAGCGCCTTTGAAGGATTGTCATTTATATAGAAACAGCGACAAGGGCGGAAAAATAAGGATTGTCCAAGCAAAAGAGGGGCAGTTGATAGTCCTCTGATTTCCATCTCTCGACTTCAACCTTGAATCATGTCTCTTTAGTCTTGGCTTGCTTATCTAATGCATCTTCCCACATTTTTCAATGTATTCCGTTGCCCTGCCTGTCCAGTATCCACCTGTCCATCCCTACATACTCTGAAATAGACTCTTTGTAATTGTCCCATTCTCTTGTTTTCAGCATCCTCCAAACCTCTGAGCCTTTTTAGGTCTCCCCTAGGCAGCGCTTGCACCGTCTCTTCAAGACATGCTGTTTTCAGGATATGGGCATGAAGCTCCGACCACTGTCTACCCATCTTTTTACTTGGCTCCGCCCACTGACCTTTGTAAATGGTGGCTTTTCATTTGTCAATGGGCTTAGTAGTCCCTCCTTAGTACCGCCTTTTCTCTTCTTGTAACCTCCCATGAGTATACCACCTGTTACATGTGTTGTTGCTCAGTATGTTTTATTGATAACCTTGGAGCACTATTTTCGTAAATGGCTTTCTCCTGCCTGCAGGACTTGCTCTCGCGCAACGCTTTTTAAAATTAATTTATTCATTTAACAAGCGTGGCATGCCTCCGCTGGAATAATGGCGGCTACGCCTTTTTTTTTTTTATTAGTTGCGTTCGCCAAACAGGGCTGCATGCCTTTTTTTCTGTTTTTTTAATTTTCTTACAATGGCGACACGCCTCGCTTTAGCGTTAAACATCATAAGCTGAAGCGCGGGTGCCGCGATTGCTTCAAAAGTAAAGAAATATAAACAAAACGTTTCCCTATGCCTTTTTTTCTATTTCTTTACTTTTGAAGCCATCGCGGCACCCATGCTTTAGTTTAGAATGTTTAAAGCTAAAGTGCGGGTGCAGCCATTGTAACAATAGTAAATAAATTGAAAAAAAAGGGTGCAGATGCCATAATTAAACAATTCATTAAACCGTTGCAATCTCCTCTTTTGTTCTTCTCCCTTTCTGTCAGGGACACAGCACAAATCATAACTAGAATAATGTATACTATAACATACCTACAAGCATGAGCCTGCAACACAGCGCATGCGCAAGAGAGGTGGAAGTACTATTACTGCAACCCAGAATGTCGGAGTACGGTGTCTCTGCTGGTATAGACTGACCATTGTCATTTAACCTGTTTTTGTTTCTCTGTTGTTCTAATCTTCAAGTGCGCTAAGCAATGGCTTCAGTTATAGGTGAGTGCATGAAAGGCGTAAATTTAGGAGAAAGTGGATGGCGTACAGCTGCGCAGTTCAGACTAAGAGTGGCTTGTTGCTCCAAAGCATTAATTGTCCGCTGTCTTCCCATAACACGGGCTAGACCCTTCAGCATTAGTCATCAATGCCTAAGCGAGAGGAGGCCACCTAGATCACTCTCCTTAACAAGCATTTGCAATTCAATAGGTCTCGCATTACTGAAAGTTTGAGCTATTGGTGTTGGTAATAATAATGCAATGCCAATAGTTCAAACTTTCAGTAATGCAAGAGCTATTGCATTGCAAATGGTTTTTTTTCTATTTATTTCTTTTTTAAGCAGTAAGCGCGGGAGCCCTCTTTGGTATCTCAAAGTCCAAAGAGGTAGGGCTAAAGCCCTTTGTTCTACCTACTTGTCCTGTCCACTCAAAGATAACTCATCTCTGCTAAGTGGTCAGCAGTTAACATCCACTGGACTTTCCTGCACCTAGAGGCAAGACATTGTCCTATGAGCCAGAGTCATTACCTTTTCTAGTCAAAGATGTGTATTCCGTCTCCGGAAGTGTGATAGGTGGCAGAACTGTTTTTACCCTACTATGACAGGCTGTCAAGGAGGGTCCTGGGAATGAAGAGGAGAAGCCTTCCCTGGCATTTCCAATTCCAAAAAGGTATTGCTAACGCTGCCGTTTGTTCTGCCATATGTTCCTGTCCACTCCCAGACCTGCTATATGGTCAGCAATTAAAACCCGTGGGCCTCTCTAGGATCCAGGGGCAAGCTGTTGTCCTCTAACCCAGGGTCATTAAGTCTCCTACCCTAGGATGTGTATTCCTACTCTGGAGATGTGATTAGTAAAACAGTTTTTTTTTGTTTTTATTACAAATTATAGACAGATACATTCAACAGTCGTTGTAGGGTAAGACCAGATTGGCACAAGAGTATTTCTTACATTGGTACATGATTATCTAGCCCCTACTGTTTGTCTGATTAAGAGAGAAAGAGAAGAAAGGAGGAAATAGGCAGAGAGTTTCGTGCTGAGACACGATAGGAAAGGGACAGATCAGTAGGCATTGTGAACGCTTGGCAGAAACATTAGCGGTAGCTATAATTGCTATGTACATTTGAAAACAACAAAAAAGCAGACTGGGCTGCCCGTGGTACCTGAGAGCCGACGTTTGCTTTGTTAGGACTCAATATTTATAGGACACATGGCATAGAGATTAAAGCTCAGATCAAGTGTTTATGGAGGTACATAAGAGTCTAGATAATTGTCCAGGGTTTCCCACATCCCTCTTGTTGACGCTTTCCATGGCGAGTACTGAAGTGCCAGGTTATCCGCTCCCCTGAGGTGTGTAATTCAGTTGATCCAACCTTTGTAGCTAGGTTTCCTTGTATCTTTCCAGTTGTTTAATACCATTTTAACCGCTGATGTTATGAACAAGTCCATTAGGTCCTTATCCTGCTCAGCTCTCAAGTGTGTGCGTAGAAAATCCGAGGTGAGGGAGGCGAAATCCCTCGCTATTTTGCAGTCAAACACGTTGTTTATGAAATCAAAAACTTTCCCCCAGAATGCCTTGAGTGTTGGACAGTGGAAGACTATGTGAGCCAGGTCCCCATTCTCATTGTTGCAGTTCCAACATAGCGAGTTGTCTCTAAGATTTAGTTTGTGCAGTCGGGTGGGGGTCCAAAATACCTTGTGAAGCAACCAAAATTTAGTTTGTGCTAGACTTCCACCGGAAAAATTGATATCGCTATCACCAAATTCCTACGGCGCGGGAAGAAGGCAATGATTAGCATCAAGAAACTGAGACTAGAAAAAAACCTAGGAGGGGTAAACTTAGCAGACTTTAGGGTGTTCCAAACAGCCTATCTAGCAAAGCAAGGAACATACTGGGTCTACCCAGAGACCGAGTACACATCAGTATGGCCGCAGGTAGAGAAAGCCATCCTGAATAACCTGAGCCCTCTGGCCCTACTGATGCCCAACACGTATCCCCATTCACACAATCCCATCCTTAAAAACACAAAAATCGCACTCCTTAGAGTAGATAAGAAAATGGGCACTACCATCAAAGGGTCCAAATCAGAATCACTGTGGGCGAACAGCAAGCTTAGATACAAGGGGAAAAGCCTTAACTTCGACACATGGATAGCGAAAGGTATCTGCTACCCACACCAACTCGAAAAGGGGGACTACCCAATCCCCTTCTCTGATCTTAAAGCAAGCTTCCACCTAGAAGACATCGATCTATAGGCTCCTGAAAATAAGAACAGCCCTATCAAAGAGGAAACTTGACCCCGCCCAACCCTTAATCTTCCAGTACTTCTCAAACATTAACGAAACAGGTTACCCAGTCTCACACCTCTACAAGCTCATGCGCCCCAAGTCCACTAAACTGAATGGAAAAACATTAGATTACTGGAACACACTAACACACCACTAGATGAACAGGAATGGACAACTCTGTGGGCCTCGACCTCGCGCAACAAGTAAAACTGATTTTAAGCTTAGGCTGCCTAAATAAAAATTTGGCAAAGTTGCATTTCTGCTTAAATTATCAAAAATTGGGTTTCACCATTAAATCAGATTCTAAAAACTAAGCAGGGAATAACTGAGCATTTTCCCAGGCCTTTCTTAGGAATATATGATGTTACTTAGCAGACCATTACTTCGCAAGTTTTTACTACGATGTTTTTACATCGCAAATACCATTACTACGCAAGATTTAACTGCGCATGCTTTTAGTTTGCAAATACATTTAAAAGTACTAAATATGCATTTACTTCGCAGTATATTCCTAAGTATTCTTCTACGTATTTTTGACTCTTTTACCCTTACCCTCATACACTACATTACCCTACACTACCCAAACACCACTACACTACCCTAAAACCAAATACACTACTGTACATTACATAAACACAACCCTACAAACTAAAAGACAACCCCCTGCACGACCACTACCCTAAACCCAAATACACTGCTCTACAGGCGCGGGGCGTCCATTGGGGCGTTGGGGCGTTGCCCCCGCACCCGCCCGCGCCCGCAGCTCCCTCCTCGGTGTCTCTGAACTTAGTTTACTTAAGTTCAGAGACGCAGAGGGTGGGGAGAACTGACAATGCATGTCAGTCAGCATGACGTCGGACCGTGGGCGGTCCGGCGTCATGTTGACCGACATGCATTGTCAGACAAGCCAGGGAAAGGCAGCACTGCAGCACAAGTGCGCATGAGTGGGCATGGAGAGTAATTTTTAGCCCGTGCCCAGTCATGCGTACTTGTGTTTTTACTGCCTTGCGCATGCCCATGAGGAGCCCCTCGGTCTCCTAATGGGCAGGCGGCGGGCGTAGCGTAAGCTGTGCCCTCAGCCAATCCTGGTGCTGCAGCAGCGCCAGGATTGGCTGAGGGGTTGCCACTCCAGTGCTGACGTGGTGTTCCGGTTTGAAGGGGGCAGAGGCGCCAATGCGGACCAGGAGCAGAGGCGGTCAGGTAAGTTTTTGTTTTAATTTTATTCAGTTCTCCCGCTGCTGGCAGCTGCCTCCCCCCTCCTTCCGCGCTAGAGCAGTAGTTCATTCAGGTGGTGCTGGGGTACACCGAGGAGCAATAGCGGAGGTACAGGGGGGCAGAGAGGCACCATGTACCAGTCGGCAAGGCTGACAGCAGCTCTGTACAGGTGAGAAGCGGTACGTGGGTATAGCGAGGACTGATACCGGAGGTACGAGAGGCTGACAGGCGCCGTGTACCAGCCGGTGAGGGCTCACAGCGGTTCTGCATGGGGTTGATGTGGTACGGGGGTTTAGAGAGGAGTCGTTCCGGAGGTACAGGAGGAGGGGACAAGAGGCGCCGTGTACTAGCAGGTGAGGGCTCACAGCAGCTCTGCACAGGTGAGAAGTGCTACAGGGTACAGAAAGGAGAAGTACTGGGGTACTGGGGGTGCTAAGAGGCACCCTGTGCAGCTCTGGCGCCGCATGACAAAAAGTGATTGGGAGCCAACAAGAAAAGTCAGGGAAACTAGCACCAGGGTAGGGCACAGGCAGAAAGGCAGGTGTGCGGGATACGAATAAGCTAGAGTGATAGAAATAAACAGATAGTGGTTGGAGAGAGAGAGGTGAGGAGAGGTAGAGGCGAGGATAAACGGAAGCATGTGCACCACACCAGGCTTGGCAGCTTTATCTCCCACCTTTGCGCCGAAGTGGTAAGCTAGCGTCCAGGTTATGTTACGGGACACTCCTCCAGCACTTTTACGCCCCACCATTTTCAAATGTCACCAGCCGCCCCTGCTGCTCTACACTACATATACACAACCCTAAAACTTAAAAGACAACCCCCTGCACCACAACACTACCATAAACCCAAATACACTACTCTACACTACATAAACACAACCCTAAAACCTAAAAGACAACCCTCTGCACGACCACTACCCTAAACCAAAATATACTACTCTACACAACCCTAAAACCTAAAAGACAACCCCCTGCACGACCCCAAAAACTACACTGCCCCACTTACCTCTCTCTCCTAGTGGTCCTTCGCTTCACTGTGCTTCCTCTCTTCTCCTGCTTCAGGCGTCGTCAGAGCTGCACGTCGTTGTTTGGAATCGGAAGTGCCACCTTTTCCAAACAACGATGTGAATAGTCAGCAAAGTAATTGACTTTGCTAAGTAACGGTATATGCGAAGTAGAAGCATGTGAACTTAAAGCATGCGAAGTAAAAGATTCTGCTAAGTAAAAAATGCCTAGTAGTGGTAAGTTGTAGTAGTGGCCGCAAAGTAATGGTTACTTAGTAGACCTATAAGGGAAAGGTCAGACCAGGTCTACAAATTGAAATAGTTTTGGGGTTTTATTTCACTGTGAAGGCACAATAACTTCAATATGTAGTGTCCTATATATATTTTTTTCTTTCTACCTGCCCTGCGGATTTACAAGGCAATTTTAGGGATGACATATACACAAAATAGACTTTTCGTACATTTCAAAGACATTTTTCTCTGACATGTCCCTGGAGCACATTTAAATTGCAGCCTAGCAAGAGCACAGCGGTCTTCTGGCAGAACTACATTTTTATTGTTTATGTGGGTGGTACAAATACACACAGCAGTCCACATATGATATTTAACTTTCAATCCCAAAGCCACACCTAAAACACTAGTTACAGTGGACATAGAGAGAGGGTAAATAAGCCAAATATACAGCACATGACAGAGGGGAAGCGCACGTATTTTACTACTGTTTAGCAGTGGTAGTCCTAAAGCTAACAAAAATAATGTCCAGAGAAAAGGTGAAAAATATGGACTGACCATGTAGAAAAGGCAAAGCTCAGTTTCAGGTTTTGTGAGTGCAAACATTTTAGCGGACCCACTTGTGGGACACCCCCGCGCCGCACGGCCACCAGCTGCTGCGTGTGCCCCTTGCCTGCCCTGCTGCCTCGTTGAGCCTCGTTTGCCGGCTGCCGCCGCTGCGAGTGCTGTTGCCGCTTTTTCCTGGTTTTATCAAGCATTTGTGCTTGTCTTGCCGATCTGTGTTTTCTCTGTTTTGCCCGTTTTTTGTCATTTATTTTTGCCTGTTTGTATTTTAAAGTGTGCGCTCTCCTTCCTTGTTGCCCGCCTACCGCGCCACCCCCCGCCCTCCCTTCCCGCCACCGCCGCTTGTCCCCGCCCCTTTTTCTTCTGTATCCCTCCCCGCTCCCGCCTCCCAGCTGCCCCGCCCACCCGCGCACTTGGCCTTAAATGGCGACCGTGCGACGCAGGTGAGTGTGACCCACTTGTGGGACACCCCCGCGCCGCACGGCCACCAGCTGCTGCGTGTGCCCCTTGCCTGCCCTGCTGCCTCGTTGAGCCTCGTTTGCCGGCTGCCGCCGCTGCGAGTGCTGTTGCCGCTTTTTCCTGGTTTTATCAAGCATTTGTGCTTGTCTTGCCGATCTGTGTTTTCTCTGTTTTGCCCGTTTTTTGTCATTTATTTTTGCCTGTTTGTATTTTAAAGTGTGCGCTCTCCTTCCTTGTTGCCCGCCTACCGCGCCACCCCCCGCCCTCCCTTCCCGCCACCGCCGCTTGTCCCCGCCCCTTTTTCTTCTGTATCCCTCCCCGCTCCCGCCTCCCAGCTGCCCCGCCCACCCGCGCACTTGGCCTTAAATGGCGACCGTGCGACGCAGGTGAGTGTGACCCACTTGTGGGACACCCCCGCGCCGCACGGCCACCAGCTGCTGCGTGTGCCCCTTGCCTGCCCTGCTGCCTCGTTGAGCCTCGTTTGCCGGCTGCCGCCGCTGCGAGTGCTGTTGCCGCTTTTTCCTGGTTTTATCAAGCATTTGTGCTTGTCTTGCCGATCTGTGTTTTCTCTGTTTTGCCCGTTTTTTGTCATTTATTTTTGCCTGTTTGTATTTTAAAGTGTGCGCTCTCCTTCCTTGTTGCCCGCCTACCGCGCCACCCCCCGCCCTCCCTTCCCGCCACCGCCGCTTGTCCCCGCCCCTTTTTCTTCTGTATCCCTCCCCGCTCCCGCCTCCCAGCTGCCCCGCCCACCCGCGCACTTCGCCTTATATGGCGACCGTGCGAACGCGCAGCGGTCACGCGCAGCGGGCGCGCCGATTGTGCGCCGAAGGCGCGCCAAAGGTAAGCCCGTCTGCGCCCGTCCGCGACCGGACCGCGACCAGCGCCAGGACCCCTGGCCCCCGAGGAGCCCGACCGACCCGCCTGACGTACTCCGCCGCCACCCTCATCGCACTCAACACCGGCCGACTCCCAGAATGCCATCAAGCCACACCACGACACACCCACGGACCTTTCAGCTGCCACGCCTGCAAGTTCACCTGCATCCGGACCAGCCTCGCACCAGCACCCGCAAAGTCGAACTCCAGCAGCTACCACCTCAAGTGCATCCTGCTCAACACCCGCTCCGTCCACAGACACGCCATCGAACTCTGGAACCTCCTAGACGCCACAGCCCCTGACGTTGCCTTCCTCACGGAGACCTGGATGAACGCCTCTTCAGCTCCCGACATCGCCATCGCCATCCCAGAGGGCTACAAGATCATCCGGAGGGACCGCAACGCCAACCAGATGGGAGGAGGCATCGCCATCATCCACAGGAACACCATCCGTCTCACGACCAGCACCGACAACACCCTGACCAGCGCCGAACACCTGCACTTCCAGATCCACACCAACCCGAACACCACCCTCAGAGGCACCCTGATCTACCGACCCCCTGGACCACGCACGCAATTCAGCGAGGACATCGCCGACTTCGTCAGCCCGCATGCCCTCCCCTCCGCCGACTACATCCTCCTGGGGGACCTGAACTTCCACCTGGAGAACAACAACGACCACAACACCAGCACCCTGCTCGACAACCTCGCCAACCTGGGACTCAAGCAACTGGTGTCCACCCCCACCCACCTCGCCGGACACACACTCGACGCCGTCTTCTCATCCAGCACAGACATAGACTTCAGCCACGCCACAGAGCTTCAATGGACGGACCACAGCTGCGTCCACTTCACCTTCAAGAGAACGACGACCCACCAACACCAGCAACACACCGCCCGCAGAAGCTGGAACAAGATCACAGCAGACCAGCTCGCCACCTCCCTGAGCCAACACCCTCCTGCCAGCTCAGCGAACCCCAGCCAGGCCGCCGACAACCTCACGAAGTGGATCACCACCTGCGCGGACGAGCTCGCCCCGCTGAGGACCCCGCCCAGCAGACCCACCAGCAAGAAGGCCCCATGGTTCACCGACGAACTCAAGAGCTCCAAGAAGAACTGCCGAGCCCTCGAGAAAGCCTGGAAAAAGGACCCGACACCGGACAACAGGACCTCCTACAAACTGGCCACCCGGAAACACCACCAGCTGATCCGCGCCGCCAAGAGAACAGCATTCAAGGACCGGTTGGACAACAACGCACACAACAGCAAGGAACTCTTCAACATCGTGAAAGAGCTTTCCAACCCCAGAGCAGGAAACAACGACATCACCCCATCACAAGACCTCTGCAACTCCCTCGCCTCATACTTCCACAACAAGATCACGGACATACACAGCAGTTTCAACAACCAACCAACGCACACCACGACCGACCTGCCACCCCCCCCCACCACCACCCTCCACGCCTGGACCCCGATCAGCACAGAAGACACCATCCGCACGATGAACTCCATCCACTCCGGATCACCAACCGACCCCTGCCCTCACCACGTCTTCAACAAGGCCGACGCTGCCATCGCACCCCACCTGCGAGACATCATCAACACATCCTTCGACACCGCCATCTTCCCCGAAAGCTGGAAACACGCCGAACTCAGCGCTCTACTCAAAAAACCAACAGCGGACCCCACCGACCTCAAGAATTACCGCCCCATCTCGCTTCTACCGTTTCCAGCCAAAGTCATCGAGAAGACCGTCAACAAGCAGATGGCCGCCTTCCTCGAGACGAACGGATCCCTCGACCCCTCACAGTCCGGCTTCCGAGCCAAACACAGCACCGAGACCGCCCTCATCGCCGCCACCGATGACATCCGAGCCCTGATGGACAAGGGAGAAACAGCGGCCCTCATCCTCCTAGACCTCTCCGCGGCATTCGACACGGTCTGCCACCGCACCCTAACACGGCGCCTCAGCAACATCGGCATCCAGGACAAGGCACTGGAATGGATCATCTCCTTCCTCGACGGAAGAACACAGCGAGTCCGCCTACCACCGCACAAGTCAGAGGCCTCCGAAGTCATCTGCGGCGTCCCCCAAGGATCATCACTGAGCCCCACCCTCTTCAACGTCTACATGAGCCCCCTCGCGGCCATCGTACGCAAACACCACCTCAGCATCATCTCCTACGCCGACGACACCCAGCTGATCCTCTCCCTGACCAACAACCCCGCCGCCGCCAGAGCCAACCTGCACGAAGGGATGAAAGAGGTAGCCGAGTGGATGACGACCAGCCGCCTGAAACTGAACTCGGACAAGACGGAGGTCCTCATCCTGGGCTCTTCACCCTCCGCCTGGGACGACTCCTGGTGGCCTCCCGCCCTGGGCACCGCGCCCAAACCGACAGACCATGCACGAAACCTGGGCTTCATCCTGGACTCCTCCCTCTCCATGACCAGGCAAGTCAACAGCGTCTCCTCGGCGTGCTTCAACATCCTACGCATGCTACGAAAGATCTTTTGGTGGATCCCCTCAGAGACCAGGAAGACCGTCACCCAGGCCCTCGTCACCAGCCGACTGGACTACGGCAACGCCCTCTACGCCGGGACCACCGCCAAGCTCCAGAAGAGACTCCAGCGGATCCAAAACGCCTCAGCCAGACTCATCCTCGACATCCCACGATCCAGCCACATCTCCGGTCATCTGAGAGACCTTCACTGGCTCCCCATCAACAAGAGAATCACCTTCCGCCTCCTCACCCACGCACACAAAGCCCTACACGACCAAGGCCCGAGCTACCTCAACAGCCGAGTCAACTTCTACGCTCCCAAACGCCACCTCCGATCAGCCAACCACGCCCTCGCCGCCGTCCCCCGCATCCGAAGAGCGACTACAGGAGGAAGGTCCTTCTCCTACCTGGCCGCCAAGACCTGGAACTCCCTCCCGTCCGACCTGCGCCTGACCCAAGACCACCTCTCCTTCAGGAAGAAGCTGAAGACCTGGCTGTTCGAGCAGTAGCGGCACCCCCCCTCCCCAGCGCCTTGAGACCCTACGGGTACGTAGCGCGCTTTATAAGTGTCACTGATTGATTGATTGATTGATTGATTTGATTGGTCATATTCCTCGAATAACCACCAGTTACAGCATTGCTAACAGATGATGGGCCCTCGGGAGAGTATAGCCTAGCCACCACCCATTGCTATTAAATCCATAAATGTTAGTGCAAGTCAGTTGCACTGCAGGCTCGGTTGGAACCACATGCAGTACATGCTGAAAATAAACTTTGGCGTCCCTCCACCACTGGAACATGCAGGATTTAGGAGGGCTTTAGCCAGTACCGTTCGAGGGAGGCACAAGACCATCACGTTACTGACCCCACACGTGAGTAACTAACTGTCCCAGGTTTCCTGAAACATATATCTCAAGCTGGGGATGTGTTGCAGCAGTGAGGGACTCAATACACACATGCATTTATTTTTAACAATAGTCTTTAATTACACAAAAGGGCTAAACAAGATGAATGGTCCCTCTTGATACCCCATACCGTGTTTTATTTTAGAAAATAATTATGTGGTATTTAGACCAGCCAGTAAAGGTACCCGAATTGCTAGGTCATAATAACCTAATGCACTATGCAGTAGCAGTCTATATTTTTATTGGAGTTAGCCAGCAGCATTTTGTAAGAGATGCTAAAGCATACAGTTATCAAGGGAGCTATTCTGTCTACCTAGGTGCAAACAGGCACTTTCACAGCATGGCACTTTGTTTTCTAGACAAAGCTTTTTTTCTTTGGACAAAGAAGGTGTTCACTAATTATCAGTGACAGAATGCATGAATCAATCGGGGGTTTAAAGTGCGCTACTCACCCGTGAGGGTCTCAAGGCGCTGTGGGGAAGGGGGGGCAGCTCCGGTTCCGCATGAAAAGCCAGGTCTTTAGGCTCTTCCTGAAGGTGTGCAGAGTAGGGGAGCCTCTGATGATGAATGGGAGCTCGTTTCAGGATTTGCCTGCGATGTAGGAGAAGGCTCTTCCACCTGCTCTGGTTCTGCAGATGCGCGGGGTTTCTGCCATGGCATAACTGGCCTTAACCAGCCTCTCACAGTACTCTGTGACTTGGCCATTGTTTGGAGAGGTATATTTAACGACATTCTTGGCCCCTCTGCTGTAAAAGAAACACGTGCGTTGTTCTGGGAATGACACCAGGCAACTGAAAAACATACTTAAAGGTTTTGCTTTATGATGTAATGTTCATACAGTTACATGCCAAAAAAATGCACGTTTTTGCAAGAAACCTTTGTTTTTTTGATAATAAATCTGTAGATTTTTTTTAAGTGCATTGATGTATGATCGAGTGAAAATGGCCTGGATGAGTGAGACAACAAGCGCCACAGGAGTTGACCAAAAGTGTAAAGTAAGGAGGTCGAAGATGATGTTTGGGAAATAATGAAAAGTAAGACCAATAGGTTAAGGGTTTGGAGACGCCAAAAGCTGTAGGCCACATGTCTTGTGGGCAAAGTGGAAGTCAGAAATTAGCGATGAGAAGTGACATGGAGTGGAAGTATTTTTCAGGGGATGACAGGTTGAAAGGACTCTGTATAAAGAAAGAATGGGTACACAAGCGTGGCATGGTTGTGGAGGAAGGAGAATGTAGGCTACATGCAAGCGTATATGCACTGCTTCTGATAGATATGCTAGATCGGGGTTCATGGTGAAAATATACGGTCTGTGAAGTTTTACCAAGGGTTGTGAATTGGGCCACGGAGGGTGCATGGCAGGTTGAAAGCTATAGGTGCAGAAAAATGGGTCCGTCTAAGAGTAGCACCAAATATAAGGAGTGGGAAAAAGCAGTATCACAATAAAATAGTCTCTCTAGGAAAATACTTTGGTACCCTCAACAGTTACTTTCCGTCAGTGGCAGGTTATCCCCACTGGCGTACTAGTAACTAATAGCATCATCATCGGGTCTACCCTCCACCAGAGGGGATGTCTTGAGATGCAGAGACGGTGTGGTATCCGTTATAAAAAAGACTGATCTAAAATTACCTCCTGTCCCAAAGGAAGATATTTGTTTTAAAATAAGGGCAGGGGTAAGGTTAAAAAAAGAAAAAGATGTGTTGAGGGAAGGGTTAGATGTTCCTCACATCTACACGAACATTTGGTCAACATGTTTCAGCCTACTTGCTCCCATACAGGTCGATGGCTTTCATCAGGACCGTGAAATTTAATGGATCCTTGTTCTAGGCAAGTTGGGACACTAGCCCCTGGCCCGTGCGTCACAGGTATATTCACTCTGTGAAGGTGTAGGAGAATACACTATCTTTCTCTGAAAATAGAAAAAAACAGTTGTTCTCATTGTCACCATTATATACATTTCTGTAACTCCGTATAACGGATTACTGAACAATTTATTCTAAATAAACATAACCATTTATGTGTACATGGCACAATATGCTGTGAAAATGCAATAGAAAGAACTTACATTCATTTGTGGACACTGAGAAAATAACTGCGTGTATTTTTTATTTAAAAAGGTATAAATGCGATTAATTGGTCAGTTCCAGCTGTTCTGTGGTGCAGGAAATAATGGAGATCTCTGACGTTGCTTCACCGCAGGTGTTGTTCATGGTAAATGTGTCCATCTAGGCCTGGGGTAGTCCGACGGAGAGTGCCAGGTACAGGCTTCGTGAAGCTTGTTTCTGACTGGTGATGGGTTTATAAGGGCAAGTTTGCTCATTGATCAAGTAAATGATTGCCTATGATTCGTTACGCGCAGAAGGATGCTGTTGATCATTACAAGAGCATAAATGGTGATTTGAGGCAGTATAGAAGCAAGTGACAAGGTTGAGAGGGAATTTCAAATAAGCTTTCTGCTTTATCAGTGAAAATACCCATTTTTACTATTTGATAGTTGACAGGGCAGCTTGGAACAGTACGTTTTATTACGATGCAGTTCTGTGTTGGACGGTGTTTTTAAGGTTGTTTAGTTGCTTAATGGTGTAGGCTCTTTAAGGCAAACAGTAAATGGTTTGCAACAACATTTCTTGGCTGCCGACACTGGTGGAACACAAAACAAGGTGATGCAAGACATTTTCATAGTCTAGGCGAGATTCCTGTGGGGTTGCATGCTCATGAAGGGCCCAGAAACGCTGTTAAACAGCAGTTGCAGTCAAAGATTAAATGATCTTGAGGAACGTAAGCATAAGAGGTGGCTTTTGAGTGATTTGGGCGTGTTGGCGTAGGAATGTCATGAGGTTGTCAACGTTCTTGGCTAAGAGTGCCAGAGTTCTGGGATCTAGATGCGCTTTTGGTGGCGGACCGGTGTTGTGGGGGCATTGGATTAGCTTGTGAAAGGAAAGCCAAAACATAACATGTATCGGCAGGATGGATATATAGTTTGATGATTGGGACATGGGATCACTCCTGAGTACTACCATCAGGAGAATTGGGAAGGAAAGTAATTTTGAGCGTTAAATCGGGCAACCTTTAGAGTGAACAAATAAGCTCTTAGAGATACAAGGGACACAGTGGAGTGTTCCCAGCATGGGCGGTGTGGAACAAAAGGTTGTGGATGGAAACAGCATCAGAAACCTGTAGGGTGTGAGCTTGGAACGGCAAGAGGGGATATATATGTTTGGGTAGGTGAAGATTGGGCATTAACACTGCATGGCTAATGGGTTTTTTCCATCACTCCTTCCTCTGACCTTAATGTGGATCAGGGTTGGAGATGGACATCATGACAGAAGCAGGTTGAAGCAGCAACAACAGTTCATTAGGGGATGGACAACACAGAGAGGTATAAGATACGCTTGGAGAAGATGTGGATATTTGTAGATCAAGAATGTAAGGTTGTTGGGGTGGGGAAGAGGGTCTAATTGGGATTCCATTTGCCCTTAATGAACAAGTCACTTAACTTCGGTAACAATATATCTGTAAGAAACATTAGTAAGTTATAGATTCCTTACCTTAGAATTACCCCCAGGACTCAGACTGGATCCGGAAAGTTTGTTTGTCAGCAGTACCTCTGCGTGTCGGAAGGTGGTGTCGGTCGGCTCCACGTCCGTCGTTGGCATCGTGGTTACTGGGATGACGCTGCGGTAGCTACTTAGACACCACCCTCGCGTTATGATGTCAGTTCTGTACATGACTTACCGCGTCAGAAGCGCAGAGCCATGCAAGACACTGACCACTGGTGCACAAAACTAGGGCCCTGAAAGGATATTCTTAACCCTAGAAATCAGTTCGCAGAATGGGGAGGATGGGTGGGGCGGTAAGGAATCTATAACTAACTAATGTTTCTTATAGATATATCGTTACCGAAGGTAAGTAACTTGTTCATCTGAAAGAAACACGTTAGTTATAGATTCCTTACCTTAGAATAGATACCCCAGCAATACCAACCCCGGTGGTGGGTCTGCGAACCAAGATCACACCAGAAAGTCCTGGAGAACAGAATGACCAAAGAAGCCGTCTCTCCAGACTTGGCTGTCCAGAAATTAGTGTTTCGTAAATGTGTGCAGTGATGCCCACGTAGCTGCCTGACAGATGTCATGTAGAGGAAATCCTCTTCCCAAGGCAGTAGTGGCTGCCGTCGCCCTGGTGGAATGGGTGCGTAGCCCCACTGGAGGCTCCTTTTTAGCCAGAGAATAGCATGCTTTAATACATAAAACGACCCATCAAGAAATGGTTCGCTTGTGTACGGCCCAACCTTTCTTGGCGCCCACGTAGCAAACAAAGAGTTGGTCATCCACCCGGAACTGTTTTGTGCGAACCATATAGAAAGAAAGCGCAAGTTTTTGGGCCAGACAGTGGAGCCTCTCTTCTTGTTTCGAAGGATGCCGAGGCGGAAAGAAGGTGGGCAAAGTGATGGTCTGCCCAATGTGAAAGGCAGTGACAACTTTAGGAAGGAAGGATGGACAAGTCCTGAGAACCACCTTGTGCGGATGGACAGACAGGAAAGGAGGCTTGGAGGAAACATCCTTGAGATCACGCACTCTTCTGGCAGATGTGATGGCTACCAGGGATGCAGTTTTAAGCATCAAAAGCCTCAAAGGACAGTTGTGAAGCGACTCAAAGGGAGCGCACATTGAATAGGTTAAGACTAGTTTCAAGTCCCACTGAGGCATAACAAAGGGAATAGGAGGAAAAAGATGAGTTATGCCTTTCAAGAAATGATTAACCTCCAGGGACTTGAAAAGAGAAGGCTGATCTGGAAGCCAAAGGAAGGCAGAGATGGCCAAAAGATAGCCCTTGATAGTGCCCAGAGCAGAGCCCTGCGGGGCCAAAGAAAGAAGAAACAAGAGAACCTCAGAAAGAGGGGCAGAAAGGGGATCCACAGCCTTTGCTGTTCACCATGCCACAAACTTGTTCCACCGGCAGGCGTATACCGTCTTAGTGGAGGGACGCTTGACTGCCAAGATTACATTGCAAACTTCGGGAGGCAGGTCAAAAGACGTCAACTGCCGCCGCTCACTCTCCATGCAAGGAAGTGGAGGCTGGACAGGTTTGGATGGAGGACCGTCCCCTGTTGCTGTGACAGAAGATCCTCCCGAAGAGGCAGACGGGTAGGAGGATCGATGGCCATGTTGAACAGCTCGGGATACCAGACTCTTCGTAACCAATCCGGAGCCACATGGATGACTTGGGCCCGGTCGCGTCTGATCTTCAGCACTCTGTGCAGAAGTGGTATAGGCTGAAAGGCCTACAACAGACCGCAACTCCACCCTTGATGAAAAGCATCGCCTAGTGAGTGCTGCCCTGGAAATTCCAACGCACAGAATTGCTGCCATTGTGCATTGTCTTTGGTGGCGAATAGATCTTACCAAGGCTCTCCCCACTGTCGAAAGAGACCTTGCACCACCTCCGAGTGATGAGGCCATTCGTGATCCATCATGTACTTGCGACTGAGTTCGTCCGCCCTGGCATTTTGGAAACCTGCCAGGTGTTGAACCACCAGGGATATACCCTGATGTTCCAGCCATGTCCAGAGGCGGAGGGCCTCCTGACATAGGGTCCACGACCCCACCCCGCCCTGTTTCTTGCAGTACCACATGGCGGTGGTGTTGTCCTTGAACACCTGCTCTTCTTTTCCCCAGACAGAGGGAAGGAATGCTTTGAGTGCAAGACGAATCGCCCGAAGCTCCAGAAGGTTAATGTGGAGCCCGGACTCCATCGAAGACCAGAGGTCTCTGATCTCCGCCTCTCCCATGTGCTTGCCCCATTCCAGAAGGGATGCGTCTGTCACCACTGTGTGTTCTGGTTGGGAGAGGAATCTACTGTTGACCCAATCTTGGTTCATGAGCCACCACTGCAATTGTCGTGCAGTGCCCTCCAAGATCTGGACACAATCGGACAGATTTCCCCTGATGCTGTGCCCACTGGAACTTCAGGTCCCACTGCAGAGCCCGCATATGTCACCTGGCATGACCGACCAGCAGGATACAGGAGGCCATGAGGCCCAGCAGCCTCAGGGTCATCCGGACCGAAACCTGGGATAGAGGCCGAAAGATTGGAATCATAGCCCGAATATCGCAGACTCGCTGTTCAGGAGGATAAACCCGAAACTGCGTTGTGTCCAGAACCACTCCGATGAAGAGGAGCTTCTGAGAGGGAATCAGGTGCGACTTCGGCACATTGATGGAGAACTCCAGCGAATGCAGGAGGTCGGCCGTAGTCTGGAGGTGGGAGACTACTGCCTGGGGCGAGCCCGCCTTCAACAGCCAGTCGTCTAGATAGGGGAAAACTGACACCCCCAATCTGCGCAGATGAGCTGCGACCACCGCCATCACTTTCGTGAACACCCGAGGGGCGCTGGTAAGGCCAAAGGGGAGCATGGTAAACTGAAAATGCTCGTGGCCTACCGGTAGGACGGGGATTTGAAAAATAAGCGTCCTGCAAGTCCAACGCTACCATCCAGTCTCCAGGGTCGAGGGTAGACAAGACCTGAATGAGAGTCAACATCTTGAACTTCTCCTTCCGGAGGAAGCGGTTGACGTTTCTGAGATCCAAGATAGGACGCAGGCCCTTTTCCTTCTTGGGTACCAGAAAGTAGTGGGAATAACATCCATGACTTACTTCTGGGGCAGGAACGTGCTCAATGGCCTGTTGGAGAAGTGCCAGGTGATCCTCCGACATGCGGTGGTATTGAGGTGGCATGGCTGGAGGGGTAGCCCCGAAGGGGAGGGAGTAGCTCCTTCGGACTATTTGCAAAACCCATCTGTCCGACGTGATTGTGCACCAGTGGGGCAGGTGATGGCAGATCCTGCCGCCCACTGGCGTTTGATGGGCCTAAAGGTCGGACCTGGAGGGTTTGGAGGCTACTGCAGAGGAGGGGGCTAGTGGACTGGCCCGCCCCCTGAAACACGATGGTGGTTCCCACGTCCCCGGCCGTGCGAAGGTTGGGAAACTTGCTGCGACCTGTGGCTCTGGGCGGGACGTTGTGGGGCACCCCTTCCGTAGCCATGAAAGGGGCGAAAAGCAGACTGTGCTGGGTGGCTGGAGAGGCCCAAGGACTTGGCCATAGCCTGTGAGTCCTTGAAGCACTCTAGAGCGTTGTCCGCTTTGTCACCAAAAAGGCGACGGCCATCAAAGGGCATGTGCATGAGGGTATTCCGGACATCCCCCGAAAAGCCAGTCGATCTCATCCAGGCGTAGCGACTAAGGGCTACAGATGTGGAAATTGACCTGCCTAGAGAGTCGGCAGTATCCAGCCCACAATGGATGGTAAACTTCGCCCCTTCCCTCCCGGCGGCGACAGCCTGGGAGAGCACTGTCTGGGCCTCCTCTGGACACTGACGCAGCACCTGCGTAACCATATCCCACACACAGTGGAATTAACGTGTTAATAGACATGCAGTGTTTACTGACCACAGTCCCAAGCTGGCGGAAGAGAAAATCTTCTTCCCAAGATGATCCAGCTTCTTGGATTCCCTTTCCGGTGGAGCGGTAGAGAATGCTCTCTTGGAAGTGGAGGCTTGGACCACCAAGCTCTCTGGGGTGGGGTGTTGTGAGAGGAAAGTGGGGTCGCCCGGAGCCAGTAATCCTCCTATCTACGGGAGCCCCTGTGTTGGGCCTGGACCATGTGCCTAAAAGGACGTCGGTAAGGGCCTCATTAAACGGCAGCAGGGTCTCCGAAGAGCTCGCAGCCGGCTGAAGCACCTCTGTCAGGGGGTTAGTCCTGACCACCACCGTAGGAAGCTCGAGGTTGAGAGCCTCGGCCACTCTATGCAACACCACTGCATATGACGCTCCCTCCTCCGTAGCCTTGGTAGCAGGAGACAACATGGCAAGATCAGGGGAGGTCTTGAGACCACTGGCATCCCCCAGTTCTTCTCTCCACTACTGTTCAGATCCTACCTGATCAGTTAAAGGGTCACCTGACCCCTCCCAGTCCTCCTCCTCATCCTCAGGTTGCCAATCTGGGTGAAAAGGAACCCCAGGAGTGAACAGGGGCACAAAAACCCCTCTCGGCTCCGGGTCCGGCGTCGGGCGATGCCAGTCCAGCTCTGGGTCCACATCGGGTTGGAGGCCGGGGTCAACACCGGCCGGGGACACCACCGGCATCAGCTGCAGTGCCGAAGGAAGCGGCACTGGTGGAGGTGTAATAAGGTCAATCGGTGCCGTTCCGGATCCAGGCCTGGATCCATGGGGGGCCTGTGGCGCCGGGGCCAGAGCAGACGGCGGAGAAGGCCTAGGCCCCCCAACCGAGTCCGCAGGGCCTGAAGGTGCGTCGGCGGGTTCGGGCTACCCAAAGATGGCATGCATCGCCTCGTAAAATTTACGAAGCTGTGCAGGAGTTGCTCCAGGTCCAGGGAAGGAAGGGAAGCCCGGAGCAGACTCTTAGGGCTCCGCGCACACCGCCCGCATCCCTCGTCGCAACAGCCGACCGACGCCGAGAAGTCGAAGAGCGACGATGCTTCTTTGACTTCTTTTTGTGCTTCGACTTACCCGACACCGAGTGCAAAGACTTTGATGACTTGCACGAGTGGTGATGGCTCTGCGACCGGACCATCGACCTCCCTCGCGACCGGGACCTCGAACGGCATGGAGCCGACTGCCGGCACTCAAGCAGCTTTTGGGATCGCTCCCGCAAATCCTTCAGAGCCATGGACCGGCAGTCGGAGCACGACTTGGGGTCGTGGTCGCACTCCAGGCAAAAGAGGCACACGCGGTGCGGATCCCTAACCGACAGTCGGGTACAGGAACCGCATGCCATGAAGCAGGGCATCCCTCGTGCACCAGGAGTCATAGACTCAAAAAAGACGTCAACAAAAGTCGCTCAAAAAGTTCAGTCAAAAATTGACTGGAGGTACCGCTCTCTCTGGATCTGCGCTGGCTAGCACGGAAAAAGAAAGAACTGACGTCAGCGCGCGAGGGCGGCGTCTAAGTAGCTACTGCAACGTCATCCCGGCAACCACAATGCCAACGACTGATGCGGAGCCGACCAATGCCACCTTCCAATGCGCAGAGGTACTGCTGACGAAAAAACTTTCCGGATCCAGTCTGACGCCTGGGGGTAATTCTAAGGTAAGGAATCTATACTCAATTTGCTCAAGATTGTAGCTATATAACATCTTGTTTTGGTGAAGGGGGTTTTAATACTGGAGAGGGTGAGTAGGAAATTTAGGGAGGGAAAGGGCAGTTTATGGGCACAGCTAGAATGTGGATTTCGGAACCTACCTGTGCAGGGAAGAGAGTATATTGTTGGCTGGAGATAAATGTGATGGTGATCTACACAGAATGGAGTGTGTTCGGTAGAGGCGTGTTAGGTCAGCCATAAGAATCACAAGCGAGAATTAAGATTGGTTTTGATGCTGAGGCGTTTTGCTGTTTTTGAGGATGTGATATTGTTACAGATGAGGGACATTAGTGAGCACATGGTGGTGAAAGTTTGATTTAGGATTATATTATAAAAGGAAGGCGGCAAGCATCATAGGCAAAACATTTATTAGGAGATGGTTTTTCCTGGGTGCTAGTTTTTGTTACAACTTTAAGGGGTTACTGGAGGGTTACCCTTCTCTGAACAGGTGGGCATGCTTGCGGGGAGAAGGGTGAAAGTAGTATAGCTGCGATGCTCAGATAAGGAATCAATTAAGTAGATGAAGGGAGTCTAAGGTTGGCAGGCAAGGGGCGTAGATGTATAAAAGGGACAGCACTTTGAAGAAACACAACAATCTGAAATATTATTGGGTTGTCTTTGAGTTAGATATGGATGGATCTCTTTCAGTAATGAGGCCATTGGGTAGTGGGTGAGGCATGGTCAGGGTATTTTTGTTAGCGCAGACCTGTCTCATCAAAGTGGTCTTTTACACACACACTATTGTGATTGATACTTGCAAATGTAAGGGTGAAGGTAACATCCTAACCCTCCAACCACTGTGGGCATTTCATATGGATGGGTGCAGTCTGGGTGGCACTGTGCCTAATGATTGGTGCAGGGGCTGAAGGTACAGGGGAAGGGAGTTTAGGTCCATGCACGCAGGTAAAGTGTTTTCTTTGCCTTTTTCATGCACATCCTAGGCGTATATCAAGTTTGTCTCACCTAATCATTTTGAAGGGTTCTTCCATTCTATTAGTGGGGGAAATCAAAGCAGTTCTAATGGCTTATTTAGTTGATTTTGTGGCAGATTTGTGGATGTGTGCTTTGCTGTGGGTGGGACAAGTCTAGCACAATGGTGAAAGTAGATTTCATGAAGAGTGGCCATGTTTGAACGTCATTTGGAGGGATACAAGAGGGTTTACTTGAATAGACGAACCAGCTCAAGGGAGGCGTAGCAGAAGCTGGTCATGGAGTGGACCACTGATGTTCTGTTAAGGAAAGAAGTAAGAGGTGGAGGCATAGACTTGACGAATTGTTGGGCCTGGTGGCTTGTGTTCTGGGTGCTTCTAAGGATGCTGGAGTGTTGATGGTTTGGTTTCGTTTGTAAGGCACTGCCAGGTAATTGTTATTATTGATGCAGACTTGTCTCAATCTTCACCAAGTGGTGTTTTCCACCTGTGGAAGCAAAGCGACATCACTGCCTATCAATCGCCAGCTGCAGTGGAACTATTTCAAACTAAAGGGCATATTGATGACATTGTTACTTGCAGTGCTCCACTGAGTGACAGGGAAAGAGCAGCATAAAGTGCATTCCTTTCTTTTCCCCTGCACTGGCACCGTTTTGGCTGCCTAGTGCCAAAGCAGGCACCCTTACACCATGGAGCAAGCCTGCCTGTGTTGCATTCAGGATTGTTTTTGTGCAAGAAGGGGAACCTCACTGCACAAAAACCATCCTGAGATGCATATTCCTTTATCTATGTGTGTTGCAGAATGCAGCACACACACAGAAAGAGGATGAAACATGGAGAAATAAAGATATTTCTCCTTGTTACACTCCCTGGTATGGCATATCTTTTTAGCACATTCCCATGTTGACCAATTTTGGTAAATTTGGGAATGCGTCAAAAACCATGGGAGTTGTGTGGGAACACCCACATAACACCCATGGAATGCATCCCTAGCGCAGAATAAGACAAATCAGCAATTTGCACTGCATTGCTTTACTCTGGATTTATGAAGCCACTCAGGACCACGGTGCGTAGCTTCATAAATCTCATTTCTGAGGTGTATCCCTCTTGCACCACATTTTGTGGTGGAAGAGCAATGCAAAGGGGTTCGTAAACATGCCCCTACGTTTTTTAGAGAGACATCTCCCCTAGTGCATCACCATCAGATTTGCTGGGAAATCAGACCAGACATCCTCTGAAAATTATGTATACCGTCTTGAATTAAGATTCATCCATTTTAATCACTTCTAAATGCAAAGATTCAAAATTATAGCTTGATTGAATAATACACATTTAGTTATGTTTTCCACCTATGCAAAATAGAAAACACAAAATTATACCTCATTGAAAATAGACATTAGGATTATATCTTCCATCACTGCTAAATAGGAAGACGCAGAATTCAAACTGTGTGCACGAACAGACATTTAGACATGTTTTCGATCACTGCTTCCTTATCCATGCCAACAACATAGGGAATAGTGAGTATGATGGGGTGGCCCTCATGATTGACAGTCATTACCATCTATCCGGACTTGGCTGAGTAGTGAAGTAAGAAACTTCAACCAGTGTAGAGTAGACTAACAGCCACCATGGATCTGGGCAGACAGTCATTACCCCCAAAAATAATTTCCTTACATTATGTATAGCAAATGATACAGGCATATTTCTGAACAAAGGTAGCACTGGACCTAATCTGTACTTTAGTGACATTTAGAATGACAAGCTGCGTGTTGGCATTGAATTACTTAGGTTTATGAAATGTTTTTCCGCTTTATAAATGATTAAGATAATCACAGATTTAGATTCAAATTTCTATTGAATCTGAATCTTTGATTACTTCAAGTCATTTGTATCAGAAAAGCTTTAAAAAACAGAGGTGGTTTCACACCAGCTGTCTCACCTATGTCTTTGACAATGTCATTAATGTACAGATGTGAACTGGTAACCACAGGAGCGGCAATTTATCTATGTGAGTACCAGGTCTCAGAGCAAATTGGGATGAGATTGTCCCCTGAAGACATACAGGTGTGTTCCCCGTCTCTAACCATCAGACAGCATGGGAATCTTGTATCACAACCTTTATTTTGGCACTGGTGTCAAGCTAATATAGCGTGTGCACCGAGGCCTCAAACTGTCCCAGACAATGCAAGAACATGGGCCTATCCTGTGACCTGGAGGGGCACCCCAATAGTGTCCTCAGTGGGTGGAGGACTACTGTTCCTGACCTATGAGTTGGACATACAGCTGTGGTTGCAGAGTACTGTGTTTTGTGATTTTATCAATTGTCAGTGAGATCTTGGCCTACCTTGCCCTCTTGTGTAAGGTTTTGCTGTAACGCGAACCCCAGAACCTTGCACCGACATTTTATGTATATGTCAAGTGTGTGTACAGTGAGCATGTGATATGTGTGGTAGTAGGAATATGCATGCTTGTCTAGTCGGAGTACTGAAGCCAGTGGGATTCATTGTGGATGCCCCTGGATTTAGCATTACAGAAGATGAGGACAGCTCTACACTCACTGGAAGTTTATTGTCAGCTTTCCTGAGCCTGGGGGTGGATAACCAAACACTGAAATGAGGCATATGGGGGTAGGGCTAGCTTTAGAAATTCAATAATGACTTTGTTAGCAAGACATTGCTGGTTAGGTCTTCCTAAGCACTGCCATTTGGTGAACAGTAGGAGTGATAGATGGTACTGTACTTTCCATTGTTCAAGATGAGGAAGATTGTAGGCCAAGACTGGCGTTGTCTGTCTCTGATTACTTCTTCAGAAAGGCTATTGACAACCGAATGCAGAAACCTCACAGTTCACAGTGCCCATATTGTGGCTACGCCTGCTTGGGGACATTGCCAGTGGTACCGGTTATGAAAGGAATCACTTTACACATAGCCTGTGTCTGTCTAGAGAATAGTCTGAGAAGGAAACTTGATAGAACCACTGCCAACCCATTCTGAAGTTTAAGGCAGTGCATTCATAGCCCATCTAGGAAATGTGTATAAACGTGGGATCCAACCATCCCACTTGATTCCAGTCTTAAGTTCTTCTTAACGAAGCAAGAGAGTGCTCCTCAGTGTACTTGAAGGGCTTCTGTGTAACCAGGGTTGTCAACCAGATTACCAAAGATTAGGGGATAGCAACCGAAGTCTACACTTTGTTGGAGAAGTTGAATGTCTGCATAGTGCCTAGAAGTCTGGGAAGGATTGTACCTGGCTTTCCACAAAGAGAGACTGTCTAGGAGAGGAATCCTGTGTTCCTGGTGGGAGAAACACCCAGAGACGTGGACAATATGGGAGAGTGAAGCGAGGAGTGAACCTTAGGCTGAGTGGGTCTCCTGATCTTTTTTTGCGGTTCTGGTTGAAAACTGCTACCAAAGGCTTTACCTACTCGAAGTGTAGCTGGGTCCATGACAACCGCTGTGAGGCACAAGCTGGTGCTGCAACTGCAGATGCAACAGGAAAACATTGGGCCTTAGAGGCTGCAGCTGCTCGTTGCAGTCGACCGGTTGCAACTGCTGAAGAAGGGGTAACGTGGGCCATAGATTTGTACGCTACATCCATCCATTATGCCGCTCCAGTGGAGAAGCTGTGGTGAGAACAGAAATTACGTGTTGTGCCCATCACTACTTCTGAACTGCAAGTCCCCTGCATTGGCGCTTGAACGCTTCAGACACAACCAGATCAAAAGACTGAGATGCGCTCTAGCGCGAGAATGTGAGACTTTTTTGTCACCCCACATTAAACTGGGATAGACTTACTGATTGAGTTGCACAGATTACCCTGCAAGGTTTAAATGACATTTTGCACCCATGCCTTATTCAAATTTCCACAGAGTATGGGGGATTATACTGATAGAGTGAGCCGGTGAGGCGGGGATTGTGAAGCAGGGAGTGTGTAGTGCGTACTGGAAACACAACCAGGGATACAACCCTATACTGCCTGACCAATTGCATTGTGTAGTACCTAGTTTTTTATTGTGTGAATAAAATACTTGCTATCACAAGAAGATACACACTGGCTGCACATCAAGCTGGTGCGTGTGTATTATGCATGGGAGCTAACCTTCAATTACAAGCAGCTTGTGATTCATCTAGTCGCCTGTAAAGAAAGTAATGACATAGCCGCTCAACTGTAATAACTCATTACAGTTAATACCTTATTACACTTGAGTTCTGACATCACAAAGCAAATTTGCAGCAGCGGTTTAAGGAATGAAAAGGGAAACTGCAGTTTCCTTCTTCCAAATTGTTTTTCTAAAATGAAAAGCATTCAGCAGAAAGGAGACTTTTATTACAATGTGTTTATTTTCCCCTCATGTTGCAGGTCTGATAGGAAAGATAGAAACAGTGCATGTTTCAGCACATCATTTTTAATCTGATTTACATGACACTGATATTAATATCTTTTGACAAAAGAAATATGAACTGCCCACATTCTGCTTAGGATTTAGGATGTTTATGGGAAAGGGTGATGGTGTTACTCTGTTACTATGTATTATAAAGTATAAAATACCTTCTGCCTCACATAAAAGAATATTGCAAGCTACCTCAGAGTTCCTTGACCTTATAAAAACAAACTTGGTCTTGTCCCCCCCCCCCCCCCTCACCTCATATGGTCATGAAATTCCTTGGTGACGTGCAAAAAACCTTATAACGTACAGCAGGGGGCACTTTATTCCATATATTGATTGATAGTTGAGTTCTACACCCCCTACCCCCCCCCCCGAAGCGTTGAGTGCTCTCCCTCGCTACCCCGAGAGTCAAGTGCATGAAGGGTTGTACCTAGCCCAGTTTGCAAAGCCACAGAAGGGCATCTCCTAGGAAACCAGTAGCAACAGACTTCAACTACCACATGGGGGCCCTGTACCACCTACCCTGAAGGGAGTCTGACAAAGCACTTTAAAAACCGATAGGTGCTCAAACATACATTTGTGTTTTGTAATCCGAAAAATAATACAATAACAAGTGAATGTATTCTTAAGATTAATTACAAAATTTACAAATAAATGTGCTTACAGTTTAATTACAGTTGATAAAATACAGTAAAATTCATTTTCAACCTCACCTGGACTTGAAGCTGCCTTCAACTTGCCAGGCTAGGCAACTCCAATTCCGACTCTTTCACGACACGAACTGCAGTGCGCAAAATCAACACCTTGTCCCTCACTCTCCACAAGTCTAGCTGTAACATCGCACCCGAGCTAAAACAGCGTTCATCCCAAGCCTCCTCCTACTGCTATGAGCTCCAAAGCATCCCACCACTCTCCTTCTCAATCCAAATAACAGACTAACATGTCCACCACTCAAATTAGTTTCATATTTCACTATGCTAATTCACCACTGGTCCATTATGAGTTCCGGAGTATCGTGCTACTCACCGAACAAGCGCTTCAACACCTCTTCTGGGGTAGCAAGCGCTATATAAATGCAAACCTTTTTCCCCTCTATCCCTTCGCTATCCTTCTCAATCCAAATAACTGACTAACATATCCACCACTCAAATTACTTCCATATTTCACTATACGAATTCACCACTAATCCCTTATGGGTTCCAGAGCAGGGCGCTACTCGCCGAAAGAGTGCTTCAGCACCGCATGAGGGGTAGCAAGCGCTATATAAATGCAAACCCTTTTACCCTCTTCTATCCCTCCACTAGCCTTCTCAATCCAAATAACTGACTAACATATCCACCACTCAAATTACTTTCATTTTTCACTATACTAATTTGCCTCTAATCCTTTAAGGATTTCCGAGTAGCGTGCTACTCACCGAAAAAGCGCTTTGAGGCCTCATCAGGGGTAGTAAGCGCTATATAAATACAACTACAATACAATGTAAGAAAAACGTAACAGATCCTGTATGGTCGTGAAAGACAGATAGCGGTATCAGTGCGATAAACATTCCGCTTCTCTAGCTCCCACACATGGTCCACAGGTGTTACTTTCAGTAGGAACATCCTGTATTTCCCCTAAGGTTACACAGGATGTATCTGCAGCATTATGTCTTGTCTAGGTTGCCTCATTTTATGTCAGATATGATTGATGGCGAGTTTTCTTTCATGATCAAGAAAATAAGAGTATTTTTTTGCGAAAACTATTTTAAATCAGATCAAGTAATGATTAAAGCAGTTTATTTTGGTTCCACAGCTACCCCCCGAAGACCGTCTGACGTTCCTGTCACACCACCCAAGTCTGTAAGTGAAGCAGAGCTCGCCAAGAGAAAAAATGTGAGGAAAACCAAGGGCGGCATAAAGGTAAGAGGCAGATCACATCTTGTTTTCAAAGATTATGTTGAAAGTTATTAGGTAAAGTACATATCCTTAGGAAGTGTTACGAGAGGAGGGTAACAGCCTGAGACCACTGGAGACCATGGTACCCAGGTGAAGATGTGAAAATAGTTCAGTTACTTTCTGTGTGTGTGAGAGGGGTGAATTTTACAGGAAACAAAGGGACTTTTTTGTTGCCTCATTTCACTCGATGTTTTTTGCATGATTTACATACCAAACATTACTCTTAGAGCTGACTATTAGCTCAGTTCTGCGTGTCGCGCACCTCTATCATAAACATCAGGAAAGAAAAACAAAAATGGTGAGAGATTGTATTCCCCCCCCCCCCCCCCCCCCCTTCTTGCCCATTCACCCAGGCTGGGACATTTCCTGGGTTTTACACTCCACCTGGCCTAGTGCAAATGGGTCTATGCTTTTCTACACCCCCACTTTACCTAGGTGTGGGGTTGATGTTTACTACCATGGGCGCCTTGTCCACGAGGAGAGGGGCCTTATGTTCCTCCTACCTCTCCACATTATCTGTAGATGTAAGGTATACATTATTCACACATACCTCATGTTACACCCTACCTGACCCAGAAAGAGGGCGTACATGTCTTCCCCTGCTTAACCCAAGGATAACGGATTCCCATTTACATCACAGCTACATGGTGAGTATTTAATGCTTGGTGTGTGGACATATAGTGGCGTTTATCAAGGTTTTTGAGTCACCCTTGCGCCACGCAACGGGGCGCAAGGGCAATGCAAACCCGAAGTGATTTATAAAGCCACGCTAGGCCACCTTGCGCGACCCTGCATGGCATGATAAATCTAGAGTGACGCAAGGTAGCGCAAATCGCTGTCTTGCGTTACTCTGCGGCAGGGAGGCGTTCCATGGGTGGAGCGTGGCTTATTTCCAAACATTCACTCATGGATTTTGGTGCATTCCCAAATTGACTATTAGTGTTAGACCTGGAAATGCGTCAAAATGCACTGCCTCCCCAGTTGAGGAGTAATATCTTTATTTCTCCTCATTTTTTAATCTTTCTACTTGTGTTGCATTCTGCAGCACACATAGAACAAGGAAAATGCCTCTCAGGATTGTTTATGTACAGGAAGATGTCCCTTCCTGGGAAAAAAAACAATTATGCCTACAATGCAGGCACCCTTGCAACATGACGCAAGGGTGCCTGCGTTGGGGCTAGGGAGAAAAAAAGAGTGCCAGCACTAGGAAAGGACAGGAATACACCGTATAAAGTAAAATATGGCACATGCCTGCCCTTTCTTTTTTCCGTGAAATATTGGTAAATATGCCCGTTGATGTCTGTTTATAGGGGTGTGCCTGATGGTGTGTGAGTGTTTAAATGTTTGATTAGAAACAGGTGTTTGATGGTGTGCTTGAGTGTCCTATGTTGTGCTTGGGTTCTCACATGCAAATGTGTGGGTGTCTGCGTGTGTGGGCCAATGATTAGTGTTTAAGCTTTTGATGGTGTATGTGTGGGGCAACTGATGGTAGGTGTGTAGACATCTGATGGTGTATATCAGTACTTGATTATAAGGACTGGCCAATAGGGAAATCAGGCAGCACCCGAAGGGCTGGTTTGAGAGATCAGGCTGTGGGCTAATTTTTTGACTAGTTTTGGGAGAGTTTTATGACCTGGGGTGCTGGGTTTTACTGTTGATCACTCTTATCACAAACACTGCCTACAGCAAGCACAAATGCATAGTCTCCCATACCTTGTAAAACACATACATACATATTTTTTCCTTTACAAGTTGCCCGATTTACAAATGTGGGCCTCCTTTTTTTTTTTAGCAATCTGATTCGCTAAAGGGGCCGGTTTTTAATTTGGTGCCCGGGTCTATTTTCTGACCTAGTCTGACCCTGTTTATTAAGGCAACCTGATGGATGAATGGGTGTATGAATAGAAGAGTATGGATGTCTGATGGGAGGTGTATGGAGCATTTGATGAGATGTGTCTGGGTTTTTATGGCTATATGAAGGTATGTTCCAGGACTGAATATGTACAGCTATTTGATGGCATGCTTGCGTGTCTGATGGTGTATGCATTTGGTGTGTGTGTCTAATTATATGGGATTAGGGGCCATATGTAGGTAGCATACAATTTACCACTTCTTAAATACCGAACTTTACCGATTCGGTATTTAAGAAGTGGTAACTTGTATGTAGGTAATCATTCGGTAAATATTACCGAATCGGAGAAATTCGGTAATTACCGAATCGGTATTTACCGATTCGGTAATGAGGCATACCTTCCCATTGATTCCTATGGGCCTGGAGGCCCGTAGGAATCAATGGGAAGGTATGCCTCATTACCAAATCGGTAAATACCGATTCGGTAATGGGGGGAGCACATTCAAGGGTGGCAGGGTGTCACATTGACACCCTGTTGCACCCCTGATTCCTGCATGTGTGCACATGTGGCGGACATACATGCCCTAAGGGCATGCATGTCTGCCACATAGCACTCTTTTTTCAGCAAAATATTGCTTTTTGCAATGTATTCGGTATTTAACACCAACCTATATTTGGTGTTAAATACCGAATTTCAATTCCCTCACAACACTCATTAGAGTGCTACCTACATCTCATTTCAGGATTCGGTATTTACCGAATCGGTAAAATTACCGTTTCGGTAATTTTACCGATTCGGTAAATTACCAAATCCTGAAATGTGCCCCCTACATACCAAAAGCCTAAATACCGGTCGGTAACGGGATATTTACCGAAAATCGGCCGTTACCGACCGGTATTAGGCTTCCTACATATGGCCCATAGTCTCTAATTGGCCAAAGCTGCCCATGGCCGTCTGACGGCATTAATGGATATGTGATGGGGTGCACTGTGTCCGACTGTATGTGTTGGTGTCTGATGTCGAGTGTGTGTTTCGGATGGTGGGTGTCTTGGTGTGTGCTGATGATGGCTGCATGGGTTTGGTGGGGTGTATCATGATGTGCATGAGGGCGTCGGACGGTAGGTGGGAATCCATCTGATGGGAGTCGTCTCGGTGTGCTTGTGAGGATCGGATTGTCCTTGCTCATCTAGAGAGATGTGGGCTAGTCTGTGGTCTTCTCTTGGGTGTGTGCTTTTGATGGTGTGTGTGCAATAGTAATGGTCTGCTGAGTCTGTGGACATATGATGTGATTGGGAGCGTGGCGGTAGGCTTGCTGGCGGCTCATGGTGGATGGGTATTCATGTAACGGTGTGTTTATTATGTTCCCAGCGGGGTGATTTAGGTTTTCAGTCGTCCATCCTCGAACGTTTGCTATTTGGTCAGATTAGACGATGCAATTTCTTATTCTACAAACATAAAATCAAGGCATGTCTACATCCACTCCACCATTTCTATGTTTACATACACCTTGAAAGCAATTTTAAAACCAGTCACTAATGAAAATAAACTGCGTTGCAAATCAGACAGCAAAGTTATATTTGAATTCTTTTGCTGCGAATGTGCAATTGGACACCAGAAATGCTCAGGATTCTACAGTTTCCAGGCCTTTGTTCCTCTGCATTAACCGAATGCCATGCTTCGTCTCCCAGTGCCCAGCCCAACAAAGCAGTAACCAGAGGAGAATAGGAAATGCACCTTGTTCACACACCTGCTGCGTGCATAGTACAAATCCAATACCACAGTAGGTGTTCACACATTCCTTTCTGTTCAACAAAAGTGGAGGGAAGGCTACCATACTCATCTCAGGGTTATACAGCAAGAACACAATTATACCTCCTAGATGAACAGTTTGTCTATCTTCTTGGAGTGTTATTGTTACGACATGCATTGCGAAGGTGACATTATTCAACAGTAAGCCACGAATCAATGTAAATATCGAGGTATGTGCACACGTTTCCTTCAGGCAGTCAGCTGATGTGACGTGCTTGCCAGCTGTCACATTAGTCACACCCAATTGTTCTATTTATTCATAAGTCTAAGAGTCCATAGCTTCAGGCTCTGCTTCTAGACAATTGAGAGACAAGGGAGACTTCCTAAACCGAAAGAACGTACTTCTATCCATCTGTCGCCGGGTCTGCCAGACTGGCAGAGAGCTGCCTCAGTCACCGCTTTCAGCGTAACAAAGGGGGGGGGGGAGTGTCCTAGTAAGCATTTCCTTGAACCGGAAGCAGGAAGAACAGTACCTCAGCAGAACCTGAATGGACCCCCAGTGCAAGCAGTTATATAAATATGCCCTATCCCATGTTTACCATCCACAACCACCATTCACCCCCCATCAGTGCCTCCCATTCATATACGTTGATTGACCAAACTGGACGTGTAAATAGGAGGAGACTGGATATCCTTGGTGCGACTGGGGTTGACGTCTGCACCACTGCTCCCCTGAAAGTTCTGGACCTGTGGGAAGACCCAATTCCCTGGAGTTTCTTTCCTGGGGGGAGCTGGGAAAATCAGAGGAACTTTGCTGTTTATTCATCGGTCCAGTAGAATACACCACTTTGCTGGGGAGCCACAAACCTGTAAAGTCTGCCCACCAGTGGTGTCTCAAGGATGCAAAGTAGTCTGAAACATGTTTGTCTGCAAGCTATTCACAAATCACACAGTACGATGTCCAAACGATTGCATTCTTTCCCTGCCGCGTCACTCCATGGGCTTCAAAAGCGGCTTTTTAATTAGGCGTGAAGCTTCATGTTTCACAGGGTGCATCTTTGAAAGGCATCTGGGAGTTGCAAACTTTGGGGCATATTATCAAGCCAGGCGATAAAATTATCTCCGCTTCTAAAACGGCGATAATGGGCTTGATAATATGCTCTATGGAAATCCAATTGAAGCCCATGTTAGATGTGAAGGACATGGGCTTCAATTGGAATTACATAGAGCATATTATTAAGCCCATTATCGCCGTTTTAGCGGCAGTTTATCGCCTGGCTTGATAATATGCCCCCTTGTTTTTAGGGGGTGACGGAGTTTGCTACTGTATAGCTCACTGCAGTGGTATGATGTTAATAAGGCTAGTTACGGCACCCACCTTATGGATCAGCCACCAGGGGACAGTAAAGCTCTCTGTATTTTAAGGGGGAGCTGCAAATCTGACAACTTAGCTTGAAGAGGTGCGGGGAGTGAACACAACAGAAAAATATGCCTTTTTTTTTCTAGTGGTACTAACCATTTGCGTACTACTCCAGAATTGCTTAATACTGACATCACGCTGCCTCTTTCGGTACATAGTACTTATGTGCTTTAAGCTCAGTTGTATGACCGCTGCTGAAGGGCTCTTTAAAGTCATGAAAGCTAGCAACCAAAAACATGTTGCCTTATTAATGACTTTATCCTTTCAACATTGATGCATTGTGCTGCCTAATATGCATTCATTAATATAAATCCAGATGTTGAAACTTATAATTGCCCTATTTTTCTCATTGCCCATTTTAGGAAAGAATCTCTGCTCGGTAAATTTCAACAGGGTAATATATCCCTTTCTTTTTAGGTCTCGCCTGAGACAGCGCTTTAGCTGGCGAGACTTATAGTAAGCACTTTTGGAAGTGCAAACGAGTGCTTTCAGGCCGCCAACTACTGTGCATGTGTGCCGGGCGCGCGCACCATTTGGCAGCCTGAAAGCACTCGTCTTTCACTTTCGCCTGTCACACAGCCGATCACTTACATTTCGAGGGCGCTTTGATGTTTTCAGTGAGCCGCGCGGCCACTGAGGACATCAAAGCGCCCGTGAACACCATTTGCCACCCCCACCTCTTCAGCCAACTTACTCGCCATGTCTGCTCTGGATTCTTGTGCCTCTTTTTGTAACTCAGGAGCAGTAACATTGTCGTGGTGTCACTAGGGCTTCAAGTGGATGCTTTTTCAATATTATATACAAGCCACAGTTACTGCTAATTTATCTTATGCAACTAATAACGATTGACAAAGCCAATAGTCCTAACTTGTTGTAGGTATCATGTTACTTGTTGTGTGTAGCTGTAAACACGTAGCTACAGCCGCCCACCTAGTGCTTAATTTGTAACAAATAAGTGCTGGTGTTTTAATGAGGCAGAAGCTTTACACTTTTTTTTTATTTTGCGTAACACAGAGGACATAAACTGTAATTTAATAGTGGCTTGGCTACAGCCACTTTCCCAGTGCTTAATTTGTAACAGAGGAGGTGCCGGGGCTCTGATTAGGTGGCAACTTTACACAGCATGTTGTTTTGTTTAGCCTGCCTTACACAGAGCACACAAACCAGAAAAATGGGGAGGGGATGTTCTTTAAAGTCCACTACTGCTAACTTACGAGTTTTGAAACCAGGTTTTAATGTCTGAATATGCTTATAAGCCTGTGATTGTGGACAAATTAGTTGATATTTCTATAGACACAAACATAAATATGACCTAAAGTGGAGCTACGTTATTATTTTTATTTGTGTGTAGCTGCAAACACGTAGCTACAGCCACCCTCCTAGTGCTTAATTTGTAACAAAGGAAGTGCCGGTGTTTTGATGAGGCAGCAGCTTTACACTGTATATGTCTTTATTTAGTTTGCGTAACACAGAGCATATAAACTAAAATTCAATAGTGTCTTGGCTACAGCCACTTTCCTAGTGCTTAATTTGTAACCAAAGAGGTGCCGGGGCTTTTATCATGTTGAAGCTTTACAGAGCAGGTTTGAATGGTTAGCCTGCCTAACAGAGCACAGAAACCCTACAAATGGGGAGGACATGTTGTTTAAAGGCCAAAACTGCTACATGCCACACACTGATGCACGCCACACACTGCTGCATGCCGCTGCACACCACACACTGCTGCACGCCACACACTGATGCACGCGTAACACTGCTACACGCCACACACTGCTGCACGCCACACACTGCTGCACGCCACACACTGCTGCACGCCACACACTGCTGCACGCCACACACTGCTGCACGCCACACACTGCTGCACGCCACACACTGCTGCATGCCGCCACACACTTCTGCATGCCGCCACACACTGCTGCATGCCGCCACACACTGCTGCATGCCGCCACACACTGCTGCATGCCGCCACACACTGCTGCACGCCACACACTGCTGCACGCCACACACTGCTGCACGCCACACACTGCTGCATGCCACATACTGCTGCACGCCGCACACTGCTGCAACCGTGACAATGCTACATGCCACACACTGATGCACGCCACACACTGCTGCACGCCACACACTGCTGCATGCCGCTGCACGCCACACACTGCTGCACGCCACACACTGCTGCACGCCACACACTGATGCACGCCACACACTTCTGCACGCCACACACTGCTGCATGCCGCTGCACGCCGCACACTGCTGCACGCCGCACACTGCTGCACGCCGCACAATGCTGCACACCGCACACTGCTAAACGAAACACTGCTGCAGGCCACACACTGCAGCACGCCACACACTGCTGCACGCCACACACTGCTGCATGCCGCTGCACGTCTCACACTGCTGCACGTCTCACACTGCTGCACGCCGCACACTGCTGCACGCCGCACACTACTGCACGCCGCACACTGCTGCACGCCACACACTGCAGCACGCCACACACTGCAGCACGCCACACACTGCAGCACGCCACACACTGCTGCATGACGCTGCACGCCACACACTGCTGCCCGCCGCACACTGCTGCCCGCCGCACACTGCTGCCCGCCGCACACTGCTGCCCGCCGCACACTGCCCACATCTGCTGCACGCCGCACAATGCTGCACGCCGCACACTGCTGCACTCCCCATACTGCTTTTATGCAAGTTTATGCTACTGACATTGTAAATGACAATGCCTTTTGTTTGTTTTAAGACCAAAACATAAATAAAAGGAATTGTAATTTTACAATGCCAATAGCTCAAACTCTTATAATTGCGAGACCTATTGCATTGCAAATGCTTGTTTCTGTTGGGATCTTCTGCGATCTACCCTGTGACAAGCAAGTCTTGTGTCTGCCTTGGTTTTGCTTCAAAGAAGATGCCTGCATGAGGCCTATGTGCCGGTCAGGTGATGCATCTGCAGTGTTGCTGTAGGCAAAATGCGGATGAATAGGCGCATGAAAATGTAGGCTACTTGACATTGCACATCTATTTCTGAATCCTTCAGATGAAAGCTGGGCATTAAGAGCACGTTTTAATAGACCATGAAAACCCCCAGCATTACACATTGCACAAATTGGGGATGAATCGCTTCTTGACCTTTTCTTGGTGTATTTAGCTAGGAACCGGAGATATTTTTCTTATACATTTTTGTGCTGCATGTAGAGACCGAAACCAATACTCCACTAATATCATTTTTGTTTTTTCCTTGCACTGATCTCGTAAATCTGCATTTAACATGCTCCATCAAAAGCAAAGATTGGAATGGACCATGCCCACAAAGATTGAAACGGACCATGCCCTGAGTAGTGGGCCCTAGAAGCTTTTTAAACCCTGCATCCCCCTCCCACAATCTCGCTCCTGCTACATTATCTATTCTAGATCAAAGACGAGTTTTCATCCATATTTTGGCTTCCCTTTTTTGGCTGTACATTTATTGTTGAGCTAGCTATGCCATTTGCAGCAAGTTAATCGGACTCTGTACTAAATTATAGGGATTATTTAATCTGCATCTTGAAACTTTGTCGGTGTTCTAAAAATCTGTACTGCAGATAAGACCGCAGTGTGGTAGTACCTAAAATGTTGCTGTCTCCAGTTGAAGAAAAAGGTAAAACGTTGAACAGTGCTTAAACCTCGATGGTGGTAACACCCTATTCCTTAGCATCCCAGACTCTACACTGTCCCCTCACACCCCCTGTAGGGCATCCTATATGCTGCAGCATGTCTCACCCAGGTCTGGAAGAAATACGATCACATCACCCTGTCCAGAGGGAACTCAATTGGTTCCCCATGCTGGCCTGCCCCATCTTCAAAATTGGCTGCATCGTTTGCAAGATAAGGTGGGTGCTGGTCATAATGGCTTTGAAGACAAGCTCGCCATCCCTGGGCACAACCTCAGCTAAATCACCTTCACACTGCAGCCGCAGAAGTGCTTAAAAAAAAAAAAAAAAAAAAATGGCAGCAGGCTTTTCCATTTATGTAACTAGGATCTGGGACAACCTCCCTGTATTCACAAAGACTACTATAATACTCGGCCAATTTAGGAAACAGTTGAACACACACACACCCCTTTAAAGAACACTACATCACAATGCAGCAATAATGAAATAACCAAGTTCCTCTTGTGCACTGTGTATTTTCCTTTGACCCTATACAGCGCCCTATACAGCTAGGTTCCCACTATTTGAATACCACATACATTAATATACAATTATTCATGATAAGAATACACTTCTGCAATGTAATGCCGAGTTCTCAAATTATCTTGTTTTAAATTCTTACTTCTAATGATGTGATTGCGGAGGAGTTGTGGGCTTCCCAATCAATGTAGAAGCCAAATGATAAATCTGAATAATGTTTCTTAGGTCGTGGCATTCTTCTCTTGAGCCAATTTATTGCTGCTACTTCCTGTCTATCCCCTTAGGTTGACATCTCTGCTGGGCTCTGCCAACTCTTTCTTGCAGAAATAAGCACATCTTTCCCTCTTGCTGCTTTTTTTCTCTCCAATTTAGTGATTCTCGGGCTGCATTGGAACTTTGATCTAGTCTTTCCTCTGTTTCATCGTCCACATCTGTAATTGTATCACTGGTGCCTTCTCCAGCCAAACATATAGGGGTAAAATTTGTTTCAAGTTCTACAGTCCCTCACTTTCAGTTTGGTTATCGGGCAGATCATTACTTAGTCCTACCTTTATTCTTTGTAGCACAATTTTTGTCATGTTCCCCATGTTGTGTGGTTTTTGGGCCGAGGACTTTTCTATTCTTTGGTAGTTTGTGTCCCTTTTAGTGGTCCTAGAAATGTCCATGCTTTGGTGAAGTTAGAATTAATCGGCTGTACCTTTTTAAAAAGACGAACAGTAAAAGAGGTAGTGAATGACAGCACCCAAATACTACCGATTACTGCAGGCTAAATACCCACTGAAATGGAAAACAAAGCACAACACGCGTCACCTCAGCTTGTACTCATTAGGGAACCTTAGTTAGCAGTTTGATATAGACCATTTTTGTGGGGCCAAAGATGATTTGTATATTGTTGATCCTCTTCTTTAATTGGGAGCTGAGTGAAAAAACAGAATGTGCCCAGAGTCATTTATGCCCAACTGAATTATGCATTCCATCGGTCACTTTTGTGCTAAACTCATCCTTTTGAAACTATCTAAGACTATTATGTTTGAAGTGCATTTTAATCCATTCCATTAGGTTTCTTTTAAAAATCCTGATGCACATCTCGCTGTAATACATTTACTAAAGTGTCATTTAATAATAAAAAAAAATCTGGAAGGATACACTTTAATATTGGGGTGTGAAAAATGGTAAGAATAAGTCATCTTGGGGTCCTATTGGATTTGCTAATGGGTTTGAGCCGTGATGCACAGCATCGCCGATGCTGTACAGAATGGCTAAAGAATTTAATAAAATGCTCAAACTTTTGAAATGGTTGCAGCGTTATTTTGTAGGTGTGTGCATGCAGTCATTGGTTTCCTTATTTTTAGAGGAGGGGTGCATAATGAACAAGCATTGGCATAGTCAATAGGTCTTGCCTTTGGGACCTTATAAGTGTTTAGCCATGCAACAGTTGATGTTGTTTCACCAAGGATATTGTGCTGCATAACTAAATACTTATAAGGTCCCAAAGGCAAGGCCTATTGGCTATGCCTATGCTTGTTCCAGTCTCTTCCAGATTCTGATAAGCAGGAGAATACAGTTCCAGGTTCATAAACCTCATCATCGCTGTCACTGGTAATAGGGACAACTGGACCTTTTGCTTGCCCTTCCGCAGTGTCAGAAACACTGGCTCCATCGTTGGCTCCCTCCGGTATCAATCCCTAATCCATTACTTTAGATTTCGTTCTTTTTTTTTGTAAGGGTTGAAATCTGCCATTCTTTTTTTCTGGGTTTTCTCTACCAACCATGAGCATTGGCGTTGTTTGGTGAGGTCTATGCCTTTATGTTTATTGCTCTCTAATTTTTTATTGATGGTTTCATGGACCGACTCCATCATTTTGTTTATTGCCCTATTAACTATTTCCTCTAGCTTCCTCTCTATACTGTCCTTTGGTTGTCCTTCAGACATTCTTGCTGCATTATCTAAAGCAGTTAAAGTAGGTAAATTAAGTTCAAGTGTTGGTTTTCTGTTGAATAATGAGGTGTCACTAGGAGGGCAATCTTGCTTTAGACGCGATGACTGTAACTGTGTGGTTAACAGCCAACCGTCTTTTCGAAAGTTAATGCCCAAACGTATAAAATGGTCGAGAGGTCAATGGATTTTGTCAATTCCCAAACTCTGCAGCTGGTGGTCCACATGTGCGTAAAGCGCCGCCATGTGCCGTTCCTCTAAGAGGATTCTCACTCGGTACACCGTCTGCCAGAAGTTGCTGCACCGAGTAAATTGCCTTTGCAGCAAAGAGGCTTAGGGAGTGTTTACATTGTTTTCGGTCCAGTCATGTTTGGTCTGCAACCGGACTGGTTCGTAAGAGATTGAGGAGGAGCGCGGTCAGGAGTCATGCGTCCCTCTCTTCTCAGGTATTTCAGCTCCGAGGTTGGTTCAGGAGGTCACCTGGTCGAGAACAGGAGCTCACGCGTACCTCCGCTCCTAGAGTCTGTCGGGCGCTGGCCACACGTATTGGAAGTTACACGCGAGCCAACTCCGCTTCCAGTGCATTTTTTTAAGTGACCATCCAACCACCTCCCTCAGAAAGAGCCGCGATTAGTAAGTTGAGCTAAATACCATTTCTAAATGTGTAAAATACGTCTGTACAGTTTGACGTGATGGTCTTAATTATTTTTATTATGGAGCGGTAGCAGTTCATGAGAATACTATGGGCTCATGGTAGAGCAGCCTTAAACGCACCCCTATTTACGCATCAATAACAATCATGTTCCTTAATGAGTTAGAGAAAGGCAATGTATCTATTGAAATATAGAGTAAGGATATTAAAAGAGAGGGTACTTATCTTGTGAGCGGCAGCAACAAAAGAAGGAAGATGGCTGCATGTTACTGTGTTATATACTGGACTAGAATGTTTTAAAGTTCTGAATTCTCTCTATTGCTGCTGTGAGTGGGCAACAAAAGGAGATTTGCATAATGTTAGCATCCGTGTCATGTTTAAACAAAATCCACTAAACCACTGCACAGTATAGACAGAGAAATAAAGCATAAACAAATCAATCTGAGTTATTGCACCAGCTTAAAACAGTCCCTAAAGAACAAGTTACTTACCTTCGGTAACGATGTATCTGTAAGAAACATTAGTTAGTTAGATTCCTCACCTTAGAATACCCCCAGGCGTCAGGGTGGATCCGGAAAGATTTTTCGCCAGCAATACCCCTTGCGCGTCGCTAGGCGTCGTCTGCGGCTCTGCGTCTGTCGGCATCGGAATGACGTCGTTGGAGTTCTTAGACGCCGCCCTCGCGCGCTGACGTCAGTTCTTGTACGTAGCTTTCCGCACCAGGAACGCAAAGCCATGCAAGAGACCGACACTAGTGCCCAAAAAGTCTAGGGGCCTGAAAAGGATAACCTTAACCCTAGATGTTGGTTCGCAGAACGGGGAGGATGGGTGGGTCGGTGAGGAATCTAACTAATGTTTCTTACAGATACATCGTTACCGAAGGTAAGTAACTTGTTCATCTGAAAGAAACACGTTAGTTAGATTCCTCACCTTAGAATAGATACCCCAGCAATACCAACCCCGGTGGTGGGTCTGCGAATCAAGATCACACCAGAAAGTCCTGGAGAACAGAACGGCCAAAGAAGCCGTCTCTCCGGACTTGGCTGTCCAGGCAATAATGCTTGGCAAATGTGTGCAGCGAGGCCCACGTTGCTGCCTGACAGATGTCCTGCAAGGGGACTCCGCGACCCAAGGCCGTCGTCGCCACCGTGGCCCGAGTGGAATGGGCCCTCAACACAACATGGGGTTCCTTTTTAGCTAAGGAGTAACAAGCTTTGATGCACAAAACGACACACGAGAGATGGTTCGCTTGTGCACCGCCCGCCCCTTCTTAGCGCCCACGTAGCCAACGAAGAGTTGGTTGTCCACCCGGAACTGTTTTGTGCGGATAGAAGGAAAGCGCACGTTTTGGGTCCAGACGGTGGAGCCGCTCTTTCGAGGGATGCGGAGGCGGAAAGAAGGTGGGCAGCGTAACAGACTGCCCGATGTGAAAGGCAGTCACAACCTTAGGAAGGAAGGGCGAGTGCGGAGCACAACCCTGTCCGGATGAATAGAAAGGAGGCTTAGAAGAGAGACTAGAGCTCACTCACCCTTTTAGCAGAGGTGATGGCTACCAGGAAAGCAGTCTTAAGCGTCAAGAGACGAAGAGGACAATTATGAAGTGGTTCAAAGGGAGCGCATATCAGATAAGTCAAAACAAGATTCAAATCCCACTGAGGCATTACGAAAGGGACAGGAGGAAACATGTGAGTAATGCCCTTAAGGAACCGAGAAACAACAGCGGATTTGAAGAGAGAGAAGACTGATCAGGAAGCCGAAGGAAGGCAGAGAGAGCAGAAAGATAACTTTTAAGAGTGCCAAGAGCAGAGCCCTGCAGGGCCAAAGAAAGAAGGAAGAGGAGGGCCAAAGAAAGAAGGAAGAGGAGAACCTCAGAAAGAGGGGCAGAAAGGGGATCTACAGCCTTTGCTGTGCACCATGCCACAAATTTGTTCCACCTACAGGCGTATACCGTTTTGGTGGAGGGATGCCTGGCTGCCAGAATCACATCGCAGACTTCAGGAGGCAAGTCAAATGGCATCAACTGTCGCTGCTCAATCTCTACGCATGAAGGTGGAGACTGGACAGGTTCGGGTGGAGGACCGTCCCCTGCTGCTGCGACAGAAGGTCCTCCTGAAGAGGCAGTCGTATCGGGGGATCGATTGACAGACTGAGTAGCTCAGGATACCAGTACCTTCGTGCCCAATCCGGAGCCACCAAGATGACTTGGGCCCGGTCACGCCTGATCTTCTTCAGCCCTCTGGGCAGAAGTGGTATAGGCGGAAAGGCGTACAACAGACCGCAACTCCACTCACGACGAAAAGCGTCCCCGAGCGAGTGCCGCCTTGGACACTCCAACGCACAGAACTGCTGACATTGCGTGTTCTCTTCGGTGGCGAATAGATCTAACCAAGTCTCTCCCCACTGCCGAAAGAGGCCTTGCGCCACGTCCGAGTTGAGACGCCATTCGTGATCCATCATGCACCGGCGGCTGAGTTCGTCTGCTCTGGCGTTCAGAGAGCCCGCCAGATGTTGAACCACCAGGGTAATGCCCTGATGTTCCAGCCATGTCCAGAGGTGCAGAGCCTCCTGACAAAGGGTCCACAACCCCACCCCGCCCTGTTTGTTGCAATACCACATAGCGGTGGTGTCCGTGAACACCTGCGCCACACTTCCCTGGACAACGGGAAGGCATGCCTTCAGTGCAAGTCAGATCGCTCTCAGCTCCAAAAGGTTGATATGGAGCCGAGACTCCACCGCAGACCAGAGTCCTCTGATCTCCGCCTCCCCCATGTGGCCCCCCCATCCCAGGAGGTACGCATCCGTCACCACTATGTGCTCAGGGTGGGGTAGGGAGAGGGATCTGCCGCTGACCCAATCGCGGTTCGTGAGCCACCACTGCAACTGTTTTGCAGTGCCCTCTGAGATCAAGACATGGTCGAACAGGTTGCCCCAATGCTGGGCCCACTGAAACTTCATGTCCCACTGCAGAGCCCGCATTCGCCACCTGGCGTGATGCACTAACAGGATGCAGGAGGCCATCAGACCCAGAAGCCGCAGCACCAACCTGACCGAAACCCAGGATAGAGGCTGAAAGATGGGAATCAGAGCCTGAATATCCCGGACCTGCTGCTCCGGAGGATAAGCCCGGAACTGCGCCGAGTCCAGAACCGCCCGATGAAAAAGAGCTTCTGGGAGGGACTCAGATGCGACTTCGGCACGTTGATGGAGAACCCCAGCAAATGCAGGTGGTCGGCCATAGTCTGGAGGTGGGAGACAACCTGCTGGGGCGAGCCCGCCTTCAACAGCCAATTATCGAGATAGGGGAAGACTGGAACACCTGATCTGCACAGATGAGCTGCGACCACCGCCATCACTTTCGTGAACACCCGAGGGGCACTGGTGAGGCCGAAGGGGAGCACCGTGAACTGGAAATGCTCCTGACCCACCGTGAACCGCAGATAACGCCGGTGGGCCGGCAGGACGGGAATGTGAAAATAAGGGTCCTGCAAGTCCAACGCTACCATCCAGTCTCCTGCATCCAGGGCAGCCAGAACCTGAGCTAGGGTAAGCATCTTGAACCTCTCCTTCCGGAGGAAGGCGTTGACGCTCCTGAGGTCCAAGATAGGGCATAGGCCCCCTTTGCCCTTCTTGGGAACCAGAAAGTAGTGGGAATAACAACCATGACCTACTTCTGGACCAGAAACGCACTCGACGGCCCCCTTGGCCAAGAGGGCTGCAACTTCCTCCCGTAGAAGATTCAAGTGATCCCCCGTACTGCGGTGGCATGGCTGGAGGGGTCGTCTCGAAGGGGAGGGAGTAGCCCCTTCGGACGATTTGCAGCACCCACCTGTCCGACATGATGGAACGCCAGTGGAGCAGGTGATGGCGAACTCTGCCGCCCACTGGCGTGGAATGGGCGGAGGAGGCGTCGTGAGGTCGACTGGCACCGACTGAGATACAGGACTGGATCCAACGGGGACCTGCGGCGTCGGGACTGAAGTAGACGACGGCGCCAGAGCCGCTGGCTCGCTAGGTCGCCCAGTCAAGCCCACGGGGCCCGAAGGCGCGCCGGCAGGCGTCAGCAGCGGAGCCAGGCCCATCATAGCCGAGAGGAAGGCACTGATCTCCCCCGGAGTCGTGTCAGTCCCATGATCCGGAGGGTATGGGGACGGACGCGGCTCCTGCGGCTCCGATGGAGCCGCGAGGTGGTACCACAAGGACCCTCGACCGAGTCGCTCGACCGGCGAGGGGAGTCCGAAGAGCGATGTCGCTTCTTGGACTTCTTAGCATGCTTCGACTTACCCGAAGACCCCGACGAGCGGTGGTGGTGGCTGCGGCTCCGCGACCGGTCCTTCGATCTCCTCCTGGACTGGACCGAGTGTCGGAGCTCGAGAAGCTTACGGGAACGCTCCCGCCTAGCCTTTGAGGTCAAGGCCTGGCAGTCGATGCACGACTCCGCATCGTGGTCGGCCCCCAGGCAGTAAAGGCACCGGCGGTGGTGGTAGTCCGTCCACGACATCAGTCGATGACAGGAGTCACACGCTTTAAACCCGGGCATCCTACCGGCACCAGTTCGAATCGAGTAGACAAAAGAGTCCAAAAAGTTTTAGTCAAAAAGTGACTAAAGGGGTAAGCTCTTCCCGGATCGGCGCTGTCTGGCGCGGAAAAAAGAACTGTCAGCGCGCGAGGGCAGCGTCTAAGTACTCCGACGACATCATTCCGGTGCACGACGCCGACGACGGACGCGGAGCCGCAGACGACGCCTAACGACGCGCAAGGGGTATTGCTGATAAAATCTTTCCAGATCCAGCCTGACGCCTGGGGATATTCTAAGGTGAGGAATCTAACTAACGTGTTTCTTTCAGATCTCAGTGCTCTATGTCATTTAATAACACTTATTCCAACTTCTCTTTGTCTCAGTCCTAATCAGATGAGACAGAGTTCCTGCCCAAAGCGGCAACCACGTTTCACCTCAAATTCTTTGCACTTTTTCAGACATCCTCCATTCTGTCATACAAATGATGTTCACTCTCTCCCCGCCACAAGAATAACAATTTGAGGGCAAAATTAGCAGTAAAGCTTTCCCATACTACTGCAGATGAAGGGCTAAAAACCTCCTGGAACACCTTTGATTTAATCAAACATGAATACAAAGGCAGTTGACTAAAAATATCTGTCAGTGCCTTGAAAAAGCTCCCGGAGCAAAGTAAGTGTTGACTGTCCATTGTTGTACAGATTTTACATTACAAACCACTGTGATTTCTTTTATTATTTTTTTCTAGAGTGCAAGATTGCTACCAAAATATAATTGCTCATAACACACTAAGGCCCAGATTTACTAAAATTTTAGAACGCAGTGCAGTAGCCAAAAATGCTGCGTTGCGCAAGGAAAGAGCAGGAGAGTGCCATATTTTCCGAAATATGGCACTCTCCTTCCTTCTCCTTAACACCAGAGGTGAAATTTAATGCTGTGAGCCACAAATACACCTTTGCACCATAGTGCATAGTGCTAGGTGAATCTAGCATAGGTTTTGTACAGGAAGGATACCATTCCAGTACAAAATACTATGCTTAGACTAACTTTAGAACTTTTTCCACTTTGTATGCATGCTATACAGCCCCATTAAAAATTAATGGGGTAACCCAGTATTTCACAGAACCTGGGTCACAGAACCTGGGGGACTAGAACAGGATGTAATAAGGGTTGGTTCTGTCGAGCAAGGCAATTTTTCTTTAAGCTTTTTTTTGGTCCTCGCCACTAGAAAAACAATCAATCAATGATATAAATTCCACGTTGTATACCATACACACACAAAAGCACACGGAGACTGATGCTATAAATTAAAAAAAGTGTACGATATATTATCAGTCATATATCGTGTAGCATACTACATATACAAATATATACAGGCACAAGACAGTTCAACACATTATGTCATTACACACATAGAAAAATGTCATGTAGCCAACATAAACCAACATTTAACATTTACAATACACATTGAAAATGTGAGAAAAATCCCTAGGCATCTGTAATAACTTAGCAGGTAAATTAACACATATAGCCTTATTATTGGGCAACGATTTGCAAAGTGCTAGTTCGGAATGTCCAATCTGTACATCGACATTTCAACCCCTATTCAAAGAGTGTAAATGAAAAACATCTCCATGGGTCTTCTTCAGGACTATCAAACAGGACTCCGACAGCGAGAGTAGACGGATGCGGAAGCACAGTCTCTTAAAGAAATACGAGATTGCAAGAAAAAGAAAAGCTTTCGTGGATATTTCCTAGCCCTTGAAGTTAGACAAGGAATCATATACTATCGGAGGCTCTACAGGAGAGTCTGACACATTTTGGATTGCCACATGGGTACCAATGGAGGATCTACAGAATCTTTTAGGAGCCATCCAATCCTTTTAGCAATTACAAGGCTATAAAGGCTGTCTTGAAATATATCCTTAGTCTTGAAGACGACCCATGGAGATGTTTTTTCATTTAAACTCTTTGAATATGGGTCAAAACGTCAACATACACATTGGACATACTGTACTAGCACTTCGCAAATCGTTGCCCAATAATAAACCCAATGCTAAACGTTTCCAGTCTGTTCATGGTTAATATTCAAAGAACGTCGAAGTATCCATCAGAAATGTTCTTTTCCTGTACATAGTCATTTGTAATTTTTTTTTACATCTGTCTAAAGCACTCTGACAGACAATAACGTGGTTGCAGTATACAAAACAAGCATAGCAGAAATACCATCATGTTCCTTTTGACTGTTGACATCACAGGTTTGACTGCTTGTCCCACCCTTGGCACTCAAGAGCATCCGAGTTGTGAGGAGTTCAGAGATGGCCACAGAGTGTAAACTATTGTATACATGGCTCTTAAAACCCTGATTACTTCCCTTTAATGCAAACGTCTGTGACTTGAGAGACCTGGGTAGCAAGCAAAGTGTCATTGATAAGGACAAGTCAAGTGCAGCAGCTGTCACAACAGTCTTTACTTCGGTCTCCTCAGATCTAGGATAAATATCTCTTGCTACATCAACAAACTTAAATAAGCTGTGTGGATGGACACATTGAATCGGCAAATCAGATAGTGTTGAGTGCTGGCTATCACTACTGTTGCTTTAAGATTAGTGAAAGTCTGAAAGAGGGACATTAAGATGGAAATAGTCTTCCTTTCTAATGGGTAATAGTGGGGGTTACTAACATTCTTATTACTCACGTGCTGCCAGGTAAGAAGAGCTGTTAATTAGTCTTTGCCTACTCCAGCGGCCGTATCTACAGCTCTAGCACACAACTGTTGTTTGGGCTATGTATAGCAATTCATGCTGTCTGAGCAGAGATTATTAACAATATATAACAATCTCGGCTGAGGGGGAATAACAAGTGCATTGATTCAGAGTGACAAATACACGTTAATATTAGGTGTAGCAAATTATTCAGTACATCGGAATTTATCCCAGAGACCCAGCTATATTTGCATAGTAAAAAACTGATTTAAAAAAAAAAAAATTAAAAAAAACTGTTTGTACCCCATAAGCTTTTTTTCATCAAGTCTCTTTAAAACACAGATTGAAGTGATGCACGAGGCCAGTCAAGGAGGATCAAGTCGAATACTTGTAATGAGCGAAAGTGAAGAGAATCTCTCTACCCGTAGGAGGTAAGAACAAAACCATTACTTTCTTGTCAAAAACTACTCATAAATAAATTGTGGCTACTAATGGCGACAATGAATGAAAATTCCTAGAACATGCGTCAAAGTGGAAGCTGTGTTAAGAAAACCCTACTTGCCTGATCTAACTTAACCATGGCGCTTGTCAGGTATCTCATTCCTAGGCAATAGCAAGATCAGATCAACAGCAGATGCCAGTGCCAGCCCAGCAGTACGGTTAGTGTTTTTTGCTGCTGCATGGCTGTAAGCTGCCACGGTTCGATCCTTTCAAATAAGCATCGCTTAAAGTCAAGTGAATGGCATGGATAAGAAAATATGGAGTCAAACTCACTACATTAAATTTATTAAGTACATTTGCTTATTGACAAGGAGTCTCGTGGATTAGGTGGGGAAAATTACCTAATGGGGAAATTTACCTAACAAGAAGTCTTTGGCACAAGATGATTTTGAAATAAAAGCCACCCCATTGGCCCATTATTTGAGTTGTTGACAGACAGGGAGTGAACGCTGGGAAGACTCCTAATGGAAGTGTGTGATGTATAGCTGCAGACAACTGACCCACTTTCTTCATGAAAATGGTCAGGCGTTTGTTCTGAGGGTTCAGTTATTTCTGGGTGGTAAAACAGCTCAAGGACTTACTACTAAGACAGTGCATTTTCCCCTGGGGAGTGATGACTGGCAATTTCAGTTGTTTTTTTCTTTCCTAGAGTTGTAAAACCCAGAATCAGGACATCTTCTCTGTGCGTAAAGATTGCCTGTATTGTCTGGCAAAACTTGCTTGCTTTGTAAAAATCACCAATCCTACAGTCAGTAGCAGCCAGCAACATGGTGGTGTGCTATGCCCAATAAACTCACCATATTTGTTGTGCTAGCACGCAAGGTTCCATTGCTCCTTTGCTCTCCTCGGCGGTGACTAGGGGCGGTCCGGCGGAAAGGGAAGGACTTCCTCCCTTGTGGAAAATGAAATCAGCCAATAGGATTGGTTGGTGCAGGCTAACCCAGCGCTCATTTTGATGCTGGGGGCCTGCAGCTGCAATCCCTTGGCTGTTTCTCAGCCCGGGGATTGTTAGCTCTGAAGTGCGCAGGTCAGATTGGCTGGCTCTAAGAAGCCGCCAATCGACATGTACACTTGCAGGGGGCTGAAGTAATAATGCCAATGCACTATTCAGCCCGCCCCCTGCCCTTGCACTGTAACAGCACGAGCCTGGGACACATTTGAATAAATTAGTACTTATTACCATTTTATTATGAATGTGTGTTCCTCCTGCACTCTCAGCAGGTGGGGAGACGCTCCTCCACTATAATGGAGGAGCTGCTGCTGCCTACAGTTATTTGCAAATTGAGTTTAACCAACTGTTTGTACCCGATTTGACAGGGCACTTGGCAGGGTCGGACTGGAACAGATCATTGGCCCTGGCACCAAAATAAAAGTGTCCTCCGGTAATGCAATAGATAGCTAAACAGCACCTATGTTTGCTAACGGGGCAGTTTTGAACTTGTAAAGATCCTACATATGCGCTGAGCAAGGTATGGGAGACCACATGGATTTGAGCTTTCTAAAGGCAATGTTTGTTTTAATATCAGGGAATTCAGCAGTAATACCCGACCCAGCAGTCAGTAAAAGAGGCCGACAAACTGACCCCTCCCCCAAAAAATTACAGCCCACACACTGACCTTTGAGACAGGCCCATCAGGTACAGCCCAATTGCCCTGTTCCGACCCTGCCACTCGGACTAAGAAGCTTAATTGTACCTCCCAAACATTTGTAGGTAACAAGATAGACCCATCTTATTTTCACAATCTCTCCTGATAAAATTGTAATATCAACCACTCTTTTGTTAAGTTTTCATTAGTTATAAACTTATAAACTATCGGCCTGAATCTCAAACTGCCCTTTGTATTACGTTGTACTGCTACAAAACAAACAAAACTTACAAATATAGGCAAAACATACAATTTGTAGTAAGTGCAGAGTTCTCCTCGTCCGACTAAGGCGTCTCCACAGACTGTAGATTTTAGAAGTAAATATGGGAGGCACACAGGGGCGTGGGTGGGTAAAGGACAGACTCACTAATAAAGGAGATGGGATTATGGAGTAAGAGGAATTTAGGGTGGGTGAGAGGCAGTGGTCGAAGTGGGCGGGAACGGCAGGGCACGTCGGGCCCCTACTTCTTTAATTCTATAGCTTCCGTTCCCCTACTTTTTTATTTTGAACATGCGTCCCGGGCAGGGCCGGACTGGGAACCAAAACTGGCCCTGGCAAAGTGCTATGCTGCAAAAACGGCCCTGTAACAAAAACGGCCCCCAGGGCCACAAAGCCGGCCCCCACCCGTGCGGCGCACCGGGGGATTGCCCGGTGCCCGCTACGGCCAGTCCGGCCCTGGTCCCGGGACGTCAGAAATATCCACGGCCTTAGAGAAGGCTCGGCATTAGTGGCTGTTCGGGGACGGGCGGGGAGCAGGGAAGGAAAAGGTCTCCGTCTCTTGCTTCCTGCCCAGACGAGACAAGGACAGTGTCCGCTTCTGATCTGCCGCTGGCAGCTTCCCCACCCACCCTCTTTCTTACTCCTATTCCCTCTGTGTCTGTCTAACTCCTCCTCACTTACCATGACTCAAGAAATGGTTCTCACCCTCTTTCTTTCTGTTGTTCATTTGTTCGCCTGTGAAATGGATGCAAAAAAGAAAACTACTTTTGCTGAAATGCCGTTTTGACATTTTTCTATTCCAAAGTGCAGCCTCGGAAATAAAAGGTTCATAATATGAAAAATCAATAAAAAAAAACAAGACTGAGTGTTCTTAAAGTGGCCAGATTGGTTTTATTCAAACCCCAAAAACATTAGTGTCACTTTACTGAGTTTGCCAGTGAAGCGCTGTTTTCCCGGGTGGGGAAGTGCACCAAACCTGGAGGTACTGCAATACCTGGTTGATGGGTGGATTGGAAAACAAAATGTGTACGGCGGCTTTGTGTTAACGAATTGTGGGGCCTATTATCAAGGATGGCATTAAAATTATCGCCGATTTAGCTGCAGAAAACTGCTGCTAAAGCGGTGATAATGGGCTTGATATTATGCCCTAGAGAATTCCAATAGAAGCCCAGGTTCACACCAGAACATTGGCTTCTATTGGAATTCTCAAGGGCATATTATCAAGCCCATTATTGCAGCTTTAGCCGCAGTTTTCTGCTGCTAAACCGGCGATAATTTTTAACGCCGTCCTTGATAATATGCCCCGTGGTCTTTTTAAACCATACTGCTTACGTCTTGTAAGCATATAAGCAGTGGACATTGAAATAGGTCCTTTCTGGGCCCTGTAGTTTTCAGGCAAAGAAAGGACCCAGTAGTTTTCAGGCAAAGAAAGGACCCAGTTGTTTTCAGGCAAAAATACTCGATTTCTGCATAAATGTATAAGCGTTAAGTTCACCATGTTGTTTCTGCTTACATTTCACATGCATTATTTAATCTTTCATTCCCTACGAGTGTTTGCTTTTTCCAGAATGTTGTTACTTTTTCCTTTAGGCAGCATATTGCTCTTGCCGAGTGCGTAATTTGAATTGAGTCGCATCCAGTTGTTTATACCAGGTCAAATTGGATTGTAGTTGAAGGCAGTGTGAATTTCTCTCAGTGGGGCAGTATGGTGTTCAGTGAGGGAGTGGATGTAACACTGGGGGCAGAGCTGCCGAATTTAGAACTAGGGAACCAGGTTCAGCCTTCATGAACAGTCCCCCAGACCACTCTCCTGAGGTAGCACATTGCCATGCTAGACCTTAGAAGGCCCTGCAAAACCGAAAAAGCCCTGGTATCTTAGCACCAGTAGGTGGACCCTAGCAGTGACAAGTGTGGGTTCACCCTGAAGGCTTGCCCACCACAATCCATACTGAAGTTCATCTCCAGTCTTGCGGGCAGGCCTATGAAGTAGCAGACCCTAGAGCTACAGTGACTGTCACTGAGGTCACAGGACCCCTGAGAAAAGCTGGCTCAAGGGTGGTGAGACCGGTGTGACTGCAATGGGTGCTGACTTTGAGCCCCTTAGTGTACACTAAGTTTGTGAATACCACAAGTAGTAAATTTACTAGAAAGTGTAAATTTAATCTAGTGTGTAATTTTAACTTACCTTTGTGAATCAGGTCCTATGTTTATTTCTTGCAAAAGAAAGATTGCATCCTGAGGTTTCAGGAGTGGTGATACGGTCTCATTTGCTGTTAGAAGGTAGACCATTTGCAGTCCAGGAAAAGAATCCTCAAACCCTATGAAATTACCAAACAATTTAATTTATTCCAGTCTACTCTTCCCCACGATTGGCCAATGCTCCCTATGGGAACTGTTTTATTCTCGTTCTCCCCTCCTCTTCTCTACCAGTACCACAACCAGCCGCGGTCGGTAGTAGGAGTAGCTGCAGGGCGGTGACGTGGGGAGGGGGAGGGGCAGGGTAGTAAACTATGGATTACGGAGGTTTACAGGTAAATTAACATAAATGAATAAAATGAATTTCGTTGCGTACACAGCATCCCCAAATGCGATGCAGTGCACGCAACGAAATTAGTTTTATTAATTTATATGTTAACTTACCTGTAAACCTCCGTAATCCATAGTTTACTACCCTGCCCCTCCCCCTCCCCACGTCACCGCCCTGCAGCTACTCCTACTACCGACCGCGGCTGACCACAACCCTGCAATCATCATCAACGAAAGGCTTAATAACCACAACTTGTTGAAGCATCCTTTTTTGGTGAGAGTTTTACAGTGTTGGAATCACTTTCTTCTATGCACTTCATAGTGTACTTCTGACTAGCCTAGAAGATGTTCCATTTGGAATGTTAGGGAAGTGATCCTGCGTGTATTTGTGGAGATCCGTTGGAAGAGGCTGAGCAGGAAGGTACACAGATCCTAATAGGGCATGCAAACATACAGTTATATCCACTTTACTATAGGAATTACCACAAGGAACAAAGGAGTCCAGTTTCTTTGTACATTTCTACACTGAAAAGGGTGGGAAATTATCCAACTTTCATTCCCCATCCTGTTTAATACCTAGAGGTATTCATCAAAAAAGGGGTTTCCAAGAGGAGTAATAGATAACAGCGTTGAATTGGTCTCCAGAAAAAATAGAAGATTATTTGTCTCTCAGGGGAATTAAACATGTTTAAGCTTCAATGTATTATCCATAAGAACTCAATGCCAGCTCTCAGCCGATCAATCCAAGAAGAATAGTTTGCAGTTGGGCATTTGTGAAAGAAGTAATTGGAAAGCAGATGTGAGAAAATTAGAGTGAGATCATAGAACATCCCACAGTGAAACTGGAAAAACTCCTTATGAACTGATGCTGTGTAGATAACCCAGTACCATGTCGAGATCAGGGTAGATTGACATGACTACTGTTAAGTCAAACCAGTGTGAAGGAAATTATGTTGAAGCAGAAAACCAACGCTTTTGATGTCGAAAGAGAAACGGAAGGGCTGCAAGGAAGGGATTTTGAAAAAGTTAGCAAACATTGAAAGACATGAGAAGTGATAAAAACGTAGTTAAATTAAATGACAGGTATGTCTGGATTCGAAAGAAAGTGGTGAAAGTGCCTAAATGTTTTAAAAGAAATTTGCAATATGATCTATGATGCACCTAGATTACTGTATTCTGATCTTTTCCACTCCGTGCACTAGGATATTTTGATCCTTTTGAATTCTGGCTTTTCTGCTAGAACGGTCTGCATTCTTCAATTACCAGAAAAGCTTACGTTTTTCCTTTGCAAATCAGTATGAATTATTCAGGGGCAAAAGGTGAACCCAGTAAATTAGATTTTTGAAACTAAATTGTTAATTGTTGGCAACCTCATTGTATTTCTGCTATTCTTTAGGCAAATGCTATGTTTCACTATGTACAAATAGAAATGAAAATGAATTGGTACCCTTCTATCAAGCACTGTTCACAAATTGTTTCTGGGCTGCCTAATTTAAAATTAACCAAAACTGGCAAATATTCCCCTTCGTAACTGCCCTGATTCTGTCACAATGTAGCCTCATAGTGCCAAGCATCCTCTATTAAACAGTTGTTCTCTGTGCGTCTTACTCTGACCAATTAACTCTGAGCCAAAAAAACTGCAAGTTTTTCAGACAAGATCATTTCACCTGTTGCTCTGCCATTTAGCTCTACTCTCATAATCCTAATTTGAGCTAAATTTCATAATACCATATTGGCACAGGATTTATTTTAAATCTTTCTGGAAGTCAACATGGTTTTCCTTCATCTCATACATTTTTTTAATTTAGCTTTCTAGAAAAGGGCAGCCAGTGACTCATGACTTTGGGTGTCTCAATCTGTGCTTACCTCCATAGAGGTGTTTTATTTCAATAGGGGTCTTATTCTTAGTGATAAACCCAATCTTACCAGTCCCATTACAGTCATGCAGCCATAAAATATGGATTTTACATCCTGGTCGTTATAGAGTAAGTCTTTAATTTGATGGGGTGGTTAGACCTCACACAATCAGGACATAAAACCAATCTCTACATTCTAAAAGCTCGGTTTGTTGTTGTGAGGCTTTCCTTGTTTACCACAGTAGTTCACATTTCTGCCCCACCTTTCATCCTCCGCTTCAATTTTTTTCTCGTCTTGTGATACTTCTTAGGGTGGAGAGGATGCCTTACTCGCCCTTTTCTGCATTTCTTTTCAAATTGTTCTAGATCAGTCATTCTTTCTCTCTCATAAGGTCAGCTTTCACCTGTATTAGATTACGGCCTTCTAATCAGCATCATTTAGGTGTGCAGCCTTCACCAGCTCCCTTTTGTTTTTATTAGTCTAAGTTACTGGTCACCAGGTTTGGATTGGGATCACAATTAGGCCCGGCACTTTCATGGTTGGCTGAATGCTCAGGCTCCCGATCTCAAATTTACGTTGACATACAATGCTAATAGGCTTAGCTTGCTAGATTTGTGTATACAAAACGATGGAATTTTAGAAGTAAGCCTATATACCAAACCCACTGATTGGAATACTCTGCTCCACTTCACGAGTGGGCACCCTCGTATGGGCAATTCCTCCATATCCAGAGGAATTACCACCAATAAGGAAGATTATTTAAAAATGCAGAGACCTTGAGGATAAACTAATAAATAGAGGATAAACTAATAAATAGAGGGTACCCCAAAAAACGAACTAAGGTGGCAATGAAACTAGCATGGTACACGCAGAGGGAGGAATTACTAACTCCCAAAAACAGACCGGAATCCAACACTTTGAGATGTGTACTTACATACAACTCTTAAGCTAACACAATAAAAAATACACTGTGGAACTGGTAAATGTTTGACCATCTAGAAATACCAAAAACCTATGTTCTCCTTCCGTAAAGGAAGTAATTTACATTAGCAATTGGTTAAGGCTGCACGACCAGCCGAGAAAGGAAAAGACTGACTGGAGGGAGCCCCAGCATTCTTCGTAAAAGGCAACTTTAGAAGAAACAACTGTGCTGCTTGCCATCTTACAAGACACACCAAATCGATCTTGATTGCTAGGAAAATACATCATCAAAATAGGTTTTCCAACTGCAACACAAAAATGCGATTTATAGCATAAAATGCCCATTTAACTTGTGCTATACAGGACAAACCACTCAACTGGTGAAAACAGGAATTCTGTAACAGATTGAAATGTTCAATACAAGAGGCCCTTAGTACAGAAAAACAATGAGAATGACATACAGTGGTCAGTTCCAATTATAATCCTGAATAACAGTCAAGGAGACAACTGGGGATAGTGCTCAACAGAACAGAGGTGAAAATGATAAAAAATATGGGACAGCAATGCGAGGACTTAATGAATATGATGAAATACGGGCTCTAATATAAGTGACTCGTTATTTATTATTTTATCTAACTACTGAGGAAGTCTGCAAATTGAATGTTCTCCTGAGTCGGTGTTCCACATATGAAAGTGTGTGTATATATATATATATATATATATATATATATATATATATATATATATATATATATATATATTACCAACTGGCGGTCGCCAGTAGGTAGTTATAGTTAGGACCACGTTTCCATAGGAAATCCGCAACATTCTATTTTGAATAACTTTGGCGCCGGTTGACGAATCCTCGCGAATTTTTCAAAATAGGTGGGGCGCTACGCTCCGCTCCTACCCTGAAAGTCTTGGGGGGATTCGTCAAGCGGGGGCTGAGATAAAAGGGGGGTCCCAAAACGCGTTTTTCCCATGCATTTTTCCATAGGACCTTTAGACACAGCTACAGCCCGAACGGCTGAACAGAATTACTTGAAATTTGGCAGAGAGGTAGTCCTCAGGTCAAGGAAGTGCCTTTTGTAGGTTTGGTGTAAATCTGTTCAGTAGATTCTGAGAAAATAGCCTTTAAATCAATATATATATCTGAGCCAGCTTACGGTGCGCTTACGGTACGCTTACCGTACGCGTACGGTGGCGTGCTCGAGCGCGATTCTGATTGGCCCTTAGATCTTAGTAAACATTCGAATCGGTCGAAACCAGGAAGCGGCGGCCGCCATTTTCTCTCTCGCACTCTGAGGGGGGAGCTGATAAACAAATGCCAAAAACATATAAAGGGGCTGTTTAGACAGCGCCCATGCACATAACCATGTTAGTTGAGTCTTCAAAGATCCCCCAAGGCAAAAAACGGTAATTTTTTATTTTTCGAAAATTTCGCCGATTACGCTTACCGTACGCTTACCGTACGCGTACGGTAAAAAATTATTAAAAAAAAAAAACCCACTCTCTCCACCCAGTGTGCAAATGGTGGCCGAAGGCAACCATTTGTGCATGGCATATAAGAGCACAGCATTTCCCCAAAACATTTCAACAGATTACCTATCACAAGGAAGCGCATAATATGTCCTCCATGTGCGCACGGTGCGCGAAGCGCATCGTGCGTACATGGCCCATCTAGCGTAACGTGGGCACGCGGTGCGCGTAGCGCACCGCGTGCCCACCGTGCGTGCACGGCACAAACTGCGTAAAGTGGGCGCGCGGTGCGCGAAGCGCACCTCATGCTCACTGTGCGCGAAGCACTTCCTGGTACGGTACGAGCACGGTGAAAAACCTTAAAAAAAAAATACATAACTTAGCATTTAAAAAAACGTACAAATTCACTGAAAAAACCATAGGTTTCACACACGTTATAGTTAGGAATTAGCATTTAAAAAACCTTGCATCACTGATGACATATGTGTCTTTCTGAAAAAAAAATATTTGTAATATATGTATAGCTAAAAATTAATGGAAGAAGACATGGGTAAATAAGTGTCTAAATACAGTGATGTAATATCGGACGTCATCAGCAGAGGATTGCGGTCGCGTGAGTTATAGTTGCCTGCACTAACTATAACGGGGGAATTTCAATGGTTTTTCACGAGTGAAATGTCCAGCTAACTATAACATGTGTGAAACCTATGGTTTTTAAAGTGAATTTGCAAGGTTTTTTAAATGCTAATTCCTAACTATAATGTGTGTGAAACCTATGGTTTTTTCAGTGTATATATATCACATTGACTTTCCGTCTTACTCCCTCGCACTCGCGATCGGGTGCCTTCAGCGCTGTGACGGACACCGCGTGGGATTTTCATCCACAGCTCACGATATCGAAATACCAGCACTCGCAGGAACGTTTAAATCCAAGTTTTATTTGGATAAAGTATATACACACACTCAGACGCGTTTCGGCTTGCCACCTTTGTCAATAGAGGCCGGCGCCGGCATGCCACAGATTTAAATATGGTAGTGACGTTTAACATAGACAGAGGACTACTCAACTTCATTCAGTCAAAGTGTCGGCCATTACTGAATGCATAGCTATGTAAACATTGTGAACAAAATCATACATAAATTGTGTTATACTGCCCTGGATGGGCTGTTTCTAACATAAATGTCCACAATATAAATGATATTAAACAATAAAACACAAATTGTGCCCTGAATGGGCCAGTCTTTTCTTACAACATATCTAATGTAAGACATATTATAATACATTACTCCATAACTGTCCTAATCACATCTCGTCAGCCTACCATACAAAACTATTAGGTTCACTATTGTCCAGAAAACATTACAAATATACAGCCATTTCTTCCCCAACTATTGAGACCACCCAGCTTTTTGGTCTGGTTCTCAATGTATCGTGATTCCAGTCTACGTAACTGTAATTGCCTGTTGCCCCCTCTGACATTTATCGGTACCTGATCCATACAAAAGAAACTCAGAAGATCCCTATTGCTTCCATGGAACCTCTCAAAATGTCTCGCCACCGGATAGGTGGAGTCCTTATTTTGTATGGCCCTGAGGTTTTCAAGGATTCTAATCTTTGTGGGATGGATCGTACTTCCGATGTAACGCAACCCACACGGACATAACAGACAGTATACCGTGTGTGTTGTGTTACAGTTCATCAGGCTCCTTATCTTTCTTGGTTCACTCACTCCAGGCACTCTGTAATCCAGTACTTTGACTATTCTTACAAGCACTGCACTTAAGACAGGGATAAAATCCTGTAAGTTCACCAAACGGTATATATATATATATATAAAAAAAAATAACCTTTCCATGGTACTTTGGTTGCCCTGATTAAGTTTGTCTAAGTAGTTCGTACACGGATACGAAACTTGGAGTTACCCCTCCTTGTAATATACTGAAATGACAAGATTTATATGCAGGTTTACTGTATAGGACCTTAAAATTGATTGACTGCGTGGCTACAATTGTGCATATATTTGCCCTTTGATATTAGATTGTCTAAATTGGTTATGCTATGGACAATTCCTTACAGAGTAACGCGGAATATATGCTTTTCAGAAAGCTGCTCTTCTAATTACCAAATCCGAATTATTTTTCCATTCTTTTTTTTAGGTGAAGGGTATAATTGACACACCGGATATTTATATTCTTAAGTTAGCTTGTGATGAGTATAGTGCGTACATTCTAGTGGAACTGATACTACACCTTTAAGAAAAGAATAGTCGAGTGCTTCCTCTCACATGACCCCGTCACCACCTCTGTTTTTTAAGGAAAGGTTTCACCACTGGATGTCCAGCGACCTATTCTAATTCGTTGATTGCGGCGGACACCTTACATTGTGAAGAGAGCAATGGAAGAATTATTCACAGGTACGGAATTTGTAATAGCTATGCCTGTTCCGTCGATATACATTAGATAGTCCCAGTATTTGTTGACTGGTACCATATATCTCTGCCGTCTGTTTTTTGGCCTTGCTCTCTTCATTTTTTTGTCCCAGCCGTGCATGCTAGGGCATGCTGATCAAGGTACAGCAGAAGACCTCAGCCGTTTTTCCAGAGGCTTTCCAGAGGCACCTCTAGGTTATGAATCACGTGCATTGATTTCACATGTACAACTTTGGTTGTTGACAGGGTGGCCAACTGCCATTCCCCGCTTGGTAGGAGCTCAATCTAATGACGATTTGGTCAGTAAACGACATGGATGTAGAGACCGTGGTTTAATTACCCGTAGACTTTAGGCACTTTTGGAATTATTGGGCATGACTGATTCATAACACATTTTTTGTAAGCACAGTCTTCTCCGTCGTGGGTCATTTAGATCACCTGCACGTTTCACTGCATCAATAGAGCCTGATCAGGAAGATGACCTACAGTCTCATTCTCTGTGGTTTTACACCAGGTAAAGTTGATTTTACTCTTTAGAACTCCGCCGCTTGAGTGGCTTACATTTTTAAAGTTCTTGGTGAAACTCCGCTTGCCTTCAGATAAACTAGGCTGCATCTAATGCCTAGTGGAATCATAAACACGGACATTTTTTTTTAATTCGATGATTGATCACTTCACAATTATTCAGGTGTTTCCGTGCACTTTTTGGGTGCTAGGACAGATCATTTTCGCTTCAGTGAATTCTAAGGTTTACCATTAGGTTCCATTGGTAATGGAACCCCCATCCACTGAGAGTTGAGCATGCTTACATTCCACTGGGTGCATGATATACTTACATAAGTGCATTCTTAATTATCTGACACCTAGGAAACTATTTCAAAGATGGATTGTATGTATATTTTAAGTTTTTTCTTCTTCCTACATCCTGAAAAGAAGTGAATAGTTTGGCCAAAAAGCATCGACCATTTGAGATGGAAGAGTCCAATTAAGGATTACATTGTGCATATGACTTTAATACACACCATATATGTTTGAGGGCTCTATTTTCTAGGGTGTGTACCGATACTGGACTACCTTTCAAATGGACTGCCATGGAATATTGAACATTGCAGCCACATATATTTAAAAAGTGATTGTATATGGAAGAGAAAATCTTTATGTATATTATATATGTTGTGTTTTTTTGTTTATGTATTTAAATGTTTGTTTGCCCAATAAATAGTATTGGATACTTGGAATTGGCATCGGATTGCGAGTTTGGAACTAAACTAGTGTAGGTTGGTTGGGCCTACAATACCAAACAATAGAGATTAATGTTTTCTTTATTATAAGAGAATGTTCTGAATTAGGTCCTACATATTACTTTGTTTATACAAGTCTTATCTTTGCCCAAATGTGGTGGAATTAAAAAGGCTAGATTTGGGAGCACAGGTGACACTTGGGTGCAGGCCCATCAGCCAATCCCCAAACGCCTGCCTTCCCAATCCAACTCTGCTGGTCACTAAAGTTTGTCCTCAACTGCCCATCTGTGACACCTTTCCAAATACCACACTCAGGCTGTCAAATAGCAGGTTCCCAGGCCCCAAACGAAAAGGAGCCAACTATGGTTTTCCTCTTCCCAATTATTAAATGGAAAGCAGCTCTCCAACTCTGAAAGGCATTGCTTCAGAACTATGGATGCTTCACTCTGCTGTACTGAGATACCTCCTTCGTCAGACTAGCAGAACCACTTCCACTCACTTCTTGTAAATCTGAACAGCTGTACTTAACCAGTCCTGGAGAACAAAGGTACTCCCAACACTCCGTTTGACATGGAGCCATCAACGAGGATTTGGTAGAAGTCTAGAAAAAAGCAGACGATTGAGGTTTCACTAGGAGAGAGGTTAAATGCATAGCCAGTTTGGCTGCCTAGATTTAGTTATCACCATTTTGTTCCCTGAACACTCCAGAGACACTGAAGCTCATATGCATTTCCTTTATTTTTAAATTTATTTTTATTAGTTTTTGCTCAGAAAATAAATTTGGTAGAATACATTGTGCAATTTCGAAAGTTTGTCATTCCTTGGTTACAGACCGGTAAATGAACATGAAGAATAACTGAATGGATAGACAATCAGTGAATTATATGGACCCCCCCTTCCCACATCTACAGTCCTCGGAAAACCCTCCAAGGGCCCCATATTTTCTCATTCATTTCCGTTTGAGGCAGAATCCTTTGAGTGCAAGAACCAGCCAGGAATCCCTCACTATTGCTAGCTTCCCAAGAGGTCTTGTGAAGGATCTGAACAAAATTCCCAGTTAAATTTCATTACTTGGTTTCAGTTTCTACTTCAACATTGACCGTCCCAGTTATGACATGATAGTGACCAGGACTTAAATGCCATCTCGATTTTTTCTGGTCTGAATGGGAGTGGAAGAGCTTACTGGCTAAAAGTAAAGCTACCAAGACAGAAAAAGCATCAGAGAAGAAGCTCAGAGTTTAACCCCCCCAGGCAAGGCTTCATGGTCAAATGTTACACTCCTGTCAAAAAGTCAACTGAATCAGAATGTTACTGCTTGGTCTCTCAATCCACGTGGCATCTGATCATATTTTTATATCTTTAACTCACCTCAGACTTCCAATTTATCCTTTGAAACTTGGAGCCAATGTATCACCCAAAGTCTTGTTCAACAATTATTGAACTTCAAATATTTCAGTTTTGTATTCCTTTGCAAACCCTTAAATTGATGTATACAAAGTGTGGTCGACCAAAATTCTGAAAAGCTAAGAAATGTCCAAATGGATTTTCCATTCATGTCACCACTCTCCCATAAGCTAGGAAATCAAATCCTATATGGTCTCCAAAAAGCATCAAAATTGTTGGCTTAACTCATAGGGCCCACCCTCTTGGTTCTATTACAATTACCAGTACTTCGTTATAAAAGCCTCTTCGGCCCATCACACTGTATTTTTCAGGCAAGCACAACTGGATCTTTACTTCATCATCCTTGGTGGCAGAGGAGCAGGGAGGGAGGGCAGCATTTCCTCACATATTTGGTTATAAGGTTACAGTGCCCAGGTGACCTATGGACTTCGTGATCTGGTTCCAAGGTTTGTGTAGCCTCCATTCCTTGTGAATGTGCTAGTAGTCCCCCGTGGGTTCCTCACTGAGCAGAAGCACGAGCCTTGTTACATCGGTGGTCACGGTTGAAGTGCGCCAAGTGTGTACTGGTCTGGGTGTGCCATGGGGGAGAAACAAGGGGACTACGGATTCGGGGAGGGCTATGACAGGCTAAGTAGTGACTATGGACTCTTCCTACAGAGGGCCACTGGAGTGCTTGATAAGAAGATAAAGCTGGTGGTCCGTCGTCTCTCCCGGTCCCCTGTCAACCACCTCCTAATCCAGCCAGGTTACACACAATCATGGATAGTGTCGATGGTTTACCAAACAGTCCCAGTGCGCAAGAATCAGAAAGCCTGAATAGCTGCACGGCGGGCCAGTATTTACCTCACCCCCACTATTGTGGTCAACAACCCCAGGGGGATGATGTACCCTAACCCAGAGGTGTATGGTAGGCACCCCTGTCAATCAGTTGATAACTCTGAATTTGCCAGACGAGGGAGACCAAGGAGTAGAGATGGTCAGTCAAGGATCAGGCACGAAAAAAAAGGTCCAGATGGGGGAAAGGTCAAAAGACAGAGCAGAGGTGACAACTTAAAAGTTACAAACTGATCAAGCCAACATTTGATGGACAAAATGCATAACAAATCAAAACAGTCAACCCCAGTCAAGAGATCTGGGTTAAATCCATCACTCTTTTGCTCACCATGACACCCTAGTTAAGACCTGGCCATATGCAAATCAGTCTTGACCCGGTGCCTCATGGGAACAGTCCAGTCCGAACTGCCAAGCCAGGTCCTCCCTGGACCGGAAACAAGCATCCTAGGACCAGTTTCGGGGTTTCACCCATCAGCCAGGATCGCTTGAATCCAGTGGCACAGTGAGCCCAGGACCCATGTCTGGGCATATCTGGCACACTTGGGGCGAGAAAGCAAGAGAATTGATGGACAGAATGCAGACCAAATCAAAACATTCATCCACAGTCAAGAGATCTGGGATAAATCCATCACTCTTTTGCTCACCATTCCACCCACAGTTTAGTTCCCCGTACAGACGCCTTTTCATATTTAGGGGTCCTAACAGATGAGAAAATGAAATGAGGACCACTGAAACAGAGAAGGAGGGGAGACCTTGTGCATGCAATAACAGCCATTTTTAATTTTGCTTCCAGACTGGGTTGGAGACCAATTGCAGAACTCTTACAGATATCAGGCTAAATGTGTCGCTAAATCCTCCTACAGTAGCTAAATATGGGGCCATGTCGCTATGGACAAACTACAAGTGGCTAAGAATACCTTTTTGAAACTTCTGTTAGGTGTGCCCCAGGGAACGTCTAATATGGTGGTACATGAAGAACTGGGGGTTGGCACAGCCACGGGGTGTAGCAAAGGCCAGATTTTAGAACCCTGTGGCTGCAACGGCGAGTCGCCACAGGACAGGCTTACATTTTATTTTGTAAGAATTATGCGATGCCCCGGCTAAACTTATTATCCCCATTTTAAGAAGGGATGAGTTTAAGTGCGTCCAGCCCTTATTTAAAACTGCTGCACGGAGATTCTAATTTATTGGTTCTTAACTTTTTGAAATCTGCAGTGAAGCTTAGAGCCTGTTGCGGTTAACCGTTTGTGGCACTAAAGGCATATTTTTACACTAGTCACCCCGATGACAGTCTAGATAAGGACCATGAGTTAATTTTACTTCCAATGATTTATGGCACATGTACTTTATAATATATTTTATGTATTTTGTGAGATTTTTAGGGAAGGGCCGTTTCTTTTATGTTTGAATATTTTTTATTTAATTTTTGATAGCGCTTTTCTCTACCATTACGGTTCTAGAATACTTTCATGGTTTTATGTGGAAACCAAAAAAAGTACTTTTGATAGACTACCACGCCCTGGGAGAAACCTCCCAGAGTGTCAGGGTCATTACTATTTTGTTTCACAAAATCCTACTTTGGGAGTGTTTATAAAGTCAAATAAGTTTGCCAAGCAGCTGCATGAAACGAGGTAACTGCTCAGCAAACTTTTAGTGTCTTCAGAGAAGCTGCAACACGTTCCTTTGAAGGCACAGAGATCTCTCCCAGGCCGACAGATCTCATGAGAACCGGACTAGTCCAGCAAGGGATCCAGAGGTTATCATCTCCAGTGGAGAAGACATACCATACATTGGTTAGCTCTTTAAAACCGGGGAGAATACTAAATGGCTTGCAAACACACATCAGGGGATTTGATGAAGGATCATACCCATGAATATAAAGTGCTGGAAGGGATTGGTTCTCTAAAAAGTTGAACTGGTCCTCAGCCCTTTCTGAAGTCTAGATATTTGGGAAGGCTCTCTGTAGTGGTAAAGCTATTTAGCCTTCTTGCCTGTTTGAGCAGATAACTGATCTCCGAAATTAGGCTTCTTAGGTCATCACGGATGATTTATATGAAATCTTCTGCTTACATCTTCAACACCATGGTCCACAAAAAAATCCTGTTATGCCAATGAAGCTTTGCTGCTGTACTCGGAGGAGAACTATGCCAAAGTGCTGTGTTGTATGTTGACACTAAGTTTTGATTCGGCTTGTACAATTAGCTATCTGCAGAGGATCAAGTTATTCGAAGATCTCTTGCCCTCAAGATGTATGCTGTCGCTAGCCTGTGTGTCTTGAATTCAAGGAATCTACAGAGGATAAACTGCACTACAGGGACCGGGACTCATTTTGGGTGTGTGGGCCCAGTTGTGTCAGAGGACAGATGTTTAAGATTTTGCTGTACAGGGAAGCTTTTGTTTTGGATGCATCCAATCCAGGTTGATTTCTTAGGGCATGGCTTAACGAGATCTAGAACTGTGTGCACAGCACAAAGACCAATCGATCTATCATCATGGATTTTGTGACTGAATCTTGCCAGTCTGATCAAGTTTGCTCTGCTGCAGCTAGTTTCGTGAATTTTAATTCTTTAAAAAGGTTCAAATCCTGTGAATACTTCGGTATGGAGTCTCACATGGTTAAAAACACTATTGTAATTTAACATTCATAATACAATTTTGGCAACGTGTTTCCCATCTATGGTAAACATTGGTCAGAGTTGACTTGAACATTTACCTATGCCTAAGGGTGCTAAAGTGCACAAGGAGAGCATAGGGCTAATTGAACCATATATATTTGGGTTCCATGATAATACCTGGAGCCTAATCAAAATATATCAAACAGAAGTGAATTCAGGAATTCCCACATATCCTACTGGCCAGCGCCTGATTACTAGGAAAAGAGTCAATTACTTTCGGCTACCTACATGTGGGGCCATGGATTTCTTGCTCATGTATGGTGCACAATGAGGAAACCAGGCTGGTTCCGACAGTAATGGGCCATTCCTCCACACAGTTTTCTGAGACTAATGGTTATAATAGGTATTTTTTCTTTTTAATAAAGAAACATTTCCTTTGTTCCCCTGCACAACTTCAGTGTATGTGGAGTTACAGTAGTAAATAAGCAATTCGTGGAAGTCAGTAGTTGGGCCTTGCAAGGACAATTCTGGAATGGTGGGATGAGTCTCCCACACCACCTGCATAAGAATTTTAATTTCACTTTGATGGTCCTTGAAATAAGTATTCAGGATTACGGACACAAAGTTTAAAATGGGCGCATGCAATAAGACTTGCTTGATAGCATGCAATTCTAGATACAGTAACAGGTCATCATGTGAAGAAGCAGAAATAAAGGAAAGACCTGACCCCCAAATGAGCAGAAACGGTTTATTAAAATAATTTTATTTGAAATGCATTTGTGCACAACAGTTCGTGCCATTTTAAATTTCTGATGAAAATCTAAAGTTGCAAATAACATTAACATTTTCAAATGGTCTATTTACATCAAACACCTTTGTAATATCACAATATGCAAGCCAGGGACCAGGAAAAATAGATGATATACGGTGCCTGAACTGAAACCCTGGAGTTAACAATATGGAGGACATCTTGAGCACAGCCTGCTCATTGAGCGAGTATTAAATCATTTACCAAAGAATCCGGCTGCTTATAGGCCTGCCATCATACCTTCAGAAATAAAATAAATGTCCATTTGCTCACAGGTTCAATGTTAATTACACAGGACAACAACGAAACTCAGTTTACTTTCAAGCAAATAAATACAACAGACCTGCTGTAATTTAACTGTTTCCAGTAAAGTCACTCTGCATCAAGTGACAACAACTACAATTAAAGAAGGGTAAAATATCTTTTCAAAAGTATTGCCTACTCGACAATCAGCGTGAATGTCCTTCTCTACGAGCCAGTTATGAATGAACAAATATTGTATGCTGCTTGAAGTCACTAAAATGCAGAGTACTTTCACTTCTATTGCACATTTGTATTTTGCACCTTACCACACACACACTTCAGTAACAAATTAGACATTAGATAACGACACAGCTACAGCACTTTTGAGCTCCAGTTCACAAGCACGATCTGACGGACTTCAACGAACCAGCCGTTTTAACCCCGCAGTCAAGTGTGCTAATTTATGAGATGGCAAGGAAGGCTTAGATGTTAAAGTGCAGGTCGATAAGGACAATCTTTAGAACAGACTAAAACACCACAAGGTTAGTCCGTTTTACAAAATTTCAGATGTGCTATTCACCAATATCCATTTTATAGGGCCAAGCATGTGAAACGTTTAAAGTCGAACAAAATGGCCAACAGAGGGAAAAAAAAGCACCTCTTAACAGGTTTGCTAAGAATATAATCAAATGTATACCCATCCAGAGAAAGTTCAGATCATGTTACTGGTGCAAACTTGTTCCCAATGTTACATCGTTTTGGAATTAGCTTAACATATGAAGATAAAATGCATTTGGAACAGTACATATAGGGTTCACAGTATATACTTATAATTTGGCTTTCTTTGGGTTGACCAATCGTGTGTAAATGTCTAAACTCTGAACCAGATATGCTATATTGCTTTAATAGTGATGCAGATCAGACATACTTTACCATATGCTATTCTTGTATTTTTTAACGAACAGTGTGCTTATATGGGTACTAAAAGCTAGGCCACAGGTACCTTCCCAGGCATATTTGGACATGGGAGAGCATAAGCTAGAGAATTACATTCAGCCCAATCCTGATGCTCCAGCTCTCATACCCAATATTTTTTTTACAAAACTTTATTCACCTGATGAATTCCAGTTACCTAAATGTTATTTTTACAGCCCGAAGACTGTTGCAGAAGCAACAGTACAAACTGATTTCTTTTTGCAAGAAATGTAAAAACATAACTTGTTTGTTGTTTCTTGAACTTAAAGATACAACAATCTTGTACTCCGTTTCGTTGGCCTGGTTCTAGCCACTGCCTAAATGAAAAGGACAAGCAGCAAAGCAGTCATTCATAGGCACACTCCTAAGTCATTACTTTTAAATTTGGTTGAGGATTATAGGACAGGCTCTTTGATCCCAAATAAAATGTCTGCTCTGAGAAGGTAAGAGAATGCTTTACATTTAGAACTTGTTTTAGATGAATCTAGTCAATCATTTGAATGTTGGGTATGGTTGTGACCATGGGCAGTGATAGAGTGGGATTAGGGATTTCACACTCGACTCTTCAAATGAAATTCTCCACCTCTTCCTCCACCACCATTCCACCATTTTAGGGTTCACCTTTGGGGAGGGTGAATCACCCTTTCATTCAAGTACCAAGATAACAAGGAATTAGATAACTTTCAGCTATAGATTATATACGCACTATGCATTTTCACATAAACAAGCAGGATCCAAAACACTATCAAATACACCATTAAACATTTCAGCACAAGCTCAAGTCTGGTTTTTATAGTTATGTGAGCTAGCTTATTACTGTTTTGTACGAGATTTGGCAAAAAAACGGCATTTTATGTTATAATACTGCATGTTCATTTGTGTATTTTATTGTAAACACTTCATTTGAATTTTGTATTCATGTACAACTAGCATAGAAACGCTCATAGTTTTTGTACTACTGGGAGCATTTCTTGTAGTTGATCAAGACCCCAAGTTGAGGAATTGGATGAGGGCGTCCCCAGGAACCCATGTTCCACTATAACAGACTAACACAAGCCAGGTGTTCCGCAGCTATGGACACCCTTTTAAATTGTACCCCACTTTGAAAATCGGCCACTAAGCTTTGTACAGCTCTTTAAAATGTACATTGTGAATATCACACATGCAACTGTGTGCCCACCACGTCACTTCCCAGCATTAGTCCATTACCTAATTTTCCTTTTGAGAACAATGGTTAGTGGATACTGGGACAAGAGCAACTGAAAAAGTTACGGAGTACCAAAGTAATAAAAAAAAAAAAGGCATGTGTGTTACACATATCTACTTTATTCTCCATCACGTGCAAAGATTAATAGCCAATGGAAAGAGGTGACAGCATTTACACAAGTCAGTCTCTGAGCAAACCTGTGCCATAAAAAGACAATCAAAACTACTCAACACCCTTTGAAGAGGAATCTACGGAGTCATGCTGACAGAATTAAAGTGGCACTGCCCACATGACAGTTCTGAAAAAGGAGCTTTTTTAGAGTAGGTGTTAAAATGTCAAAGGCTACCGTGAATGGAGTGGCATTCCTTTTGGAAAAGAAATACCTTGTAGTTGTCTACCAATTGAAGTGTAAGAAGCATCCAGAACCCACATTTTAGACGCGGACTTGACAGCAGCATCACCTGCATATTTTTACATATATGCGCCTGGACACCAAAGCTAAGGCTCATCTACGCTAAGCTAGAGAGTGTACAACATATACCTTTTTTGTTTTTTCAGAGCTCCGAGAGTGAGGGTTTTCAGATAAAATTACACAGGACCTGAATCAGATTTTCCAAATAAGGGAAGTATGACAATGAAAACTGGGATGCAAAGGCCATAAAAGGCCGACAGGTCACTTGCTCCTCAACCCTCTGTAACAAGCTTAAATGGCTCAAGAAAACTTGGAATTCGTACAGAACATTAGTAATTGGAAGACAATACAAATTAGACACATTGGTCTGCTTTATAAAAAATAAAAAGCATTGTTGGGGTCATTCTTATATGACCAATGGCAGATGGCTACAATTTGAATTGACATGCATTTGCCTTGGCACAGAAGCCTATGAACAGCATCTACTGCACAAGTTGTTTGTTATTCTTATCAGTAAATATTTCAAATGAATGCAATTGAATAATTGCATACCCAGGATTATTACAGCTTTGTGAAACAAAAAGGACTAGAAAAATATATACTCCCAATAACTCCCGAGTGGAGAAAGTGTATGACCTGGGTATGCACCCCTTTTACTGGCATTAAAGGCCACTTTACCAAATACAGTCTCCGTTCCGACGGGTTTTCCAGATCTGTTCACCAGTGGTTGAGTTGGAGCACTCAGCATCCAGTTAAACAGGACTCTCCAACATTTTCTGTTGAAGTGGCTCAACAATTTTGTAAGACCATGACAAGAATCATGACTGTATGACAGTTCCCAAGGAAGGTCTCTACAACAAACTACATATAGTTGGAAGAGAGGCTGTAGTCAAAAGTACATAAGGTACCATTTAAGAGAAAAGGAGATACTTTTCTATCTAGGACACATTGCCATTAAGTGACACAATGTAACCAAGAACTATTTCTAAACGTAATTCAAGCTAATTCTAAACCACACACGTTCGCAGAAGAGCGTGATCTCAGATAACCTACAACTTGCATGCAGGAGGGGGGCAGGACCAGATGTTCAGGAAATGCATGAGCAACTGTGCACAACATTAAATTAGATCTCAAACCGTTTACCGGTTCTGCCCCACAGTGATCGTTCCTACGTATTGGTTTGAGGACTGAAGACTGCGATAAACATTTAGGAACAAAGCGGGTCACCCTTTCGATCCAAGACCCGTCTAGCATTTAGCAACTTGGCCATTGTGGAGAAAGGGCTATCACAGCTTGACATTTTACTAGAAGTATTTCCTCGAGCATTCATTCTCCTGGATACAAAATTAAGTTACTGCTTTTAACTGGTACATTGAACTGCTCATGAACAGAAATGGTCAGATTATCCAAGTTTACCCCATTGACAGAAATTTGCTTGAATTAGAGTGACAATTTCCAGAAAGCACGTGCTTTTAGAGATTTTCAAAAGCAAATACACAGATTGGTTGGGTGTGTACAAAGGACAGAAGCAATCTACTTCTATATTCTCATTACATTTCAAGTTATCTTTGAAATTGCAATGAGTAGGCACTGCCAGATGCGACTGATGGAACAGCATAAACCTCACCCTTTAAAGCCACTAGGAGTACACTGAAAAAATCTTAACTGCAGTGGAGGCTACGGTGTAGAAATAGGAGCATCATGGCAAGAGCACATTATGAAAGTCCACAGCCTACACTGTGTTCGTTATCATACCCCACCCGTTTATACGGAGGATGGGGCGAGTACAGATTCTCCCCCTCTCTTGAAATGATCCTTGTTTTTGGCTCAGTATGTATAACAGATATTGTAGTACTAAGACCATGCAGCAGAACAAGGGTATGTGTCCTGATAGTTCACTTTACAAAGGAGCATTATATTCACTATTTTACAGTACATGTCACCCCAAAATCCAGAAGCAAGAGTCTTCACGTTGGGATCAGTTGCCTGGCTCCAAAGCTGATAAAGGTCTTCAACATGTCCATGGGAGGTCATCATTCGGTTATAAATGCATGGATGATGCGGTGCCTTCCCTTCACCCGAAAAAAATAAGTGATACTGAGGTACAACTCCAATTTTATTAGCACAGAGTCCCATAAATACATCATCAATGTAAAGACTAGCGTTTAGTGTCTGTGAAGCTTCATACACTTTAGCGGCTACATCACTAGAGATCACATATGCAGCGCCAGCTGTGTAATCTGGATAAGAAGCCCACTGGTACATCTCATATGAGACATAATACTTGCTGTCTTTGTTCCGCACAGGAGGTGATCCACGGTGCACTCTTCCAATCCAGAAATCTTGAACATTAATTTGATCCATACTTTGGAGATAGGAAACTAGATTAGGAGTGTGCACAAATATGTCGTCATCTGCAGACATTATGAACTTTGCATGAGGACAGTACGAGTTCACCCACCTGAACTGCAACAATAGTTTTAGAGTAAGGTTATGAAAAGTATCCAGAAAGTCTTGCTGAATGAGATCCTTGTATTTACGGTCCTCAGCTAGGAGTCTTTTCTGCACTGGAAATCTCGTCTGGGAATCCTTTGGCACTCCCAAAGCAAAAACAATTTTAATATTGGCATTATACTGGGAACGCAAGTAGTCTTCATTACCCCAGGTCTTCCGTATTAAATCCCTTCGTAGACTGTTTTCAGGTGATGTCTTTACAAACAGCAAGAGCAAGACATCTTGTTCATTGCATTTAGACTCATGGTTAATCAAATATTTGTAGTTCGACACACCATGGAGTGGGTTCCTGGTAACACTAAGGCTCTCATTTACAAAGCTGTAGCTGTTTATGAGATATCTGTAAGAGTAGGACTTCACATGGCTTACAACTGAACTATCCTGCTGTCCAATGAATAACATGAAACACAGAATGAAACACATGGCAAATACTTGCAAAAACTGCCATCTTCTTATTCTTCTGCCACTGATAAACATTCTCAAGTAATACCGTTTCAGCTTTGTTCAAATCAGGTGAAAAGGTTTGAGCTTTTTTGCAGACGGTGAAAATAGGATTGTGCTAAGTCAGCTGCCAATAAACCCATTCTACTGAAGCAAGTGAGCTTTGTTTCAAAATCCTTTGGTAAAAGCTGAAGTGAAGACTAGACCGAACACTGCTTGCTATTGGAGGTGCTCTCAAATGACATTGGATTACTTCTATAGTAGAGGTATCTTCATGCGTTTCTCAAATTCGTGATGGAGTGACCTATCAAATGAAAAACAGAAAATCAGAAACCATTTGCTAACATTCAATTTAATCACACAAATTGAAATCACATTTTGCAGACCTGAAGTTAGTCTATTCCTGTGCTTGAAACACTGCATAAAACAAAGCTGTATACTGTGAAAACTAAAGAGCCCTAGGGTTTAGAAGTCTGCATTGGGAGATGCACAAAACAATGGTCCAAGTTTCATGGTGCAATGCTGAAGTAGTAAGTGATGCAGTAAACTATAGACCTCCATATCCACATACAGTATCGGTAGTGACTGTATAAACATTTCCAGAACTAACCCTAAATATAAAGGTCAAAGGAAATGTACCAGTATATAGTTTCATCCTTTCAAATTAAAAAGGTAACTTCATTAACCACTAGCAGTTCAAGCCACGTTTTCCACTGGGTAAAACATCCCTATTATAAGTGTTAGCTGGCTGAAAGCAAAGCCACAGTGTGCGATATTCCTCCCTGTACAGCCAAGAAAAAGAGAAAGAAGAGAAAAAGAAAGAAACACAACCAAAGCTTTGAGATGGAGTCACAAGTCATGGAATAAATACAATACCATCTTCGGACTCGTATTGGAGTTAAATAAGAAAAGGCTAAAGGAAGAAGTAAACTATCATTTGTGAAGGCTTGAACATTACGAGATATCAAATTATACATCTTAGAATCTATCCCTATATATCTTCTATGCCTGGAAAAGAAAAAAGAAAAATCGTATGTTATGAAGCCCAAGTAGAATTGCGTTGGTGAAAGGCTAAAAATAGATTTGCTCATCGATCTTTACGAATAGGAAGGTACCCAAGTTAGGGGTTGGTATAATTTCGGACAAATGGCAGGAATTCAAATTTTCATAGTTGAAATACTGTTTTCTTAAAATAGACTGGAAAGAACGAGGATATCTACTAATTAAAAAATGGCAAATACGAACTAACCTGCGGAGTTAGTTTGGTGTCTGAACTTAGTGATACTGTTTTGTTAGATGTGCTGTGGTTAGGCTCTCCTAGGAGTTAAATACCTTTTGAGAATTCGGTGGGCTCTACAGACATTTAATATAATGATTTTAGACTTTTAATAGGCCCTTCTTTGGATTTTTTAATGAACCAAGAACAATCCACCCTCATGGAATTGAGCTACTTCCCAGCTGGGATTTTTAGCTTCTACGGTCTCTGCTCACAAAGATCCACAGACTTACAATCAGAGGACCTTTATGGCATAACATTTCCTGTTGATGATCAAGTATTGGAAAGGGCTTAAGTGCCATGTGGTCTAGGTGTGGGAATAGAGATGCCCACAGTGTCCTTTGAAGTGGGATTCTCACTGAATTTCGCTAAACTAAAAGTGATCAAAACGGAACATAAGAAATGCGGTTCTAAATACCTGGAGACAAATGTTTCAATTTAGGCAAATCATGGCTGTAAACAACATTTAAATGGGACGCAATCATCTGCACAACACTGCCTTTCAATCTTATACAGTTCTGGCAACGATTTAACAAGTGTGTGAAATTGCCTGTACAAATCCATCACATCTCTAACCAACGAAACATGAATTATCCAATGTTCATTTCATGTTCAAAGGCCAGATCCTGGGCAAAACTATTGCAATCAAAATCCAAAAATTAGTTTGACTGTCACAAAGTAACATGGATACTGTGGATCTTTACTCTGCCCAACCATCGAAGAAGTACTTGTGCCCCCTGTTTGGTTTAAGATATCGCACCATAATAAGTCCTCACCATAGAGAAAAGGAGAACCAGAAAACAATCGAAGCAGAAAAATTGAACACATGAGGTAGTGTAGAAAAAAAAAAGGTTAATAGGTCTAGGACCTTTAAAAGTCATGTCAATGTTAGACTAGAAGAGGGGCAAAGTTTCACAGTTGTGCTGCAATCAGAAAATACCTTCGTGTATTAACGAACAAGTTACTTGCCTTCAGTAAGGCCTTTTATGGTAGACACTATCAAGCCACAGATTCCTTACCCAAGATGTTTTCTCCCGGAGTCAGGCTGGATCCAGAAACTTTGGTAAGCAGTGCTGAGTTGGTGGAGTTGTTACACTGCGTGGTATAGTCCATGCAGGAAGGGATGTGCACAGTGCCTATACAGGTACCACCCTAGCGTGCAGGAGTCAGTCTTTCCACGACTTTCCAAACCAGGAGCATGGAACCATAACCAACATGGACCACTGGTGTGGAAAACTAGAGCCCTGAAAGGGAAAACCACCCTGTCCCTAAAATTCCGTTCACAGACCGGGCAGGATGGGTCAGTAAGGAATCTGAAGCAGACTTCAGAGGTTACCAAAAGGTAAGCAACTTTTTCATTTGAAAGACTTCTAGCTGCACATTACTTACCTTAGAATAGATACCCAAGCAATAACTCCCTGGAGGTAGGTCTGTAAAACAATTTCTACACAAAAATGTCCTGCAGGACTGAACGAGCAAAGTGCCCATCCCGACGGACCAGACCGTCCAGGTGGTAGTGCTTCATGAATGTGTGTAAAGAACTCCACATTGCAACCTGGCAGATATCTAGGACCGGAACTTTTCATGCTAACAGTGGTCCCATTCTTCGCTCTGGTGGAAGGCATTCCCCCTCAGGGGGGTTACTTTTTGGCCAAAGCGTAGGAAATCTTAATTCAGAGCACAATCCACCAGAAGATGCTCTGCTTCTGCATGGCCCTCCTTCACTTAAACATACCCCACGAAGAGCTGGTTGTGCACCCAGAACTCTGGTCAAGGTAGGACACCATGCTCTTTTTAGGTGAAGTCGCTCCTCATCTTTAGAGGGATGTGACTGAGCATTAAAGGAGGCAGGGTGATGGGCTGGCCTTCATGAAAAGGATTAACCCCTTTTGGCAAAGAACCAGCTTGTCTGGGTAGATGTTCAGGTATGGAGGCTTGGATGACAAAACCTAATTCTCACTGACCCTCCAGGTAGTTATTGCCCCCAGGAAGTCCGTATTGACAGAAAGGAGCCTCAGAGGACAGTTGTGCAACTAGATTTAAGTCCCACTGAGGCATGATGAAGGATGAAGGAAACTTGTTGCAAACCTTTTGAGAACCCATGCACAATAAGGGATTTAAAGAGGGAAGGCCGATCAGGGAACCGCAGAAAGGCCGAAAATGCAGAACGGTAACCCTTAAAGGTGTCCAGAGCCCTGTGGGAAAGGGAAAGGATAAAAAGGACGTGATAAAGGGAAGCAGAAATAGGATCAGCCAGCACACCATGCCACAAACTTGCCCCAACGACAGGTATACACTATTTTACTGAAGGGACACCTGGCTGCCAAAATAACTTTGCAGCCTTCTGGCGGAAGGTTGAAAATTGGTCAACTGTCTCTGCTCAAATCCCCACACATGTAGGCAGACCGTTGACAGGTTCAGGCGGAGAACCCTACCCTGCTTCTGCAACTGAAGATCCTCCAGAAGCAGCAGTCTGATTGGAAAACAGATAGCCATGCTCAATAGCTCAGGATTTAAAAAAAAAAAAAAACTCGAGCCCAGTCCGAAGCCCCGAGGATGACTTGGGCCAGGTCACTCCTTCCCAGACTTCAAGATCAGGAACAGAGCGAGTAGAAACACGTCCAGGAGGCCTGAGCTCCACTCGAGATGAAAAGCATCTTCGAGCGGGAGCTGCCTTGGAAACTCTAGCACACAGAACTGTTGACATTGTGTGTTCTCGGTGGTAGCAAATCGATCTAACCAAGGCTCTCCCCACTGCTGAAAATGCCCTTGCACCACCTTCAGATGGAGACACCACTCGTGATCCGCTAGGCATCTTGACTAAGTTCGTCTGCACTTGCGATCTACACCATGTCGGAGAGATTTCCCATGAGGCTGCTCTCACTGGAACTTACAGTTCCCACTGCAGAGCCTGCATACCCCAGCAGGCATGAGTCACAAGCAGAATGCACAAGGCCACAAGTACCAGCAGCGAATTCCAGGAAACAGTATCATACAGTAAAGTAAAAGGAGTTTCCCTCAAAGCGGCTCGTCCTCCTAGTTGTATATCTCAAGAAAAATAGAGCCCTACTCCATACTGTGTGCTAAACCTCCTACAGGAAGAAAAAAAGTGTTTTTTATATAACCCTCATCCACCAGAGTTACCCCTTGGTGGCATACTTCATCATAGGGTTCTCCCCATTCTGCTGCAGAACGGGTCATGCTGCTACCTGCGAAATACGTGGGAGCAATGAATAGTATAAAGTAGAATAGAGTTGGCTTTTTTTATGTGAATTAAACAAAAGCCTGCCTGGTAGGAAACCTATGTTTTATTTCATCCTCCAGATGGTATGGTTAAAAAAGAAAAACGTAGAAAGTATGTGCGGTTTTGATTTCCCTCCTTTCTACAGGTTTCAAGCTATCCTTTCCTGTGGCTATCTTCAGAACTAAGAACTCTCATTGTTTTCACTCCTGATCAGATTTATAATTATCGCAAAGTGTAGGGGCAAAATCGAAGACCTCTTCGACTTCTTGCTCTTCTTTTTCTTGTGCGACTTACCAGAGTGACAAGTCGACTCAGTGAAACAAGGATCTTTGGCTCTGCGATCTTCCTCTCAAATAGGAAAGACCATGTCGAGGGGCACGCAGCTTGAGGGACTGCTCCCTTAAGGCCTTGGTGTGCATGGCGCGGCACTCGGTGCAGGTCTTTGGTGCCTTGAACATGACCTTGATGCAGTGACAGACATCTGTTGATCACAGGTGCCACAGGGCTGGAAGCCTACCTTCCTAGTTGACATCTGCTGCACCAGGAGAAGATCTCCGCCCCCCCCCCCACCCCAAATAAAAAAAAGAAACAAAAACTTTTTTCTAAAGGCTCACTCAAAAATTGACTGGAGGTAGCTCTTGCCAGATCTGCGCTGACTGGCACAGACAGGACTGACATTCACACGCTGGAATGGCGCCTCAATATAGGCAGTCTGCATGTCACTTGCAGCACAGATGGTCATGTGGAGCCAAACACCACCTACCAGTGCGCAGGGGTACTGCTCATGAAATAGTTTCCAGATCCAGTCTTGTGGCTGGAGATAATTCTAAAGGAAGGAAGGAATCTGTGGCTAGAAGTCCCTGTCAGATTGGTTTACCGATACAAATGTGAAGATGCAAAATGGCATGCAACACTTGTTAGTGGAAAAATAAAATCTTGCTTTGCACAGAGATTTATATTTCGCTCTGTTGGACGTCGGAAACCTAGAAATTAATTTGTGAGCTTGTGATGTAATCTCATCTACCAACGGTGTGTACAATCTGGCCACAGGGAACCTGAATGTTTGTCTTGTTGTGCTTCCTTTTGACATGTCTGGACTTCGCTTTGCACTTACCTGAAAAAGGGTGACTGGGACAGACAGCCTTGCAATCTGGAGTGGGACCAACTTATTTTTCTGTGCTTCGCGACACAGAATAACTTCTGGTGACCGGATGCACCAGGGAGCATTTACTGCATGATTTAAAGTCATGAGGGCCCAGGATCAACATCCACTTGCGACACACAGACGATATGTTTAATGCCATCGTTTAATAGTTGCAGGCCACAACATTGGTGCCCAGTTCCTATCTGGTATTACTCATTGATTGGGAGAAGCCCTGTTTGTACCCTTCTTTACTTGTCCTGTATCCTTGAGGGTTCTCAGCTATATCGCTCTTCCATCTACTCCGCACATACAAGATAGTCTGAGTTTATCAATACTGCAGAAGACGCCCGGATGAAGAATCGCAATTGTGTGGTCAGTGTTCGAGATGCCATTCATTGTTGACATGAACTCAAGTCACTGCATTTTACAAGTCACATAGGACACAGCTTATCATGAGGGTGGATAGGAGGCATATGGGCCATCATTTATGGGGATATTTACACCAGGAAGTCTGAGATCCTTCTAGCATCTTTCCTGGTAAAAACAACAACAACAAAAAGTATGTGCCACTGGGCTCAAATTGGCTGTCACAATCTTTCCTCAAGTCTTCCTTACCTATTGCATGCAAGTAATAGCTACTTCAAATAGGAGTGAAGGTAAGCTTTGGGGCCAGCCCCACGAACCTTGTGCTGTGCTGGCGATAATCATTAAAAGCTTCAAGCATCTACAGTGGACTCTGAATATACAGGACACCAGTGAGGAAACAAAGCAAGACAGACAGGTCAGATCAGGATTAGGGAGGCAGGGGTAACAGCTTTTTAGATATACAAGTACATAATTGTGTGCGCACACCAGATATCCTTGCTCTCAATGCAATCCCTTAATGGAGTAATAAAGTATCAAGTATTATTCAACCACATATCTTTGGAACAGCCATCAATTACCAAGTTCTATTGTAACACAATGCTGAGCAACCCTCTTGTCCGGTGGTTCTTAACCCGTGGTCCGGGGACCAGAGCATACCACCGGGTGTCCGCGACTGCTTAGAAAAATAATATTTAAACATTATCAAATATAAAGAGGCAAAATTGAAAATGTTTAAATGTTATATAAATGTGAAGGAATTTGAAATGGGATGATAAAAATTAAGTTGGTATCCTTATTCATTCATGGGAGCAGCCTGTACAACTACAAACAGCATATAATAAATGGACGAAGGGACGCTTCAGTTGAATTTAGAAAAGCTCCAACATTCCCAATAAAATTACTATTTTTTCAAGTCGGCTCAACGGGAGAGTGCATGCGCTACTCGCTCTGAGGGGGATGCAGTAGTTGAGTATGCTGCGGAAGCCTTGCCGTCTCTGCCAATCTTTGATTGGCTGGTGTCATGGTCCTTGGTAAATGCTGGCTTCAGATTGAGAATGAGGCTTGTTTGTCCCTCCTTGATACCACCCTGTCGCCATTTGTTCCCTCCCATGAGGACTGGATCTTTTACTTGTGGCGTTAAACGGTCTGCTTCGCAAGTCTGTAAGCTAATTTTTTTTTTTATATTTGCAGCACGATCAGCTTTCACTTTAGCAGCCGCTCTCTTATTTAATTAATTTGCCGCATGGGAGCGTTCCTACTCAAACAAGCATTTGCAATGCAATAAGTCTTGCATTTACGCAAGTTTGAGTTAGACATTGCAAATAATGCCTTTTATTTTTAGTTTAGTTTTTAAAAGAAATAAGAAGGCATTGTCATGTACAATGCAAGACCTATTGATTGCAAATGCTTGTGTTTATTAAGCAAAAAGAATAATCTATGGACAGAATGCAGAACAATGTCATACTTTCTCCCCAGTAAAGCTATCTGGGCCTAAATACATTTTTTTTGCTCGCCATGCCATTCCAGTTTGGCCCCAGCCATATGCAAATCAGTCTTGACCCTGCGCCCCAATGGTAACAGTCCAGCCCGAACGCCAGGATAGGTTGACTCCAGTGGCATGGAGAGCACGGGACCCACGTCTGGGCATACCCGTCCCACTCGGGGTGACCAATGCAACCCAAAAAAAAAATTGGACCGAATGCAGAACAATGTCATACATTCAACCCAGTTCCCAGTTCTCTTGACTGTGGGTGAATGTTTTGATTTGTTCTGCATTCCGTCCATCAATTGTGTGTCTTTTGCCTTCTCCCCCTAAGTGCGCCGGGTATGCCCAGACGTGGGTCCCGGGCTCACTGTACTGGATTCAAGCTATCCTGGCTGAAGGAGTGAATCTCCGAAACCGATCCTAGGATGCTTGTTTCCCATCCAGGGAGGACCTGGCTTAGCAGTTCGGGCTGGACTGTTCACATGGGGCACAGTGTCAAGACTGATATTGCATATGGCCAGGTCTAAACTGGGGTGGCATGGTGAGCAAAAGAATGATGGATTTAATCCAGATCTCTTGACTGGGGGTGAATGTTTTGATTTGTTCTGCATTCCGTCCATCAATTGTTGGTCTTTTGCTGTGTTTAAGCAGCACGGCCGCCCCGTAACACTGGCGCCTGCTTTCAATCACTTCCACCAGCATTATCGCGTGTCTTTTTCACCCCCCCCCCCCCCCAACCCCCCAAGTAAAATGGAATTACCACCAGTTCCGCCACCAGTGCCACCACCAATACCACCACCACCTCCAATACCACCACCGCTCCTCTCGCTCCCTACTAATCACAGGGGCACAGTACGAGACCGGAGCTGCAGCAGAGAACATACCTCCCTCCATGCATGCCATAAAGCACAGCCCTCCCTGCACCAAGAGGAAGCCAGGTCCCTACTACAGCTAGAGTGTTTATTAGGCCAAAGATAGCAATGACATTACGCAATCCCACAATGCACTAAAATCACGGAGACGGCAGGAAACAGCCCCCCCCCCCCCCCCCGCAATTCCTCCTGAGCTGTGACAGTGTAATCACAGTCCAAAAGATGTTGGAGCGCATTGTTAGAGTTACATATGATCCGAGCTATAAACACTGACTTCACACTTTGTGTCTGTAATTTACAACACTCACACATCTTCACTGTACTATTTATCACTAATTTGAAGACGTCGCAGGCCAGTCTCTTCCTCAAATATTTACAATCTAACAAGCAATCGAGAAGGCCCTTTATTGCAATGCAATAGGTCTCGCATTTGCATGCGTTCAAGCTATTAGTATTGTAAATGACAATGACTTATTTAGGTTTTTTAAACCCAAAACATAAAGGCATTGTCATTTGCAATAGCAGTAGCTCAAACTTGTGTGAATGCGAGACCTATTGCATTGCAAATGCTTGTTAACATTGGTTCGTGAATTAAATTAAATATTTAATCTGTGTACTTGTTCGATGAATGCTTGGGTCTGTATTTGAGTATTGTTTTGCAGTCCATAATCGAAATGGCTACCGACGGGGCCCTCAGTTCCAGTAATGATTCAATGGTGCCCGGATTCTAATCATAAAGTGGGGGTCCCCGGACTCTGATTAAGTGAGTGTCCACAATATTCAAAAAGGTTAAGAATCACTGCACTAGTCTTAGCATCATACAAGCAAATTGCAGAGTGTGAGACACTCCGGGAGAAGTCACATGACTTCGTTCATTTAATTCTGTACCGATAAATAAAAAAATTGTACCTTAGCAGCTTTCTTGCCAAACGTAAGAAGGCACACTTGAGCAAATTGTTCAGATTGGCTAAATTACACAATAGGAGACAGAGGACCATGGCAGCCCAGCTTTCATTCACTTGCATTTCATTGTGTGGTTTGTGTTTACTCTAAAGACAAACAAGTTTTAAAACTTGGCTTGTACGTTATACCTCACAGTTGCAACAGGTGTATGTATGACACGAACCTTAGTTGAGACAGTTAGACAACTGATTGGTTGAGCTCACTGGACAATGGCTCTTGGGTGTATCCAAAATAAAATTCTTTAAATTTATAAAAAGCTCAAGGGCCTGTCATCAGCAATAGTTCACAATTCAGAAATTGTATTGAAATGTCCGCTGCACAACCATTACTCCTCTATACAGCAACTTGCATTCTCGCTTACATTTAGATCATCTGATTTCAAGAGAAACCTGGTTTAACTTCTTCCAACTCTAATTTAAAGACTAAGGACTTGTTTTGAGGTTAGCGAGTGACTGCCAAGTCTACAGAGGAGTGTTCTTCACGTTCATGAAGGCTATCCACCTACCATCTTTATATTTACTTATTTATTGGAGAGTTTTATATAGTGCTGACTAGACCAGAGGGTATTCAAGCACTTTACAAGACTTGAACAGCAGCAAAGCAATAGAAGGATTCATGGTTGACATAGTATATCCAAAGGGAATTAAAAAAAACTGTGCAACATATGTATATATAAAGAGGTGACAAATACACCATTAGCTATCAGAGGCATTAGTGACAGATTAAAGGCTAAATTGGGTCAGGCGACCATATCAAACAATCCTGTTGGCGTAGCAAGCTCAAGGGAGCAAGTTAAAGTATTTGTTCAGCAATAGTGATTTGAGGTTCCATTTGAAACAATTATAACAAGCATTGGCATAGCCAATAGGTCTCGCCTTTGGGACCTTATAAGTGTTTAACCATGCAACAGTTCATGGTGTTGCACCAAGGATATTGTGATGCATAACTAAATACTTATAAGTTCCCAAATGCGAGACCTATTGTCTATGCCAATGCTTGTTTTTTATCGTAGTGCACTGAGACATGGAGTGAAGGGGCGTGCGATCAGGAGGGGGAGAGGTAGCCTGGTCTGGGAGGGAAGATGTGACAGAGGGGGAGAGAGGAGTAACTGGAGGGAAGGGGCGGGATGAAGAGGGAGAGAGACGAAGAGTAGGAGGGAAGAAGTTGTCATGAGGAGGAAGAAAGGATTCTACTGAGGTCAGGGAGCGGGCTAAGGCAAAAGAGAGGTGAAGAGTCGGATATGTGGTAAGGAGGGGACAGGACGCCACTGACAGGAAGGAGGGCAGGCTGAAGAGGGAGAGATGCTGTGAATGAGAGGAAAGGAGTATGGGGGAGAGCGCCACTGGAGGGAAGGGAATTAATATAAAGCATGAGGAGAGCATGGGGAGACAGAGGAAATGGAAGGAACGAGAGGTGGGCAATGAAGGGTGAATTAAAAGACATTTTGGGGCAGGGAGTCAGTGAGAGACGTGCGAGACGGAGACTGCGCAGAATATCTCACTTCTCGGCTGCGCGTGAAGTCATTAGCTTTGTATTGACAGTCCACGCCGCGAATGGTATAATCTTTGTCCGCACCGGGCGCCTAATCACAGCAGTAAAGAGGGCTAATTGAAAACTGTAGATATCAAGGTTTACTCCAACTTTGCAAACTTTACTCATGCCAGTTTTCCCCCTGGTGCAGATCTCCCCGAGTAAACGAGTGAGAAACTTTCCAGCACACCTGTGGATCAGAATAGTTTTCATCCCTTTACAGAGACTTTTTTCTTTCCGGCACCCCTGGAATACGGGTGTGTTTCATTTTCTGTCATTGGTTTCAGGGCGTGGGTTAAACTAGCAATGAAATAGCGCTCTACTGTGGACAGCAACACACCGCTCAATACAACTGCATGACATCCAGGATGTAGCAGGTAGAAGCGGGGCTTCAATGGGCGCATAGAGCACAGTTTGCAATTAACATATCTTCTCACTGAGTGGATCTTTTTAAACGTGCAGCTTTTCCGCGACTTTCCAAATCCCAGGAGGGCGATAGTCTGGACGGAATATACATTTTCTGGGCCAGACACAGGGCGCGTGGCGGTTGCTTTCACTCTCAGCGTCTACGGGTGACCCGGAGGAAGGCGAAGCTTGCTTCTTGTCTAGTGAGAGCCCTGTGCACTGATGCAAAGTTCAGGTCATTACTAGAGGTGTGTGTGTGTGCGGGGGGTGCAACGCAGTTTGTAACATGTAAACTCGCAGAGAATACGTTTTTACCTTTTCCACTGTGGGGGGATTGATTCGACCGTGAGACTTTCTCGTGGTGCACAAACAAACCTTGCACAGCTGATGATGGTAAACCCAGCTGCAGACTTGGGATATATCGAAACTTTACAAACATTGCAGGCCTAAACACAACGTGCCACTCCTATCATTTGCCACTTTGAAAAGACGCTTGATCTTACATTTGGCAGTAATATATGTACGTTTGTTTCCAGGGTGAGCCGCCACCTACAAACTGATTGTGAATACTAGTGGGTGCACGAGTTTGCACACGTTCGCTTTATTTTGCATTGAAATTGTCATTGTTCAAAACAGATTCACGGCTTTGACACCATCTGACTGAGAGAGGGCCTGTGTTTGTGCCTTTACGATTTTTAGGCTGACAAATGACACGTTTGAAACTCAATGTAAAAAAACAACGGGGACACAGAATTTCTCTGCTCGGTGCGTGCCCCGCCACTTTTAGGAATGCCACGAGATCTATCATTCATTTTCCGCTACAGAAATGAATGACAGCTTAAAGGAGCCCCTCGGCATCTGTAACTCTGGCTGAAAGCTGTTGACAATTTGCAGTGAGCAGCCGGTGGACCATGTTACTGGACGAATGCCATCTAGTGGTTACCATGTGTAATAGCAGTCGAAGTGTTTCAATAGCCTCAAGAAAGAAAAAGTGAAAGTGATCGTGATTACGATCGCTAAAAGACACATGGCGCTGCGCTCGTGCACGTTCACGTGCACTGTAGCTTTAGGCCACGGCAGCACTTTGAAAAAGCCCAGATATAAAATGTCTCTTCGAGCCTTTGGCTCACGAGACCTAAAAAGGATTACAGCGGAGGTCTTTAGGAAGAGATTTTCAAAGCCATGGAGCGTTACCAGAGAAAGAATATTTCTGGGATTTCTTTTTCCAGTTAGGGAGAGATGAGAAGGAGCGAGTTGGAGCTTCTTATTAACCGGTTTCTCTGCCAGGCAGTAAGGGAGCTCTGTGGCGCTATCACCATTTCAAAGTTTTGTTTATCAAAAACAAACTCCAAAAACTCAAGTTAGTTACTGAAAAAAGGGGAGAACGGCCTTGGCCTGCATGGCGCTTTCTACCAGTGTAAGAGGGTAGTTTCTTTGGTTTCCCCATTCAGACCCGACACGCTTGCCCTGGTTGTCCCAGACAGGAAAAAATCCACCAGACCCTCTGTCCTAAATAGGACAGTTTGCCATCACGAAATCTGTCAGATGGGCTACCCATCAAGGAGTTCTTCTGCCTGAGCCAGCACAGGCTCCGCCATTATAAACATGGTGCTCCTCCAGACTCTAAACTTTTTCCCTCCATTATCTAATAGAGGAGACATCAAAACTCTAAATGAGACCCAACATGTTGTACATAGAGAAGGGAAGATCGAATTGCTACAGTTAAAGAAAAAAAAAAGGTCCTGCGCACCCATTCTTTGGTGGCATCCTGTAGCCCCCCTCCCCCTACACATCCTGTCAACTATTTCACAGGAGACTATTCAGTTCGCTGAACGTTTGTATTTTGCTCGCCAAACCGATTGAGCGCTATGAAACAAATAATGCTGAGATGAGTCAGTTACCCTCATAGTATATGACATGCAGTGCAAGTGGGGCCACTGGAATTGTGTTTCAGCAGCTGTAGTGATTTCCACATAATTATGGCTTTATTGCGCATGTCACAAAGCACCATCTACTACAGCATTTGCAACGCATCAACAAAAATGTTTAACTTTGATAGCTCAAGTGTTACTCTAATTTTTTTTTTTTAAACATACAAAATTGTGGAGCTGTAAGGAGGCAGACCCTCGAAGCATTTACAAATTTGACCTGGCCAACCCTTCAGATGCTAACTGTTATATCCAAGTATTAAAGTGGTACTAAAGAGGGGAATCCTTTTCTTGCATAATATTTATCTGCTTAACTGGCAAAATAGCAAAGTAATATTACTTCAGAATGTGCCCGATTTGCTCTTACTGCATAATTTAGCCAGCCATGTCCCACAATTTGGTCCACCGTCTTTTCATAATTCTAGTGCCCCAAAAGTTAACTCTCATCAATCAATGGTGTTAGGTCATCGAGCGAACAAATTGGTTTACAACCTTGTAATTTGCCCGGTAGCGCATGTAAAAACTGACATTATATAGAATATAAACTTTTAATTACTCTTTACTGGCCAAATAATCATTTGGAGATCAAAGTGGTAAACCTAGTCGGTAAAAGCTTCCTCGAATACTTAAGTTTCAAACTAACTGGTTTGTCATACTATTATACAATGTGAATACAAAATAAAGCCAAGGGTGAAGTTAAGTATTCATACTAGAAGAAAAACAGCACGCCTACGCACACATTTGGTCTGCAAAGTTCCGTGCCAACAAGAAATACTTGGTTTATATGAAGTGTATATGACAGCAGCCTGCCTTCTGAGAGCTCAATGCGTTTTTCACCACTCCAAACGAAAATGAACGAACTGAGCACTCCGCTACATCATCCCTTTCCAAAGCTTTTAAAATCAGCGTACAAACACGCGAGGATGCTCAAACGTCTAAGACATTTTTGGGGGAAATTTCGCGTATAAAAAAAAAGAAATTAAGAAAAAAGCGGACGGACAGTTTTCTAGTTTGCAAGAATGGTTACGAGCTACTGGCATGAGAGTCTTTCTAAATAACCAGTGTGGTAAGCAGTGGAAAGCGTGCTGGAGAGTTGTGCGTGCGTGTCTCCTGTACAGTTTGGTGCTGCAAACGTTCTGATCCGTAGTAGATAGGACAAAGAAGGGTTTACTGACCTGCCCAAAAACAGCATCCAGGGCCCGTTTAATCCTGCTCATACCCTGCCGCTCGCCAACCTGCGAATCGACACTTCCCCTTAAGAGCAACGGGAGGAGCGTTCGTCAACAAACCCCAGGACTACAGCTCTGTGCTTGCGGTTATGTGCACTGTGTGATAGCGCCTCCCGTCCCGAGCGCACCACTTCCGCTTCAAGGTAACACGGAGTCTCTAATACTAAGCACCACGGCCGGCCCCTCCCTACAGTACCTCAGTAGGCATCACCCAACTAACCCTCTTCAGTTGCAGATCAATCAGAGGCGCAACTAGAGCCAAATTTCGGGGGGGCCAAGAAAAAATTTCGGGGGGGGGGGCTGAATCTTTTAAGCCACAGGCAGAGTGGAGCTGCAGGGGCTCTTAGAAGGGGTGAAACAGCGAGGCCTCATTAACATGCAAATGGTCTTAAAGACCTGTAAAGTGCTCGGGTGCGGCTGTGTGTGCGCCGCGAGGCTGTCTCATCCCGGGCTGCCACACGCGACCGGGGGGGGGGGGTGCTGTGAGTCCAATGGGTGTTGCGCGCCTGAGATCAATCATTGAAAAAACAAAAACACACTGGCACTGCAGATTAAAGCTCGATTCTTGGGTGTTACTGTACCGCCTACATCCCAGATAAGGCTCATCAGGGTCGGATTGGGATCACAATTAAGACCCGGCACTCCGAAAGAAAGTGGCCCAAATTCCCAAATGGTTAGCATTTTTTTTTGTAGCTTTATATAGCGAGAATTAGGTCCAAAGGCATCGCAGCAATTTGAGCATCAGCTACATTGTGCACAATCAACTTTGCTTCTGGGCCAGGCTGGCCACAGGAGGCAGGGGGCCCAAAGTGAGAATGCCCTAGGGTCAGAACACCACTTGGCCCCCAGCCTCAGTTTGACAGGGGAGTGCCAATGATACTAACGAGACTTCGCAGTGGTCTGCCAGGCCTGGGAAAAACAGTATAGCACCGCCAGGAGCACCCCTCGGTCCCCTCTCCCCCAAAATGCATACCCAAATAACACACAGACTGTTGAGTTGGGTAAAATTTGCTGCAGGTTTATTACATATTACAATTTGTAATGGGTGGGTTATCTTACGGGCGATCCAAGGGCAGGCAACCAACTGGGCCGCCTGCCCGCCTGATTAGTCGGGCAGCGCGGGAGCAAACCCCGCCTTTGCTGCCATCCAGGTGATTCTTTTCTAGGATCACGTGCCGTTGGTAACTTCTACTCACGCTCCCCCTCTCGGGGAGAAGCGTCGCATAGCAAACCCCCCGGTTGTTCAGGCCCACAACCGCCTGCAGGACTAGTGGGGCGCTGACACGGCTTCTGGGACCCTCCCCTGAGGCTCCTCAGTTTTGGCTCAGGCACCCCCTATGGTGCCGCGCAGAGGTACCCTTTGTACCGGCCTGCTTCCAGATCGCCCTGTAACTCCGTCACAGCCCTGGAGGCGGCTCACCGTCGCCGCCAGGGCCCCCCACCAGAACCGCTATAGTCTTACCTGCAACCTCTCCTGTCTAGAGCTTCCTGCAACTAGATTGCATAGAACCATCCCTGCTGGTTATAGATGGCCCCATCAAAATCCCAAAGCCCTAGACGCTATCCTGGGTCAGATAGTGTCTGTTGAAACCAAGGACCCGTTAGGCCTGTGAAGTTGTGCCAAGAACTATTCACCCCCATGCGGGAAAGTTACATCGCTTCACTAATCTGGGCGGGTGGATGCCGGCACCCCGGCTCACAAAGCCCCATCAATTTGATGATCTCACCTAGCTGCCGTCCTAGCACCGGGTGTGCCTGAACCTGCGTGCCCATCTCTGGGACAGCAGCCCACTTGCTAGGTGACCACTCCCCCCACCCGCCTGCCTGCTTTGGCTATTGTGGCGAGAAGGGTTTTACTTAACCTTTGGACAGTCCCCTTTATTTGCTGAATCCTGACGCACAGGAGTGTTCATAGTTGACAGCGCGTGACCATGGGCAAGGGGCCCTCTTGCCCTTGCCATGCATCCTTATTCCTTATGGGAATTATGCCCCTTCAGATCCCTCTGTGGTGAAACCCACTAGGCATCCCAGCTTCGGGAATCTGTCTGGTTTAAGCAGTGCACACTGTCTGCGGTATGGTTCAAGCATTAAGGATTGCTAAGTCCTACTTCCCCCCTCCTAGCATGCTCCCAGGTGGAAGAGTGGCAGGGGGGTGCCCACCGCCAACCCGGAGCATCCCCAGCGGTGCCAAATTCCTGCTCCGTTGACGTAGAGTTTTAGTTACACCCTGGGCGTGCCAAATGTTGTATTGACATAATGTCCCCTAGTGTTTGACCCGCTGGTACCCTAGTTATTGGGATGGCAGCACAATATGTTGGCTGACCGCATCCCCTAAGCGGTAAAAGTGTCCGTATCCCAGTTTCCCAGTTTCCTGCCGCTGCGTACACGACCAGTGGCACCGCTGGGAGATACCACCAACCGCATTGGTCCTCCGGACATTAAGAAATGCCCCATTCTCACTTGGGCCTACCTCTGAATGATAGTGATTTCACACAGCTGTAAGGCCAGAGGCCCGCCTTAATAAACCTATTTACTTGTATTGTGCTACTCGGCACCCTTATGGTTGGAGCTCTGTGTTTGCGCTGCGCGTGCTCACAAGGCACGGTGTTGCTGTAGAGCTGGTGTGTTACCCACTCGCTGATACTTTATCTGTCGCTGACTGCCCTACTGCTGGATGCTTCCCAAGAACTGTAGACTGTGATCCCACCTAGATTGATCCCATCGCTTGGGTGAAACCCAGTAGTAGTCAAGACCTTCATGGTACCTCCACCCCAGCGTAGACTATCGACATATTTGGGACGCCGGAGCAGGAGGTGCCCCCACAAGTCTCAGGTTCTGACCCATAGAAGGATAACCCTGGGGGCAGACAAGTCTGTGGGAACCAGCAGGAACCTTCGGTGCAATTACCGGCCCTATCCTGAATGTTGAGAATGCTGAATGGTCAATAATGCCCTGTCGCCATAAGGCTCGAACGTAGTGTTTACCAAACTTTTGAACCACCGGAAACTTGTTGTATGACAACCACACCACCCCAGTGCCGATGGCTTAACAAGGCTTGTTAGTTGTAGGAGATGACCGAAGCCACAATTCTGGCTTCGCCGCGTACATTTCAAAATTGCTTCCATTCTGACATGGTGGGACTGTCACCTTTCTGTGTTGAATAAGCCTTGGGTGTCTCCCTTCAGTGAAAAGCAAGCTCGCCCATGGCTTATGCAGCGGGCACTGCGTCGCCATGCGACCGACGTTATACTAAATAACGTGGCATGTAGGTAGTCCCATGCGAATGTTCTCTGCCTGACACCCCACAGGGCGCTGTGCTTACAGCCTACACTGTGCAATGTTGTGCCTTCTAGAATTCCAGGCCGCATCTTAGACAGAAGTTAGTCACGCAGTGCCCACTGCTCCTCACCGCGAGACCCCTTTTCGCATGCAGTGATACTTGGATTCCCGGTTAATCTGGTGTTCGGTCAATTCCGCTTCCACTACCAAGTGTGGGAATGGGGCCCTCTAATGATAACGAGGCTGTAGGCAAATTTGTTGCCCGCGCATGGACTGTCTGCACGGCCGACCCCCGAAAACCCACACAACTGAAGAGGAGGTGTACCTCTCTAGAGGCCCCTCTTGTTCCCACTGACCTGCACGGATGCTGGGGCGGGGGTTCTGGTAAAAAATAACCAGCTGAGTGATCACTTGCGACCCGATCAGGTTGATTGCCCAGACAGAACTGAACAATTGAAACCTAATGGTCCATGATTTAACTCGGGCGCCATGAGGCGGTCTTGAAGAAGGACCGGTGTACGTCAAGTCATCAGATTAACAATGAACTATTGGTGGGTAGGATACAGAGGTACCCTCCAAAACACTGAAATAACAACTGTGAGAATAGTTCTTTGAAGAAAAGCATTGAATGAATCGCTCCTCAAAGTCAAGGGACAAATACCCTAGCCGGTTACCACCAAGGCAGACGTACTGCAATGCCAACTGTAGGTAGAGTGACACACAATCTCCGACCTAGGGCTATTCACGGCAATTGTACCTAGAGAACCTAATTGCGCAAACTAGAAATTGGCATACGCGCGTGCTTCCTGCCGCAAGGCAGTTCTACGGAACTCCTGACAACTGTGCGACTACATGCCAGGTCTCATGGCAGGCGGCCACTTCCTATCGCCCCCACCTTGCTCCTGCCGTGCTGTCCATCATAGTAATACCACAACCCACCTTGATACTCGTGCAGGCATGATACTTACGCCTGTTCCAAGCCCTCCAAAACTATCCGAATGGCTTGTTCAGCTGGCACCAGTTTTTTTTTTTTTTTTTTTGGAAAACCTTTATTGACATTGCAAATAAAGACAAGTATGGGCCTACAACCCTCGGGGCCGGCCGCTAAGCAGTGAAATTAACAGCAAACAGATTTTAATCACATGTAGCACCTCGGGAAGCAGATTTTCCATGCTAGTATTCTCTTGTCCACCGAATAGCCCAAGAGGGGAACCAGGATATAAAAGGTTTTCATTTTACAATAAGGGATAGAAGGATCAGGTGCCAATCAAGTTCTCAGCAGCGAAAAAAGGCAGGCAGAATAATGAACGTCAACAATAAATGGCAAGCTATCAAGTCAATGGCGCAGAAACAGAAATTTCAGGATGTGGAGGAATATCACGAGCCGTTTGCGCCTGCAGTCTCCTGCCCTAGGACCCAGAAAACCCCACTGAAATGAGGCACAAATGAAAAACAATGATTGGCCACGAAGGACACCTACCGCACTGACCCCAGAAAAAGACAAAGAAGAATGAGAAAAGAAAAAGGAGGCCATAGAAACAAAGTAAAGGACTAAAGAAGCCCCTCCCCCACCCCCCCACCCTGCACCTCTGCAGATGACTACGGCCCCCCCCCCCGCAGCGTGCCTGTCGCCCCAGAACCAGACCCGAAATATAGAAGAAACAGAGAAAAAGGGGAAAGAGAGGAAACCCCCCCCCTAACAGAAAAGGGGAGAGAGTAATAAAAAACTGGAGGAGGGCCTTCAACCATGCCCCCGGCTTCTCCCTCCCGCACAATATATTCCTCCCCAGCGCAAACAGTAAACAGCAAAAATTCGGCCATATCTAAGAGAAATGGGGAGCATTATGCGCTGGCTACACTATTAGTTACGTCGTGAAAGCACACAACCCCCCAGCCCGCCCGCCTATTAATTGACCACCTCGGAAGGATCAGCCTTATCCTTGGCCACTCTTTGCGAATCCACCAGTGCATACCCATCGACCCACCATCATGTCCAAAGTTTCAAGGAAGAGGAGCGTCCAGAGAAAACTAGGAAGGGACACACATGTGGGGAGGACGTTTCGAAACATCAGCACAGTCATCGTCATGGAAGATCACCTTTCCCAGTACTGCCCCAGGGCCCGCGCCGCACACAAGGTCCAGGAAGGAGAAATCGGCCAGAGCAGGCGATCGTTGCGTGAAGATTACCTGGGTCGCCGGAGGCCGCGCATGGGACAAAGTCACCACCGTCTGCTCAAGTCCAAAACCTCCGGAACAGACCGTCCCCACAGCCAGCCTACCACACGCTGCCACAGTGTCCAAAGTTTCCATCCGTCCCTTATTCACAGAGGCGGTCACGGTACTTTCCTCCTGTGGAAGGTGAGACAGAGCCTTATGTACCTGGGGACAGGCAGACAGCAACTTTTCCGACGCTGACGCAATACCATCCAGCTTCCTCCCCAATACCCGGGTGCCGTGGACCAGGGTGGAATGAAGGGCTCCGAGAGCATCTAGAAGGTCACCGTACCCCAGCACGGTCCCCCGCGCTCGCTCCGCCACACTCCTTTGCGCCACACACTCCCAATCTTGCTGTGACCCAGTGTACAGGATAACAGAGTCCATCCCATCAAGATGGCCGCAGGGCAGGGCCATCCCAGATGGGGACCGGGTCTCAGGCACGGGCGCAGCAAGTTCCATATCCCTGCAAACAAAGGTCCGGAGGCAGGCAAAAGGTGTATACCGTGTGCGGCCACAGGTAACAGTCGTTCTCCCCCTGGGCCAGTGTCCGCGAAAACCGGGAGCAGCCCGCGCAAATCGGGACGAGCCACAGGCCGCGTCCGATCAGTTCACTGGCGAGGGTCCAGGCGATCGCCGATAAGCCCCCGGAATCGTCACCCCGGGTATGCACCCGTCACGCTACTCTCGGTGATAGGAGCGACCACTGCGAGATTCAGGCCAATATTCGCGCCGCTTCGGCAGTCCGACTCCACCCGGTCACCAATGGCCGCTGTTGTTGAACTGCCGCCCGGCCATGTTGTCCACCCGAGGTCCCGGTTCCAGGGCCGCACAGGCCGCAAACTTCAAATGAGCATTTCTCGGGCGGTACCGCCGCTGGAAGCTTCAGGATCACACGATCGGTTGCCGCTCTCGATCACCAACACGGGCATGTAGCGCAGGCTGAGGATCACATGCAGGATATCTGTGCGGGATGTGGAGGTTCACGGAGCCGGGAGCCTACGCTGCCGTCCCGGTCGCCATCTTGGCTCCTCCGGCACCAGTTATTTTAATCCCAACTGCATTGATCCATGCCTGTTGGGTCATCTCTATAATATGCAGACAGCACCAACTTGTGGCAGACTGTCCCCAGCGCCAGCTTGCAATTCGCTCGCATGCGGCGCACCAGCAACCACTTGGTCAAATTCCACTGGTAAACTTTGTGCTGTGATTTTGGCCCTAGTGGGCCCTATGTCGTGACCACTTAGTCTTTTGCCGCTATGTCAATGCATCCCTGTATTCAATACAATTGGGGCACTAAGCTACACCCATCTTTTGGCTTAATCAATGCTTCCATTCGCATTAGATAATAAACCACCATTCTATCTCGGTTGCGTTGCCCTCTAAGAGCTAGCCACCCACCTTGGTGGCTAGGTTTCAGTTTGCTCTGATTCTTACCATATCTGTGCAACTATGAGTGACAGTTAACGGCCTATGACTGGCACTTTCTTGCGAGCAAAACCAACCATGCAGATGCAGCAGGCCTATTGATATCAGTAATTACACAAACATACCTGTGTACGGTAGTCTAGGCCTTACAATTCGTAGCTCTGACTAGTTGGACAATGGTGACCGTTACTGATAGGCCTGGCTAGCATTAGCCCCACAGCTGTAAATTGCTCCTTTACGTGTCCATCCCATCTTAACACCGTGCTCAGATAAAGGCCAACATGAGCACATCGGAGGGGCAGAGTTGCGGACTTATAGCAAACCTCTTTTAGACTGTAGGCAGCGTTCCATCTTTAACTGTTTCCTAACATAGCCCAATTACCGTTCTCCTTTAGGACTATCCCCACTACGGTCCGCCCTGGCCAAGGCTAAAGCAATTGAGAGCGCGAGGCCTTAAGCAATGGGGGTTTGGATGTCAAGAAACAATAACAATAACAGCCTACCCATGCACCTTTCAGCAAAAGGTTCGGGCAGCGGGACCTGTGATGCAATCTGCCGGTATAGGTCGAATTCTTTCGGTGGCTCCAACAGTCAACCCCATACTTGGAAAGAACTCCCACTTGGTCTGTACCCCTAACTGTTTTTTCATTGAGTGGTCCTATAACAATTTTTTTTTTCCAAATTGTGTGCATGTGTGAGGGCGTCTGCGAAGCATGGTTCATGTCGTAGCTGCTCAAACACGTGCAGTAAACTGTGCTGACCTCGATACTGTGGGACTGTTAAATAGACATGCTCATCTATGGATTAATATTAGTCAAACAGTGCAGCACACGACAATGGAAATTAATTCCATCATATCTCCTCCTTATACCACTTCTTTCAGGCTTAGCGATGGTACAACATGGCCACAGTGCCAACCTGTGGCGTACCATTTGCCACATGGGCAAGCCTAGAACTGGTGACTGTCTTATGTACTAGAAGCAACACATTCTAGATTAGACATTCAGTCAGCAAGGCGCGCGGACTCGACCCGAATGTATTGGAGCGCTGTACACGAGTACTGCCTTTACATTACATATTCAGGCACAGGAAGTGATTTGCCCAAAAATCCCAGGCTCGAACCCTGGTTTCCTGCACCAGAGTAGACGGCTGCACACGAGTACCGTATTTATATTACATATGCAGGCACGGGAAGATAAGTGATTTCCCCGGGATCACAGGACGCGACCTCGAGGCCCTAACCCTCGTTTCCTGCACTAAAGTCGGTGGCTGCACATGACAGTATTTTCATTACATATTCAGGCACGGGGAGATTAAGAGATTTTCTCAAAATCACAGGACGCAACCCCGAGGCTCTACCCTGGTTTCCTGCACCAAAGTCATGCTTGCTAGGCAAAGATGTGGCATCAGCGCCAATATATAATATATATATCATTTTTTATTTTTCTTTGGCGCACAATCGGCTGGAGATATTGGGCGCCCCGCATAAGCACCAGTTCAGTTACTCACACATTTATCTCCCGGCTGCCAAGCAGTCATCGGGCTCTGCCTGCACTTGCCACTCGAGGAGACGTGCAAGCGCGGCACAGGCCCGCTCGAGGTCACAGACGGCAGTGTCCATTCTGCAAGCTCAGCGACCACAAGCTTGCGATGTTAAAGCCGTATATGTGCCGCCCCGGGCCTCGAGTCGGATGATAGGGGGGGGGCATGGGCAAAATAAATAAGGACGATGCTTAACACGTGCTGTTCCTTCCGACATCTGGATAGAAGTAACATGCCTACGCGATTTTCCAACTTCCCCATTAGGCCCAAACCATAGGGAGCAGGCCGACTTGTATAATGCGGTTACTGTCATTGCATCCAGCTATATGATGCACGTAACATCGTACCTACAAGAAGTCAGCACTATTGGCTTGTAAATGGTTGTACGTTGCAAAGCTAAATAAGCAGTAAATATTGCTTGTATGTAAAATGATGATGGTAGTGCCTCAAATACCCAACTTGGCCCAAAGCTCGGATATGTGCCTAGCATAGTGAGCAGACCGACTTGTATTATGTTGTTTGTCAATGCATCCAGATATAGGATAAACGCAACGTCGAACCTACAGCAAGTCAGCACTATTGGCATGTCAATGGTTGTATGTTGCATGAGCTGAAAAGGCAGTTAACTATGCATGCACACTCACCGCGTGCAGTTCCTGCGGTGGTGGGGGGGGGGATCAAGATGCAGGTTACAAAGCGTCACGTGCAGTCAGGATCGGAATGCGCGACCCCTGCTGTAAATCGCTTTTATATTGCGCGAACTCGACCCGAAGGTATTGAAGCGCATTACATGAGCCCCGTATTTACATACATATTCGGGCACGGAAGTGAGATCATGAGCCGCCAAGGTCCTCGACCCTCGGGGACCCAGGCAGACCAGGTCCAGCAGCTCGCATACATATTCGGGCATGAGGAGATTCAGGTATTTGCCCAGAGTCACAATCACAGCACGAACTAGATCTGAAGGTATTGGCGCGCAGTTCATGAGCACCGTATTTACATACATATTTGGGCACGGGGAGATTAAGTGATCTGGCCAGAGTCACAGCGCGACTCGCCCGAAGGTATTGGAGCGCAGTACATGAGCCCTGTATTTACATACATATTCGGGCCCGGCGGATTAGTGATTTGCCGAGAGTCACAGCGCGACTCGCCCGAAGGTATTGGAGCGCAGTACATGAGCCCCGTATTTACATACATATTCGGGCCCGGCGGATTAGTGATTTGCCGAGAGTCACAGCGCGAACTCAAGCTTAAATGATTTGCCCCGAGTCCCAGCGCGACTCGCCCCAAAGGTATTGGAGCGCCCTACATGAGCACCATATCTATCCACACATTCGGGCACGGGGAGACCAAGTGATTTGCCCAGAGTCACAGCGCGAACGCGACATTAAGTCATTTGCCCATATTCACTGCGCGACTCGACCCGAAGGCATTGGAGCGCAGTACATAAGCACCGTATTTACACACATAACCGGGCCCGGGGAGATTAAGTGATTTGCCCAGTCACAGCGCGACTCGACCGGAAGGTATTGGTGCGCCGTACCGGAGTACCATATCTATATACACATTCGGGCACACGGCGCAAACTCGAAATTAAGTGATTTGCCCAGAGTCACAGCGCAATTCAACCCGAAGGTATTGGACCGCAGTACATAGCGAACTTGAATTAAGAGATTCGCCCAGGGTCACAGCGCGACTCACCCAAAGGTATTGGACCGCAGTACACGGAGAATGGCAGCCCTCTGTTCGCCGCCCGCTATTGATCTTGCCCCCCCCTCCGCCCGTGGCAATCCGTGCCACAGGGCCCCGTCAACCTGGTACTGTCCAGGGACAGGGCCGGGGCAGAGTAGGGTGCAGCAAGACTCACCGTCCTATAGACGACACGACGGCGATGCAGCGTCCTATGCAGAGTGGTGGGCGACAAAGAAGTCGCCAGGAGGGTGGGGGAAGGCTAAATAGCCTCCCCTTCCCCACAGGGGCCAGGAAGTGAAACGCTTGGGCGTCACATCCGGCCAGCAAGAGGAAAGGGGGACACCGGTCGGCGTCCCCGCCCCCTCCCCTTGGGAGGGGGTGGGGAGGGGTGACCGGTGCTCCGACGGTACTAGGGCGCCGACCACTATAGTGGCTCCCTGCGGGGGCCGCGGTCGGCGGCAAGTCTCTGGGCCGGTTTACATGGGCTCCGAAAAACCGTCCTGCAGAGGATCATGAGGCACCAGCCCATCGCTCAATGCCAGACTGCTCACCTTACCAATCCGACCCGAGGCTCTGTTAACGAAGGAACGATAACCTCGTTGTAAACCTCCTCTGGCTAGATTTCCGACAGACAACAGCCACGCAAACTTAAATGTGGCGCGCGTTTTACTGGAGCCTCAGTTCAGACAGACTCTGCCGGCGAGGACCAGTCCTTTACCATTTGTCAATATTGTTACCACGGCGGAAGGTAGAAAACAGATTCAAATAAGACGACCCTTACCTTTCTTTGTGAAGAGTTTTTAGTCAGGGCTCGAAGTGCATTAAAAACAAGCATTGAAAATGCAATAGGTCTCGCTTTTGATTAAGCTAAAGCCATTTGCTTTGCTAATGGTATTGTATAGCAAAGCAAATGGCTTTAACTTAATCAAAGGCAAGACCGATTGCATTTTCAATGCAAGTGTCCCTTACTCACAAAATAGGCAGACTGGGCTGCTGTAGTGCAGCCTTCCCTCCCGTAGACTATCTAGATCCCAGGCAGATACAGCACCAGCTGCAGCACTTCAAGCTTACTCAAGCACAGTGCAAGCTTCACTGGCTTAGAAAACAGGTATAGAACAGGCAGCAGAATATCACGCTGCCCTGAAACACATGTAAAAGAGGGAAAGAGATTATATATATATATTTTAAATAATGGCACTGCGTGCTTCCTTTAACCCAGAATAGATACAGCAACGAGTGGCTGTGCAAGCTGCCCTGACAGAATATGCACTCAGCGTACACAGTAGCGGGTGCTGCTTGTCTTATACATATAACTGGAAAAATGGAAGCAGCGAACAGATGACATCACGTGTAGTACTGTGTGCTTTCCTTCCAAACTTAGAACTGATACAACACAGGAGCGCAAGCCTCCTGCACATGAAGAGCATGTATAACACAGGAGAGGAGTTGGCCTAACGGCTAGGGAGCTCGACCTCGGACCTGGGGAACTGGGTTCGAGTCTCGGTAATGATGCTGAAGATCCTTTGATTCTGGGTAAATCACTTAATCTCCCCGTGCCTAACAAAGAATGAATGTGTGTCCTCATGTAACGTAACTGATGCTATGTAAAGCGCTCAGATACCCGATTGGATTCAGATCAAGTTTGCGCTATATAAAACTCTGCAAAAAACAAACGGAAAAAAAAAAAACAGGTAACAGTGCAGGCTTCCCTTCAAAACTGACAGGTAGTGCAGCCTAGCTTCCAGAAAGAACAGGGGCGGCATGTTGAGCAACGGTGCAAGACTCTCCCACACAGATGTACCACACAATGACAACCAGACAAGCTTCCATTGCTATCGGAAACTGGGGGTAGCGTGGGTAAACATAGAAAACAAAGTACTCTGGAGCACTGATGCTAACAAGTGCTAAATTAGTACACATAGAACCAGTACAGAGCAAACATCAGCAGTACACGCACCCACCAAGAACAGCGGAGGAAACAGTGCCAGCTTCAATAACATACAGAACATGTGCAAATGTATGATCATGCAAGGTTCTGTAACAGACGCTGCAGGATAAGGAGAGCAATCTTATGCCTCTCCCACTCTCCAAATAAAGCAACGCGCACAGCGCAGTTCTCACTGTGTAGGTAGAGGCAATGCATCCGCACTTGAAGCTTCACACCCGGTACAGCACGGGCTGGAGCTGTGCAGACATCACCGAAGCACCGAAGGTCATGGTCCGACGTTGTTACTCTAACCTTGCAAGTTACACGTTCAAAAATAACAGATTTAAACCAATAATCAGAAGTATTCAACGACTAAATCAGACATAAATTTGTCACCATGGAACTGTGAAACAAAACCAGAGCAGTGTCAGGCATCTTGCTTGTAAACAGCATGTTACCATCACATCTCATTTCAGACCCCCTGCACGGTGCATCATTTCTTACCTTTTGACAACTGACACGTTTCATGTTGTACGCGCAGGCACGCGAGATGAGTTTGTGTGGGAAAAGAGAGGAAGGGGAGGAAAGTGACTTGGGCTCGAGATGGTTTTATGGGACAAGCACCAGAAGGGAAAACGGTGAAAAGATGTGCGTAGAGAGGAAAGCGCCAAGAGAAAACAAGGCATGCCAGCGATGAGGGGTGCAGGTTTCCACCCAACCCTTTAATTCAATGAGTCTTTCTGACCCCGGAGGCAAATGAAAACTACTGGGACACTTTCACTCAGTTGCTTTAGGATGTATTAGTGTGTATACAGACTAGCACAATGGATAAGATGCCCACGCTCGTATCTTCACTAAGCAGTCGTAAACTGTAATACAGGACAAATACGGCTTCAAGTAGTCTGATGTCAAATGTGAGCCGCAAGTTACAGCCACGGTTCGACTTTATAAGCTTCTTTTGAGCTTTTTAGGTCTCGCCTGAGCCAGCGCTTTTCACATACATGAGGCACACCACATGCAGGAGTTGTGCACGCTTTGTTTGGAGGCAGAACAGGTACAATACACCCAGCTGTGCCAAGAGTCAAACGGAACAGTTTCAGCCCAGCAGATGCAAAATCCTCTCCCAACTCAGAAGAAACTTAGAAAGGGTAACAGTCAAAGCTTCTTTTACATGAAAATATGCATGTCACTGTCACAGACATCTAGAGTAAAACTTAACGATGCAGAGACTCGAATCCCGTTCCCAACGTCCAAAGTCAGCAGCTCCGGAGGTTACTCCAGTCTCTCCTGCTAGACATCCGTGTGTTTGGCTGCAACTTTCATATTGTTTTCCGCCCTCGCTTAAAGCGAGCTGTCTATGGAAAAGCCTGCTTCCAGGGCTGGCCTTGATTATCCTTCCAGCGCCATGCAGCCATTCTATCTATTTACCTCCACCCAGGCCTACTCTCCCCGCCGATATCCTGCTCTCCATACTAGGCGCCTTCATAGCAACATAGCAGTAGCTTAAGTCGAGAGCTCCTGTAGGCGGGAGGGTTCGAGGCTCACCGCAATCTAGGGCAGCTCCCATGTGCGGGGGGCACCCCCGAGACCACAGAGGCTGCTCTCACCTCCAGGTTGTGCTGTAAGAGACCGCACAGATTGCTCTTGACTTTAAGAAAGCCCCATCGCTGTTAGGAGACCCGCAAATTCACCCCACAAGCCTCTGGTGGTTCGGAAGGTTTGTGAAGGCGGTGCGTTTACTCACAAGGTAATAACTTTCACTCGCACCGTAACTGCACATTTTTACAATTTGCGATATCTTTTGTAGCACCAGTCACCTTAACTGGAGTTAATTTCAGCGACAGCTGCCTCCTAGAGGCATGGATATTTAATTCATTCAGGTACCGCCGCCAGCGGAGAGTTGTGTAATGTTGCAATCTTCGCGTTGCGGAGCAATAATTTTCTAGCAGTTTAACTCGCCATCTTTGTTTATGCCACAGCGTCTGCCTTTATTAGGCAGAGCTGTTATGACCATTACTGTTGCAGTGGCTTATTTAAGCAGGACCCACGGAGCCTACTTTTCGTGCACTAGGTTTCACTTTGTGCCCATGTGAATGGCTGGTGCCGAGGCATTTTACTACTCCACTGCCTAGAGGCGATATGGAACTGATTTCTTCGCATGCAGTGATAAAGAGGGGCATCAAATTATTTCCGTCTGGCTGCTAGAGCCACGGCAACGCTGAGCCGAGCTGGTGTGCTGCAACCCGCACCGCCTCAGCTGGCTCAACCCTTGACACTAACCCTTTAACAAGCATTGGCATAGCCAATAGGTCTCGCCTTTGGGACCTTATAAGTGTTTAGCCATGCAACAGTTGCATAACTAAATACTTATAAGGTCCCAAAAGCGAGACCTATTGGCTCTGCCAATGCTTGTTTTATAGGTTATGCAGACAACATAGTATCAGTAGGTTAGACAGTGACCAGTGTTGCGCCCTAAACAACTTTTAGAGCGGTCTCACGGCTGGGGCAAATTGGATAAATAACCGGAACTGCAGTACGAGCGAGCTTATATAACCAAACATATAGACAAAACATTTAGTGAAACATTATCAGATAGTGGTAAATGCACCCCACACGCAGACGTATGCATTAGTAAAACAAAGTGCCATGACTAAACATTAAAGCCGTCGTCTCACGCCGCCAGTAAAATATCCAATCCCGGTGAACATGGCCTAAAGCAGACAGGGTGGCTACCAGGAGGGACTAAAAACCCTCCAGTGCAATCAACGAAGCATGTTCAGCATAATTAGTGACGGAAACAGACGCACGCCAATGACAATTGCAAGCGTGACCAGGCAAGACCTAAAAAGTATGGGGACTGATGCGGAGCGCAAAAGGGGTGGTGGGGTGAGCGAGCTAGAGAAGAAAAATATTCTGTAACTTATCGGTCCTTCACAAAATAGCGCTTACTTTAAATTAAAAACCAGTTAAGTTAATCAAGGGGCAATTCACTACGGTACAGTATGAAACCTCAATTAATGCACTGCAGAGGTCTGTGTGAAACCAGAGAGCCATAGTACTGTATCGTAGTTGGTGCAGTGGAGAGTAGTGACTAGAGTGCTTTTAGTGCTACGAGGTCCCAGTCAGTGACAGAAAGCACTGTGAACATGCAAGTCTTTATTTTAAACTTATTACATACAGAATAAGGTTTAAGATTTATAAAAAAATAAAATTAAAAAACCGCTTTCAAAATATAGGTTTTAGTAATAGAGACTGTACGCAGTGCTTTTAAAGGAAATGTTATAAAAAATGCAAACACAATGTTAGATTTGTGAAAGGAAAAAAAAAAAAAAGGCATTTCTACAGTAAGTGTATATTTTTCTTTCTAAAAATCGCTCAGGCATCCAGCATGTGGTTGGGACCATTCATTGCTTAGGATTGTCAATGGATAGCCCCTGAAGGGTTTTTAGGACTATGGATTGAAAATGTATCATGCTTCACAAATACATAAAACCAACACAAGGAGATGGACAGAGTGCTGAAACTTTTCAGACACTCCGCCTCAGTCACAGAATCTGGGTTGAATCCATCATCATTCTTTAGCTCACTTCACCACCTCAGTTCAGACCCAGCTATATGCAAATCAGTCTTGACCCTGTGCCTAATGGGAACAGTCTAGCCCGAACTGCCAAGACATGTCTTCCCTGGACCAGAAACATGCATCCTGGGACCGGTTTCTGGTTAACACCCTTAATCAGCCAGGCTAGCTTGAATCTAGTGGCAAAAAGAGAAAGGGGACCCATGTCTGGGCATTCCCTGTCAAACTGGAATGGCATGTTGAGCAAAAAACGATTTAAGTCCAGATCTCTGTCCTGGGGTGAATGTATGACATTGTTCTGCATTCTGTCCATCAAGTGTTCTTTTTGCATTTGTCACCTCGAGTGGGACGGATATGCCCAGACGTGGGTCCTGTGCTCTCCATGCCACTGGAGTCAAGCTATCCTGGCTGATGAGGGGGAAACCCGTCCTAGGATGCTGGTTTCCAGTCCAGGGAGGGCCTGGCAGTTCTGGCTGGACTGTTCCCATTGGGCACAGGGTCAAGGCTGATTTGCATATGGCTGGGTTCAAACTGGAATGGCATGGGGCACAAAGAAACAATGGATTTAGGCCCAGATCTCTGTACTGGGGTGAATGTATGACATTGTTCTGCATTCTGTCCAATTGTTTTGTTTTTCCATTGCACAAATAGATAAGGCGCACATACTGGGGGTTCTCAGATAGCTGATCGTATGCGCTGTGTGGCAAATTAATTTTCTGCACGACTGCAATAAAAACAGACCAGTTCACGCTTTCTGGTTTCTTTACTACTGGTGCAAATAGCGTAGACAAACCAGAAGCTAGTTTCCAGGTAATACTAGGTTACAGTTGTAGGAGAGTAGGGTCTGCTTTCTATGTTCACCCCCACTTTTTGCTTTTGCTTTACTGGTTTTCGACTTGGATGTGGCTGTGGGCCTGCTAATCAGACCCACAGCCCTGCTGTTCTCTCTAAATTGATACTATGTACTTTAGGTGCATAACCCAGTTGGATAGGATCACCTTATTGGCCCCTGTACAGTGTACCCTAGGTACCCAGGGCATAGGTGTACCCTAGGCCTACCAGGGGCTGCAGCATGTATTATGCCACCCCTGGCCTGGCCTTCCATTTTGACACAACTGGCTGATCACTCAGCTGGGGCAAGGTCGTGTAATCACCCCTTGCTTAGGTGTAGTAGTCCTATACCTAACTTACATATAGACACATGTGTACCCATCAGTCACTCCTATGGCAGGCCTGAACAATCCTGGAGGCAGAGTGCTTGGTAACATGTGAGATGGTGCTCTAGCATGAGCTGAGCCTGTCTGCAGCTTTCGGAACCATGTCCTTATAGCTGTTCTATGATATAGCCTACCATATACTCTTAAAGTGCCTTATAATCTTAAACGGTTATGGTAACTATGGTTTGGCTTTATCGAAACATGTCGTGTAAGGTGTCTAACACTGTGGAATAATACCCCCATACCATTTCTGGACATGAGGATATTATTCCCCCCTTCTAGAGGGAAAGACATGTTAAAATCATACTTCACTGTTAGCCTCTGACCAAAGCCTCAGCATCACAAAATGGATGCTGCTGCCACGACACAAGTCTGACCTCCTGCTGCTGGGAGTGATCCCAGCCAGGGAGGCCTGGACAATAGGTTTCCTGCTTGGGGAGGTGCTAGCACCTCCCCAGACAGCCTTAAGTGTATTGGGGCAGGGTGGGCTGAAAGGAATGAGACATGCCTGGGGCACACAAGGTGTTCCTTGCATCGTCCAGTTCAAACCGGCGCTGGGGCACTCCAGCCCCAGCGCGAAACTGGACAAAGGGAAGTGGGTGTAACCACCCCTCCCAGGTCCCACCCATAAGGCGTGACCTAGCAGGCAACCCAGCCCCCCAGATTAGTATAAGTGTGGTAGCTGGGCCCCAGGAGATTAGATTATCCTGAACCTGCAACTTGAACAGAAACTCTGGACCTTCGACATTCGACGAAAGAAGAAGACTGAAGAATCTCCCTTGTGGCCAAGGAGTGGCTACCCTGTGCAAACAGGCACCATCAAGAGACTACCCTTTGCTTTGCCCAAGTTCTACGAGGAACCGACTGCAGAGCCAGACCAGAGCCTTGACTTCCAGACTTCCCCGACCCCGATCCACATCAGAGCTGAGATCCGTGGAGGCGACGAGAGACGTGGGACCGGCTACCTGGGAAAAGTGGCTAGTATCTTCAAGCGCAGCTTCTGAGGCACCCTCGAAGTTGTGCACCGGGGATTGAGAAGCCCCAACCCCAAGCACCATCTGCACCGAAGACCAGCCCCCCCCACACTCCACGAGTCCTGCGTGGGGCCCTTCTGCATTTTCCTGCTTGCAGAGTCTGTCCGGTTGCTTGCCCGTTGGCTAGTGGCCTTTGTGACGACGCATCCCGTAATCTTCAGCGCTGGTTTGGCTCCTCCAGACTGGCTCCTGCTTCTTTGAAAAAGAGAAGCACCCCAGACCTTCCTGGTCTGCACCAGAAGCAAGTCCTCCGTTCTTCGTGGGTTCCGCTTGCCAAGGCTTGGTGAGTCCTAGTCCAACTTAGACGCCGCCGACAGCAAGAGCCTTCGTGGGACAGCTCGCCTCCTGGTCGTCCTCGATGTTCCCTGGTCCTCATGCCTGCAGCGACAAGCTTCTCCTTCACCTGCAATCTTCACGACATCGCCTGGTTCCTTCTTGGTTCCACGTGGTCACTGGCTAGTGACCTTGACTCTGTCCCCTCTGCTTGCAGGTATCCGCTCTTCTTGATCCCAGCCTTGGGATCCACCGGACACTTCACTGACTGCCTGTCAGCATCTTTCTTCAGGCATCCATAGGAGTCGACGACGAAACCCGACGCAACTTCACCCCTATGCACCCGCAGCCTGTGGGCTAGGTAACTTGGGTACTCCGGTGCTCATCAGGATAGTGACTATCCTAGTGTCTAGTTTTCCAGTCTCGACTTCCTAGCTACTCCGGAAGTGTCCTAAATCGATATAATTCTAAACTGTACTATTGCTATTGACTTTTACGCATTACGCATGAGTGTTTCCACTCTGCACCTGAATCCCGTGGGCCTTCCACTTCCTAACCTTTGGTAGTATAGTGTAGCCCCAGCGATTCCCTAGGCCTAGGCCTATCCTATTTCCGTGACAGTGGTCCTTATACCACTTACTTAGTATATGGTTTGCGTGGCCCCTAGGGCCTAACTGTATTACTTACCTGTGTGACTTAATGTATGCTTAAATAAGACTGTTGTACTTACCTCGAATCTCATAAAGAGTGCTGAGGGTTTGACTAGAATAAATACACTTTATTTTATATATATATCTGTTGTGGTGTCCTTTCATTTGGTATTCAAGGGATTATATATGGTATCACAGCTGGCTTCACATGCCATTCAGAGTTTAGCCTAAGACTGCTCTTGTCCATGCTACCACTAGGATAGCTGGTCTATAAGGTTGACTTTACAACCAATCACCATAAGGATTGTTTGGACTGATACAAGGTGCACACTAGAACTAGTGACATCATACATCAGGCCAACTTCTCACAACAGTTTGTACACACATACCGGACTGTCAAAATAAGTACTCTTTATGCTCCAATACCAGTGTTTCTTGTGGACGCTGAAGCGGCTTCAGGGACACTATGCATGGGGTGTTGCTTTGCAAGCAGGGGATGCCAATGTAAAAGTAATATGTGAACAAACTGCAAATAAGATTGATCCAGGATTGGTCTTACTAGAGGGCAACTGTAAAGGTCTTTTAGACACCAAGGGCCTCCACCAAAGTCTAACCACGCGTGGCTTGAAGGTATGGACAGTTACTGGCGAGGCTGTGCAGTTAAATGTACCCAGGCAGTTCGGGATAGCATAAGACGAGATGGGGAGGGCTGGTCATGGCAATAAGACAGGGGCATCCTATTCAATCGATGGAGATGGATTTCTACTGTTCGACTACTGCACAGTAAAAGAGCAGCAAGTTAAGCAAAGAAAAATACAAACAATAAACACCACGGTTCTAACTAGTGATTAATTGAATTTACTATATCCTGCACTATAATTATTTTGATCTGGAATCGACCCTAGAGATCATGCTAGATCATTTTCAGACCAAGTGTTAAAAAAACATTTGATAGATTAGCCTAAGTCATGGTAAACAGTCCAGAGATACTTAACCCCTTCAGTGCCCGCCCCTTTGCCCGCCCTGTGCCGGCCGTTACATTAGCGGGCGGGGTTTATGACGAGCTGGACTCGTCATGGGCACAGCGCAACCGCGGCCCATGAAGAGTCCAGCTCGTCATGGGCACCGAAGAGGTTAAACCCTTGGTTTACTCATTTAAAGCCAAAGAGCCATCAGCTGTAAAGGTGCTGGTGCAAATCCAAGTCTGACTCCGAGGTGCAAGCCTGCAAAAAGCATTCTTATAACTATACAAAAAGGCAACAGTGGCATCAAATTAGATTTTTTTTCATGGCCACTGTGAGAAGTTGGCCTGATGTATGATGTCACTAGTTCTAGTGTACACCTTATATCAGTCCAAACAACCCTTATGGTGATTGGTTGTAAAGTCAACCTTATAGACCAGCTATCCTAGTGGTAGCATGGACAAGAGCAGTCTTAGGCTAAACTCTGAATGGCATGTGAAGCCAGCTGTGATACCATATATAATCCCTTGAATACCAAATGAAAGGACACCACAACAGATATATATATATATATAAAATAAAGTGTATTTATTCTAGTCAAACCCTCAGCACTCTTTATGAGATTCTAGGTAAGTACAACAGTCTTATTCAAGCATACGTTAAGTCACACAGGTAAGTAATACAGTTAGGCCCTAGGGGCCACGCAAACCATATACTAAGTGGTATAAGGACTACTGTCACGGAAATAGGATAGGCCTAGGGAATCGCTGGGGCTACACTACACTACCCAAGGATAGGAAGTGGGAGGCCCACGGGATTCAGGTGCAGAGTGGAAACACTCACGCGTAATGCATATAATCGATAGAAATAGTACAGTTCGGAAATAAGCAGTTTTAGGACACTTCTGATATAGCTAGAAAGTCGAGACTCGGAAACTAGACCCTAGGATAGTCAATACCCTTGTGAGCACCGAAGTACCCAAGTTACCTAGCCCACAGGCTGCGGGTGCATAGGGGTTAAGTTGCGTCGGGTTTCGTCGTGGACTTCTATGGATGCCTGAAGGAAAGTTGCTGACAGGCAGTCAGTGAAGAGTGTCCGGTGGATCCCAAGGCCGGGATCAAGAAGGAAGGATACCTGCAAGCAGAAGGGACAGTCAGGGTCACTAGCCAGTGACCACGTGGAACCAGGAAGGAACCAGGCGATGTCGGGAGGTTGCAGGTGAAGAGGTGAAGCTTGTAGCAGCAGCCACGGGTACCAGGAGACGTTGAGGATGACCAGGACCAGGAGGCGAGCTGTCCCACGAAGGCTCTTGCTGTCGGCGGCGTCGAAGTCGAACTAGGACTCACCAAGCCTTGGCAAGCGGAACCCACGAAGAATGGAGGACTTGCTTCTGGTGCAGACCAGGAAGGTCTGGGGTGCTTCTCTTTTGCAGAGGAGCAGGAGCCAGTCTGGAGGAGCCAAACCAGCAGTGGAAAATCAAAGGTGTGTCGTCACAAAGGCCGCTAGCCAACGGGGAAGCAACCGGACAGACGCGGCAAGCAGGAAAATGCAGAAGGGCCCCACGCAGGACTCGTGGAGTGTGGGGGGCTGATCTTCGGTGCAGATGGTGCTTGGGGTTGGGGCTTCTCAATCCCCGGTGCACAACTTCGAGGGTGCCTCAGAAGCTGCGCTGGAAGATACTTGCCACTTTTCCCAGGTAGCCGGTCCCACATCTCTCGTCGCCTCCACGGATCTCAGCTCGGCTGTGGATGTGGATCAGGGTCGGAGAAGTCTGGAAGTCAAGGCTCTGGTCAGGCTCTGCAGTCGGTCCCTCGTAGAACTTGGGCAAAGCAAAGGGTAGTCTCTTGATGGTGCCTGTTTGCACAGGGTAGCCACTCCTTGGCCACAAGGGAGATTCTTCAGTCTTCTTTCGTCGAATGTCGAAGGTCCAGAGTTTCTGTTCAAGTTGCTGGTTCAGGATAATCTAAAGTCTTGAGGCCCAACTCCCACCCTTATACTAATCTGGGGGGCTGGGATACCTGCTAGGTCACGCCTTATGGGTGGGACCTGGGAGGGGGTGGTTACACCCACTTCCCTTTCTCCAGTTTCACGCCAGGACTGGGGCTGGAGTGCCCCAGCACCGGTTTGAACTGCACTATGCATGGGACACCTTGTGTGCCCCAGGCAGTGTCTTGTTTCTTTCATCCCTCCCTGCCCCAATACACTAAGGCCTGTCTGGGGTGGTGCTCGCACCTCCCAGGGCAGGAAACCTATTGTCCAAGCCTCCCGTGCCGGGATAACTCCCAGCAGCAGGAGGTCAGACTTGTGTCGTGGCAGCAGCATCCATTTTGTGATGCTGGGGCTCTGGTTAACTTTAACCGGGTAAGTAGGTTTCAACACGTCTTCTCCCTCTAGAAGGGAGGGATAATATCCTCATCACCAGAAATGGGATGGGGGTATTATTCCAAAGTGTTAGACACCTTACAAGACAGGTTTTGATAAAGCCAAACCATAGTTACCATAACCGTTTAAGATTATAAGGCACTTTAAGAGTATATGGTAGGCATATCACAGAACAGCTATAAGGACAAGGTTCCGAAAGCTGCAGACAGGCTCCGCTCATGCTAGAGCACCATGTCACATGTTACCAAGCACTCTGCCTCCAGGATTGTTAAGGCCTGCCATAGGAGTGGCTGATAGGTACACATGTGTCTATATATAAGGTAGGTATAGGAATACTACACCTAAGCAAGGGGTGATTACACGACCTTGCCCCAGCTGAGTGATCAGCCAGTTGTGTCATAATGGAAGGCCAGGCCAGGGGTGGCATAATACATGCTGCAGCCCCTGGTAGGCCTAGGGTACACCTATGCCCTGGGTACTTAAGGTACACTGTACAGGGGCCAATAAGGTGATCCTATCCAATTGGGTCATGCACCTAAAGTACATAGTATTAATTTAGAGAGAGAACAGCAGGGCTGTGGGTCTGATTAGCAGGCCCACAGCCACATCTAAGTCGAAAACCAGTAAAGCAAAAGCACAAAGTGGGGGTGAACATAGAAAGCAGACCCTACTCTCCTACAGCCACATTGACAGAGCTCATGGTTACAGTCCGGAACTTTTTAATGTTATTTAAAGAACTAATTAGTCTACCTAGAAGAGATGTATTGATTGGTCGAATTTCCCCAAAAACGTGTGATGGTGCTTAGTCTCTCTACCAAACAATGAAAAACCAAATGCTGAAATTCAAGAGGGGAAAAAAATAATGAGCTTTATGGATCTAATCAATGTGCGTCTCAATGTTCTCTAGACAGGAGTTTCGAAATTCTATTGTTCTCTCCAAGGGATGTCATACGTATTGTAATCAAACTAAAAAGTCATGTTTGAGAGATGATGCATACATTAAGAACATTGGCCTTTTACCAGAGACTTTGCAAACCTGCTCAATACTTGGAAGAGTTTAGTAATTCACCCTTTTAAGACGGTGGAAAAGGATCCCCTTTATAAAAATCTTAACATAGGCCAAACCCTAGGAAGGTAAATACTGCACGTGCCAAACTAGACTTCATGCAAATTAATTGACAAAATTACCTCAGCTAAAAGAGAAGGGAGAGAAGAGCGCTCCTCCAGGGAACCCTCTGATTCTAGACTCCCAACATGGGACAGTTTGTGAACAGCTCCCGGTCTTCCACAGCATTGCCTTGTTCTCACAGCAACAAGGTCACCATTATCACGCCTGCATCTTCTGTCATTGGTCTCCCATGCCTCCTAGTCACTTCTGAGTGTTCTAGACTGCGCCCCCTGCTTGCAGGTACTTCACTTGAAGAAAACATCCTTTGATTCCACCAGACTCTCACCTTCACCAGCGGCATCTTTTCAGAAGTCCTAGATTGTGGTCTACGGCTGTTTCCGCCATCACTTCACACCCATACACCCGGCTTCCCTAGTGTAGGTATACTGGTTCCTGGGGTATCCACGGGTGCAGTGACTCTCCAACCTTCCATTTTCCATGTGGTTTCTTCAGGGTCCACTGAGAAGGGTCCTCCTTAAAAACTGCAACTTGAGTAAGTGACTGTTTCCACTCTGCACACAACCTCTGTGGGGGTTCTGGGTATTTACCTTGGGTGGTTTCTTGTGTCCCCAGCTCTTCCATGTCTTCTGGTCCAAGTCCCGACTTCAGTTGCCGTTCGCATTCCACTTCTCCAGTATTGGGGTGTCTTTCATAGATTCACATGCTTGAATATTCCCCGAAGTGGGAGTCCCACGGTACATAAAAAGCAATAAGTCTCATGTATATAGAAACATACATAAACTATACAAGAATACATAAACTATACAAGAATAAAATACATATCTAAATAAACTTTATATAGTTTAAAATAACAAATCAAGTCAAAAGTACCATAGGATAACATTGACACATAGGAAAGCATTGAAAAAGGAATCACTTTACTGAGATATCCATGTCGTTTTTATAGTCCAAACTCCAGCCAATCAGGTGCAAGCACCCTCTAGAAGCTTCTCCTCAGAGGCTCAGGCCCTCAGATTTTCTACCGCACGTCATGTGAAGGGAGTCTCCCTGAGCTCTGCTCAGTTTTTTTCTCTGGTTTGGATTTTCTTCAACTTATCCTCATGTCTTCAAGTAAGAAGTCTCTTTTCCGTCCCTGTGCTTCTTGTGGGAAGTTAAGACTTTTTTCTGAGGACCCTCATGAAAAATGTATTTACTGCCTTTACCCCAACCATAAGGTGGGCAACTGTAAAATCTGTAGAACTTTTTCACAAAAGACAGAGGGTCGCCTCCTTTTGTGGCTCCAAAAATTGAAGGACGTAGATAATCCTCTGAGGTCGAAAGTGTGGCTTCTGCTCGCACCGGAGTCTCTTCCAAGCGTAGTAGTGTACAGGACTTGCCCTCTCCCTTTCTAAACAAAAGAGAAAGCTTCACCTTTTGGGAGTTTAAGGTGCCAGTACATTCTGCTAGTACGTCAACGCCCCCGAGATCTCACTCTCAGGCGTCTGACTCCTTCAGCGCATGTTTCAACTTAAAAACGTGCCAAACAGTCGACGGGCTCGTCGATGAAATCTGCTGCTTCTTCAGCCTAGTCGACGACGGTGACGGCGGTTTCCAGCAGATTCCCTATGTCGTCGACGACGGCTTCGTCGACGTTCTCTCCGTCGACAGTGGTTTGTGTTTCATTAAAGGCTGTCTCGTCGACGATTCCTATATCCTAGTCAACGACGAAGAAGCTGGTTATCCCGATGTCCAAATCCTCGACGATCAAAAAGAAGAAATCTAGGATTAAATCTTAGTCGACGGCAGCCTCTTCGTCAACGGCAGCCTCGTCGACGATGGCTTAGTCGGCGTCAGCTTCGTCGACGGCGGTGTCAACTTTTGCATCTCTTCCTCTGGTGCCGTTGTCCAAGCCAACATCTGCTCCTGTTGACGATTCCTTGCTTCAGCGTTGTCACGCTGTTTTGGACTCCATTACTATGCCACCGGCCACTCAGCCACCGCAACAGTCGTTTCTGTCTGGCAACGGGGATGACTCTGCTTCTGATGAGGACATTCATTCCACATTCCGGGCTGCTCGCAGTCCATCTGAACTCTTCATTAAATGTCAGGATTTCGAGGATGAGGATCTGGACGATCATTAAGAAGAGGAGCAGGATCCTCCTACACAGGTCCCAATGGCACAGCGTCCTTTGTCCCTCATCTCTAATCTTCAATTTATGTTGGAGGATTACAATCACCGTTTTCCACCATCTTCTCACAGTTCTCCACGTGATGCACCATCGAACTTTCCAACTCCTCCTCCAGTGCCGGCGCAGCAAACGCCATCCGCCCCTTCACTAGTACCCCCTGCAGAGGGGGACGGTGACGTTCTTCAGGATACGGAAGATTGAGAGCTCCAGGGCGATGACGACACCATGGCCGACTGATTATCAAATAAATTCGCCTTCTTCGCCTCCGAAGTCGCCAGTGAACTCTCCACCTGTTGACATTACAGGTTTCCATCAGCTGATGGAAAGAGCGGCACAGCAATTTCATCTCCCCATGATCGTGAGAGAGGGATTGCTTTCTGTATGATTTCAAATCACAACCACAGAAACAAGTTCAGGCCATGCCCATAATTGACTTTATTTGGAATGAAGGGATTAAACTAATGAAAACACCAAATTCAATCCCGGCAGTTCTTCCGCGGTTGGAGAAAAAGTATAAGGCCCGGACTCTTCTCCTGCTTGCTAGGTATCCCAGCCTAAGCCGGATTCAGTCATCATCCAGGCGGCACAATGTCGCTCGAAGAATCCCTCGTCTCCACTTTCCTCTCCACCTGACCGTGATGGCTGTCGACTGGACGCCATTGGGAAGAAGTTCTCTACCATGGCTTCCACTACAGTAAGGGCAGCAAATTTTGTCCGTTACGATTGCCAAATGTGGTCGGACATGGAGGCTTTCATTAAGCTCATTCCAGAGCCCTCTAGAGCGGACGCTCTTAAAATTCTGCAAGAAGGTGAAAGAGCATCTTCAGAGATTATTGATTGCTCTGTAGACATCGCCTCAACTGGTTTTCGACAGCTGGCTGGAGCGGCTGTTTTAAGGAGGCAAGGCTGGCTTCGTTCCACTTTTCGTCAAGAAGTCCAGGCAAAGATTCTGGATATGCCCTTTGATGGGGAATCCTTGTTTGGACAGCATGTGGATGAGGCCCTCCAAACAATCAAGAAGGACACAGACTGCTCGTTCCCTTGGCACGCTACAGTTTAGAAGGCAGCCTTTTCGGGGTGCTCGCGGACGCAGCACCACCTCTTCCTTTCGTGGCAATTCCACTCAATGCCGCCATGGACACCAATGTTTTTCCTCCCAAAACCCACTGTCTTACAGACAGGTAAATCCTACAGAGGCAAGTCCAACTATTGGGGGAACTCCTCCAACAAACAATGACTCAGTTATATCCCCCTCCCCTCAGTGCCCCCCCGTCCCGAGTTGGAGGACGGATCTCAAAATTCTTTTCAAATTGGTCATTGATCACTTCAGACCGTTGGGTGTTGGACATTGTTTTAACGGGCCATGCCCTAGAATTCGTCAAATTCCCTCGAAACACCCCTCCATCCGGTCCTCCTCCCGCTCATCTCAGAGCTTTTCCATCAGATCAGCATTATGCTCAAGAAAGGGGCCATCGAAGTGGTTCCGAAATCTCAGAAGGGGCTAGGCTTCTATTCCCGTTTTTTCTTCAGTTACTTTCTTAAGACGACTTCATGACAACAATCGATCTTCAGGGCACTTATTTCCACGTGCCAATTTTACCACGCCACAGGAAATACCTACGCTTCCGTGTAGGCAACAGGGACTTTCAATTCAGCTCCGAGTCTTCACAAAAGTCCTTGCCCCGGTGGTGGCCCATTTGCGGTTGTGGGGCATCCAAATATTCCCATATTTGGACGATTGTCTCATCAAGTCAGTCCTACCACCAAGCATCCCTAGACACTCAGTATTGTCGGACTTTGATCCACTCTCTAGGACTGTCAGTCAACATACAGAAATCTCAGCTCACGCCAGCTCTGCACAGAACGTTCCTAGGCGCTACCATCAATACCTCCATGGCCATGGCTTTCGTCTCCGCCGATCGGCAAACACGGATCCTGGAGCTTGCAGCTTCCATCAGATCAAAGCGGTCCGTTTCAGTCCACATATGGAAGTCCTTTCTGGGGATGGCGTCCTCCTGCATTTCTTTGATCCCACATTGCAGACTGAAGAGTCGTCCCATTGAAGAGGAACTAGACAAACAATGGCGTCAGATCTCCGGTTCTTTCAGCGACCGGATCTTCGTTACCGCTCGCATGGCACAAGCTATGCACTGGTGGACACAACCTCGCAACATCGCAGCTGGAACTTCTTTTCTGGCAAATGCCCTGGAACTCGTTCTTACCACGGATGCCTCCCTGGAAGGGTGGGGCGGACACCTTCAAGATCCGTCCATCAAGGGCAAATGGACTGTCTCAACGTTCTTGGCACAAACAGACTAGAACTGATGGCTATTTTCCTTGCACTCAAAGCATTCCGGCTCTAGCTTCAAGGGGAATCAGTGCTCATTCAAACGGACAACACCACCAGCATGCACTACCTAAACAAGCAGGGTGGGACAAAATCTCCACTGCTTTCCCAGCTGGCTCAGAAGATCTGGGATTGGGCCATACTCCATCAGATCACGCTCACTGCAGTCCACCTGCCTGGCATTTCCAACATTCTAGCAGACTCAGTCGGTCAGCGTCATCGACCCACGAGTGGGAGTTGCATCAGCAGACTCTAGACTTTGTCTTCAGCCTTTGGGGTCACCCGAACCTGGATCTCTTTGCAACTCCACAGAACAGCAAATGCCAGTCTTACGCAAGTTGGCTTCCCCACAGAGGGTCGCGAGGAAATGCCCTTTCGATGGATTGGTGCAAGATATTTGCCTACGCTTTTCCACCGATCCCTCTGATCCCTCGAGTGTTGTGGAAAATGCAGAGACAACCGTGCCACATTCTCCTGATTGCTCCACGGTGGCCTCGGCAGGCATGGTTCTCGGAGCTACTGCTCCTCTCTGTGCGAGCCCATCCTTCACCCTCGGCCGGACCTTCTAACAATGAACGGTCGGATCTGCCATCCGAATCCCAGTTCACTCAAATTGTCTGCATGGAACCTGAGCACCTTGAATTTGCTCACTTGAACATTTCACCTGCCTGCAGGGAAGTTCTTACCAGGGCGCGTGCGCGTTCCACGGTGAAGACCTACAAGCTAAAGTGGAAGCGCTTCTGTCACTGGTGCTAGTCTGTTCACTTCCACCCAGTGCACGCCTCCCCGGCACAGATTCTGCCTTTTTTTGCAGTTGGCACAGTCAGGTCTGTCTCACTCCACCTTAAAAGTCTTTCTAGCGGCAATTTCTCGCTTTCGCCAGGACAGCTCTTCCTCTCTATTCATCTAGAGTAATTCAGCAATTCTTTAAAGGATTGTTCCGGATGTTTCAACCCATTCGGCGTCCTCCGCCCACGTGGCGTCTTAACATCGTATTGGCGCAGCTTATGAAGGCACCCTTTGAGCCAATCCATTCAGCGGATATCAAATTTTTAACCTGGAAGGTCGCCCTCCTGCTTGCACTGACTTCCTCTTGCCGAGTAAGTGACATTCACGCCTTTACAATCCAGCCTCCTTTTCTTCAATTTAAATCGGACTGTGTTATCCTTCGCACTAACCCAGCTTTCATGCCAAAGGTGTCGTCCGATTTTCATCTGAATGAACCCGTAATTTAAAAAAAAAAAAAAATGTCCTCATCCGCAATCTCCAGCGGAACAGAGTCTACACTCTTTGGACTTAGAGGTGTCTCAAGTTTAATATCAGCAGAACGGCACCCTTTCGCCAGTCTGATCAACTGTTCGTTGCCTACGGGCGAACCTGCAAGGGACATTCTGTTACCAAACCAACAATTGCACGTTGGATTTCTTCAGCGATATCTTTCTGCCATCAGAAGGCTGGCAAGCCTCTCTTCTTGAGTGAGGGCGCATTCTACAAGGGCAATGTCCTCCTCCACTGCTTTATTCGCTGGTGTGCCCATTCATCAGATCTGCCGGGCAGCTACGTGGTCCAGCAGGCACACTTTCAAGAGGCACTACTGCCTGGATGCAATCAATGAAGCTGATACAGCTGTGGGCCAAGCAGTTCTTCTAAATCTCTTCAAATAAGGTGAGCCTCTGTTACTTCCCTCCTCCTTGGGTTGTTATCAGCTGTGTGTTCTTATCATACATCATTGTACTTCATGCAACGTTGATACGGCCTCTTCAGGCTGCAGAGTACTGCTCACTATTCTATTCAAGCATGTGAATCTATGAAAGACACCCCAATACTGGAGAACAGTATTGGTGTCTTTCATAGATTCACACCCTCCTCCCCTCAGAGGCTCTCTTCTCCTCATTAGACTGTCACTCTTGTGTTATGAAAATCTGAGGGCCTGAGCCTCTGAGGAGAAGCTTCTAGAGGGTGCTTGTGCCTGATTGGCTGGAGTTTGGACTATAAAAACGACATGGATATGTCAGTAAAGTGATTCCTTTGTCAATGCTTTCCTATGTGTCAATGTTATCCTATGGTACTTTTGACTTGATATGTTATTTTAAACTATATAAAGTTTATTTAGATATGTATTTTATTCTTATATAGTTTATGTATGTATCTATATACAAGACTTATTGCTTATGTACCATGGGACTCCCACTTCGACGACGGGGAATATTTAAGCATGTGAATCTATGAAAGACACCAATACTGGAGAACCACAGTTTACAGGTAAATAACATTTGTTCTTCTTTAGTATATGGTTTGGTCTCCCCTAGAGACCACTGTGTATTTGGGCTTGTGTTGATATCTCCAGGTAGGAGATATACTAATGTGTTAGTGAGTCGATTATTTTAACTATTTCTGCAACTACACTGTGTGGTTCTTATTAGATTAACCTACACTATATTATTAGTTCTGGTAAAACAAGCTGCTTAACACTCCTTCTGGAGTAAGCCTGAAGCCTCCTCTCCACAGCTACCACTTAGAGAGCTTTCTTTGGTTGTCCTGACCCCTAAAATCACCATACAAGATAGTCTGGATTAGTGCAAGATGCTTCACTTAAATAAGTGTGCACCATATACAAAGGCAGCCTCCTAACCAATGCTAAATGGCATCCTTTGTGGTGGTCCACTTTTCCACAATGCCAAGTTAGCATAAGGTACTTTGGCAAGAAGAAAACTAGTTGCTTACCTGCAACTACAGTTATCCAGTATTGGAATCTTTCATAGATTCACATGCCTGAATCATTCCTCGTCACCGAGGCGGGAGTCCCACGGTAAATACAAAAGTAGTGCCAAGACTAAATAGTAGTAGGCTAAAAGAAAAAGCCTAAGGCCCAAGTCTTAGTAGCCTATCTACATTATAGAAAAAAGAACCAAAGATTGGTCCCAGCCAATCAGCTGCCAGCACCCTCCAGAACCTTCCCAGCAGAGGCAGTTCTCCTCAGATTTTCCTAGCACAAGTGAGAAGTAAGTATAACAGATATAGAGAACTGACTAGCCGGGGAGGAGGGTGGGTGCATGTGAATCTATGAAAGATACCAATACTGGATAACTGTAGTTACAGGTAAGTAACTGGTTTTCTTATCCAGTATTGGGGTATCTTTCATAGATTCACATGCCTGAATCAGAGTAGTAAGCAGTATAACCATATACTGTAGTTTGTGGATGGTGGGAGACACTGGTTCATAAACTCCCAAGTCGCATCCTCAGTGCTTGAAAAAACACCTTTTTTTTTTTTTAAAGAGTAGTCTTAAAGGAAACCAAGCTAAAGGAAACCAAGCTATATCCAAGTATTAGCTAATATATATATATATATATATTCACTGAAAAAACCATGGGTTTCAGACACGTTATAGTTAGGAATTAGCATTTAAAAAACCTTAGAAATTCAATGAAAAAATCAAAGGTTTCACACATGTTATAGTTAGCTGGACATTTCACTCGTAAAAAACCATTGAAATTCCCCCGTTATAGTTAGTTCAGCTAACTATAACTCGCGCGCCCGCAATGCACTACTGATGACGTCACATATTACATCACTCATGACATGGTCACTGACATCACTCATGACATCACTGATGACATCTCAAATGACATCACTGATGACATCACTGATGACATCATCCTTGTGATAGAGTGGCAGACCTCCTCTCCCCCTAATATAACCATTGAAACACACATTCAAAAATAGAAACTAAAATGTTCAAAATAATGAACATATCAATATCAGTTACAACAACCTATTCAGTAATTCTAAGAACCACATACACATACAGTAATTCACCAACAGTCCTCTACAGTCACTCATACATGTACTCACTCATCATATGTACTCATACACCTGTACATCCCGTTACACAATGCCACTCATCCATAGAGTAACTCACACACATAGTCACTCATGCTAATAAAGAATCAATCATCCATTTACTTGCATATACAGTTATACACACACCACCACACTTACTTCTACAGAAACTTACATATACTTACTCTTTTAAACAATCACTTATAGAAACACATACTTATTCATACAGGAACTCTTCCAATCTCTCACTCTCACATATACTCACTTATATACACCAATAGTCACATATACTAGTTTAAAACATATGTAGTTACTCATAAAGACACTATTGAGACAGTCATTCACTCACTAACACACCCATGCACACACTCATCCACCCATACAGTCCTGCACACATGCTGTATTCAACACATACAAACAGTGAGTCACTCATTCATGCACCTATGCACTAAGTAATACCCCCACCGAACCATACAGAAACTCAGACACTCATAGTGATAAAAAACCAACTAATAACCTATATAGACACTCATGTAGCTACTCACCAACCCATGCAGCCACTTATACACAAAGTAAGAAACTGATACAGATATTTAAATATTTAAAGATTACTCAGTAAGCCATGTATTCACTATGATACACTTAAACAGTCAGTTACACAAAAAAAATTCCAAAAAAAGTATCCATTTAGACACTTATATACCCATTTATTCTTCCTTTGACCTTGAGATATACATAAATATAAAAAATATATAATTTTCATAAAAACACACAATCACTGGATGATGTCATCAGTGATGTCATCAGTGATGTCATTTGAGATGTCATCAGTGATGTCATGAGTGATGTCAGTGACCATGTCATGAGTGATGTAATATGTGACGTCATCAGTAGTGCATTGCGGGCGCGCGAGTTATAGTTAGCTGAACTAACTATAACGGGGGAATTTCAATGGTTTTTTACGAGTGAAATGTCCAGCTAACTATAACATGTGTGAAACCTTTGATTTTTTCATTGAATTTCTAAGGTTTTTTAAATGCTAATTCCTAACTATAACGTGTCTGAAACCCATGGTTTTTTCAGTGAATTTCAAAGGTTTTTTAAATGCTAATTTCTAACTATGCCTACAGAGATAGGACATGTGAAGAAAGAAGAAAAAATGCACAGAAAGAAACAAAAGAAGTGAAGAAAGAAGCAACAGAAGTCCTCAAATACGAAGATAAGTGCAGGAAGAAGGATAACGTGCAGAAAGAACAAAAAGAAGAGCAGAAAGAAGCCTTGTTGCAAAATCATCCTGTACCCTCAACTTTTTCAGACGGATACTGGTGGTAACTGAGTCTGACTAACCAGTCCTAGAGCCAGTGCTATGTTAAAAGACACTTAGAATACAGTGAAAACACCTACATACACTAGGGAACATTATGCGTTGGGGTCCCCCTGTGATTAGCATGACCTCCTCTGTAAGCCCCTAGTGTATAATAGGGCATGGGGATTAAAACTACCTCTTAAAACAGGCCACAGGGCGTTTTTGCACACATTAACTCAGGCCCCGTCCCCTCCCTTCACCACTGTGTAAACACGCCCTGTGTCCATTTTTAGTTGGGAGATTAAGTTCATTTGAATCCTGAGGGTCCCTAGGGTCCAACTAGCCCACTAGGTACCTCCAGTAAGTGCCACAGAGCTGCGTTGCAGAGAGGTGTAAAAAGTGGCACGGCCTGGACCACCTCTCTGCAATGCAGCTCAGTGGCGCTTACTGGAAGCACTTGGTGGGCTAGTTAGCCCCCAGGGGCCCTCAGTATTGAAGGGAAATTATATCCCCAATTTAAAACATGCCATAGTGCGTGTTTGCACACGTCACCTCAGGCCCCGTCCCCTCCCTTCACCACTGTGTAAACGCGCCCTGTGGCTGTTCTAAGTTGAGAGTCCCCCTGAATCCTAAGGGTCCCTAGGGTCAAACTAGACCACTAGGTACCTCCAGTAAGCGCCACAGAGCTGCGTTGCAGAGAGGTGTAAAAAGGGGCTTGGCCTCAGAACACCTGGCTGCAGCGCAGCTCCCTGGCGCATACTGGAGATGCCTGTTGGGGGCGCGTTTGCAGAGTGCTGCACGGAGGGGGCATGGCCTCCGGCACGATGCCAGTCTTTTATTTATTTTAGTTTTTTAAGAAGGGGGGCTGTTTGGTTCCCCTTCTTATTCTAATTTATTGGCCCTGATGACCCCATCCCCCAGGGCCAGTCTCCTAATTATATTTTTTTGACCCCAATCCCCAGGGCCGGCCACTGTTTTTTATTATTTTTAAAAAATATATATTTATAGACACACCTAGGACATGCTGGACAAACCGTACGTACCTATCACCATGACGATTTGCGTGATATTCATTAAAAGGCGACTATGCATGCAATGAATCCACGTGGAATGTATTTACACCACTAGTGAAGCTCTGACATGTCTGATGCCCTACCGTGCCTAATCCTGGTAGACACCCTTGTCGTTTATTTATACAAACATGGGTAGCTATTGACGGGCACATTTAATACACATGCACACCAAGCCATTCAAAGGGGATTCGACAAAAATTCGACCAAAACTATGCAAGAAACCCCCCTCACGGTTAATAAAACACACATCCACTGCCGGATGTGTAATACTTTTTATTTTACTCTCTGGAAAGGGGACGAACATCACTTGAGAGTCACAGCGTGCTCCTGACAGAGCCCAATGCTGTGTTACACCCACCATTGCCTGCCGAGTGCCACACACCTCTGTGTTGTATTCCACTAGCTAGTGCATATGCTATGACACTCTCTAGCCCATGTGCACTGTAACACCACCCCGTGAATATGTCATGCCACACTTGTCTTCGCACGGGTTATATTGCCCCATCTAACGTGCCTTTCTCGATGCCTATGTTATAACGCACAGTGCTATGCCATACATATTACAATCTGGGATCCATATATTTGTCACAGTGCATATGCAACGTTACACTCCCCAGCACATATTTTATATTACAACTTTAGAGACTAGTTAGGTTACACAACACTGCCCTGTGCATATTACACTCCAAGGCGCATATCGCATAGCACGCGCTAGTGCCTGTGCTATCTCGCGCTCTCCAATGAATCTGTCATTGCGCACAATGTATTGCAAATTATATTTCACGCCCGGTTCATCTTATATCACACTTTTTGGTGCATAGTTTATACCATACACTATATCTAGTTTTCATTTTCAATCGTGCTCTCAGGACTATGTTCTATATAACACTGTGTTCACCTACCCTTTTCACGGGCATTACATTTTGCGATAGGGGGTGGAGGGTCAGGGGGTGTTTCTGCCAAGTGAGCCCGGAGTCACAGTCACAAACGTCCTCTTCTTCCTGAATAAAAGTGAGATTATGCTGCATACTTGTTCATATTTTAAGTAGTTCGCACAGACACAATGTTTTAAAAACAATAAAGTTCCTAATACCCGCCTTCTCTGAACAGTTAGCTTGCTGCCCCATCCCCTTCCTCCCTATCCTCTGTTGTGTGAATCCATGGACTAGCCTCCTCCCTCCTGCCATGCATGGTCTGATGTGCTGCCACTGCCCTCAATTTAGTATGATGTACCAGTCCAGTCCTCCTGCCCTCCATTGCCCAATTCTATGCCCCATCATTGACCTCCTGCTTAAACTCTGTGCTTAGCTTGCTGCCCCTATTCTCCTTCCCCCTGCCCTCCGATGTCTTTGTGCATGCCCCTGCTCCATCCTTTTTGCCCACCATGTCCCATGGACCTGCCACTCCTATCTACTCTGAGTGTTCTGTTGAGCTGCCACTCCCCTCCCACCTGCCTAGAATTGTCAGATGACTGTAACCTGTCCCTGCCACCTCCACCCTGCCTGTCCACATGCCATGCCCCTATCCTCTTCCTCCTGTCCTACATGGTCCATTGTACTGCCACACCCTTCTGCCCTCCCTGGTCTGTTGTGCTGCAACTGCTCCTCCTGCCTGCCCCGTGTGGTCTGTTGTGAGGTCCCTTCCCCTGAACTTTCTTGTCTGTGCACAGGTCCTGACCCTCCCTTCTATCCTCCATTGTCCTTTGTGCATGCCCCTCCACCCTCCTTCTTGCCCATCATAGCCATTGTGCTGCCACTAACCCTCCCACTTGCCATGCATGGTCTTCTGTGCTGCCATGGCCCCTCCCACCTTCCCTGTGTGGTCAGTTAGCTGCCCCTGACCCCCTCCCACCTTCCCTCCATGGTCTGTGTGTATGCCATCACAGTCTCACTGTTGCTCTACATGGTGTGTCTTGCTTCTAGTGCCCACTGCCTGACCTCCATGGCTATCTTGCTGCTCCTGCCCTGCCCCCTTGCCCCCAGCCCTACTCCCTCCCTCCTGGCTTGTCTGTTCCATTGTAATGCCCCTGATCCGTCCCTCCTGCCCTTTATGGTCTGTTATGCTGCAGCTTTCTCTCCTGTCTGTCCATTATGGTCAGCTAGCTACCATTGCCTCTTGCCCCTCTGTTCTCTGTTGTCCATGTGCATGGTCCTGTCCCCTCCCTCTTGCTTTCTATGGATTGTTGTGCTGCACTCCCGTCCTGCATGCCCTGTGTGGTGTATTGTGCTGCTGCAAACCCTGATGCCTGCCCTGCAGGGTCAGTTTGGTGCACCTCTCCATGTCCCTCCTGTCCTCTGTTATCCAAGTCCATGTCCCTATCCCATTTCCTTCCATGATCCAATGTACCATACTTGCGAACATTTTGAACTTGGTAAGAGGGAGATTTTGAAAAAAAACTGGGGTATTGATTTTCCCCTTTGAGTTACATTGAAAAAGAGGATATTGTAGACAGGAGACAGATCAAATAAAGCCCATTTGAGCTTAAAAACATTGGACGTTTCCTGGCTGAATCGGGTCTGTTGGCATGTATGGTTGTACTACCATTGCCTCTTCCTTCTGCCCACAATGGTCTATTACATTGCCACAGCCTTGAAGGAGGGTAGATTTTGTATCACAGGGGGCCCCTGGCCCGTTCTGTCCACACCTGAAGTATGAGACCCTTGTCCTTGCCCTGCCAGCTGCATTTGTAGGCCGTATTAAATTGACCAGCGGGTCCTGTATTGCTATATAATTATCCTGAGACATCCTTACCACTCAGCCAGCATAAAACCCCTGTGTAGGCCCTTCTGTTCAATATGTAGGCCTCTTTGTTAAATTGACCATAGCTCTGGAATTTTAGTGTATAGCAGTCTGAAGGCAGGTCTGCGAGGCCTTCTGATCCAAACTAGTAGCCCCCACCCTACCAGAGTGCTCCGTGCTCGGTATCAAAGTTCAACATCCCCCTGAAGCTGTCGACATACAGTAGGCTGCATCCTGGACTGGTACTTGCGTCCTGGGCAGGTTTCCCGCTTTTAAGGAAGTGGCAACCGCAGAGCGTCAAGTTAGGAGAACTGAGGAGATTTTATACATGAATATATTGAATTCCCGTACAATACCCATTATTTTCTGCTTGCTCTATGGAACTTACGATAAGCGATTGGCCTGAGAGACTGACCTTTTCACCCAGTCCATTGTCAGCATTAAGTGGGTAAATGACGAAATGTCTGGTAAAATCTGCAGTCGAAGCTTTTGGGTAGCATACGTAGGTAGATGTAGCGTGCAAAGGAGCTCACAAAATGATATAAAAAGGGAGCACCCACAGATATCGACGGACTACCTCGCCGTCTGTATGTAGGTTAACAGGCAGTGCAGGTTTTCCCCAAGAGCTGGGAGCTCTTGTCTTCCTTTGCTTAAAATGTCTTGCTCTGCTTTGCTTGAAGTATCTTATTCTATTTTACCTATATGAAATGTCATGTTATGTTTAACCATTGTTCTCTTTACTTTTGCATTTAAAAGATTTTGTATTGTAATTGCAGGAATGCTTGCTCTAAGAGTAAACGTGAGTGTTCCTAGGTAACATTTTCCTTGGTGTAACTTGTTTCTCATGATGCATTTATAGATGTGTTTTCTCTCTCTCTCTGTCAGTACATTAATTGAGATACAGAGAATATTATGACAGCTGTATGATTATCTGGATTCTGTTTTTTGTACTTTATGTCTCTATTCTGCGGTTTCTTTGAAGTTGCATCTTCTCATTAAACTGCCATTGTATTCTGCCTCCAATTCCATGTCTCATATGTCTGTTTTCTTCATTTTTGGAGCAAGCGTTCCTAGGCACCCCGGCTCAAATTAAGGTGCCCCTTTTGTCCCTGACTCACTCTCCTGCTCAGTTCTGTGGTGGGTCCCGGGGATCTGGGGACCGCCCCTAGCTTCCTTGACCCGTAATAGATCTTCCCTCCAACAGCCTCTCTTGCAAGTCCTGTATTGTTGGTTTGTTGCCCCTGCCCCCCTTTCTACTGCCCTCCATAATCTGTTGTGCTTCCACGGCCCTTCCTGCCTGCTCAGTGTGGTTAAATTGTTGCCTTTGCACCCTCCTACCTGCCTTCAATTTTCAGAGTCCGTGCCCCTGGCCTCTGCCTCTCAACAGTATCCTAATGAACAACTAGATTGCTAACATTCTATATTTATTACAAAAGTGTGGAACGCCTGACATCATCTTGATGTAATCAAAACTGTAATACCTAGAGCATTTCCTTTAGAAATTACATATATGAGAGGGTCTTATTGGCATCAAAATTATGGTTAGTGCTCTAAAAGACTAAAATAAGGACATATTTTCTGAGTTTTCAAATAGCGAAAAAGCACTTTTAAATTATTTGTTATCTTTATGTTTTTTTATCCAGTTGACCACTTGATTAAATGTTGCACTTAGGGGAGAGGATGTGGTGTTACTTCCAGAACTGCAGACTTTGCAACTGGGGAACCAGGTTGAAGTTTCTGCTTCAGCTCGACATTCTGTGATTCTGGTCAAATCACTTAGTCTCCCCATGTCTACAACCAAAATGAATTTGTTCTTGTGTGATGTAACCAATGCTCATGTAAAGCACTCCAATACCTGACAAGTCTGCTCTATATAACACTGCAAAAACACAAAATAATAAGTGTTTTGCACACTTCTGTCATTGGGCTATATTTGGGCTACATCTGGTTGATTTTGGGCTACATTTGGGCTCTTTTGTCTCCGGTAGCCATCTTGGGAGATTTATTTGTTATGAAGTTTCCTAATTTCCTCATGTACTGCAGTCTCCTCAGTAGGAAATGCTTTCAGTTTTTTACTTTGATTCCATCATGAAGGTATTCAGATATGTCACACATTTGCCATAAATTCTGAATGTTAGCACTCTAGTTGCTCATTAGATCACTGTAGTAAAACTACTCCACCATGGAAGTCTGCTCCTGGTATTAAAAGTGCATGTTTCAGTCTGCATGTCAGAATTTTTTAATGAAATAGAAGAGGATTTGAGAAGTCACTCAAAATGTGCCCTCATTTTCTTTCTTCAGTATTAATCATAATTTCTATGGCAAAATGAACCTCCTCATTGTGTTCCTTTTTAAATTAAATGTTTTAAGTGTTACCAGTTTATTCCAATCAAGATGGCTTCAGGTGTGCCATACTTTTGTCATAATGAAGACAGTAAGCGCTCTAGTTGTTTTTAAGAACATTCTGGGACATTCTGTCATTGGGCTATACTTGGGCTATATCTGGGTGATATTTGGGCTACATTTGGGCTCTTTTGTCTCTGGTGGCCATCTTGGGAGACTTATTTGTTATGAAGTTTCCTAATTTCCTCATTTACTGCAGTCTCCTCAGTAGGAAATACTTTCAGTTTTTTACTTTGATTCCATCAAGAAGGCATTCAGATGTGTCACACATTTGCCATAAATTCAGAATGTTAGCACTCTTTTTGCTCATTAGATCACTGTAGTAAAGCTACTGCTCACCAGGCAAAACTGCTGCTGGTATTGAAAGTGCATGTTTCAGTCTGCATGTCAGAATTTTTTAATGAAATAGAAGAGGATTTGAGAAGTCACTCAAAATGTGCCCTAATTTTTCTTTCTGCAGCACTAATCATACTTTTTATGGAAAAATGAACCCCCTCATTTTGTTCCTTTTTAAATTAAATGTTTTAAGAGTTACCACTTTAATCCAAGCAAGATGGCTTCAGGTGTGCCATACGTTTATCATAAGTAGGACTGTTAGCGCTCTAGTAGTTCTTTGGAACACTCTGGGAAGCTGCAGTAGAACACAAAGGAATCAACTGACAGTCTCTGCCCTTGTTGGATGTACATGTTTTACTGAGAATATCAGACTTCATTCTCACATGACTGAGAAAGATAATGTGAATTTACAGAAAATAAGCTCTCAGTTTAGCCTATAGATCACCTTCCAAACCTCTGTGGTAAAAGCATGAGAAAATATTTTTCTCTCAATCATGATATCCCAGAAGAAGGCTTTTTCACATGGTGAAATCACCTTAGAACATACCACAATTCCTAAAATGAGTATGGTACCATCAACAAATGATTTATAATGTAACTAAAGTCTTAAAACCTTCTATTAACTGCAATGCTTTTTAATGAGGTGCTATCATGTATATTTGTCCCAAGATGGCTGCCAACACTTCTTGGATGAAGTGCTGACAGCCAATCAGATCTCAGGATGAGATGTGTGGTTAGGCTCCGCCCACATATATATATGCTTTTAAATGCTATTTACTCAGGAAATACTGAACAGATTTACACCAGACCTGCAAAAGGCACTTCCTTGACCTTATGGCTACCTCTCTGCCAAATTTCTAGTAATTCTGTTCAGCCGTTCGGGCTGTAGCTCGTTCTAAAGGTCCTATGGAAAAATGCATGGGAAAAACGCGTTTTGGGACCCCCCTTTTATCTCAGCCCCCGCTTGACGAATCCCCCCCGAGACTTTCAGGGTAGGAGCGGAGCGTAGCGCCCCACCTATTTTGAGAAATTCGCGAGGTTTCATCGACCGGCGCCAAAGTTATTCAAAATAGAATGTTGCGGATTTCCTATGGAAAAGGGGTCCTAACTATAACTACCTACTGGCGACCGCCAGTAGGTAATATATATATATATATATATATACACACACACAAATATTTAAAATCTTGCAGCTATATAAATCTGTACATTTGCATGAATATTAAAGAATGGAATAATACATAAAAGGGCAAAGTATCTGAGTCTGGTCTTAATGAAAGATGGCATAGAACAGCCTGTCCAACCGCTGCATCATCTTGATGCGAAAATTGAAGACAGTAATGCTTCGTCGACGTGTGGGCATTTTACATGTCGCAGCACGACATTTTCCGGAGTTCCTCCAGCAAACAAAACTGTCGACGTCGATACTGTTCTTGTTGAATGAGCTTTGACTTTCCTCTGCAAAGGTCTGTTCGCCTTGTCATGGCAGAAATGAATAGCAGATGCCAGCTATCTGGCTATTGTTCCGCTTTGTTACAGCATCTCCAAGAGTTGCTTGACCATTCGCCACAAACAGCCGGTTGGGATATCCTTAGTTTTCTGTAGGTAGAGTTTAAAACAGTGTGTAACATCCAGTGAGTGTAATGTTCTTTCAGCTGGAGTGGATGGATCCGGAAAGAATGTTTTTAATCTTACCGGTTTGTTCAAGTGAAATTTTAAGGTACCTTAGGAAAGAACCTGGGATTTGTTTGAAGGGTTACATAGTCCCGAGCAAAATGTAAAAGGGGGTTCATTTATAGTGAAAGCTTGGATTTCACTAACCCTTCTTGCTGAGGTAAGAGCCAGTAAATGGGCAACCTTCCAAGTGAGGAATTTGAGATCAGCTTTATGGATAGGCTCAAATGGACGCCTCATTAACTGCACTAGCACAGTGTTGAGTTCCCACTCTGGAGGGGTGCTCGCACTGGAGAGAAGGCTCGGAAGATTCCTTTCATAAATTGTTTGATAAGTAAAGGCGAGCAGAGAAGAGGGAATTTTGAGCATTTCAGAATCTAGAAAGTGCAGCAAGATGTACTTTGACCAGTGAAAAAGTAAGCCCAGACTTGGCTAGAGAAAGCAGATAATGGAGAACTTGTTCTGCAGTAGCTTGAATTGAGTGAATATTATTTGCCTCACACCAACAGCAAAATCGGTTCCATTTGAAGCGATAAGTTTTTTGATTGTGCTTTGGGCACGAGATTTGGCCAATATTTCACGACAGTCTTGTGAAATGTTGAGGTCCTTGAACTCTAAGAAATCAGGAGCTATACATGCAAGTGCAGTGACTGTGGGTCCGGATGAACCACTTGGCCTCCGACCCTTGACAACATCATAGGCGTCAGCAGTAGGCAAATGGGTTTGCCTTGAGACAATAGTAGAAGTTCCTGAAAGCAATGTTGTCTTGGCCAACGGGGTGCAATCAGAATTAGACGGCAACCTTACAGCTTCATCTTGCGGAGCACCTTCGGAATCAATGGTATTGGGGAAAAGCGTACACACCAATCCCCGATCCCTGTTGAGGGAACCTGCTGGCATAATATTGACATTCTTTGTTCTCTCTTGTTGTGAATAGGTCCAGGGCTGGCATACCCCAAGCTTGGAACACTGTTCACCTGTTCCTTTTCCAGCTTCCATTCCTAACAGTCCGACTGAGACGTGCTCAGCGTGTCCGTCAGGGTATTGAGGAGACCCTTGACGTGTTTGGCTCTCAGGGCATCTCGTGGAAAGTGACCTATTCCCACAATTCCCAAGCTTCTTGCGAGAGCATAGCTGATTTTTATCCTCCTTGTTTGTTGATATAATAATAGCTGATGGTATTTCCAGTCCGGACTAGCACCGACGAACCCTTAATCCTCGAGAGGAATGCTTGGAGAAAACAGAAAAAACGGCGCAACGCTCAGCCTGTTGATCTGCTGTTGTTTTTATCTTTGAGATCAAATCCTGCAGATGACCTCCCCATCCTTCCATGGAGGTATCGGTCGTTAAAACAAAATCTGGAATGGTCTGTAGGAACGCGAGACCCTGGGTTAGATTCTCTGTCTGCGACCACCAATGTAGAGAATTTATCATGTGCGGCATGACCTTGAGGGTATCAAACGAATCCAAGGCTTGTTGCCATTGAAGTTGCGGTTCCTCCTGAAGAGGTCGCATTTTGAGCCGTACCAAGGGTATGAGATGTATCGCTGAAGAGCACATCCTCAGGAGCGAAGCGAACATTCGGACTGAAACTGGCCTTTTTTTTTTTCAAATTAACCTTGCCAATTTTTGAAGATGCAGTTGGCGACCAAGTGACAAGAATGCGTTAAATTGGACCGTGTGTAACCTTGCTCCGAGAAAAAACATGACTTGGAGGACGTGACTGATTTGCTGTCGTTGAGAAACAGCCTCAGAGAAGAGAAGAGATGGATACATTCTGCTGTGGCAATCTTGGTTTCATGTTCTGAAGGACCTTTGAGCAGCCAATCGTCTAGATAAGGGAACACTTGTATTCCTCGAGATCGCAATGCTGCTGCCTCTGGTGCCAAGCACTTAGTGAAGGTTCTTGGTGCCAATTTCAGCCCAAACAGGCGCACTTTGAACTGATAATGGGCGCAAGGCACTTGAAAGCGAAGATATTTGTAATGTTTGGGGTGGAAAGGTATGTGGAAATACGCATTTTCCATATCCAGAGAAGCCATAAAATCTCCTTTGTTTCAACAACTCAAAATCTCATGACAACGAGGGGGACCCCTGGGCAGAGTAATAGGTGGCTGTTTGATGAATTCCAGGGTGTGGCCATTGGTTACTAGGTCTAGAACCCATTGGTCTGATGTAATTTCCTGCCACTTGTGAACAAAGCGGATACATTCTGGCCCACGGGTAAGAAGGGTAAAATGGTTGGTGCCCTATGGAGATCACTGCTACCTGTTAGCGTCTCGGCCTTGATACTGCGATCTCTTTCTACCACCCTGACAGGAGAAACTAGCCGTAGACTATTCACGGTAGGATGTCTGGCTGTAAGGCTGTACTGGGATTGATACTGCCTATTTTGTTGGTTTTGGTATCCTCCTCTTGACGAATAAAAAATGTTCTCTCGCTCCTCCGAAAGATCTGCAGCCGTATTAAAGGGTGCCTAATGATCCTGCAGTATCCGTGTTAATTTTTATAGCTAAGAGGGTTTCATCAATATGTTCACCAAACCAAAAACCTCTTCATCATGGGCCATGTCTAGAATCTTTGATTGCCCCTCAGGTTTGAAAGTAGTGGCTTTAAGCCATCCCTGGTGTCCAAACACTGCAGCCCCTGCTAGCTGACAGAAGTTGGTGTTCACTATGTCCAAGGCGCATCTATAGTTTCCGATGCGGCACGTTCTCCTTCCAACAGAATCTTTCTTGCTTTCTGCCTTCGGTCCTCAGGAATGAGGTCAATGAGACTCGCCATGTCTGACCACATTTGACTGTCATAACAGCCGATTATGGCTAGAGGATTGGCAGCTCTAATAGAGGCCACTGCCATGGTAGAGAATTTTTTGCCTATAAGGTCCAGACGACGTCCTTCCTAGTGTGATGATAGGCGTTGCGGGAATTTAGATCACTGTTGGGCGGCCTGTAAAATTATTGAAGCTGGCCGAGGGTGACCCATTAGACAGTATGGGCTTTTAGCAGGTGCACAGTATTTGTCTATGCGCGGAAACAATGCTGGAATAGATGTAGTCTAGTATAGGTACCACACTCGAGATCTTCCTGGACTCTTCTTTGAAATCATAAAGGAAACATTCTGTCTGTTCGACTAACTGGCAGTAGAAGTCTAGTTCTTGCCCGCCGTATTAAATTATGTACAGGATGCAGTCATGAATGAGGCCATCGTAGACTATCTCATCGTAGACATGGGTATGTAGGCGAAGTTATTGCAGACGAGGCCCTAGTCGACGAGACCGTCGCAGATGAGGCCCTCGTCGACGAGACCGTCGCAGATGAGGCCCTCGTCGACGAGACCGTCGCAGATGAGGCCCTCGTCGACGAGACCGTCGCAGATGAGGCCCTCGTCGACGAGACCGTCGCAGATGAGGCCCTCGTCGACGAGACCGTCGCAGATGAGGCCGTCGTAGACGACCGTCGCAGATGAGGCCGTCGTAGATGAGGCAGTCGTAGAGGAGGCTGTCGTAGATGACCATCGAAGACGACCATCATAGGAGGCCCATCATAGACGAGGCCATCGTAGATGAGGTCAATATTGGTGAGGCAGTAATATTAGACATGGAGTTTTGTAATAGACTCCTTAATGTCATGTTAAACAGATTTCCCAGATGTAGGGATGAAAAGGGAGTTGTAAGATCAGCCTCTGAGGAAGTTTTTCCCACTTGCCTCTCTCTGTGAGAAGTGCCTATCAAGACTCAAGGTAGGTCTTTATGGCTTTTTTGCGCGCCCTCTGGAGGCTCCTGGCGAGACTTCTCCCTTTGACCCCTATGAGGTGAAGGAATCCTTGTTCTCATCAGAAGTGACAGATGAAAGTCTCTGTAATCCCAATAATAGCCTCATCTCTCAGAACGTGAGTTATTGAGGAAAGGTTAGACCTATTTCGTAGTCTTACCTTGTTTCCTGCCACTCTGCCATATTACTTTCTTAATAGGGTCAGAGAAATTAAGTATGATCTTGGATGATCCAAAAAGTAGTAATAGCTGAAGAAACTGAGCAGAGCTCAGGGAGACTCCCTTCACACACGACGTGCGGTGAAAATCTGAGGAGAACTGCCTCTGCTGGGAAGGTTCTGGAGGGTGCTGGCAGCTGATTGGCTGGGACCAATCTTTGGTTCTTTTTTCTATAATGATGTAGATAGGCTACTAAGACTTGGGCCTTAGGCTTTTTCTTTTAGCCTACTACTATTATTTACTCTTGGCACTACTTTTGTTTTTACCGTGGGACTCCCGCCTCGGCGACGGGGAATGATTCAGGCATGTGAATCTATGAAAGATACCCCAATACTGGATAACATGGCTTTTAAGGTTGGCTAAAGTAAAGCATCTGAAACCTTCTCCAACTTGCTGAACCAGGAAACCAGAGGAAGTTCTACAAGTTGGTGGAGGACAGTATCATCTCAAACAAGTTGGCAGATGTTTTATTAACTACACCAAATGAAAGAATCAGTCTGGCTTACAATAGAGGATGGCACTCAACCCAAAACTAATACATTAAGGTAAAAACAAAAAAAAATTGCAACTAGCGATCTAAAATACAAAAGAATCACACTGCCAATCAAGGACTCTAAATACGAACACAAGAAATGATATTCTGAAAAAGAAAAAACTGTCGACCAATCTAAGAAACTTGAACAGTAAGCGACAAAACCTATGACTGTACATCAAAATATACTAAGAACCACACTGACTCAATATAATAAACGGCCAAAAACATGATGCAAACAAAACACAAAAGCCCTACCACAGCCTATGGACCGAATACATAGAAAGAACCACGCTGACAGCAAACTTAGCGAAGCAGTGACCAAAATGTAGAAAGCGGAGCATAGTAAAAAACCTTCGCTCATATTCAGACCATCACAAAAAATATAGGCGCCCACAAGCCAGATTCTAGAATTCTCTGTAAATCCCAGGGGGGATTTGCAATATGTAAAGCTCCATTAGATCATTTGAAAATACGGCTCTCAACACCTCCAGTTTAGAAAAGAAAAGCAACTCAAACTAAAAAGGCTTTTCAAGAAAGCACCTTTCTCAAACCAACCCCAAAAATGACTTCAGTGACGGCGATAAACAGTAACCACTGAAAGAGGAAATAAAAATAAAAAAAAACTAAAAAAAATTGTTACGTTAAATGGCACCTGGATAAACTAGAACCGCCATCTATCACTTAGCCATTCAAAAGGGAAATAAGCAGCGACAGGTCAATCCATCACTTTGGTCAAGGACCCACTAAGTTACCTGTGGATATTAACTTCCACATGTTTGCATAGCTGAGAAAAAACGCCGAATACAAAAAGATTAGTCCGAATGCACAGAGCCCAGGGTTAAATATGCATCTGCTATAATTCCCATCGGAATGGTATCTTTCTGAAAACACCACTTCTATTTTGTGAAAGATGTTTAATTAGACATCCTGAACAAACATTTATTCCTCCAAGAGTTATGCGCACTTAGGATTTCTGCAGAGAATGTTATAAAAGGAGGTAGAACTTTGAACCCATATGGGAAAGGCGAAAAAATTAAGTCAACAAGCTCCCGTTGGTTGCTCTTTGAATTAACCAGTGAGAACTAAGTAAAACAATTGTACAATTCTTCTGGACAGCAGATCTCCATTTTATGAAGGGCTTATGCGGCAGAAGAGGGCCAATATTTTAAGGTACATTGTGACAGAGAACCTGGGAAAAAAGGCTAGATCTTGAATCAACTGGCAGTATGTAGGGGCCCTCGCATCGCTTCCCTACAACTCATCAAAACTCATTGGCATCCAGACCACACAGGGTTTCTGTCCACTTAGAGACAACCGCCTAGAAATAAGTTTGCGACCTAATGCGTGTGGATCTACCACCGTTACAGGCTTCTCCCACCACACACATTCAATATTCCCTATAAATTCTATGTCCGGACCGGAGGCGAGGATTATGCCATTCTTTCTCCACTTTATTGAATAGCAGCCATTTTAAGTCAACCAAACCACTATTCCCATGGAACATAGGGAATACAGAAGAAAATAGTGTCCATAGGTAGAGCGTCCTCTCTCCTCTGCACCAATCACAGACTCCGGTATGGATATAGTCCACTGTTACTGTTCATTCCTTCTCTTTCTTCGCTGCTTGCAGCCAGATAAGTTCTATTTTTTTTCACTACGTGTGACTTGCTTCTATTTATGCACAATAGGTTTTTGTTCATTTAACTTATTCATTTTATGATGAGTTTGTTGTGTGCCTTCTTTTATGGGGTTTTACTGACTATGTTTTTCCCCCTAGGCACTGTCAGCGCCAGCACGCGCTTTTATTTCTCTGTATGCCGCCCGGTAGCGGCGCGTGTTTGATCATTGTTTGAGAGGATTCAGTCATCCTTTTCGTCAAGCGCTCGACGCGCGCCGGTCATTACCGGCACGCACCTCGCGCTTTCCCTGGTTTAAGTTGGTTTCTTTGTTTGCATCTTGCTGCGAGTCCGCCGCTACTCGGCGGACTCGCTTACAGCCGTGGGAGCGCTCCTCCCTGGCTTTCAGCAGGTATAAACACATTTACATTCTTAAATACAGGCTGTAATTCTTAGTTTAGAGGCTTAAAAAAAATCGTGTTCATGCTTGGATCAAAGAACTAACAGGCATGAATAAAAATAAATACAATTAGCCTTCCTGGGAGGAGTACTGAAAGTATGTCAGTGATCTTTTAATAAAATCTTTAAAATTTACTTTTAAATGGTTACTATAGAGGACAACCAATTTTAACATAATATGCCAGTCAAAAACGTTAAAAAAGGCAATATCAATCATGGCTTGAAGGTCAAATATCTTCATCCTGGGGCCTCTTCATTGAAAGGATACATTTGAGACTCGTACTATTCTGCAAAGAGTTTGCTCACACATAGCGGTCAAGAGAGCAGTGTTGAGTCTTAAACCTGCGGCCAGTCCTAGAATAGTGGCCTGCACCATATTAGATTATGATTTAAATCCATACTTTTGGTAAAAGCGTAATTACAAGTTCCAGGTTTATGTTGCCTGGAAGGCTAGGGCAGTCTAGGGATGCCCATACATAATGGGCTGTTTGACAGTTCGACATGGATAGAGACACCGATACATGTTAAAAAGGCCAGCATACACAGAAAATGCTACAGAACCTGTACAGCAAATTGAGTTTAGTCCCACAGAATGCCATACAATTGCTACAAACTTCAAAAGTGTCCCACATAATTCCAATAATTTTATGAGAATCTGGTGGTCTGACCAATGTTTGACTGCCCCAGGGGTAAGGCGCCGGGGACTACCTAACTTCTACAGGGCTAGGGAACAATGATACCCATGTAAATGACATGGTGTTAGAGCCTTACCTTCAAGGATACAACATGGCAAACTATCAATACTGCTAAGAGTCCTAGAGCAGGCCAGAAATCATCTTTCAACATTGAAGATTATTCTTAATTTGTATAAGGAACATGGGACAAATGCACTCCTCCCTCACTTGCCATAGACCACCCATGTGTACAAAGAGCTGACTGACAAACCCTGGGTTTAAGATCTCCTTGAGGATATGAACCAGAGACCTTTAGCCATGGGAACACAATGTATTTAGTGCCTCAATAAGCAGAGCACACTGCTGTGGGGATACACTTGTTTGAGGCTCTCTTCCAACCAGAGCACCCCAAAACTATCCAGTTCATAAAGCAATGTTACATAGGTCTTTCATTGTGCAGAGTCTGCCAATAATGGCAAGTCCTCCAACCAGGTTAGACACATTTTATGAGGCACACAGTCGGATATTAAAAGCTGCAAATGGCAGAACTATGCAAATACTAGAAACCTTCTGTAATCAAACGCCTTCCTAATAATTTGACTTTCACCATTCTCAAATATTCCAATAGCTTTATCTTAGCTTTAACTGAATAGGTCTCTAGCCAGATTACTTCACTGGGATAGTCCATGCCACATTCTGAATATTCTAGTGTTCCTACTCTTGAATAATTCCAAACAGGTTTAGGTTTACAAGCTAAAAACACAACCAGGCTGATCTTACAAATCTTTCTATTGGGTAATTCTATTGGGTTATTAAACATCGGCAAAGGCCTTGGACATACCATGTACCCACAAAAGTGGATAAAGTCTGAATTGGGAAGTATACTTGCAGTTATCAAACTTCTGTAGAAATCTCACCAGGGCAGAGAATCAACGTCGCATTAACTAGAATCACAAAGATCTTAATACAGTGAAGGGGGAGTTTATAGGACTTCTACCCAATGACTAACACTTCTATCAGTATGCAAACTCCTGGTCAGAAAATCGGATGTGTGTGACAATAGAAAACGAAAAGGGAGGAACCACATTAGAGGAAACCAAATCATGTCAAACCAATTTTAAGGGGGAAAAAAAAGAACACATTTTTAATGGAAAAGATTGAGAGAAAAAAATCCATTATTTCATTAAACTCAGGTAGAGTTTAGGACTAAGGTTTTGTTTTTAGGTTCAGGGATGGGTAATGTTTAGGGCAATTAGAGGCTTTGAGGGGTAAGAAATAATTGCAGAGTTGGCATAGAAAGGTGTTTTTATGGTTCAGGAAGGGTGGAGATTATGGCTGGTAAGGTTTTTTTTGAGGATTCAGGAAACAGTGGAGTTTGGATGTAGAAAGGGGTTTTCAGGGTTCAGACAAGAGTAGTTTAAGGATATTAGGGATTGATGGGTCATGGATGATGGGCGGTGAGGGTTCTTTAGGGTTGGGTAGAGTTTGGGGGTGAGGAGGTGTTTTAAAGAGTATGAATAGGGTTTAGGTGTAGAAAGGGGGTTTTTAGGGTTCAGGATTGGGTGTGGTAGTGAGTCATAGTTCAGGGATCATGGATATTGGGGTAGAAAGGGCTTTTAGGATGTGTGTAGTTTAGGGGGTGGTGAGGGATTTTAGGGGCAGGGAAAGATGGCATTTAGGGGTTAGTGATGGTGTTTACTAGTGATGGTGTTTACTAGTGGTGATGAGTCAGTGAATAAAAAGCATACGTAATTGTTTGGAATTGTAAAGAACAAGTTACTTACCTTCGGGAACGATATATCTGTAAGAAACATTAGTTAGATTCCTCACCTTAGACTATCCCCAGGCGTCAGGCTGGATCCGGAAAGATTGTGTCAGCAATACCCTTGCGTGTTGCTAGGTGTCGTCTGCGGCTCCGCGTTAGTCGTCATGATCGCCGGGATGACGGAGTACTTAGACGCCGCCCTCGCGCGCGCTTACATCAGTTCTTGTACATAGCTTTCTGCTCCAGGAATGTAGAGCCATGCAAGAGACCGACAAGGGTGCAAAAAAATTCTAGGGCCCTGAAAGGGATGACCTCAACCCTAGATATCGGTTCGCAGAACGGAGAGGATGGGTGGGTCGGTGAGGAATCTAACTAATGTTTCTTACAGATATATCGTTACCGAAGGTAAGTAACTTGTTCATCTGAAATTAACACGTTAGATTCCTCATGTTACAATAGATACCCCAGCAATACCAACCCCGGTGGTGGGTCTGCGAACCAAGATCACACCAGAAAGTCCTGGAGAACAGATCGGCCAAAGAAACAGTCTCTCTGGACTTGGCTGTCCAGGCAATAGTGTTTGGCAAACGTCTGCAGCGAGGCCCACGTTGCTGCCTGACAGATGTCCTGCAAGGGGACTCCCCGGCCCAGGGCAGTGGTTGCCGCTGTGGCCCAAGTGGAATGGGCCCTCAGCCCTACAGGAGGTTCCTTTTTAGCTAAGGAGTAACAGGCCTTGATGCACAAAATGACCCACTGAGATGGTTTGCTTGTGCACCACCCGCCCCTTCTTAGCACCCATGTAGCCAACAAAGAGTTTGTCGCCCACCCGGAACTGTTTGGTGCGGTCCGGATAGAAAGACAGCGCCCGTTTTGGGTCCAGACGGTGGAGCCTCTCTTTCGAGGGATGCGGAGGCGGAAAGAAGGTGGGGAGCGTAACAGACTGTCTGATGTGAAAGGCAGTTACCACCTTAGGGAGAAAGAAAGGACGAGTCCTGAGAACAACTTTATCCGGATGGACAGAAAGGAAAGGAGGCTTAGAAGAGAGCCTGGAGCTCAATCACCCTTCTAGCAGAGGTGATGGCAACCAGGAAAGCCGTCTTAAGCATCAACAGACGATGGGGACAATTATGAAGTGGCTCAAAGGACACGGCAATACCAGATTCAAATCCCACTGAGGCCTTACAAAAGGGATAGGAGGAAACATGTGAATAATGCCCTTAAAGAAGCAAGAAACCGGGGATTTGAAAAGAGAAGGCTGATCAGGAAGCCGTAAGAAAGCAGAGATAGCTGAAAGATAACCTTTAATGGTGCCCAGAGCAGAGCCCTGCTGGGCCATGGAAAGAAGAAAGAGGAGAACCTCCGAAAGAAGGGCGGAAAGGGGATCCACAGCCTTTGCCTTGCACCATGCCACAAATTTGTTCCACCTGCAGGCGTATACCGATTTTGTGGAGAGACCTGGCTGCCAGAACAACATCACAGACTTCAGGAGGCAAGTCAAATGGCATCAACTGCCGCCGCTCAGTCTCCACGCATGGAGGTGGAGGCTGGACAGGTTCAGGTGGAGGACCGTCCCCTTCTGCTGCGACAGAAGGTCCTCCTGAAGAGGCAGTCGTATTGGGGGATCGATGGATATACTGAGTAGCTCGGGATACCAGTACCCTCGTGCCCAATCCGGAGCCACCAAGATGACTTTGGCCCGGTCGCGCCTGATCTTCAGCACTCTGGGCAGAAGTGGTATAGGTGGAAAGGCGTACAACAGACCGCAACTCCACTCACGACAAAAGGCGTCCGAGCGAGTGCCGCCTTGGAAACTCCAACGCACAGAACTGCTGACATTGCGCGTTCTCTTCGGTGGCGAATAGATCTAACCAAGGCTCTCCCCACTGCCAAAAGAGGCATTGCGCCACGTCCGAGTTTAGATGCCATTCGTGATCCATCATGCACCGGCGGCTGAGTTAGTCTGCTCTGTCGTTCAGAGAGCCCGCCAGATGTTGAACCACCAGGGTGATGCCCTGATGTTCCAGCCATGTCCAGAGGCGCAGAGCCTCGTGACAAAGTGTCCACGACCCCACCCGGCCTGTTTGTTGCAATACCACATGGTGGTGGTGTTGCCCGCGAACACCTGCACTACACTTCCCCAGACAGAGGGAAGGAATGCCTCAGCTCCAGAAGGTTGATATGGAGCAGAGACTCCGCCGGAGACCAGAGACCTCTGATCTCCGCCTCTCCCATGCGGCCCCCCATCCCAGGAGGGACGTATCTGTCACTAATACGTGATCTGGTTGGGGCATGGGAGAGTGATCTGCCACTGACCCAATTGCGGTCCGTGAGCCACCACTGCAACTGTCTCGCAGTGCCCTCCGAGATCAAGACATGGTCGGACAGGTTGCCCCGATGCTGGGCCCACTGAAACTTCAGGTCCCACTGCAGAGCCCGCATTCGCCATCTGGCGTGATGCACCAACAGGATGCAGGAGGCCATCAGACCCAGAAGCAGCACTAACCTGACCGAAACCTGGGATAGAGGCCGAAAGATGGGAATCAGAGCCTGAATATCCCAGACCTGTTGTTCGAGGATAGGCCCGGAACTGCGCCGAGTCCAGAACCGCTCTGATATAGAGGAGCTTCTGGGAGGGACTCAGATGCGACTTCGGCACATTGATGGAGAACCCCAGCAAATGCAAGAGGTCGGCCATAGTCTGGAGGTGGGAGAAGTCTGCCTGGGGCAAGCCCGCCTTCAACAATCAGTCGTCGAGATAGGGGGAAGACTGGAACCCCCAATCTGCGCAGATGAGCTGCGACCACCGCCATCACTTTCGTGAACACCCGAGGGGCACTGGTGAGACCGAAGGGGAGCACGGTAAACTGAAAATGCTCTTGGCCCACCGTGAACCGCAGGTAACACCGGTGGGCCGGCAGGACGGTGATGTGGAAATATGCGTCCTTCAAGTCCAACGCTACCATCCAGTCTCCAGGGTCTAGGGCAGCCAGAACCTGAGCTAAGGTGAGCATCTTGAACTTCTCCTTTCGGAGGAAGGCGTTAACGCTCCTGAGATCCAAGATAGGGCGTAGGCCCCCTTTGCCCTTCTTGGGAACCAGAAAGTAGTGGGAACAACCACAACCTACTTCTGGACCAGGAACGCGCTCGATGGCCCCCTTGGCCAAGAGGGCCGCAACTTCCTCCTGCAGAAGTTGCAAGTGATCCCCTGAAATTTGGTGGCACTGCGGTGGCATGGCTGGAGGGGTCGCCTTGAAGGGGAGGGAGTAGCCCCTTCGGACAATATGCAGCACCCACCAGTCTGATGTGATGGTACGCCAGTGGAGCAGGTGAAGGCGAACTCTGCCTCCCACTGGCGTGGAAGGGGCCTGAAAGCTCGGACTAGGAGGGCTTTGAGGCAGATGCTGCTGGGGTAGATGTGGACAGACCAGCACGTTGTCCCCCTGTACTGCCTTGGCGTAATCCACGTCCGCGTGGAGGTTGGTTCTGCGGCCTGTGGCTAGTCTGACTTGAGGGGGGGGCACCCCTTCCTTGGCCACGAAAAGGGCGAAATTACGAAGTTTGCGGGCGCGGGGCCGAGAGGCCCAAGGACTTGGCCGTAACCCTTGAGTCCTTAAAGCTCTCCCACGCACTATCCGCTGCGTCGCCAAAAAGGCGACTGCCATCAAAGGGCATGTCCATGAGGGTGCTCTGTACATCCCCGGAAAAACTTGTGGACCACAGCCAGGCGTGGCGACGAAGCGCCACTGTGGTAGACATTGCCCTGCCCAGTGAGTCTGTTGTGTCCAGTCCACATCTGATTAGTTGCCGTGCCGCATCACACCCCTCGGCAAGAGCCTGGGCGAGCCGTATCCGGGCCTCCTCCAGACTCTGGGACAGCACGTCCTCCCACCGTATCCCACAGGGAGTGGGAGTAACGGTCCAAAAGGCACGTGGTGTTGATAGACCGCAACCCCAAACTAAGGGAGGAGAACAGTTTCTTCCCAAACTGTTCCAGCCTTTTGGATTCCCGATCCGGGGAGTGGACGGGAAGGAGGTCTGGGAGGTAGAGGCATGGATAACCAGGCTCTCTGGCGTGGGGTGCATGGACAGAAAACTGGGGGTCGCCCGGTGCAGGGCGGTGGCGCCGGGCCACGTTCCGGTCCACAGGAGGAACTGTGGAGGGCTTGGACCAGGTGCCCTTCAGAACTGTCGGTGGAGAGATGAAGCCAGTGTCAGGGGAGGTGTCAAGACCACTGGCCAGTTAGTCTGCCCAGTCCTGGGATAACTGGCCCTGCCGGGCCAGAGGGTCCTCAGACCCCTCCCAGTCGTCACCGTCATCCGATTCCTGGTATACAGGTGGAATGATCGGAGCCGGGCCAAAGATTAAATTGCCACCCATCGGCGTCTGCGCCGGGTGGCACTGCTCCGACGCCAGGCCTGGACAGGGACTAAACTGGGGAACGGCGTCGTCCGAAGGCGGGGGCGGCACAGGAGGAGTCGGTGCCGGCAGAGGGGTCATGAGGTCGACAGGCAGCGACTGAGATCCAGGCCTGGATCCCTCGGGGACCTGCGGCGGTGGGACTGGAGTCGATAACGGCGCCGGGGGTCGCCGGTTCGCTAGGCCTCCCAGTCGAGCCTGTGGGGCCCGAAGGTGCGCTGGCAGAGCCGGATTCCTCATGGCCATGAGGAAGGCACTGACCTCCGGAGTCATGTCCGACCCAGGGACCAGAGGGCATGGTGTCGGACGGGACTCCTGCGGCTCCGACGGAGCCGCGCGGGTGGTGCCACCCGAACCCTCAGCAGAGTCACGCGAGGGGAGCCCGAAGAGCGATGTCGCCTCTTCGACTTCTTGCTGTGCTTCGACTTACTGGATCGCGAAGACTTGGACCCCGATGAGCGGCGATGGCTGCGGCTCCATGACCGGTCCCTCGACCTCCTCCTTGACCGGGACCTGATCGTTATCTCAGACGAGCGGAGAGAAACCTTCAATAAAGGAAGTAATGCAGCTTTGATATGGTTGGCTCTCTCGTCTGCATTTGATACGTTTAATCATGTTTTATTGATCGACCGTCTCCACTCCTCAGGCATCAGGGGAGCAGCACTTGCTCTTCTGAAATCATTCCTATCAGAGAGATGAATTTGTTGCTATGGACGACTTTACATCTAGTTCCTTACCGTTTGGAGTACCATAGGGCTCATCCCCAAGCCACACTCTTATCTTTGTTACTCCTTTGACCAGTCTCATTAAAATGGTTTGGGCTCTGTGATGAGCTATGCAGATGACACCCAGATTGTGGTATCCGTAAATTCCACAGCTGCATGTTGCATATCAGCAACTGGATGTCCAATAATCGTTTAAAAATGTAACTTCGGAAAAACTGAAGTACTCCTTTTTGGTAATACTTCATTTTGGTCTCTTGCTTGGTGGCCACAAATTAGGAACCTTACCAACACCAGTCTCTAAAGTAGAAAAATTGGGGGATCGTTTGATGACAAATTGTCATTTGAAAAGCAAATCAATGCATTGCAGTATGGCCAGCATTGGCTTCCGGCTCATTTCCAGAGCCAAAGTGTGCCGTGTATGACTCCATTGCCCACAAACACCCAGCCCCGTGGAAAACTCTTAATATGGTGGGCGGAAGACTGCTGGCTCTGCAGTCTTCCTGCCCCCCACCCCCCTCCCCGCTGCTGCAGCAGTACGGTGGCGAGATTGCCAAACTTGTAATCATACCATTAGTTATTGGTTTTCCAAAGCTTGTAAGGTACTGGTTAGCAAAAAAGCATTTAGGTGAGTTCTGGTTGTTGTAGGGTGTTCATTGTGGAACATGATTGTAAGTTCTGATGGAAGGCGGAAGGCAGTGCAAACCAGTTGGTCATAAGTGTTCAGATTGCATGCTCATGCAATCCTTGGCCTCTCCCCAGTATATGCAGTGATGGTCCGATATGCAACATTAATTACCTATTCTGATAGACAAAATCATTCTTAATACGGATTTCAAACAACTAATAAGCCCTCGCAAACCAATAGGTCTGGCTTGTTTAGGCATGCTGCTTGTTGTGCAATACGTCCAAGTACAGTAGCAGAAAACTTAGATAAGCAGCAACATGCTGGTGAGGCAGCCTGCTGTGTCAAGCACTGGATTGTAGCTCACACACTTCATGCAACGTACCTTTTAAAGACCTCTTAATTTTTGGCCTTAAAGATCTTGAGGAATGTTTTTCCGTTTATTCTGCAAGATTTGCAGAAGTTAGTTGTTACTCCCCTTGAACTTTCGAGACTTGCCTATTGTAATGCATTATACATCAACTAGCCACTGGCAGCAAGCGGTCTGCTGTGTGTAAAGGAAGCACTTTGAAATGGTAGAAAAAATAATACTTTGTTTATATGGATTCCATAAAACCAATTTTAATTTTCCCATTTGCAAATGTCACTTTGCAGACACCAGGTGTCTTGCTCCCAGTGGTCTATAGACATTGTGTCATATTTATAAGAAAAATACAGTCATGTTTAAAATAGGAGAAATTTAAAGTGAAGAAATATGCTTCATAAAACAAAGGTTTAATCGGCTTAACCAAAAGTTAAGACATTAAGTACAATGTTCGATGGAAAAATTCTTCAATTTAAATTTCTTCCATTTAAAAAAAAAAATGTTTTCAGTTATAAATATGGCATAATGTCTACTGGCAACAGGGAGCAAGGGGCCTACGGTTTGTAAATGCAACATGGGAGAAAACTAAAATGGAGAATCATCATTAGGTTAACTTCTCATTTTTATTTTCTCCCATTTAAAAGCACTCAGAAATATAATGTTCTCACCTTCAAAATCGGGTTGACAAGGACATTATTTATTTTACTTAAGTGCTTCAGTTCCTCACCTGGGTTATAAATCTGACTAAGACCTACCAATTATCATGCACAGCTATCTGCAGCTGAATGGCAATGTAAAATAAACACAGCCTTCCCCAAACTTCAAAGGAAAATGTGACCCTGTAATTATTTACAAATGGACTTGAGGCTGCAAGCTACTGGTAGCTTTGTATCAACTGGCTGGAGACACCAGTTTTAGATGGAGCAACCATTTTGCTCCTCTGTGGGACCCATTCTTAAGCATCTCTGGAAGGGCAGCAGCAGAGTGTCGGTTAGCTTCAGTCAGGGAAGTCGTGCACTTAAATGAGAGAAAGCAGAGGACCTGACCTCCTCCACTCCGACACTCAAGGCCGTCATTGTAGGCCCCAGAGCTCTTGGTGCTACATTGCTCCTTTAGAAGTGAGGCTACAGTGTTTATTCCCCTGCAAAATTGATCCAAAAGTCGTGCAGGAGTTTTGCTCCTGGAGAAGCAAATGCAAATTACCTCAGATTCTGGAAGTGACATTAGCCCCAGATTATCTGCCACTAGATCGGTGGGTCTGATTGACACTGCCCAGCTTTGCATCGCTAGATCTTGGGTGTTAGAAATGGGATTTCTGGATGGCTAGGGCTTGCGCCAAAGCCAGGCAGAAACCACCACTCTAGTCAGGGCTGGGGAGTTATACGCCAAAGATAACCCCTGCTCACCCCCTTGGTAGCTTGGCACGAGTAGTCAGGCTTATCCCAGAAGCAATGTGTAAAGAGTTTGCACACGCACCCAGCAACAACACCCAAGGCCCACCACAAAAGAAACTCCACACAAGGTATTATATAAAAATAGCCTTTGTATTATACCAAAACACATTAGAAAAACACACTTTACAATGTGCCAACAGGCACGGGCAGAATTTACAAGGGATTATATGTACAGGGGACAGGGCCACATGGACCACTGTCAGGAATTAGCACTTTTAGAACTTAGCACTTAAACATAGGATATAAAATTACTGTAGCACAAAATAGAAAATGTAGCGCACAACCAGTAATCTCTGGTAACAGGTAAGTACCACCTACGCAACCCTAACCACCTTAGGAAAATATTACGCAGGGAACCAGGACCTCACTAGCACCACCTGCACTAGGAGAAAAACAACCACCTAAGTATCACAATACCTGTAGGGGTATAAGCACATTACACAGGATAATCACAGCACATTCAGAGGTGTAGGGAAGGAAAACACATGATGCATAACATACATTCAGCGGTGTAAAAACAAGGCACATGACGCATAAAAACACATTCAGAGGTGCAGGAAAACAATTGCGCTCAACCCACATAAGTCACCACCTGTGACTGTCCATAGGCCAACTGGCCTGGTTGGGGCTAGGACGCCCTGTCCAGCAGAGTCAGGGCCAGACTGCGCATGCAGTCAAGGCAAAGCGCAAAGGCCACAATCTAAACGTTGCAGCTGCCCACTAAGTGCTGGGCAGCTGGAGAAATGAGCCTGGGCACCACTGTGCCTTTTTAAAACATCACCTGCGTGGAGCCCCTCTGGGCTCTTACAGAAATGAGGGGGGCCAGACGGAGCCTCACAGGGCTCTAAACCAAATATGCCCCCTTTTGGAGTCCCTCTGGACTCTGAGCACTGTTGCCCCCCCCAACGTTGGAGCCTCGCAGGCTCGGTAAATTATGTGGGCCGCGTTGGAGCCTGCAATGGGCTCAAGGAATACTGCCCCCGGGGTTGGAGCGTCACACGCTCTTTACAGACAGTGTGTCCATACGTTGGAGCGCCACTCGCGCTCTTGAAACAACAATGCCGGGGACGTGGGAGCCCCGTGGGCTCAACATCAACAAAGGAGTGCCCCCGAGGTTGGAGCGTCACGCGCTCTAAATACTCCTGCCCCCGACGGAGCGTCACGTGCTCTAAATACTCCTGCCCCCGACGTTGGAGCCTCGCGCTCTACATAACAACAAGGCTGCCCCCACTCACCGGACTCCAGCGGCGCTGCTCCTCTCGGCATGGGGCTTCACCCGGGTCCCCTCCTGGGACCCGGGACTTGGGTGCGGAGCCTACCGGCTCCAAACTTGAAGACAGTCGTCCCAGTGCGGGGTGGGCTCCCGCCAGGGTGGAGGACACGGCACTTCCCTTCCGGGCCTCGGCCCCGCCCACCCTAAGGCTGCCGGGATCCCCTTCCGGGTCACCGCAGGCAGCGCGGCGGACCAGGGTTCCCGGCGGCCACGGAAACTACGGGGTAGGCTCCCGATAATTAAAGACCGCGGCCAGGTCCCTGGCAGGGTGGGCACCCGCTAGGGATACGTATTCCCTACTAAAGCGGGGTAGGCACCCGCGATGGGACCAATACGCTGTGTGGGCTCCCGCCTTTAGACCGCGGCAATAAGCCGGGTGGGCACCCGCTATCAGAAATAAAGCGCTCCTGGCGCTAAGGGCGAAGGTGAAAGCACTCTCTGCGCTCAAGGAAAGTCCAGCGCTTCCAGGTGCTGGAGGCTTCAGCAAAGCCCCAAGTACAGTGCTCCTCGACGCTGGGGTCCCACAGACAGCGCTCCTAGCGCTACAAGTCAAAATAGAAGCACTTCCAGGCGCTTTAGGGGAGAATATGAAAGTCCAGCAAAATTCTGGAAGGTAGGCAGGGGGGCAAGGCTGGGCCAGCTCACTGGGCCCTCCAGGCAGGAAGGCAGTCCTAAGTGGCGGTTCCTCCTGGCCTCCAGCAGCAGCAGCCCCCCTCAGATAGGATCCTGGAAGAGAACATTTTGTAAGGGGACACAGCCCCTTTTTATACACATAATACCTTTGTCTCCAGGTGCAGGGAAGGGGCGAACCAGTTACAACTGGTTCCTGAGCACTTTGTTTTGCTCAGCCCCTCTCCCTATTCAGAGAGCAGGCCAGGGTCATCAGTCGCACCACAGGGGGCAGAGCCAGCATTGTCTGGGGAAAGCCCAGCCCTATTCAGGTCCTAGGTGTACTCCTCCCACCCATCTGGCTGCTGATCTCCCCATTCACCACTGGGCGACTCCTCCTGACTGGGGATTCCCTAGCCCATCACATGACCTCAGCCAGCCAATCACGCGACAGGCAGTCTCCACATTTATGCCAGCGTCTAGAAGTGGCACTTCCATACTAGCTACATGGACACCGCACACATCGCGCAGCATTTCACGAGTCCGCACATACCACACTCGTACCTGCACTCCCCACGCATCAGGCACTACCAGGGACACATACATTCCCCATGCATTCCTATGGGAGGGCAGGCCTATCTCACCACATGCACTCAGTGTGTACGCACTTTACTCTGGGACACAGGGAAAGTGCGCAGAAACCAAAAATCACTACCACCAGGTCACCAGTAAAAGCAAAAAGTTCAGGGGTGAACCTGCCAGAAGGGCCAAGTCCAACATTGGGCTAAATCCTACACCCCCTATGGTCAGAGTGGTGGGCACTTTTCTGCCAGATTTTTTTTTTTAATCTTCACTCTGCTATTCTAAGAGCAGAAGGCACCAAGGCATGCCGGTCTTAACTTTTCTGGGCTAGCAGGTTTGATTACTTATTTTCTGTTGCTTCTCTTAATTCTTTTATTCAATATGCCATTTAAAAAAATAAAATAATCAGTCAAGGTGGTTTGGTAAGTGCCATTGCATAATCTCAATGTGATTTTATATAATCATATGCAACTCGAATAAAATTTAAAAAACAAAGAGTGGAGTGCTAAGGGAGAAAAACTGGCAGTGCAGGGGGTGCAGTTCACAGGATGGGAGTTTTGGAAGCAACAGGGGCTGCCTGGGAGAAGTAAACACATGGGGTGGGAAAGTAACATGGAGAGGGGTAGGAAAAATGCCAAGAAAGCAACAGGAGGGGATGCTGGAGATGACCAGGGCAAGACTGCGCAACACGGAGCACTAAGGAAAGGAGGGTTGGGATTTTGAACTCTAAGGAAGACAGCTGGAAAACACGCACCCTCTTGGAATGCTTAAACAAAGAAAAAAGTAGCGCATGAAAACGAGCAGTGGATAGACACGAGTAACCAGACCCACTATATGTTTTATGGATTTTTTATTTTTTTGGTTATTTCCAAAAAGTGTGGATGGCTTCAGCACGAATGGTAATGTTTAAGTGCTACACTACGTCACTAATCATTCCCATGAAATACATGAAATTATAATTTAGGGCACGTACAGTCCATAGTTTTCTTTACAAAGCACAATAGAAAATATATTGTTTAGCTGTATACGAAAAATCTAGATTACTGCTGGGCAACTAGCTTGCAGATGAAGTATAAATCAGCAAGATAGTTGCTACGCCCGTTACGTTACCCCTGCATTCAATGTAATGTTATTCCAAAGACATTCGACAAAATAAAATCTACTTCTACTGTCCTCAAGTAGAGTAGGTACTAACGAACTAGAAATTGTTTACACAACTTTTTTTTATTACTAGCACAATCTCAAGGAGGAGATTCAATTGGTTTGCAGTATTTTGCGCATTGTCCATTCTGCAGTAGTTCGTGTAATGAGAACACCTTACTTAGCTTTTTTCATTTGCTGAGTTACAAAGCTATTTCATGTTATTTGACAATCCGTATGCTTTCACGCAATCAACAAAATCTATCCCAGTGTACAACATGCTGCTCTTGCATTTGCATTGTCTAAACACAATGGCTAGGCTCAACCGGCTCAGCTCAGACTAGTTAATTTGTACATGGTTTCTAAACAACCTGAAAGCAGCATGCCCCAGTCAACGGGCTAGTCAAAAACAGATAAACCTCGGATAAATCTTAGATAAACATGGTTTGCTCCTAAACAAAAAACATAGGGCGGCCACACTGACATCCATCCACAGCACTAGGATGTACAACATCGTTAAAAAGAATTCCTCAGTTTGTTGAATTCTTGTGCATATTTTTACAATAAACAATTTCCATTAAATTTGAGAGGTAGCATACGTATCTACTGGCACGAAAATCTGGTAAACAATCGTAGTGGTGTAGCAGTATTACACGTGAAATGTACTTTATGGCTATGCTATGCCAGAAGAAAGAGTTTAAACTGCAAGATTCAGTGGGCAAATAAATCGAAAACTTGTATGGTGGTTTTGTAGCGGTGCCTATTTGAGAGGTAAGTAGGGATAGTGCATGTCAAATAAGGAGACATGAGGTTTAAGCAGACCCAACAACTGGCAGTGGCAACAGCAACTGGTATTGCATAGCAGATGTGGTCCACTAGAGGACTGGCATAGTGATGGACATTGAGTGGCTACACACAGGAATGGGACGTAAACCAGATTCATGGGAAGCTGTAAGACCACACCAGGCACCTTTTAGAGACCTGAATCAATGTTTAGCCACAATGTGTGTAATACAAGAGCAAGGCTTTACAATCAATCATGAAGTATTTGATGTCGGGAAGTCAGGTTAAACGCCCACCCATAAAAGATATGGGGTTGGTGTAATACAAATTGTCCAACAAGATGGTGCTCAGTCTTTAGCCTTTATATTAGTATGCATACACCAGGGCTAATTGGCCCTATATAGTTGAGAGATTGGTGGTTCCTTGGATGGATTAATTAGTTGCCAAGGAAATAGTCTCCATATGACTGAAGAGCCGTCTGATTGGTTTGTGAATCTACTGACTAGCAAGTGCTGCAGAGATGGGTTCACTTTGGGTAGTGAGAAATATGTTGCAGTCTGTTGGTTGACTCTGAAAGGATTAAGCAAATAGGTTAAACTTAAGTATCTTCCCACTGCATAATTTCCAGTGTGAAACCATATTCAAGTGGATCACTAATTAAAATTATCTTCAGCGACATCTTCAATGTTTTTGCCAACTATTTTCACTGGCTTGCACTGCGTGTCCGTTCTACTCTGAAGAGCGCCTATTGTTTTGTGAACAAAGAATTCCCCTCTTTCAAGCTCGACTTCGGATACAGAATCAGGTATTTCAGAAAGACTTCAGTCTATGACAAGCATTGGCATAGCCAATAGGTCTCGCCTTTGGGACCTTATAAGTGTTTAGCCATGCAACACTTGATGTTGCACAAAGGATATTGTGCTGGATAACGAAACACATAAAGGTCCCAAAAGCGAGACCTATTGGCTATGCCAATGCTGGTTTATCGTGCACTGAGAAGCGCACACAGTAAGCAGACGCATATCAGAGTGCTTCAAAACCTTGCCAGGGATACGAAGCTCTTTTTAAATTATATAACTCAATCCCCGTTTACTCAAATTCCCTGAAAGTGTTTTTGGCCCCACAAGGCATAAGAAAATGCTTTACAAGTACTAGCACAACCCAGGGAGTAGGGTATTGTGCACTGGCAAGGTGTCACAGGTACAAGGGGTGAGAAGCGTGCCATCAGATTAGAGTGATCAGATCCAGGAGACTTTTCCGATTTAAGAAGCTTTGACATCCAATGAGACGTGCAGAAGGGACAACGTCCGACGCGGGAAGAGGTGCGCGGCTGTCACGCGCACAGGTGAGGGTTCGAGGCGGGCACGAGGTGAGGGGCCGAAGGTGTTCACCTGCCTCCTGGCCTCTGTGCATGGTGTGCTGCAGCAGGCAGTCCTTCCTGGTGACTTAATAGTTTCCTGGGACAGGGAGGGTGGGCAGAGCAAGGGCCCCTCCCCAGAGCCCCATTGGAGGAACCTTGGACATTTTCGTCTCAGACTTCCTGGAGTAGGTGTGTGACAAGGAGGGCGGGTGGGTTTTTTGCAGGTGCTGTTAACCAAAGCAGAGGTAAGGAAGGAGAAGGGGAGAGAAAGAAGGTAGAGTGGAACGGGTAGCTAGAGCAGAGAGGGTGGGGAGACAAAAGAGGGCTAGAGACGAGACAAACAGGGAACATTGTGGATTAGTGGCGAAAAGTGAGGGGGCGGAGACAGGTAACAATAAGTTAAGGACATGAGAGATGAAACTTAAGTGAGTGGACACTGGAGAGAGACACACGGGAAGGAAAAAGAGGAAGGAGATAAAAAGTGAATGTGTACAGGAAAAAGAAAGATGGATTGAAAGAGTGGAGAGTGATTCATGGAGAGGGGGCACGTGCCAGAGGAAAGGGGAAGATCGAAAAGACACTGGGGAAGAGCAGCGCGGGAAAGAAAACTGGGGGCCTACGGGAGACGAAATTAGTGAGGAAGATTATGAAAGTGGCGGGGGAGGGAGAGGGGATGACGGACTGAGAACAGGCAGGGAGACAGAAGAAGATTGTCAGAGTGAAAAGAAGAGACAAGTAAGGGAGAATATGAGAGCGTGAGGAAGTAGGAAGAAAAGATGGGCTGATGTAAAAGAAAAAAGACGAGGGAAAGAGCAAGACAAGACAGAGCATTTTCAGCATCTTGTGAGGGTGACACTGGCGGCCTTCGTGGAGAACCACCACGTACTTAGGGTGACCAGATCCTGAGAACCAACAAGCATTTGCCACGAAAGTGATCGCGGTCGCTGTGAAAGCGAAAGTGAGCGCGATGATGCGCTAAAACACGCAAGGGATGCGCGCGCAAGCGCGTGTGCTTGTTGCGCGTTCTAGAAAGCTGGCTAAAAAGCTGGGGGGGGAAAAATGCTACCGCCGGCCACAGCTTGCGCGCGCCCGCGCAAATGCACATGCACTGCAAGCTGTAGCATTTTTTGAAGCCCTCTTACAAACGTCTCCGAGCAACGCATGCGCACTGACTCAGCGAGACCTAAAAAACGGACGGAGTGTGTGCTTGGACAAGGGAACAGGTACTTCTGCTAGCCAGCAGCATCACAGCTCGCCATGCAAGTTTTTTTGCATAGATTTTTATTGGCATTTCCAAATTTACAACAAAAGCATTGAATGACTATACCGTACCTCAATTTCAATCACCAGCAAATCTGCCTTTAAAGACCCTCACCCCGCCAAAATACCTGCAAGAGGACCGCCGCGCTCTATAAATGTTTATTATTATGACAGTTGTTAGAAGGGTTTAATCAGCAAGATGAATGCTTAAGTCATCCCTTAGCTGATGTACCAAGGATAACGGGGCACTAATTCTAATACAAGTTTATTTTACATTGTTGGAATTCTAGTATACAAAGGGATGTTGTGCTGTTGCAGGAAGCGTTAATGTTAGTTTCCACTTCTATTCGGTGTAGCTCAGTTTTCAGAGCACTTAATCTTAAAGTTGGTCGCAAGGCAATATCAATGCCTTAAATAATGATCCATCGCTCAGATAGTCGGAATATCTGGGACCAAGAAACAAGCCATGCATGCAGCTCTTGGTCTTTGAAATTGTGGGACTTAAGTAGAAAACTGTTACAGAAATCGAGCTGTCTTCATGGGAATATAAAGTTAAAGTACTCTGGATGAAATGGACCATTATGTTTTGCATAACTTGCAGTTTTTGTAGCTTTTTTTGTGACATTCCCAGATAGTGTTGATATAGTTGAGGATGAAACTGAGGCAGCGTCTTAAGATACACAATTATTTAGCACATAAGGGGCAATCTTTTTCTAGAATATTACGGAGGAGGGTGTGTGGGGGGGGGATGAATCTAGGGAGCAATGGAGACAAGGAAACAAATGATCCTCTCCCACTAAAGCTTGCTTGAGATGGTGGGGGTGGGACTCACTAGAGGAGACACTATCCCTACTTCATCAAGGATCATGTTAAGATTCTCAACTCCTTCAATTAACAAGCATTTGCAATGCAAATAGGTCTCGCATTTGTGAGTTCGAGCTATTGACATTGTAAATGGCAATTTTTTTACCTATACGTTTTATTTTTTGAGTGAATGTATGTAGTGTGCAAAATCCCTTGGAAAGGTCCTGCACTTCGTAATAAATATATTGACAAAGACACAGTGTGGATTGTAACAATTGCTTGGCACGTACCTCATGGGTAAAGTATCGCCACACATGCACACCGTGGTGCTTTACTAATGCGAAACTCATTAATAAAAGTAGTGCTTACAGACTAACCAACGCGATCTGGAGCATGTGAATCAGAATCTCGGCTTCTTTCATTTTCTAGACTTTTTGACTCTCCTGCGTCTTGGTTATCCCCCAAACACTGGGAGGCAATGAAGTTTGCCAAGGGGGCGGGGGCAGGAGGGCTTCGGGGCTACATGAAAATGTATTCATTGCCTAGTTGTCAAAGGTCACCCGGTGCTATTAGTTAAAAGTGTGCAGATTTCATTAAGATATTAAGAGTACTTTACTTGCATCAATGAGAAAAATCGACATGAACTAAACAAAAGGCCAGAATGAGTGTCAGTTTGCAGTGTTTTAGACAGTACTGGTTGCTTAGTTTCATTGCATTAATTTTTGTATTTACTCTTACACAGCATCCAAAGTAGGTTACCTAACCCCAAAGCCCGAGTTGTTAAATGACCCATAGAAGGGAATGTTTTACAGTTGAGCAAATGTGTCCAAATGTAATTTTGGTAGTGCAATGGAATGATCAGCCAATGAGTTACCCGATGAGCGGGTATTTAACTACACGTTCAAAACGTACGGTATTGTGGCTGTATGTACACAACCACCTCTCTGAATGTGTTTATTAACACAGAGCTTCATCTACCAGACAGTGCTCAGAGGGGCGACTAAAGCACAGAACAAAAGGTATTCATTTAGCCTGAGTGTGAAGGCACCCGGAAGGCTTAGGTGCCCGCCCGGAGAGGAAAGGGATCCCAGCACTTCTACAGACTCTGCCGTGCTCCTCTGCACCAGCAGGGCACAGCTCTGAATCTGCCGCTTCTGCTAATAGGTGAGGGGGATGAGGTTGGGGCATGCGGGAGTTGCCGGCAGATTTTCAGGTTATTTAAAGTGAGGATTCTGACGTGAGGCAATGGAGACTGACTTTGTCTGCAGCAGTCTATTGCTCTACCATCTACCGGGCTCACTGTCATGTATCCATTCCTCTCTTTTTTTTTTTTTTTTAGAAGTGCGCGAGACAATATATTAATTAACAGGTAGGCCCAGCCGGAGATTAGCAAAGCGTATACGAGCCAGTGGGTGAGCCGTGAAAATGATCGGCATGTTAATCATACAGTAAACATGATGTAAATGTGTGATAATGTCTCTTCAGAATTTAAAAAAAGTGCATTTCTTTAGCACGTCACCTCAGTACACAAGATTATAGCACTGAATTTAGGGGAAGTTATTAAAAGTGCTCGTTTTAAGCATGAGTTAAAACACTGGCGCTCCTCCCGCCCGACAATGCCATTTGTGAAATAAGAGGTGTCAGTTGCCATGCATACCCCGAATGTTGCCTGGAGTCTTATTATATTTAGAGTAACATTCAAATCTAGTTCATTGAACACGAGAGGTTTTTGTACAGCACTCATCTTTAACTTGCATATTTCAAGGTGGCAATAATAAAGATGAAAACGGAAGTGCCGGCAGGCAAGAAAACATGAACGGGAGTGGGGGGTTGGGGGAGGGCCGGTGGGGTGGGGAGACAGGGAAGAAAATAGGGTTAGGAGTAAAGGGGCCAATAGCCGTGGAAGGATACAAATGATGAATGAGGAGGGACTAACAAGCCTCAAACCAATCGGAAGGCAGTATTTAAGACAAAAGCCAATGGGCAGAGAGTGGGCGGGGCTTCCACACTACAGTATATACTGCATGTCTTGCAAAGCGAAAGCAGCGCAGTCGCGCTGCAGCACTAGGCATGACCTAAAAGAATAGTGGCAGGAGTAAAGGGGCCAATAGCCATGGAAGGATACAAATGATGAATGAGGAGGGACTAACAAGCCTCAAACCATTCGGACGGCAGCATTTAAGACAAAAGCCAATGGGCAGAGAGTGGGCGGAGCTTCCATGAAGCTTCCACACTACAGTATATACTGCATGCCTCGCAAAGCAATGGCAGCGCATTCGTGCTGCAACGCTAGGCGAGATCTAAAAACGAATTAGGTTCTTTAGCTACACTGGCCAACAGAGGATCAAGCAATGCTGTGATTAAGACACCAGCATTTTATTGAATCCTTCCCTAATTTAGCAATGACTGCAGTTGTGAGAGAGCTATACTTACTAGAGTATGATGTTCAGACTGGGCACAACAACTTTTGAACCACTGCATCTTTTGAAGAGCTTGCCACAACTCCTAAAACAAGCATTGGCAAATCCAATAGGTCTCGCCTTTGTGACTTTTGGCTCTGCCATTGCATTCTGTACATGCTTGCAGGGCACATTTGGCAGAAGAGTGATTAGGTGTTAAAGCATGCCAGAAAGGAGCGTTAATAAATGCTGCTCAAATAAAATGCACAGCCAGCAGAAAGCAATCTGCATATGAAAGACAAGGAGGTAATGACACATGCAACGGAAATGGAATACACCCACAAAGTGTTAAATGGAAGGTCGCAACCCTTTTCCTCAGAGCCTCCACCACTGAACAGAATAACAATCAGAAGTCAAGAATCTGCAAACTGCACCACCGATGCTAAGAAGCCAAGTAAATGGAGAACAGTGCAAAGAACTCATGTTACCCCCTTCAGTGCCTTCTTTGCCTCAGCAATGGTGCAGCGGTATCCCAGAGTTCCCTATAGCCAGAGAGGGCCGGGCTTTTGTATCCTCCTCTTGGCTGCAGCAGCACTGACAGCACCGCCTTGGCCAAGCAACTGCTGGTGCTTGCCTGGTACCTGCGACATGGAGAGTCATGATCACACCGATACCAGAGGCCAGGCAGCTGCCGCATCCTCCTCCTCCCGCTCCAGTGTGGTCTTTATTGGCCATTGTTTCCCTGCCATCTGCTTCCTGCTGCAGCAGCAGGAGCAGTCCCAGCCTGCCGCAGCCACCTGTGCTTCCAGAGACTAGGAATGGAGAGGAGGCGGCAATGGGCTGGAACAGGCAGCTGCCAGGCAGGCCTTGGATAGCGAAAAGGAAAGAAGGGAATGCTGACTGAATCACATTGCAGTGGGAGAGGAGTTCATAGTAGAAGCCTGTGCTAAAATATCTTAAGCATTTATTAAGCGCATAGCTACCCCCAAGGCATCCCAGCACTAGCGGCCAAACAGGGGGGAGACACATTAATTAGGCAGAATTTTGAAATAACCAATTTAAGAAATTTTCAAAAGGGGAGAGGACTGTATTCAGAGGTAAGGTGTAGGGGCAGAGTGTTCCAGAGTCTAGCTACATTGTAAGAAAATAATCTTCCTCCGCTTCTTACCCTCTTGATTTTGGGAAAGATTGAGAGGTTCAGATTAGCCGAATGAAGGCATTTCTTGGGGTGGGAGACGGAAATGAGGGAGCTTTTAATTGCCCGCTCTTTTCCCATAGGGTCTTATGGGCTATACACAGATTTGAATTTTACTCGTTCCAGAATTGGCAACCAGTGTCAGGGCTGGCTTGGCCGACTGAGTTTTAGGAATCCCAAGCAACAGACTCGCAGCGCAGTTCTGCACGATTTGGAGCTTTGTTGTTGCTTTAGGTGCTTATAGGTAAAGAGAATTGCCATAGTCCAATCGAGAGAGGACCAAAGCTTGGATCAGGATCTGAAAATATTTGAAGTAATAAAGAGCTGCTAAAGGCAAGGGGAGAATGTCTGGGCTGGGGGAAAGCCCCCGCAAGACTGAAGTAGGAGAGAGTCTGTAGTTAAAAACCATATAGGAGGATGAACAGTGAAAGTGAAAGCAGAGTGCATAAAAGAAAGGCGCTGTGCTGTGTAACTAAATTGAGTCAGTATAATTACACATCCGAAACAAAGCGGGGCGTCCCTGAGGCAGGTGCCGTGCTTCTACAAAATCGAACCAAACAAAGAGTGCACAAGGGACCGTTAAAAATATAGGAGTATAGTAACAGGGGCTGTTGCCTGAGAGGGTCGGAAATAGTAAAAGGTGGCACTAACTAAACATATCCACCAACCAAGATCAGCCCTTTATATACAGGCTTCAAGCCCATATTCAGGCACTACATGCCTCGCAGTGCATGCGCCCAGCTAGGCTCGACCTAACAAGAGGGAGCATCCATTCTCTTTTTACAGCATTTTGAGAAAATACAGCGCTGAGGAGTTATAAAACAGCTGCATTGGGAAGCACCAATCACAGATTCATATTAAGGAATTGGGTACACCGCAGAGTGCAGGCTGACTGATTCCAAATGTTTTATAGTCTTCCTCAGGAACATCAGCATTCCGTTTGGAAGAGTAACTGAGGAAAGGCAGGTCAATATGCTTTGATTAAAGTTGATCACTTATGAGTGGTATATTGAACTAAGTTAAGCTTGCAAATGGTTCCAACATTAACAGTAGATCTGAATGAGACAAGCAATTCCTACTTACGCATGGGATTGCAACGGAGGTATAAAAATAAATTCCTCTATTATGGTGTTAAAAAAAAAAAAAAGACGTTTTTGACAAAAGCAGACTAATGTCTATTGTGCAAAAAGGAGCACAGAAAGGAAGTTTAACATTCAAGTACTACAAAATATATCCATTACCAGACAGTTTCACAAGCCACAAAATGATTTTTAGGTCTCAATTCTGCTTTTATTTCTGGAGTCTAGCATACTTCCTCTTTTTAGAAAGAAAAAATAAAGTAGGAAAGATCCAACCTTCCCATTAAAAGTTCGATATTTCTATATTGGTTTGTGAATTATATAAAATATGACATACTTTGTGAATTTGTAAGCTGCATACTAGTTTCTGTATATTGCTTTGAAGTTCATATTTAACAAATGCTTAGACCAGTGTCCCCCGATTCCAATGACGACTTTGTGGTTATCCTTGGATGTCCACAGAAAGGTTAGCAACCACTGGTCTAGTGAATAAAACTGCTGAACTTGGAACCCCAAATTAGCAGTTGATCAAAGAACAAAGGTAATTTTGGTAAACTGTATGTTACAGCGCATGTGCCTTCTTGAATCAATTCACAGTGAGCCATTCATTACGGTCTTCAAAGACTTGCCAGTAACCCAATACTAATCAGACCCTGTAAAAAGCAACAAGTACAGCATCTCATGTTTTAGATGCTCCTGTTGGCTTACACAATTCAGGTCTCTGGCATTCCTTCTATATATTATGGCCAGCAGATCAGCACCCGTAATCTTAATCAATATGAGAGCATTGGTAATTTATGGAGATCCTAATTGTGCTGCCGAGTTTTAAATATAGGACTTAAACTATGGTGTGTGTTAAGGGTTATAGTTCAATAATTTACCTTAACAACTCCTTAGTGACAGACTGGGACAAAATAAATAAATACATAAAATAGGTCTTGGCATCAAAATTAATGAACAACATGGCTTAAATTGGCCCAGATTTGCAAAGCAGACTAGTTCTGAACTTCTAAGGACCCGCTCTAAGGATATTGTGCAAGGTATGGTAGACTGCATACATTTGTGTTTGCTGCAGGCAAAGTTTGTGGCAATGGTCTATGCTAGGCATTTCTGAAGTACCTGGCTACCCAACGGGCCTCCTAGCGCTAACAGATCATACCAGTCTCGAATCCTCAACCCACAGGTGAATAGTGCAGTCTTCAACAGTTTTCTAAAGCTTGAGTCATTGTTCTTCATTCTTAATGCTACAGGTAGGGCATTGCATAATTTAGGAGCCTGGTAGGTAAAAGACAGTCCTCCGCTCCTGGCTTTATCTTAGGGACTTTTAATAGCCCGAAAGCAGCAGATTGCAACAATCTTCTTGGGGTAGAAGGACCAACCAATTGCTGTAGAAGCCGGGGGCCCTTACTGTGCAAAGCCCAATAGTCTATAGAAAGAACCTTGAACGGTACAGGTAACCAATATGAAGAAGCCAGTGCTCTGGAAACAGCCTTATGTTTTAGTTTCAGAAGTATCCACGCGGTTGCGTTTTGTATCACTTGTAGTCTTTTAATAACAAATTGAGGATTCCCAAGGTAAAGAGTTCTCATAGTCCATTATTCATTGCACTAATCCTTACACCAGTACGCACCACGCTGAGATGGGTAGCACATCCAGCAACTTCCAAAGAGCCCTTAATAGACCAAGGGCCATATGTATCATTCAAAATTGCAATAGCAAACGCCAAAATTCGCAGTTTCAGTGTTTGCGATTTAGCCAAGCGAGATGTATGAAAGGAAAACAGCCACGCAAAATAAGGAATCGCAAAATTTGATTGCTTTTTTTGCGATTGCATTTAAGGAATCGCAAATTGCGATTTCTTAAATGCAATGTAAGAGGCCCAGAAATAGTGCAAATTGGCCTCAAAGAATCGCAAATCATCATCAACTTCAAGTTGGTGGTAATTTGCGATTTCTTTGAAAAATGCACTTTTTTGCATTTTTCAAAGTGCCATTTTGCACACATACATGCTCAGGGGTGCAACAGGGTGTCCTTTTGACACCCTGGCACCCTTGAAATTGCATTCTCAATTTGCGATTCTCTAAATGAGAATCGCAAATTGAGAATGTCTTCCCATTCACCATAGGAATGAGTGGGGAGGTATTCCTTAATTGCGAATTGCAATTTGCAATTCGCAATTAAGGAATATGTGGGATTCGCAAAATTATTTGCAAATCCTACATACATAGCATTTTGCGATTCTCAAATAGCGATTCTCAAAAAAAAAACCAAAAAAACAAAAAAAAATAAAAAAAAATCGCTATTTGAGAGTTGCAAAACCAAAGTTTCATACATATGGCCCTAAAGCAGCTTGTGGCTAGCTGCCTGTCTGAACCTCCAGTGAGAACTTGCTACCAATCCAAATACCCAAACTTTTTATTTCAGACTATAGTTCCCTCAATGAACTAGAGACTAAGCCCAAGGATTTGCTAGGTGTCGATGGTGTAGCTATGGGAGCCCATAAAGCTGATGGTCTTGGTAATTTAGAAGTCGAGGCACTATAACACTGGGCCTTGCAGACAGATTCTTAGGGTCCTCAATGTTCCACTTGCCATAAAGCCAGATTTCTGGTAGAAAAACGCAAACTTATGCATTTTTAATTATAGGCCCAATGGGATCCCACACATGGGTGGGACTGTTCAATGCTTATTATCAGTGTAGGCACCCTGAATGAGAAGCGCAGCAACTGGGGAGTAGCGGAAAATGGACAAGGTCGGTCACCATGGACAGAATCTGCTTGTTCTACAGAAGCTAAACTGCTGTAGGTTTTTAGCGCTAAGGAAGAGCTTGTTCCTTCAGTGAGGGTACCAATCCACAAAGGGTAAACCAAGGATCCCTCACAGAAAACAGCTTGCATTTCCTACACAGCCTGACAATCCAATTCCTGAAGTGTTAAGAGGCGCAGTGGATCACACCTTTGAGCCTAAGCAAAGGGCTTCTGCCATTGCCCAAAACAGCACTGACCACAGGCACACACTGTAGGTTGACACATATGCACAGTCAAATACAAATGAAGAGGTCGAAACTTTAAATAACCACACTATGTACATCTCTATTCAAATTATTCTTAGGGAATCATGTGACTGCTGTGCTAGAACAGCAACAGCTTTTCAGTGCAATTTCGTGGCTGGCCTTTCAAAGTGTAAAAACAATCCATTTTTAATACCTTTATCCCTGCAAGATGCATTTTTGCAATCAGAAACCTTCCAAAAAGTGACTGGTAGGCTCTTGCTTGCTAACTGGTAAAATATTACGATGTATACAATCTATGTTTCTGTAAAAAGTTCATCAGAATGGGTTGTGGCTCATGGTCTATAGTGAATTGAGGGGGGGGGGGGTATCATTGGTGAAGGGAACCAATTTTATGCAAATCATGCACAGATTCCTGTGGTGCGCCAATAGAGATACTGTATCAATTTCAACCAGCTTCTCCTGCTGCTGCCTCCCCATTCAGCAAAGGAAATAAATTGCCACATCTACCTTGGTTTCCACCCAACCTGCATTTAAACAGAGTGGAGCAGTCATAATAGATAGCGGTGATAATTCTACAAACAAGGCACTATTAAAACACTGCCCAAACTAGATTATCTTTAAAGAACTTATCTTTAATACATTACCCTCACCTTACGGACTGCAATAGCTATTCATGCTATCCAAGAGCGAATCAAAACTTAATGGAAAGTATGAAGGAACAGGGGCACAACATTTGCCTGTATTGGTAGACTTCATCAGCATGCTCATCGCTTCCCCTGCAATGTGCACATAATGACACAGCTGGTCACTTCTACAAAACGCAAACTTCATTTTACACTTTCATTTAAACAAGGGCCCCTGCTACTCGCTTTAAAAATACACTTTTCGGAAAGGGTACAATGCGAGGGCTGCGCGAGAACCCCATGGTATCTAAAGACTGTTTCAACCCCATCAACAGTAAAATATACACTTTTTACTAGAAAGGATAAAAGAAAAAGTAACCTACCTTCAGCGACGCTCTTTCTGGGGGATATTTTATCTAACTGCAGATTCTTCAACTTGTGAAATCCCCAAGCCAGACTGGACCCAGACATTTCTCTCAGCATTGCTCCTGCCCACCAGTAGAAGTCATCATGAGGCAAAATGAGAACAAGGATGCCTTTGCATAGTCCTTATGCTGCCCTAGTTGAGTGCAGCCTGGTTTTCGCTGCGAGGGGCTCACGAGCGTACGAGTGTCAGAACTAGATTGCTGCTGAAATGCATCAAGCGATGGTTGCAATTGTAACTGGAGCACCCTTACCAGTGTGTCCCATCTGAGTCCCCCACAGTTGGTCAGTTTCCATGAATTTAGTGAGATGTATGTAGATTTTCAGATATCATTTGATACCTAGCATATGAATAGACATGTCAGCTGGTGATGTTGGATTCAGGAAGAAAGTCAGAAATATTGTAGGTACATTTAGGCAAAATCTGAAAGAACCTTGGGAACAAAGCTTTGGATTGGTTCTGAGAAGTACTAAATTGCCTGTGAGGTGCAAGAAGGTTGATTTGAGAGAGCATGCATCTCCTCTACCCTCCTGGACAGTGTGAGCGCTAGTAACAAGGAAATCTTCCTTGTGAGAAATTGGAGAGGTGCTCGGAGAATGGGTTCAAATGAACTCTTCATGAGTTGGTGTGAAGATGACCAGACCCTTGAACGATTCTTTTGATTGTATCTATTGTTTTTGTAGCGGTTATTGCAAGGCTCTCAGTTTCAGGCAAGCAAGGGGAGGGATCAATGATTGCTGATGTCGTGATACCCAGTAGCTAATTGAACAGATGCACTTATTTTTTTCTTCATATATTGAATTTTTTTTTTCTTTGCAAGACAGTTCCTAGAGCCTTTTTTGTTGGTCTTGGGATAGAAAGTCTTTGGGCAGCATCTAGTGTTGCGTCCCAGGAACAGTATCTTCTTGGATGGAGGAGTTTCTTTGATAATGCACAAGGAGACCTAGTTTGTGAAACAACTTTTGGCAAGCCTCTGTGGCGATGGACGCTTGAAATGCCGTTGGTTTTATCAACCAGTTGTAGAGGTAAAGGAATACCGGATGACTGCCCTTCCTGAAACAAAAGCTGCCACAATGGCTAGGTAGTAGGAAGCACATTTGAAGCCAAACTGGACAATTTTGATGCATGGTTGGGAATGCAAAAGTATGACTCCAGGGAATTGGGCTGTGATATGGTGTTGGAGAGGGTGACCACGTAAAAGGATTGAGTCCGGAAATACTGGTTTTATTTCCAGAGGTCTATGATGGATCACCATTTTTCCAGGCTGGAAACAACCAGATTTATTTTCCATTCTGACCTGTGCTTGGTGCCAGGACACTTTGGATTAGTTGTGCACGTTACAAGTCGCTTCATCACCACTCCTCAGTTTGTGTGTATAAGGAAAAACCAAGAATAGAAGCCCCTTCCTTGTGGAGAACGTGGGCCTCTATATGGAGCCTTTGGTTAGCATAGTGACCACCCCCTTCCGAAGCAGATGGAGACAAGTTGGGCATCCTCAATTTGGTGGAGTGGTAAGCGGCATCTGGCTGAACTGTAACATCTGATCTTATGTGATGAGATCCAGGACTTTTGTCCGACACCATTTCCCACCACAGATGACAATCTTGGAATGGTTTGTCCCACAGGATGGCATAAAACGCACCAGAACGTTGTTCCTGTACGTAATCTAGCCTACGGGCTATTGAGAGGGTTGATAACGGATACCTCTGGTATCCTCTTTTATAGGGAGGAGTGTCTTTCACTAAAGGGTGTCTCTTGAAATTGTAATGTGCCAAATTATCTTGCGGTGTTAATCAGCCTTGCCTGCCTTATTTGCACCTCCAGGTCTAAATGTTATGGCCCTGAACCAGCCTAAGGACCACTGACCTTGCCAGCTGCAGGAATCCTATTGAAGCCATTTCTTTACTGCAAACTATGTTTTCTGATGAGGATATTAAGCACTCATGTAGAATCTTCGTTTGTGCTCCGTCTCTTTTGGGAGAAACTCTATGCATGTGGCAATGTCCGACCACATCTGGTGGTTATACCTGCCCCAGATAGCCAGCTCATACAGTAGCACCGGAAATAGTTGAGGACATCTCCTTGCTGGTTATGAGTGTCTGTTATCCAAGATTGTAATTCCTCCCAGATATATCCGTTTGAATAGGTCTCACCCTTTAAAACTAAAGAAAACCGATTGCTTGTTTGCTATTGGAAGTTGGAAGTGTTTGGCTGCTCGTTCCCTAAGGAAATGGAAACCTACAAAATCATCTTGTGGGAAATCCACCGGTTGTGGGCCTTCTCTCTATCAGGTGTCAATGGGTCGTTCACAGGAGGCCTGGCAATATATGGCACTGGGATCATTCTTGGAGTGGCAGGAGCATTGGAAGATGCTGAATATTGGACACTATTTGACCATGCAGACTCAGAAAAGTGTTTTTAATAATCCTGCAACATCTAGTACTAGAGCTACAGGGACCGGACCGATGCTCTGAAGTTGGAGGCGGATCAAAGTGGTGAAATTGCGCCACATATTGTGGATTGTTGCAGACATGCGGATATTAGTCCCCTTAATTCTGGACATTGTTATTCTGGATTATGTGTCTTTTGTTCTTGTTGACAACTAAGGTGCTTTAGTTGTCGTTTGTACTGTCAAAACACCAACAAGGCAGATGTAGATGAGTAGCCTGATGTCGCTAATGTTTGTTTTTCACCAGGACGTCGAAGTAGAGGCCATCGTAGAGGATGCAGTCATAGGCAAGGCTGCCATAGATAATGCAGTCGTAGAATAGGCTATTATAGACATGGCCTACGTGGACGCCCGTCGCAGAGGCTGTGGTCAGGGCCGGACTGGGAACCAAAACCGGCCCTGGCAAAGTGCTCGGCCGGCCACCCGGGGCTTGGGGGTGCCGCCGAGCTCTTTGCCAGGGCCGGTTTTGTTACAGGGCCGATTTTGCAGCTATGCTGCAAAAAAACAGCCCTGTAAAAAAACGGCCCCCACGGGCCCAAAACCGGCCCCCACCCGTCCGGCGCACCGGGGGGATTGCCCGGTGCCCGCTACGGCCAGTCCGGGCCTGGCTGTGGTAGACTACCGTTAAGGCCATTTGTCATAGACTATGCCTTTGACGAGGAGGTCATTCATAGATTAGGTCATTCATTAGTGAGGCAGTAATAGACATAGTTGGTCATTGTAATTGTCGTCAACGAGGATTTGGGCGGCGGTTTTGCAGTGGATGCCTCATTGTCAAGTTACGAGTCTGAGAAGACTTTTAGGGTTTGCCTCAGAGGACGTTTTTCCCAATTTTCTCTCTGTAAGTAGTGTCTTATGCAGACTCATTGCAAGTCTTATGGCTTTTCTGCACGTCTTCTGGAAACCCTTGGCGCAACCTCTTCCTTTGGCCTCTGCTATGAGGTGAAGGAATCCTCACTGTCATCAAAAGTGACATTTAAGTTTCTGTAGTCCCAATAATAGCCTCATCTCGGAATATAAGAGTTTGAGGAAAAGGTTAGATATTTTGTAGTCCTTTCCCTTGTTTTGTGCTACGCTGACATAAGTGCCAGAGTCAGAGAAATTAAACAAAATATAATCTTGGATGATCCACAAAGTAGTAATAGCTGAGGACTCCGCCTCTGTTGGGAGTATTCTAACGGGTGCTGTCACCTGATTGTTTAAGGACACCTATTTGGTAATCGTGCGCTTAAAAAAATCGCCTTAATAATAAAAACATTAAAGTTTAGTCCTTCTTTAAAAAGGACACAGATAGACTATAATGGCAATAATAAAGTCAGTTTAATAGCCTATGATCGTGATAAATAATGCTTTTTTATTGTACTGTTGAACTCCCACTAAGACAATGGGGAAAGATTCAAGCATGTGAATCTATTAAAGATCCAATACTGGATTAGTCCTACAAATCAGTAGCAAACCGCTTTAACTTGCGATTCGGAGTGTACACATTTAAACATTAAAACCCTTAGCCTGTTGTGTTCCAAGCCTAAAACAGCCCTTTTAACCATAGTGGAGAGTATCCAGACCGTGGTACAGGGTCTGTACGCTGTACAAGGGAGGTTGTCACAGAAAGAAAAGAAAAAAGTTAAATTAGTTATTTGGCACTCTACGAGTGTCTCACCAATGCACGGTTAGATTTATACCCCATTGTCACCTAATCCTATCCAAGCGCATGTGTCGGTTTGTGTAAGTGACTATTGTAGTTTATGCATAAGTGATGCAGAGTGAGGAAGGAGGCCTGTGGATTGCATTTTGAAGTGCTTGGCCTGTTCCTGTGCACAAGTTTAGAGTGATGTCGTTTCCCCAGACAGTGTAAATGTATCGGGATGACAGACTGCTCTATATAGCGGCCCGTAAAGAGTATAAAGGTGCGATATCTAAAGCCAAAGCCGCACATGTCTGACAGGATCCTTTTGGCCCATAATAAACCAAAAGAAATCTTCAAAATAATGAATGACTTCACCTCCGATGATAGAATTCTACCTACTCCGCTTCCCACCCAAGAGACCTGCAATGCATTAAATACCTTTTTCACTGAGAAAATTGTGGACATCCCGCCCCCTATGCTTAGTGGGTTGCCGGATGTCCCTGTCTAACCCTTGGTCCCTCACCCATTTTTCGGTCCTTACCCTTAGTACCCTCTCCAAGCTCTCTACCCGCATTAAGTCGGGGTCCCCCAACGACTACTGCCCTCCCTCTGTTTTTAGGGAAATATGTCTTTCCCTACCAGATAGCATCCTCTCCTTTCTGAACGCCTCCCTTAATTCTGGCAGTCTCCCCAATGCCTTCAAGGAGGCTATATTGGTCCCCCTCCTAAAAAAAACCAGGAGCGGACCCTGCTACCCTCTCCAATTACCGTCCTATCTCCCTCTTGCCATATCTGTCTAAGATCCTTGAGGCCCATGTAACCACCTATCTCGAAATTTGTTGAGAGCTCCAGCTATTTGGAATTTCCCCAAGCTGGTTTTAGGCCGGCTCATTCCACCGAGTCCGTCATTCTGGCGGTGATAGACGTTTTGAGAGGGAATGCAGACAGAGGAATCGCGCAGGCACTCGTGCTCCTGGATTTGTCGGCAGCATTTGACACGGTGGATTACAACATTCTTCACCGTGTCGAGCAGGCCGGCATTCATGGCCTCGCCCTTGACTGGGTGAAATCCTTCCTCACGGGCAGAGGACAGGTGGTTCGCCTGGGCCCTTATACTGCACCCAGGGCACCCACAGTTTGTGGGGTCCCACAGGGCTCTTCCCTCTCCCCCTTACTGTTCAACCTATACCTCCGCCCTTTAATTCACTCGCTAAAGAGGTGGAAGATCACCGTCTTAAACTACGCGGATGACCTGCAGATCATTTTTCCCCTGGATTCCCCCGACTCCGCTGCTGTACTCCAAGCAGCAATGCTTCACATACAGCTGTGGATGAACCAGAACCAACTAAAACAACCCCGGGAAAACAGCTTATTCTGCCAGGAAGGAGCTTGCACACTGGGCCCCCAGTTCTGGCTAAGTGAGCTGGGCTCTGCCCCTATGCCTGTTAGCTCGATTAAGAGCCTAGGAGTGCTTATTGACTCCGACCTCTCCCTTAAATCTCAGGTAGGCGCTGTGATCTCTTCCAGTATGTCCCAGCTACGTAAAATCCGCAAAATTTCCCATCTGTTGTCACATGCGGCGTTGGTACAAGTTGTGATCTCGCTGGTATTATCCCGCCTCGAATTTTCCAATTCCCTCTACTTGGCTTACCTACAGTGTTGCTTCGCCGCCTCCAAATGGTGCAGAATCAGGCAGCGAGACTTATCTATAAAACCCCGAAGTGGCAATCCGCAAAGCCTCTGCTGCACAAACTGCATTGGCTACCTATCGCACAAAGGGCAGCCTTCAAGGCCGGCTGCCTGACTTTCAAAGCCCTGCATGGCAACAGCTCAGACTTCATTAAAGCTCTCATTACGAAGCACCTCCCGGCTCGCAACCTTCGGTCGGCCCACCTCCATCTGCTGGCCGCCCCAACCTTCTAACAAAAAAAAAAAACTGGGCGGACGCAGATTTGCCTACCTGGCCCCCAAGCTATGAAACCCCCTTCCACTGTCGATCAAGACCTGCGGCTCCCTACTTAACTTTAGAATATCCCTAAAAACCCTGCTCTTCACCACCTCTGGTTAGCCTATCTAGCTACAAACTCTGTACTCTGCTAGCACCAGGAAACTTATGGTGTCAGTGCGCTTTATAAATGTTGCTTAAGATAAGATAAGATGGAGGGTGGAGACCTAGACAGTGAAGTGAGGACAAAGCTCCTATATAGATTTGATGAGGTCCTTCCAATAGCACTGTCATTTGGTAGATGATGGGGGATGAAGGGGCTGTAGTCTGTTCAGAGTGAGAAGGGTCTTTCATGTAAAACCACCCTTTTGTCTTTCATGAGAAAGGTCTTTATGGCTATTCATAGCCCAGTGCAGAAAGTTCCTCCTTTTTAGGTTGCGCTTGAGCCAGCGCTGCTCTGCAAAGAGCTGGGGTAGTGGAGCATGGAGAAAAACTTCACCAAGTCCCCCCGCCCTTATTTTTCATTGGCTGTGTGTTTGTCCTTTGTAAATGCTGCCTTCGGATTCATTAGGAGGCTTGTTAGTCCCGCCTTAGTACAGCCATGTCGTCATCTGTAGCCTCCCATGGCTACTGGCCCCTTTACTTCTGCTCTTACACAGTAAGCACTATATTTAGAGTTCGTCCTACTTGAGGCAAGATGACGTGCTTTGTTTACAGTCAGTGCGTTGTGCACGCGCTTTCACTTTGAGTGCGGGAACACTCTCGACCGCTTGTTTTGCATTTGCTCTCTGCAAATGCAACGATAATTGGGATGAATCAGCCGGGATGTCTTCAAGCAGGGCAGTTTTAGTGAGCGCCGCACTGCCATGGTTCTTGGGTTCACAAGGATGCCTAGGAAGGGCACAATGCAGCTCCTTGATTGAGCAGACGGGGACCGGATGTGTAGATGCAGGAAAAACGTATGCAAGTTCTTTTTTCAAGTCTTGCAGCAGTGTGTGCGTGTTCTTGCGGAAGGGATGACCATGTGCAGAAAGGAAAGTAAACTTCTGCAGACTTTTAAGCAACACGCTCCAACACATTGGCACATGTTTTGCAGCTCCTCGTGCAGTGTTTGGTTTTGGGTCCACTCCGAGCAACTTCTCAACTCTGTGGTATGCCCGTGTTTAACAGCTGTTCGCAGAGCCACTTGCCCGTGTTATGTTTAGTTTATCACAGGGTGCAACTTTTCCCTGTTTTCACTAGGACTGAGAGAAGATTTTCGTTTTTTGTTGTTACTCGTTGTGTGCCTCTTATCAACGGGTATTTTACCATAAGCAAAAATACAGTGAGCGGACAACAGACTGATATAGATTGCGGAATGCTTAAGAGTCATTTAGTTGTTTTGAGATCAGTGGGAGTGTTTTTTCGGTTACTCTTGTTTAAACTTCATACTAGTAAATTTGACAAATGCTGAATAGCCTGTTCTAAAGATAGATGCAGTTTGCACACCGTTTCAATGTGTGGCTGAACAGAAAATTGCCGTGAATTGTGTAGACAGGATAATGGGCAGTCGGCAGAGTTTTAACTTGGAACCCAGTTCCCACCCCATAGCCATCTGGCTGCCAGCAAGATGATGCACACCAATTAGAAGGCATGCTGCATAAACTACCTTTATGTTCTTCTATATAATCAAAACCGTGCAACCCAGCCACACATTTTCAACAAATAGACCTTTTTCAAAAAATATTAAACACTTTAAAAAGAAAAATCCAACCTTAATATACACGAATATGTAAAGGTGGTTTACTTGAAAAGTATCAAAATTACAAACAACAAGGATGAGATTAAGGATCCAAACAGTGAGCATCTCAGCTATTGTGTCATTAGCCCTGTGACACAAGAAAATGTGAGTGTGCTCTAGGAAACGTCCATTGAATAACAGTGACGTGCCACGCAGTATAACATGCAAAAACAACAATTGATGGACGGAATGCAGAACAAGGTCATACATTTACCTAGTGCTTGAAATGGAAAAATAGAAGTGCAGGTACTCTCCTTCTCAAAATAAAAAAAGTGCTGGTACTCAGTATCGGACAGTACCATTTAAAGCACTATATTTACACTAGTACAGAGATCTGGGCCTAAATCCATCGTTTTTTTGCTCTCCATTCCAGTTTGAGCCCAGCCAAATGCAAATCAGTCTTGACCCTGCGCCTAATGGGAACAGTCCAGCCCAAACGGCCAGGCCAGGTCCTCCCTGGACTTCAAAAGCGCATCCTAGGACCGGTTTCGGGCTTTCAGCCCTCATCAGCCAGGATAGCTTGACTCCATGGCAGAGAGCACAGGACCCACGTCTGGGCATACCTGTCCCACTTGGGGTGACAAATGCAAAAAGAACAATTGATGGACAGAAAGCAGAACAATGTCACACATTCACCCCAGTACAGATATCTGGGCCTAAAGCCATCGTTTTTTGCTCACTATGCCATTCCAGTTTGGACCCAGCCATATGCAAATCAGTCTTGACCGTGCACCCAATGGAACAGTCCAGCCCGAACTGCCAGGCCAGGTCCTCCCTGGACTGAAACAAACATCCTAGAACACTGCTTCCTCCACCCACCCCTGGAAAGCTGGATTCCAGTTAATGGGGAGAAAATGGGGCAAGTGTAGATGGCCAGTGGGATTTACTAAATAATTACTTTCGAATATTAAGCCTGCACCAGTCACTGGGTAGCAAATACCCCGTGGAGTGTGTGAATCTGCAGAAACCATTTTTTGCAGTTAAGTGGCATCCCTCCATTGGTACTCCATATGCCATGCTCATCGGTTAGACTTCATGGTCCATCGTTATTTGCAGCTCTGTTCTGTGTCCCATGGAAATTGGCACAGGGTAAAGACAACACAGGCCCTGCTTCTTCCTCCCTAGTAACCAGGTCGAGGCTTCAGTGTTTAGCTTAAAGCCCTCATGCACGGTGCAAAAAGCATTTAGTGGATATATGGTTTCTGGAAGCGGAAGATGCTACATCCAATACACAGGACAGTTTTACCTTAAACTTGCATTTCCATTTTTAGGTCTCGCCTGACCCAGCGCATGCACTGGTCTGGCGAGACTTTTTGAGGGCGCTCCAAAAAGTGCTACCAGGCCAGCCTAGTGCTACAGTGCATGTGCGCGCGCGCTTAACCGCGATTACTTTCACTTTTGCAGCCTTTGATGTTTGATCGCGATCACTTTTGCGGCCGCATGGCCGCTTGCCATAGCCAATAGGTCTCGCTTTTGGGACCTTATAAGTATTTAGTTATGCAACTGTTGCATGGCTAAACACTTATAAGGTCCCAAAGGCGAGACCTATTGGCTATGCCAATGCTTGTTAATAAAATGTTATATCAAAACAAATAAAAGGCAATGTCATTTACAATGCCAATAGCTTAAACTCTCGCGAATGAGACCGATTACATTGCAAATGCTTGTTTGTTCCGGTTTTACGAGTGATTTAGGCTAGAGACTACCCTGCAGCGAAGAGCATCACCCCACACAAAAGCGGTGTCTACAAAACTGCAGAGGAAAAAGAAAAACTTAAAGGAAGCCACCCCAAACCATTTCTCCTACCCTCGTTTCACTGGTTTGATCCTATTGATAGAGATCACAGGAGGGACAAACGTGCTCCCATGGGGGCAGGAGGGGTGTTTAGTTGAGGAACGGGCTGTGCCCAAGGCCCAGATACTGCCTCTAGCTATCCACACACGGACAATCAACAAAGGGAGGAAAGTGGGGTCAGGTCAAGTTTGTGAAAATGTACAAGAGTGGAAGTTGGAGAGGTTACAAACCACAAGCATGTGGGTATTTTTGCTAGACAGTACTGAATCTAGAGACCATACTAACAAAAAAAAAAGACAAGAAAAAAAAGAAAGAAAATAAACTGTCTGCCAACAAAAAGTGTTTCCAGCAAAAACTTAGCAGGTGCTACAGATCGCCAAATCACATTTTCTGCATATGCAGATAATACACCAATTTGTTTGTTCGTAATATTGGATATTTGCAGCATTTGCACATACAAAGGAAAAATTGTTAAAAGTACAACAATGCAAACAAAACAAACATATGAAGCATGCACAGCTGCAGTCACCATAAAATGCCAACTAGAGCTCTAATATTACAGATATATACACACACACACCACACATGGGTATTCTTTCTTGCAAGTCCTTATTTACACGACTTATGTGCTCCTTACTGTAACATCATGCTGCAAGGATGTAGGGGTTCGTACCTAAAGTGAAACCCATTAGACCCAGCTAAGAATGACCTAGGATCAAGATGCATAGCCCTTTATGAGAGGCGACTGAGACTGTCCCGCGACAGGACAGACTGGAGGGCAGTTCTGCCCCGAGGAGAAGCTGACCAGGGTGAGACGCGGAGCTGCGACACGGACAGCGATGCCAGGCCGACAAAGGAGAGAAAAGGATCAGGCATAGAGCCCATCAACGCCCCCCCCCCCCCCCCTCTCTCCCGCTGTGGACCGAGCTGGAGCATTCCAGCAGGCTGGCGGAGAAAGATTCTAGAGTGCTGGCAAAGTCGCGTCCCAAAGTAGAGGCTGCACACTGAGCAAGTATTATGGAGTTGGTGCTTAAAGGCGAGGAATGCTATATGTTATGGAGGGTTTGTAAATGGGTTGTGGTCTGAATGTCAAGGACGATTAGTTCAATATGCAAGAAGCTGTGTTTTGTTATGCAGGAGATTAATTTAGAGGGAGGGAAGCAGATTGTCTTCAGGGGAGCTATTCATTGGGGGAGGAAGCTGCAGGCAAATGAGTTCCTGCAGGCGAGTGGGTGGGGCAAACACTGAGTCGATGTACAATGTAGGGCTAGAGAAGGCGAGTAGGTGAATAGCGCCTCTTGGACATTCAGGTGACTGAAAGAGTTGCGAGTACCACTGGTTATATGCTTGTAACGCATTCAGGCTTGCCTTTTTCTTTTGATTTTTGGCTACTGCAGTTCCGTTTATAAACATATGAAAGCGGCTAAAGGAAAAAAAACTGATCTAAATGACCTAATCGCACATTCTGCAGTTAAGGACAGAGGAAGATTCTGCGATTAGACTAGCACCTGCGAAGGGTGCATTTGGGAGCATAGCCTAAATATATGTGGGGTCCTGGCTTAGATGCCTGGACATTTAGACTGTTCTGAAATGTGGTATCTGGTATAGTAGCCTCGGGTGCAGATTAGGCCTTTGTTAGAGGTATGCGTTGTTGGCCAGGAAACCAAGGCCCAGCTGGGCAGGTCCAAACTCCAAGCTCAGACACCCAAGACTAAGCATCTGAACTTAGAGCCCAGACCTATCATTTCAGGCCCCGGTTTGCAGTCTAGACTCAGGAGTCAAGATGTTCTGGAGTCTGAGCCCATGTGCCTGGCAAATGGTTTTGGAAATATGGCCCTAGGTCCTCATTAGGATTCTAGGCCACTTGTATCAAGGTGAGAGTCTACTACCTGTAGGTCTGGGGTGGAAGCTCAGTACATGTGTTGGGGCATGCAATTGGGGGAGGAAAATCCATGCTTTGTATTGTGTCCCAATGGTGGTAGTCCAAGACCTGTGTTGTGTGGTAAGGGTGAGAGTCCAGGTTCTGTTTGTAGTTATTAAGTGGAGGGGGTCCAGTGCCTGTGTGTGTGTTGGGGTGGATGTACAGAGTTTTGTTTATACATGTAGACGACCAGGGAGTTGTGTGACAGGGTTGAGTCCAGTGCCTGTGTTGTGCGAGTCTCTGGGACAAGAGCCTGTGATGTGTGCCCTAGGTGACAGCCCGTGGGCTGTGTTGTGTGCCCGGGATGAGAGTACAGTGCCTGTGTAATGTGCAGGGTTGGGAGTCTTCAGGCTGTAACACATAGGAATTGGAAGTCCGTATCCTCTGTTGTGTGTCATGGTTCCAAGTCAAAGGCCTGAGTTGTGTGCAGAATGGAGAGTACATGGCTTGTGTTAAGTGCCCAATTGGAGGTTCAGGGCCTGTGTTGGTCAAAGGTTTGAACAGTTTGATAAATAGCAGGGCGGAAGTCCGGAGCCTTGGTGTGGTTAGATTGGGAGTCCAGGTCCTATGTTGTTTATCCGGTAGGAAGCTAAAGCCCTTGTTGAGATTCAGTGGCACTCCAGGTTCTTTGCTTTGTGTCTGTGCAACAGTCCCAAGACTGTTGTGTGTACTGCGTGGGAGTCTAGTGACTGTTGTGTATCATGTAGGAATGTAATCTTTGTTGTATCCGGTGGTAGTCTAGTGCCAGTTACAGGTTGTTTTCAAGGATTAGGAGTCCAGGGCTTCATTCAGGGAAAAGGGCTGTGTGTCATGATAGAAGCTGAACGCCTGTGTGTCAGGGTAGAAACCCATGGAAAATCTCGGGTAGAGTCAGGGTGCAGTTATATGTAGGCTCCATGCAACGAATATCAAACGTTTTCAGCCAGAGCTTACCTTTCCCAAATGATTGTGTGTAGATTTTAGTCCAATTGCCACACGTGATGTTAAAGAAGATGGCAGAGTGCATGGATAGGACTTGTGAACGTCAAAGCCTAGAAATGAAGTGTCGCTCCTGCATGGAATAATCGTGTAACTCTGAAGCTAGGACTACAGCGAGTCCAGTGTGCATAGTGGAAAATGTCTGGTAATAAGAGTTAGCAGACATTCTTTCTGCAGTGCGCCATTATGAAATTATCTCCGATATTACCAAGAGATGCAGCTGTAATACTGGACGTACTTTGAAAAGTGGTTCTGATAACTGTGCTGCCACAAAAGGCTTCGACTATTGCCAGCAGAAGCATCTACTGGTTATTGCCCAAATTATCAGACTGAGATGTCGATATGGCCCAATGGTCTCCATATGATGGTATTACTGCCTCAGTTCTGTCAGTTGTATTTCCCAACTCAGTTCAAAATGAGAGCCTATATATGCCTAGTTAGAAAGCCTGGGTCAAGTTACGTTTTTCCAGCTTCCTGGGTTAGAATATCTGGTTTAATAATGCAGGTAAATCTCAGAGTATAAAGTGGGTGCCAAGGTTTCTAGTATGGAGGTTAGGAACTATTGTTTATATCTATAGCATAGGGTTTAAAATATCCTAAAAAAAAGTACTACAGAATATAGATTCCTACAATATCAAGAAGGTAGGAATAAGTAGCTAAATAGAGATTTACTATGTTTAACTTGACATACATACCGTGACAATGTATGGGATAACTTGCTCGATTAGTGACGATATACAGGAATGAGGCTAAAGGCAGAGTTCATTGATATGGCCATGCAATATGAAGGGCTTTGCAAGATCTTTATAATGTATGGCAGGGGATACTTTATTCCTTATAATACATGGCACAACCACCTTCTTCCCCTCAAACCCTTTATGAGGTCCTCTTGCACACGAGATGGAACGTTTTTTGTAAACATGAAGATTAACATGCGAAATTCTAGTGGGAATCTAAACATACCAAAATGGAGTTGAATATCAGCTGCACACATTTAATAAAAGTCAGATTTTTTTTTAAACTAATAAAACTAGTTCAAAATGTGTAGAAAAATGTACAGTGATTCTACATTTACTATAATTACCTAAAGTGTGCTAAGAATATGTTGCCAAAAAGATCTATGCAACAGGAATTGTGACATCACAACTCAACCGTAAGAACTTCGAGCTGAGCAGCTACATTATAGGCAACTAGATGCATTAACTATTTAGGAATCTGTCTAGTTAGACCCCATGTCCAAGGGACTGGCCTTTTCCCGTCCGGACTTTCGTTTTACAAATCATTGTGCTCAAATACATTAGTCCAGTTGACTCAAGTGATCTGAAACAAATCTATAACAGTTAGGCCTAAATTACAGGTTTCATTCCAATAGTCAAAGTGAAAAGTATGACTTTTCTACTTATCCCACAACAATACAAACAGCTTGCGTCGCTAACTGTGTTTTTTATATTACGCTTGATACCATAGTTAATGTTTTTAGGTGCTTTAAACAGGTGATGTACTTTTAAACTGGTTGTATTATAATGAATGAACGTATAAAAAAGCAAGCCACAGTTTTCGGAGGTTTGGCGTTCATTTCAACCAGCATTAAGTATAATAGCTCAATTTCTGAACAGACTTCTTCAAATGTTGACCTCGTGACAGCTCAGTCTTTTTTTTATAAACATTTTTATTAAGTTTTCAACACATTCAACTCCCCTCAAGGTGCGCAACACCCATTGGGCTGAAAGGGCTTTAGCCCCACCCGAAGTCGTCCGTAGTCCAGGGCTGTTCAGCTTCAAGGACAGACAGTTTTCCATTGGTGGTGGGCTGGCCTGTGGCTTACAACTCACTCATTCAAAGTATTTAACAGGTCTTCAAAGACCATTGATCAGTTAACGAGCCTTTGTGTTTTCACTTCTTCCTATGCCCCCTGCAGCAACAGGAGAATGTATTTTTGGGGAAATACACAGACGGGCAAGCGAAAAATTAGGGAGAGCCAAAACACAGCTAATCAAACAATATTGCTTGTTTCTAAGCACCATAACACAATTCGAGCCTTTGCATGGTTTGTAAATCGTCATGTAAAAATGTGCTAAAGACTTCAAAAAGTATATATTTCTTTAATGTTAAAGTGTTTCACGTTAAATCACTAGAATGAATTGCTGCATTCAATTACAATTATCAGAAGTTTCAGGGGCAGATTTACTAACATTCTGTGCTAGTTTGGTTGCTGTGCTGCGTTACATGAGTTTGTAAGAAAACAAGCCTAGAAACATTCAAGCCTTGAATGAAGATGCTATTAATAAACTAGGACACAAGTAAGCTATAATGTGAACACTGAAAGGGTTTTATTAACACATGAAACAACATTTAAGATTATTGTAGAAGACATCCTGAAGTGATTTTATTTTTAAGGTAGTCACAAATGTGATGATAAAAGAAGAAGAGGCACAGTGAAATAAGGTAACACTATTTTGGCAAGCAGGTAAACTGATGCCAGGTATCCTGGTTTCATGTTGTACAATTTTAGACTGTAGATTAAAGGACAGAGGGCTTGGTGAATTACAATGGGTAGTGGGCGGCAGAAGCCATAGGAAGACTTGGCTCGAGCTTCCGCTACTGGAAGGGAGAGCGAGTTGAGGTTCTTGGGGATGGTGCGGGAGAGGAGAGAAGCTTGTGTGGGAGCTGGTGCAGTTGGGGAGTAACTGAGGCTATGGGTTGGTGCAGGAGGAGGGATTAGCAAAAGGCTTTTGGGGCCATGGGGCCATAGGCCAAGACTGCACCAACCACTGCATCTGTTGGAGGGTCAGAAATGGTGGGAGTGTTTTCTGCATGTCACAATTACAAGTGGGGAAGAAAACCAAGCAGGCTCAGACGCCACTGCCATCACACTGGACCCAGCAGCCATTTTAAAGGAGGGAAAAGCCTTTATTGGCAAGCTCTATTCATTTATTCTACCAGTCATACTACTGCTAGCACACGAAGCAATAATCTAAGCCATTACAATCACATCATGATTGAGGGGCCTTACTCTTGCACGTTGCCAGGTCATTATATTTTAATGGGGCAGGAATGTTAGGTAAGGGAACACCACTCAGGAACCAACAGGAGTACAACAAGCAGTCTTTCTTGGCAGCAGCACACAACTTTTGCCCAATAAAGTGCTTTATTGAAGGTAAAAAAAAACATGGGCAGAACACTCCCGTTGTACACAAACGCTTTCTGTTGATCATGCAAACTGACAACAGTTGCACTGTCACAGTGGCGTAATGAAAGTTGAGGGTGCCCCCCTGCCACGTACACGGAGGGGCCCCCACTCCAGATCTAATCCGAGCTCTTGGGCCAGAGTATTGTGATGTGGGGGCCCCCCGCACCGCGGGGGCTGCGGGGGGCCTGTGTTACGCCCCTGCGCTGTCAAAACCAGACCTGAAAAGTAAGTATCAAATATTGAAACCACCAAGAAGGACTAAAAAAATTAAAAATGCTTGACACTATAGATGTACATTAACTCTTAAAGAGTAACAGTTACGCCATGTGTTCTGGAGTAAAGGCAACTATCCAGAATGAGTGAAGTGGTTTTTAGAGCAGTTTATTCAAAATCACCTTGTATTCACTGCTTTGCTTTAATGCCTTTAGTGCCAAGAATCTTGCACCATTCCTATCTGCTCATAAAAAATTTGTATCAAGTGAATAGTGGTGTGTGTATATATTTTTTAGGAGGGACCCAGTTAGTCGGTTGAATATACATCCTTTTCATTAGAGGACGTTTCAAACCCTGTTGAGGCCGTGAAGCAATCCTGGGCTACTGAGCTTCAGCCTTGGGGGCAGGGGAGCTTTGCCCCCGATGTACAGGCATCTATCCTACTGTGGCTTTACAAACTGGGCCAAGTAGATCCCATTCAGCACTTGGAATTTTAGTGGTAGCGAGGGAGAGCATTCATAGGCTTCCCAGGGAGATGTAATGGGGGTTCACAAACCCAGAACTCAGTCAGCAGCACAATATCTGTTTGCCCAGCACAGTGATTTGGCTTAGATAAGAGCACTTTAATATACACACTTACAATGGAGTACCAGCATAGGTAATTGTAGCAGGTACAACAACATACAATGGCACTTGGGCTGCTGCACCTTGGGATAACGCCCTCCCTTTCCCATTTTCAGGGATTGCCTCCTTTTGTGAGTCGAGGCAGGTCTCCGTTAGGTTAGAGTGGTGTGAACATGAATCAAGTCTCAGGCGAAGATATCCCAGTTTCAAAATGCTTGCAATCCGTTCAATACAGTCCCCTGAATACACAGGCTCACCACAACGCAGGTCTCCATGTTCTTTCGACAGCACACATCTCCTGTCTCTCCCACCTCTAGGATGAAATGTGGTGGTGGCAGAAGCCACACTCGATCTGGGTAGTCTGCAGCAGGTTGGGCAGCCAGAGCAGTAGCCTGAAGTCCTTCATCAAATGCACATTCTGGCATTGGTGGGGGCCACAGCAGGTATCGACCCACTTCGGGGGGTCACCTGGTGTTGAGCAGCAGATGGGCTGCCAAGCAGACAGGGACACAGCTGCCTGCTAACAGCCAAAAAAAGCACTTTGTAAATGCTGCAGTGGTGACTGGCAAAGGTCTTTACTTCACAGACGCTATGCGATAAAATTGCCTCTCATTTTGAGGAGAAAATCGCTAAGATTGTTGGGGGGCTTACTATGTGTGACACCTCTCCGTCAAATGTTATTGGACAGTCGCCCATGGAAGAGCAAGTAGGAGTATCCCCACTGGAGCACTTTATACCACTTACTACTGAGTTATTTAATAAATGTGCACAGAGTGTGAGGTCAGGGTCCCCATTGGACCCTATACCTAATAGGATTTGGAAAGATCAGGCTTCGGCTTTACTCCCTCGGCTATGGCAGATATGCTGCCAATCCTTGGAGGAAGGGATGGTGCCTGAAACCTGGAAGCTGGCTGTGGTTACTCCACTACCAAAAAAACCATCCTTGGATCCTGAAGATCCAACTAGTTTTAGGCCCATCTCCTTGCTACCTTTTCCAATAAAAATTCTTGAAAAGATAGTGAGCCGTTCTCTCTCTGGATATCTGGAGGAGTTCCATCTCCTGGATAAGAGCCAGTTTGGCTTTAGGCCAAGTCATGGTACAGAGACAGCTCTGGTCACAGTGTTGGATAACCTCCGTATGCGGGCTGACAGAGGCCTGCCATCGGTAATGGCCCTTTTAGACATGTCAGCCGCATTTGATACGGTAAACCATCAAATCCTGCTGAACAGATTGGAGCATCTGGGAGTTACGGGCTGTGCCCTGAGATGGATACGTTCTTATCTCACAGGGAGACAACAAATGGTTTCTCTGCCCCCTTTTACCTCTAGCAAAACCATGGTGGAACATGGGGTCCCCCAGGGATCCGCCATCAGCCCCATTCTCTTCAATATCTATTTGCAGCCACTAATTTCCATCATTAAGGCGCAAGGGGTTGACATCGTCAACTACGCGGATGATACCCAACTGGTGTTCTCACTAGAGGGAAGGGATGCCATAACTATGGATGAATTCCATAAATGCATGAGTCAGACTGCGGACTGGCTCAGGGCTAACTCCCTGCAATTTAACAGAGCTAAGACTGAGGTGATTTACTGCTCTCCAGCGAAAGTAAGGGATATGCCTTTTGACCTACGACTGGCCCCAGAAATGGAGCCCATTGTTCCTGACTACGGTGCGGAATCTGGGGGTCATGTTTGATAATGATCTGCAAATGGCCTCACAAGTTAAAAAAACTGTGGGGGTGTGTTTTGCCCTTATGAAAGCCCTACGGCAGATTCTACCCTTTCTGCCGGTGGAGAAAAGACCTCTAGTGGTTCGCAGCATCATCTTGAGTAGGCTGGACTACTGCAATTCTCTGTATTTAGGAGCCCCTCTTTACATCTTTCAGAGATTGCAGAGGGTCCAGTCTATGGCAGCCAAACTGGCACTGACTAGGAATCGGGGCTCCTCAACCACGTTGGCGCTCCAAGAGCTTCACTGGCTTCCTATGAGGGAAAGGGTCAAATTTAAGTCCCTGTGCATTGTCTATAAAGCAGCACATGGCACTGGCCCAATCTCCCTACAGGAGAAGATTTCTTGGTACAAACCTCAGAGGACTCTTCGGTCCTCGAATGCCTTTTTGTTAAACACTGGCAGGATCAAGAAGGCCAGAATGGGAGGTAGGGCCTTCAGTACAGTGGCTCCACGTTATTGGAATGAACTCCCTCTGAATATCAGACAGGCTAACTCCCTGATGGAGTTTAGGCGAAATCTGAAAACCTGGCTCTTCCCTAGGGAGAGGCCTATGGCCTTCTAACTTCTCTATCGCCTGCCTGGCTCCACTCATTGATTTCTCACCTTTCTGTCTCGGTAGTTGCACTTTCTGGTTGGTTTAAAAGCACTGTTTCCCATCACAGTCCTAGCGCCAAGATACCCGTAGGGCGATAGCTGCGCGGTACAAAAACTAAATACATACAATAGCGACAACTATCATGTGCGAAGATTTTTTACTTTGATGGCGTGGTCAGCAGTGATTGTTATCGTTCTTATTGCACCAAGGTTAGCCACTGATCCGGGATTCCCACCTCACACCACAATTTTGAAGAGATTCAGCCCATTCTTTCAGTCTTGCCAGTCACTCTTTGCAGTCTCCCTTCTCCTGGTTGACCCTCAGCACCAGGGTCTTGCTGTTTCCGACAGTCACACTCCTGTAGGGTTGGCAGTATCTTTCCCCATCTCAGAGGGCAGGTTTTCAGGTGATTCAAGTCAGATATAGCTATTCCAGCATAGCAAGACTTCAGGTGGTATCCCCTCTTATCTGGCAAGCTGGCTGTCAGGCACCAGCTCTTGGTTCTATGGAGCACTCCCTTCCTTGGTAAAAGAACTTAGAACTGGAACAATAAGGAGGTCAGAAGCTCACTTCTATACAGTCAAAACAGGCTGGGGATTTGAATTTTTGGTATGCAATCTCATATTGAGGTTTGGGTAGTTCTTTTAAGTGTCTTTTTAGTCTGTTCTCCAGGCGCAGCCTCAGTCGAGTAATGTTCATCATAGCAGGGTACTCTCCAGCCTCAAGTACCCACAACAGAGGAACAAAGGCGTGAGCTTTCTATAACTGGCTGATCAGCAGCCACACTGAACAGTGACCAGGGAAAATGCAAAAAGCTGGCCTCACCTAAAAGATATTTTCCATTCCACCCTAAACGACAGGCTTAAATCCCACCCTTCACTCGTATCATCTTCCAAATGGCAGTGCTACAGAAAGGGTAATCAGCAGCTCCTCTCAGCAAAATGGCTTAGATTAATTTCTAAAGCAGTCTTGTTTCCTTCCTCACCACTTCATTGTCACCTGAAGCAGAAGGCAGGAGATGTAATGTCACAAAACACCTCCACTGTCTGGGACAACAATATCTCTATCTTGTGAAAAGGAGTAGGCTAGAGAACTTTCAAATTGGAACCTACAGGCTTCCATTAAATTGGCACACTTGTGCATATTGCACGCACTACACAAGCACATACCATAAACATGCGTAACACATTTGAGATGTTAGCTGAAGGATTAGGTTAGTGCATTGAAGCAGAAATTTACACCAGTGGGGCGGATACTCCAGTGCAAATAAAAAGATTTGGTGATGGCTAAGGATTCACTAAACACTATGCTGCACAACCGATCTACATACTAAACCTGCGACGGGGTCAGTAGTCCAGTCAGCCAAATGACATGCTAGGTGGGCCTCTCCAGGTCACAGGATAGGTTCCGGACCTCAGTCACGTCAAGGGAAAGCATGGGCCTCTGCGCATACACTAGATTAGTGTATGGCTAGTGCCAAAAATTAAAAACTGGGATACCGGATACTCACGGTCTGACACAAGACAGGGCAACGTGACTGTACACCTTAGAGGGGACATTCCCACTTCAACATTATGTTCAGGCAAGATTATGTTTTCCACAATTAATATAGCTTTTCTTTCATTCTGTGCATGTTTAGTTGACGCTTGTAAATCTGATGGTTGGTGGATAAAGTTAACGAACCACAGGACCTGATGTCTGCCTTTTTCAGGGAGACTTGCGTTATGTCCTGGAGAGCTGAGCTACAGCCTTAAGAGATGACAGTGGCCAGGAGCTCTTAATATGGCATAGGAAAATCAGAATAGAGCAGTTGAGGGTCTTGTAGAGGAAAAAGGGCCAGTCAACCGTAATACTTGTCTGGTAGAACCTTAAAACATCTTGGTTTCTTGGCAACACATCAAAAGGCCTCACCACCACTGACCCTTGCTGTTTGCAAGGCACACCTTAAGTACTTCACGCTCACCAGTTTGTCTCAAAACTTGCCTTGCCACTGCTCAACCACAATACCAGTAGCACAGCTCAGTTTGGATAACAGAAAAGAAAAACTTCAGTTAATCACCTTTAGCCTCTTGACCAAAGAAGATCTCGCCAATGCTGCAAACGCTTTTGGGCCAGCATAATCAACAGCAGACCCGGGTCACCTTGAATAACTAGCCAATAGAGCTGAACTGTTAACACCTTGAATACAGGTATATTCCCAAAAGAAAATCGAAATGCCTTACATAAAACCCTCCCTAAATAAAACATGCTTTGAACCAAAAAGATCCTTCCAACATCTGGCCAATAACATACTGTTTTAGTCAAAAAGAAAGATCTGCTTTAAGACGCATATCTACATTGGAAGACAATCATGTACATATTGTTAACTCTACCTTGCCTTTTAAACCGCTCATCACAAGCATCTAGAGAGATTTGGCAAAATCAAACTGCAGGGTGCGAACTGGAGCAGAGTTGTCTCTATCGGACCTATTCTCTTCCTGCAATCTGAACTGTTACTCAGATAGTACACACATCAAATGTACGTTTGAAAGGCCATCTGACGTTGACGCTTACTTAAATGGACATTCCCTCAAGTGGTCAAATTAAGAATGACCTCCAACCACAGCAAAGAAAAAAAAAAGTCAAACTGAAATATGCATTTGAGGCAAATGGATCAAACACCACTCAACAATATGGGCTCAGCAATCAGGCGTGCCATCAAATAACTGAGCGCAACTGTGGAATCTAGGGGTAACAATGGACTCGAATATTTTAATCATAAGCCAATTGAGTTTGTCCAATTTTTCAACTACATAGCTGGACACGTTTTTTCCTTCCGAATGGCTAAGATATTTCTGCCCACATTTAAGTGCTTGACTCGCAACCGGCCCTGAGTCAGGTCTAGTTACGTCCCCGGTCACGGCTGTTGAGGTACCTCAGGACGCTGTTTAAAGGCGCTCAAACGGATTTGGGCTTTCCCATGGTGATGTTTGTGCTCCGACACATGTGCTTCCCAGAGACCGGAAGAGCTGGAACAGAGTCAGTCACATAATATGACTAACTCAAACACTCCGTTCATTCAAAGACAACCGACACAAAAGGGGGAAACTGCAGGGAATTAATGGGACAAGCCGTGTAGTTTTCAGGACGAAAAAAAATGGATATCTATGCCACTAAACTCCTATAGCCACCGCCTCTCCCACTCAATATCACGCCGAGTAGACTTCATGTGCAAGAACGCCTCAAATTATGTGTTGCACATCTGTAGGATGGTTCGTGTGGCTAGTTTCACGGGTATTTAATCTCACACCGAAAACCTAATAAAATATCTATCCCCATAAGGTATGTTTAAACCATCTAAAATATTTACCAAGACAACCAGTGCCGAAAATTGGCAATAACGAAATAGCTAAAAGTTTGCTTTAGAGGGCGTCGCTCAACATCTCACCATAGGACTCATTTCGCTGGAACATTAAACATCAGCACAGAGCGTTCTTGTTTCCAGCCGGCCGATGACCATTCCAGGGAAGGGCTGAATAGTCTGCGCTGAAGTGCAACTCCGAGCTCTTAAAGACTCGCCTTATACCTGCTGAACCAGTTAGGTGGCCTAAGAAAGGAGTAGCGTTCTGGCAAAAAAACTAGCACCGTGTAATAAGGGACACGGCAGAACACTGACACAGGAGCATTTCCCGAAGTCGCCGGAGACGTGTTATTTTACGCTGTATAATAAAAGAAAGAGTCGCTGAAAAAATTCAACGCGAGCGAGACAAATGAAAAATAGAATTGCAAAACGAACTGGCGACTGGTAAAAGGCAAACCACGTCACTCGGAGTGTTGGCAGTTTCCTAGTGAGTCCCATAAAAGTAAACTATTATGCATGCAACGAAATGAAATAACTCCCGTATTTGAAAAGTTGAAGCGTGACAGATGAGGAAACTTTTTTTTTTAAAGAGTCACTCTTTGCAGCAGTAGGAACTGGCCAAGTAAAACCCAGCAGTACACATACCCACCGTCAGGCTTCAGATAAAACAACCTACGGGTACAAAATTACCAATATTCGATAACTTTCTCTAAACAGTAAGTACTGTTTTCATCAAACTGTCGAAGCTTTGACCTGCCATACAATCAAAGATCGTTGAAATCATCGCTTTATATGCGTTTCCATCCACTCGCCTAAAAGAGCTCTGTAGCGATAAAATATCAATTTAGAAAAGCGGCATACGGTGAGTAGACAAATTAACGAATATTAAATGTATAAAGCAATCCTAGTACAAATAGGAAACAACAGCATCGTCGACTGACACACCCACGTCGTTGGGAGCACTCTATTACGGGCCAATGTTATTTGTACAAACTCCCGCAACGAGGGACGGTAGTCCAGATAGGTGAACTTTCCTAAAAGCCCCAAAATGCACCCCGTTAAATGAAAGCCCGGCCTGAACCCACTCTTTCCTGCACACATGAACGTTTGGAGCAGCCTCATGGTCTGCGCAGGCACTGCTGTAGCTGGTGTCCAGGTCCATACATGAAACACGAAACCTCAGTGCACACAAGGCGCGGTCCTACCCGCCAGGAGTTCCACTCACCAGTGCCGTCAGTGCACTCGAACGCCGAGGGCCAGCTCCCACGCCGGGCGGCTCCTCTCGGCTCAGCCGCTCGCTGCAGAGGCCCGGCCCTGAACCTTCCCCCCTCAGTGCCCAGCCAGCATCTACTGCTCTCTCGGCAGGGCCTCCCCGACAGGCGGATTTGAAGTATCAGGTGCTCCAGTGTGAAGGAGTTATCAGCCAATCGGCTGCAAGCACCTGCCAGAAAGCCAGTGATTGCCCGATTGGCACTTTGTATCCTCTGGAAGTTTTCAGTGTTTCACAACCCGCACTCTGCCGTACACCTCACTACATGTCTGTGCTATTATCGTTGTCACACGTTGAACCCAACTTTCTATCACGATAGGTGACAAGACCATTGGCGGTATCTGTTCCCCTCACCCACCAGAAAACAGGCACGAATTATTTATGAATTTATTAAAACGATTAACAGGTTGATTTGCTTCCGCTCCAAAGCGCTGTTAAAGCACATAGGTTTGGGTTTGTACAGCGAATGTATTACGATGCCTACAAAAACGAACACGGACGGAGGAGATCAAGGAAGCTAAACTATCAATGTTACAAAGTACAACAGGCACACCTTTCCCGCTATTTCAAGTCTACATAATGCCAAACAATTCAGAATGTCTTAACATTTCCGAAATGGGATCACACAAAAACAGTACAAATATTTCTAGTTCCGTGCTCCAAAATCCTTAGGATAGCTCTGTGCAGAGAGAGGTAAAGTCAGACGTAAAGAGAGGCAGTGAGAGGGCGAGCGGTTGGGACAGAGAACTAGAAGAGACCGACGTCAAACAGTTCACCTTCTCAGGGGGGCCCTTGGAAGGTGGGGCCTTTGGCAACAGCCCACTTCGCCCGTGCCTCAAAACGTCAATGACGTGAGTAGGTTAATAGGGTGATATGTAGCTGAGAAGAACATATTTAAAGAGGGGTCGCAAAGTTTAGTTTTGCCCAGGGCGCAACCTGACCCAACGTCAGCTCTGCAATGGGTGATGTGCATTTGTGGATCACTTGGTAATGTGCCTCATCAGTGCCTTGATTCATGCAGTTCTAACAGTAAAAAAGATTACTGCCCGATTTAAAAAAAAATAAAAAAAATCAATATCACTTCAAAAAACGGTTAATTCCTTACGTTAAACAATTTAGAATAAGATTATTTAACACTGACATTTGATAGTTTCATATTCAGCATATCCATTATAATTTCACATTGTATCATACATCAAACAAAACTTCAAAGCATTTCTGTAATAAAACGTTACTTATCTGTAAATAGAGTCCTCCAACATGGTACCTTTCATAGATTCATATGTTTGAATCCCCCCCCCCCCCCATCAAGTTTGAGTCCCGCAGTAAATTTACAGGAACAGTATGGAATGGAAACAGCCTAAAAATGCCTTACAACAATCTCACTTTAGTAGCATAGTCACCTCATTGAAAAATAACCAGTCCAACCAATGAGATGAGAGTGCCCTGAACGCTACCATTCCCAGAGGCCATCCCACCTTAGATTTCCGGCACATGTGTGAAAAGAGAAAATAACTGAAGTAGCATGTAGGGAGAATCTGTGAATCTATGAAAGTTGCTAACGCCGGAGAACTGTAGTTACAGGTGAGTAAAAAAATATGTCTCCAGCATTGGATATTTCATAGATTCACAATTTATGTTTGAATCGGAAGAGCAAGCATCACGACAAATAATCAAATTAACAGTATAGAAGGTGGGAGAAAGGATCACCTTAATTGAATGGTCTACTACTTGATCTACTGCACCAAAGAAGTAGTGCTGAGTAAAGCTATGAACGTCTCCATATAGCTACATGGCAGATTTCCACAAGGGGTATTCACCCACAAAAAGCTGCTGAAGCTGCCATACATCTTGTAGATGGCGACGTAGATGTCCTTGCAAACGGTCATCACACTTTTTTGGGTGACAGTAGGGATGGCTCTCTGGATGTTCCTTGTTTTGATAATACATACCACTTTCATTGATCAGAGAATGTTACCAGCAATTGATCAGGCTTTCTGAATTCTTTAGTCCTGTTTAGATAGAATTTCAGGCATCTGCGCACATCGCGAGAGTGCAGAGCTCTGTCAGCTGCATCAGATGAATGATAAAGAAAAGCTTTGAATACAATTGCTTCCAGAGAGCGGGAATTTTGAAAAGCAACTACCTACTTGTCGTGTGGGAATCAGACCCTGTTAGGGGTCTAGTGTGTGCAGGACCTTTTCAGCCGTGAGGGGAACGGCTTTTCGAACTACATCACCCGGCATCCTAAGCCACAGACGCACGCCGGTGACGGCGCACGGCAGCGCCAGCATCAGTTAAAGCGGCTCCTCGCGCCCCGCAGCGCGGGACGCGCTTCCAGAGAGCGGGAATTTTGAAAAGCAACTACCTACTTGTCGTGTGGGAATCAGACCTGTTCACAATGTGAGCGAGTGATTCATGTATCCGTAACAGTTGTCTTACATTTTTAGACAATCTTTGAAGCAAGTGATTGTATCATCTATGCTACTCGTTGGTGTGGCTCACTTAGGAGAAGAAAAGAAAAGACAAATATTTTGCATACGAGGTAAGGCCGGATAACTGTCAATAAGTCTAAAAACTTATGTCTCCAACACCCAAAAGTGATGAAAAAAGAGTGAGAGGGAGTGTTGGTGCCTCACGGTAGCAACACCAAGGAGGGTTAAGCAGGATGGTACTCGCCTGCTACCTCAAGATCTCATCATCAGCTACCAACACTCCAAAAGCAAAAGATATGTGTAGGAAAAACAATAATTGACTGTACAAGTGCTAGGGTGTGTAATTAAAGAAAAAAGAACTGTGCTATAATATGTGCACCATATTAAACCCCATAATGATATACAAATTTGAGCTAGATCACACTGGCTTGCGTTTTTTATTCTAGGCTGCGTGATTGCTCATATTAAAATGCCGACATGTTTCATTGCCTTCTGGGTAAACTCACGGCAACTTCTTCAGGGCGTGGGGTCTTTTCATTTCACCCTGCACCTCTGTTTGTCAATTAAAAGCAATTCTGTTGGAGACAAAAAATAAATAAACAAAACAACACAGGACAGACTTGGTTGGCAACCGGTTTACCACGGGACTGATACCCTATGTATTGCATTCCGAATCACACCATATCATATTTACCGGGATATTGCCCACCATGGGCATACCTTTACCCTTGAGTCCTTGTGGCTGTGTGTACGCAATCAAGGCTTCCGCTATTCAACTCCAATCGTGAGTCTGTAATATATAATAACGATTGTGAGACTGCCAGTATCAGATGCCTACCCCTGGTGGTGTCATCGATAATTAATACTCATGTGACTCAGTTCTATTAGGTATCTACCCAACATCTGTGTCCTTCCTTAAATCTTCCTCATGCTTGGCATCCGGTTGGGTAAGCTATGTCCCCTTGCAATGACATGCCCTTTGTAAAGTTCCTACATAACCCATTCGCGTTAAAACCTAGCCTCCCGCTCCAACTGAGGTGGCCCAAGTTCCTGTCTCTTAATACCGAGTGCCCCAAATCAAATAACATGAATCGAGACTCACCGTAGAAGCGTCTGTAACTGGCGTTTACTCAGCCCAGCAACAACGCGGCTGTTGTGTTTCGCGGTTTAAGAACGTCATCACGTTCACCACGTGACCTGACTGCAAAGGTCCCGGTCTCATCAGGGAATTCACGTAGTGAAAAAGAGGCTGCCATGTTGGAGTGGTGGGTTCCTTACTGTGCCACCCCCCGTTAACTAGCAAAGGTTTACTACTGCATATGTTTTCTACACCCAACTGGTGGATAATGTCGAATTTGGAGGTAAATCGACCCATTTGTAACATTCAAAGCCCGCACCAAGGTCTTTCCATAAATACCCCTTCAAATGCGTTGTAATTTGTTGTTTTTGGTTTTCTGTTGGAAAATGACCAAGTGGTTGATGGAAATACATTGCCGTGTACAGTCCCTTCTACAACAGTGAGAGGTGATACCTAAACTCTCATGTTCTCAAATGATGGCAGTGAGAATTGGGACAAGTTAAAATGCACTCTTTGGGTTAACTCATTACTGAATGTTTGGACCTGTAAGATGTATAGTTCCCAACTTTTTGCTGTCTGCGATCTGTAATAAACTAAATGCTGATGAACCTGTAATAGTGTAAGCAAAGGACTGAGCGATTCATGTGTTCACCTTATTCCATTCAATAAAGTCGTTCAATCCATTTTGATCCACACCCTCCTGGTAAATCCAACGTGCTTCCCTACTGTTCAATCTGGATTCCATGTTGAACTGATCGCCTGTAACCTTTTCCAACACTACCCAGCGCAAATCTTGGGGGGTATGTTTATGGGTCTGAAAATGTTGCACCAATTTAGTGCTCAATTTACCTGCGCGTAGCGTGCTAAGGTGTTCTTGTATCCTTGTTTTTACCTTCCTGGTGGTAAGGCCGATATAGTGAAGCTCACAGGGGCATGTTAGTCTATAGATGACATAAGACGTGTTACAGTTGCTAAATTTATTTAGAAACCAGATTTTTTTATTTACAAGGGTGACGCTTTTAGTAGGTGATGTAAATGCACACACAGAGCAATTACCACACGGGTAATGCCCCGGAGGGATGTTGGTCTCACGTGGACCTAATTTGGGTCTGGTATGAACCAGCCGATCTCGGATGTTCGCCGATCGTTTAAATGCGAAACGGGGTGGAGGCATTTGCATGTTGGTGGTACTTAGCAAATGCCAATGTCTGCGGATAATCTGCCTGATTTTGGTGGAGAGTGGCCCAAAGGTGGTGACCACTGGAATGCATTCACCTTTTTCCTTAGAGGTTTTTTCCAACAGGGCCGCCCGGGGCGTGTTATAGGCTCGTTTTTTTGCCTGTCTTATGACCTTTTTGGGATATGCTCGGTTTTCTAACTTGGTGGCCAATACATTGGATTGTTCAGAATATTCTTGTAAGGTGGAACAGTTGCGGCGATATCTTAAGAACTGTCCGACAGGCAAGTTGTCGCGGAGAGCTCTAGGGTGGTATGATCTATAATGCAGCAGGGAGTTTTTATCAGTTGATTTGTGATGCACCCTGGTCACGAGCTTGTTATCTTCAGCCTGAATATCAAGGTCCAGATATACTGCAGATGTTTTGCTCATCGCCCAGGTGAACTTTAAACAGCTATCTAGACCATTCAGCCAAGTTAGAAAGTCCCTTAGTCTCTCTTCCGTACCTTCCCATATGCACAGTACATCGTCTATATATCTCTTCCAGAGGACAATGTTCCTCTGGAAGAGATTGGTGTCAGAATGGATGTGGTACGCTTCAAACTGGCCTACATAAATGCAGGCCAGACTGGGGGCAAAAGTAGCCCCCATCGAAGTCCCAGACACCTGGAGGTATATCTGATCCTTGCATGAGAATAAATTTTGGGTCAATGCGATCTCTATGCATTGTAGGACAAAGGTTTGTGGACAGTCATAGAACCATTCAGAATCCCTCAGGGCACGCGCTGCTGCCACCAGCGTCGCCTCCTGAGGGATACTGGTGTACAACGACTCTATGTCTATAGTGACAAGGAATTGGTTTGCAGGATTGTATGAAACATTCTCCAATATTCTCAAAACGTCCGTGGTGTCCTGGACGTATGAGGGTTGGGTGATGACACATTCCCTTAAAAAGAAGTCTGCAAACTGTGATAGTGGTTCTAATAGTGATTGAATGCCAGAGACTATTGGACGTCCCGGGGGAGGCTGTTGTTTCTTATGGATTTTGGGTACAATGTAGAACGCCGGCATTCTCGGTTTCATGTTAATCAGAAATTCGGCTTCCCTGTATGTTACCCATTTCTTTTCTTTTGCCTCCGTCACCAATTGGATGATGGTCGCCTGCAGTTCATTGGTGGGGTCCCGCGCCAAAGGTCTGTAATTGCAGCGGTTCCCCAAAAGCCTAGCCACTTCAGTGTCGTAATCGATGGTATCCATCACTACCACCGCCCCGCCTTTATCGGCTGGCTTGATAGTGATAGTTTGGTTATTTTGTAGACTTTTCAATGCCTGCCTGTCGGGGATGTCAGTGGCACAAGATAGAGAAGAACAAGCCACTAACCTTACTCAGCAGCCAGCGGGGACGACTTCAAGCAGAAAGGCCCCCCTATTCTCCAGGACACACTTCCCCACAGCGTAATGGACACAACTTTGGGAAAGAGCACCCACGAGAACAGGGAAGTGAAAGCACTAAGGTGGTAGTGCTGAGGGTCTTGCTCTCGAGCAGGGGAATGCAGCAGTATAGGAACCTCCTAACAACGTCCTGCACAAATGACAAATGACAGAGGTTGGTTCATCTATCAGTGTTAGCGGTATTGCACTATACGAACCGCCCCCACGCTTAACCCTTCCGGTACTCACAGGTTTAGGTAGGAGTAGATGTACCTTCCTTGGTACTGTGTTCACCCCCTTGCTTAGGATACAAGTCATAAACAATAGTATTTCTGTACGTAATCCGTCTGCCTGTTAATATCACAGACAGCGGTTCGGAAATGATTCCCTGCGAGAATAAGTGTAATAATTCAGGGTGACGAGATACTTGTTACCTGTCACGGCGTGGTCTCGTATCTTCGACCTTGAGGCGGGTAGGAAAGCGTCCGCCCTCAAGGCACCATACTCACTCCAAGGCGGGAAGGAAAGCGTCCGCGCTCGGAGCTCCTCAGTATAGTCACGGGATCCGCGGAGTCAGGAATGGCGCACCACGGCGTCCGGCGTGTAGGAAGGCGTCCGCTCTTAAGGCAGAAGACTTACTCCGAGGCGGGAAGGAAAGCGTCCGCCCTCGGAGCTCCAATATGTGGTCTCGGGTTCCTCTGGGTCAGGGATGGCGCGCGAGGGCGCCCGGCAGGTTTAAAGGGACGGAAACTCCAAGCTGGAAGGCAAGCGTCCGAGAGTTTCCAGCTTGACGGGATTTCAGGATTTAGAATACGCGAGGGGGACTGGAAATGTTCCCTCGCCGTTGGCTTCCATGAATGATTGTCAAGCACCGTTTCCTCACTGAGGCGGTGCTTATATAGGGTAGGCCGTTCCCCCTCGTGAGCTGAGTTTACGTAAGTCCTGCCCCGTTGCCTCCTGGGAGTTGTAGTCCCTTCGGTTCTCGGACTGCCTACCTCGTCTCCCACAGCTGCCTGAGGGCTTGCGGGGGTGTGTGCGGCCAGGCCCATGCCCGCTACAGCCGATGACCGTCACAGAGCCCCCCGTAAGGACCGTCGTCTCGGCGGTTGGCCGGGCTTCCCCGGATTGTTCTTATGAAAGAGGTCCAAGAGTTCGGGGCAGTGGAGATTTTGCAATGGTTCCCAGGTTCTATCTTCCACTCCATACCCTTTCCATTCAACTAAGTACTGAACCTTTCCCCTAACCAGTCTGGAATCTAACAGTTGCTGGACCTCATATTCCTCCTGACCTTCTACATCTATGGGAAGGGGCCGATCAGGTAATCTCATGTACGCTGGACATGGTTGGAGCAGGGATACGTGGAATACAGGGTGTATGCGCCATGCCGGGGGTAATGTCAGCTTCATGGTGACGGGGTTGATAATTCTCTCGATACTGTAGGGACCGATGTACCTGGGTTTCAATTTTCCCGCCCCTTGAGGTGTAAATGTTTTGTGGCTAGCCATACTTTGTCTCCCACCTGATAATCGGGTTCTTTGGTTCTTTTCTCATCAGCGTACCTTTTTTGTGCTGTCTGGGCTGTCAGCAGGTGTTGTTTTGCATCCAATAGGACCGCCCTAAGATGAGCATGATGCTCCTGTATGCTTGGAAGTTTAGTGTCTACTGGCCACTCAAAAGGGAGCATGTTAGGATGGTGTCCGTTTAGACAAAAGAAGGGGGAGCATCCCAAGGTAGCATGGTCCGCGTTATTATAGACGAACTCTGCCATCCACAACAACGTGACCCAATCCGTGGTGTTCTGGATAGCAAAGCATCGTAGGTACTGCTCCAACGTCTGGTTCAGCCTTTCGGTTTTTCCATCCGTTTGTGGGTGGTAGCTGGATGATAGGCGAGCGTCGATCCCCATTGTCTTGCATAAGGCCTTCCAGAAGTGGGAGGTGAACTGTGTTCCCCGGTCCGTAATAAAAACACTGGGTATTCCGTGGGCTCTCACAACGTGTTGTAAGACTAGCTGGGCTAGTTCTGAGGACGAGGGAAGCCCTTTCACTGGTATAAAGTGACCCATTTTCGTTAAGTGATCCACTATTACCAGGATTGTTGTGTATTCCTGATAGGGGGGCATCTCTACTATAAAATCCATGGACACTGTATGCCAAGGTCTAGGAGGGATAGGTATTGGCCTGAGTAGTCCTGTGGGTTTGGAGTGTTTAGCTTTCCCTTGTGCACATACACTACAACTTGTCACGTAGTTCCGGACGTCTTCTTTCACTGATGGCCACCAGAACGAACGTTCGACGCAGGCCGTCGTTTTGTGAATCCCCAAGTGCCCTCCTAAGAAAGAATCGTGGGCCCATCTCAGGACTTGGGCTTGCAGGTCAGGGAGGGGCACGTACAATGCTTGGAAATGGTATGCCAACCCATTCTCCAAGGTTCTATGGTCTGGGTCCTCATCTAGTCAGGTTTGCACGTCCATCCCTTCTGTGGCGGTCTTGACTTCTGCCACGAAGTCTCGTGAGGTTATGAGAGCTATGGATTTGTCATGAAACACCGTTTCTTCAAGAATAAACGGACTGTCTGTCGGCGGTTCCTCTTCTGTGGTCAGACTTCGGGAGAGTGCATCAGCTTTCCCATTCTGGGGTCCCGGGCGGTACTTGATTACGAAGTCGTATTCTGCGAAGAAAAGGGTCCATCGTAATTGGCGCGGTGTAAGGGCCTTAGCAGTTTTTAGAAATAGGAGATTGCGATGATCCGTGTAAATTTCAACGGTATGTTGGGCTCCCATAAGATAGTGTCTCCATTCTTCGCATGCCCTTTTTATGGCCAGCAGTTCTTTATCAGTTACTGAGTAATTTATTTCACTGGGTGCAAGTTTCTTGGAGAAGTATGCCACGGGGTGTATTTGTCCTGTTGTTGGATGTCTTTGTGGCAGTACTCCTCCCAAGGCGTACTGTGAGGCATCTGTTTCCACTATAAAAGGGAGGTGGGTGTCCGGGTGTCGAAGGATGGGAGCTCGTGTAAATTTGGATTTTAACAACTGGAAGGCACTTTCCGCTTCTTCTCCCCACACAAACGGTACGCCTTTTCTTAATAGAGAGGAGATGGGATGTATTATCTTTGAAAAGTCCTTGATAAACCTCCTATAATAGTTTGCGAAACCTAAGAAACTCTGGATGGATTTCACATGTTGCGGGGTTTTCCAATGAGTGATGGCCTCGATCTTTCCGGTTTCCATCTGAAATCCCTGAGCGGTGATTATGTATCCCAAAAATGCTACCTCCTGGACATTGAAGAGACACTTCTCCAGTTTTGCATATAGATTATGTTGTTGGAGTCTACTTAGGACCTCTTTGACGTGCTTGACATGTTCTCGGGGACAGGAAGAATAGATGAGGATGTCGTCTATATACACTACGCAGGTAGTGTCAAGCAACCCCCTTAGTACCTCATCCATGAAGTATTGGAATGCCGCCGGGGCGTTGCATAGCCCAAAGGGCATCACTCGGTACTCAAAAAGTCCGAATTTAGTCCGGAATGCGGTCTTCCACTCATCCCCGCTTTTGACCCGTACCAGATGATATGCTCCTCTGAGGTCTAATTTCGTGAAGTAACGGGCTCCTTTAAGTTGGTCCAGAAGAACGGGTATCAATGGTAGGGGATACCTATTTTTTACGGTGATGCTGTTTATCGCTCGATAGTCAATGCAGGGTCGGAGCTCGTCACAATCTTTCTTCGGTATGAAGAAAAGAGGGGACGACGCCGGTGACGAGGAGGGAGCGATAAATCCGGAAGCCAGGTTTTCTTCAATATAATTCTTTAGGTACAAGGTCTCGGTTTCCGTCAAAGCGTAAACCCTACTGCAGGGGATGTTGGCTCCAGGTGTTAATTCGATACAGCAATCGTACTCACGATGCGGAGGAAGCCGCGTTGCTTTTTGTTTATCGAATAGAGATCTGTACTCTTCGTACTCTTCAGGTAAGATGCTGTTACTGCTGCGGTTTTCTTGTGCACATGCAACCGCCAAGAGACTGGCTTGCGTGTCCATGGGCTTTATGGAAGGTGTTGTCTGTTGATAGCACGTCTGTTGGCAATAATGGGAGGTCAAAGTCACTGTACGTGTCGCCCAGCTAATAACAGGATCGTGGAGCGTAAGCCACGGCATGCCAAGGATGAGTCTAAATTGTGGTGCATCGATGAGATCGAATTGTATATGCTCATAGTGCTCTGTGTTGACTCTCATTAATAACGGAAGTGTATGTGAGGTGACGGGTCCTGAGGTTAAAGCAGATCCATCCACCGCGTTCACATACTCAGGTTTTATCTTATTTTCACTCTGAACACCGATGGTGGATGCATAACCCAGGTCCATATAATTCCCGATAGCACCCGAATCCAACAGTGCTGCTGTGTCCAGGGGTTTGTTTTGAGTCACCCACAACTCCACTCCTATACATAAATGAGCCACCGCCGGTTGTAGCGTGTTGGCAATGACATTAGAGACCTGTGTATGTTGACCGCCCGACCCATCGATCTCTTTCTGGTTCGGGCTACTCAGTTTTCCACCGCTTCTTGGGTTCCCACCACTGCTTGTGTCCGTGTGGTGACCCCACGTTCTGGGAGTTGGGCTCTGGCTCTGCATTCCCTAATGAAATGCCCTCCTTTCCCGCAATATAGGCACAGCTTCATTTTATGACGTTTTTCCTTTTCTTCCGTGGTGAGGGGACCTCGGATACCCCCGAGTTGCATGGGCTCTGTTCCATCCATTGTCTTGGGGTGTTCGTCTATGGTTTGTTTAGGTTTGGGGTACCATCCTCGAGCTTCTCCTCTGCCCTTGTCTCCCTTTCTGTCCAACAGGCGATGGTCTAATTGCACTGTAAGATCTATCAGTTCCTCACAGGTTTGCGGCAACTGCACCACTTGAGAGAGGACGTCTTTCAACTCCCCTCTCAACCCTTGGTAAAACAATGATGTTCTTTTCTCCTGGAGCCAGTCGGTTTCTACCACTAACCGGTTAAAGGTGGTTATGTAGGTCAGCAGGTCTTGAGATCCTTGACGAATGGTTAGTAGTTCCCGGTCCAGAGTTAGCATGTGCGACTTTCGGTCAAACAATTTCCTCATGGCGGTACAAAAGTCAGGAAAGGCATGCAGCATGGGGTCATTTCTCTCCATCAGAGGTATGGTCCAACTGGCAGCGTTTCCCCCCATATAAGACATCATAAACGCGTTTTTTGCTGCATCGGTCTGGAAGACTACGGGCTTGCATAAGAAATGGAGTCTGCATTGGTTTAGAAATGTCTCGAATTTCTTTGGGTCTCCGTAGAAACGCTCGGGTGGTGCCAGAGGGATACCTGTGTTTTGAATGACATGAACCATAGGGGCAGGGTCAGAAGCCATGGCAGGGACTGGAGGGACGGAAAAGAACCCACCTACTAGGGGGTTGGCAGTATCAGGGGGAGATGCCGTGTGTCCTGGAGGTGGTAAAGTGGCTTCTCTGATATATGAGCCCGCACCTGTACCCTTTCGGGACAATCCCGCCACCTCTCTGCGTAGGGTACCCATTTCCCTTCTTAAGTCCTGATTTTCAAATCGGGAGGTCTGAACCTCCTGCTGGAGAGCTGTGAGGCTATCCAGTAGGGAAGATAAAATCACATTGGTGTCCATCGTCCAGGCTAGTCGTCTAACTTGGGCTTGACAATCTGTCGGGGATGTCAGTGGCACAAGATAGAGAAGAACAAGCCACTAACCTTACTCAGCAGCCAGCGGGGACGACTTCAAGCAGAAAGGCCCCCCTATTCTCCAGGACACACTTCCCCACAGCGTAATGGACACAACTTTGGGAAAGAGCACCCACGAGAACAGGGAAGTGAAAGCACTAAGGTGGTAGTGCTGAGGGTCTTGCTCTCGAGCAGGGGAATGCAGCAGTATAGGCACCTCCTAACAACGTCCTGCACAAATGACAAATGACAGAGGTTGGTTCATCTATCAGTGTTAGCGGTATTGCACTATACGAACCCCCCCCACGCTTAACCCTTCCGGTACTCACAGGTTTAGGTAGGAGTAGATGTACCTTCCTTGGTACTGTGTTCACCCCCTTGCTTAGGATACAAGTCATAAACAATAGTATTTCTGTACGTAATCCGCCTGCCTGTTAATATCACAGACAGCGGTTCGGAAATGATTCCCTGCGAGAATAAGTGTAATAATTCAGGGTGACGAGATACTTGTTACCTGTCACGGCGTGGTCTCGTATCTTCGACCTTGAGGCGGGTAGGAAAGCGTCCGCCCTCAAGGCACCATACTCACTCCAAGGCGGGAAGGAAAGCGTCCGCGTTCGGAGCTCCTCAGTATAGTCACGGGATCCGCGGAGTCAGGAATGGCGCACCACGGCGTCCGGCGGGTAGGAAGGCGTCCGCTCTTAAGGCAGAAGACTTACTCCGAGGCGGGAAGGAAAGCGTCCGCCCTCGGAGCTCCAATATGTGGTCTCGGGTTCCTCTGGGTCAGGGATGGCGCGCTAGGGCGCCCGGCAGGTTTAAAGGGACGGAAACTCCAAGCTGGAAGGCAAGCGTCCGCGAGTTTCCAGCTTGACGGGATTTCAGGATTTAGAATACGCGAGGGGGACTGGAAGTGTTCCCTCGCCGTCGGCTTCCATGAATGATTGTCAAGCACCGTCTCCTCACTGAGGCGGTGCTTATATAGGGTAGGCCGTTCCCCCTCGTGAGCTGAGTTTACGTAAGTCCTGCCCCGTTGCCTCCTGGGAGTTGTAGTCCCTTCGGTTCTCGGACTGCCTACCTCGTCTCCCACAGCTGCCTGAGGGCTTGCGGGGGTGTGTGCGGCCAGGCCCATGCCCGCTACAGCCGATGACCGTCACACTGCCAGTCTCTGGAGCTCATATTGCTGTGGCCCACAGTGTGCATATTATGTTCAATCTGGCTGATATCCTGTAAGATCTTCTGTTCAAAGACCACAGTTTCAGGGCCTACTGCATTCCCGGGGGGACAAAACTGGGAAGGGCAGCGTAAGTTTGTGGAGAAATTAGATACATTCTCTTTTTCCTTCCCTTCAAAAAACTTCTTAAGTTTGATCTTCCTCATGAGACCGTAGAGTTCTGCCCGGAGTTGAAACCCATCATGCCGGGGGGTGGGGACAAACCCCAACCCTTTGTTAAGTACTTCAATTTCCATATCTGTGAGTGGATGTTTAGAGAGGTTGACCACTATATTGTTATCATTCACGGAACCTCCTGAGGCACAGCCGGGAGCAGTTAGTATCTTGCGCAGCTTTGCATTTTAAAATTGTATTTCTGTACTTTTAAACTTGCACCCACCTTCACTTCCTGTCACACGTGCACAGTGTGCAGGCACCCTTCTACATCCAAAACGAGCGCTGGAAACGGCCGAAATCGCCGATCCACTTCTCCCGCCATTGTCCTCGTTGCTTCAGGGACACGCCCACTTCGAGGCCATGCCCCCTGCAAGCCCTACAAATAGCGCGCTGATTACTAGCGCGGCAGATCACTCACGGAACCTCCTGAGGCACAGCCGGGAGCAGTTAGTATCTTGCGCAGCTTTGCATTTTAAAATTGTATTTCTGTACTTTTAAACTTGCACCCACCTTCACTTCCTGTCACACGTGCACAGTGTGCAGGCACCCTTCTACATCCAAAACGAGCGCTGGAAACGGCCGAAATCGCCGATCCACTTCTCCCGTCATTGTCCTCGTTGCTTCAGGGACACGCCCACTTCGAGGCCACGCCCCCTGCAAGCCCTACAAATAGCGCGCTGATTACTAGCGCGGCAGATCACTCACGGAACCTCCTGAGGCACAGCCGGGAGCAGTTAGTATCTTGCGCAGCTTTGCATTTTAAAATTGTATTTCTGTACTTTTAAACTTGCACCCACCTTCACTTCCTGTCACACGTGCACAGTGTGCAGGCACCCTTCTACATCCAAAACGAGCGCTGGAAACGGCCGAAATCGCCGATCCACTTCTCCCGCCATTGTCCTCGTTGCTTCAGGGACACGCCCACTTCGAGGCCACGCCCCCTCACTTTATACATGTGTATCTACCGGAAGCGCAGCGGACGAGCGCAGCGGGCGCGCCGACCTTAAGGCAAGCTCGTCTGCGCTCGTCCGCGATCATGACGCGACCGGGGCCGGTTCCCCTGCCCGATTCACCAGCACTACCCCCACAATCCATTCTCGGACCATGTTGCTGTCCCTGAGACCCTCTCCTTGTTCTACCTGCCTCTGGTCTATCCCGGACGCCCAGAGCCACGTCTATGTATGTAAAACCTGCCAGTTCTTACTACCCTCTCTGGACTCAACTCTTGGCCCGGCCCTCGCTCGGTGCTCTGCCTCCTCTTTTGGAGCCGACCCTTCTCTCGCCCTCAGAGCGGCACTGATTAACTGCAGGTCTCTGAACAAACATGCTATCGACATATGGCAGTCCCTCCAGGACAACAACTGGGATCTGCTTTTCTTAACTGAAACCTGGCTGAATGAGACCACTAACCCCACCATTACTCTTGCCTTACCGGACGGCTACAGCATCGCCTGCGCCAATAGATCTAACGGTAAACAGGGGGGTGGAGTTGCTTTCATCCATAAATCCAAATGGACGGCTTCCTTCCCTACTTATGACCCTATTGACTGCATAGAGGGTCTACCTTTTACTATCCATTTTTCCTCGTCCACCTCCTGCTCTGGAATACTTATCTACCGCCCTCCCCATTCCAACCTCTCCTACCTGCCGGCCTTGACGGATTACATCATTCAGCTTAGTACTCGCTACACCAACTTCACTGCTCTAGGAGATTTTAACCTTCACGTAAACGATGAATCATGTTCGCACAGCAATAATTTTATTTCTACACTGGCGACCTGCAATCTAGAGCAAAAAATAGATTCCCCCACTCACAAAGCGGGACATACCCGTGACCTGATTTGTTCCAACCTACCCAGCATTCTGGTAGCCTCTCCCATCCCGGTCATTTGGTCAGACCACTTTCTTATCCCTTTTGAGATCGTCATCTCCCGCTCTATCAGACCTACCGTCGCCCCCAAAGTATCAGGCAGAAACTGGAGTCGTATCACCCTTGAAGCGCTCCAGGAACACCAAAATAATTTTCTTCCCTCCCCATCATCTGATCCGGATGATGGTATTGACCAATTCGACGCCTGGATTGGCCAAGCCCTAGAGGCTATGGCCCCTCTCAAACCCATCAAAACCTACCGGGCCACACCATCCGCACCCTGGTACTCCGACATGCTTCGCCAGAAAAAGGCATCATGCAAAGCCCTCGAACGCTCCTGGAGGCAGAACTACTCCCTTGACAGTAAAATCACCTACAAAACAGCTCTCAAAGAATACCGCAGATTGATTGAGGATCATAAAAGGGACTTCCTGGCTTCCAGAATTAAACATGCCAGTAACGGCGCCAGGGAGATTTTCAACATAGTCAGATCCTTCACGGACCCCAGCGCTCTGACTCGCACCCTTCCAGCCTCCCAGTCTCTGTGTGATAAACTTTCACAATTCTTTGAGGAAAAAATTCAGGCTATTTACTCCTCCTTTCCCATCACCAATAGTGAAGGGTCGGTTGAGGATTCTACCACGTACCCGCTTCAGTCACCCTCATTGCTCGAATTTGCTGAAATCTCTGAGGCTGACACACTGGTAGAATTACTCAATTGTAAATCTGGCTCCCCCAAGGACCCTTTGCCAGCCAAACAATATAAAAAACTGGCACCCCTGCTCAATCCATTCCTTAACCACATCTGGAACAATTCCATGAGAACAGGTATTTTTCCCGCAAAATGGAAACATGCGTCCCTAGTCCCCATCCTCAAGAAGCCTGATCTTGACCCAGATAACCCTAGTATCTACAGGCCCATCTCTCTCCTGCCTGCCCCGGCTAAGATTCTGGAAAAACTGGTGCACGCCCAGCTTGCTAACTACATCGAATCCCATGGGCTCCTGCATGACTCTCAGCACGGCTTTCGGTCGGTCCACAGCACGGAGTCGGCCCTTGTCGAAATGGCTGACTCTGTGAGATGGACGCTGGATCGAGGATCGAGGGCGGTGTTAGTGCTGCTGGATCTCTCAGCAGCATTTGACACCGTCTCTCATAAGATCCTGCTGAGAAGGCTGAGAGACCTAGGCCTCGGCGGTACAGTGTTGAGATGGCTCTCTTCCTACCTGGATGACCGTACTCAGCAGGTATACACCCCTCCCTATACCTCCACCGCTAGACCACTAAAATGGGGAGTTCCTCAGGGCTCCTCCCTGAGCCCGCTTTTGTTTAATGTTTACTTCTCCCCCTTGGTTAAACTGATTGCGCAAACTGGGATTAAATCCACCTCCTACGCTGATGACATTCAGTTACTCTTCACTTTTGATACCCCCACTGCCTCTGCCTTCGACCCATTGAAAAACTGTCTAAGAGACATCTCTAGCTGGATGGACTCCAATTCCCTCCGACTTAATGCTGGAAAGACAGAGATTCTGTTTTTTAATTCATCATCCCCTCTTGATTCCAATTTATGGTGGCCGAATGATCTCAGCCATGCCCCCACGCCTAAAGACTCGGTGAGAAACCTGGGAGTGCGCTGGGATAATCATCTCAGTTTCAACGCCCAGGTTCAAACAGTAGCTGCATCCTGCTTTGCTAAGATCAAGACAATTAGACGGCTCATCAACTACCTACCGATGGACTGCCGTAAGACTGTGGTACAAGCCCTGATAATATCTCACCTGGACTACGCCAACGCACTATACCTTGGCATCACAGCAGGCCTATGCCACAAGCTACAGACTGTCCAGAATGCTGCTGCTCGGCTGGTGGAGAGAATTCCTGCCAGACATCACATCTCCCCACACCTCCGCAAACTCCACTGGCTCCCCATTTCCAAGAGATGTATTTTTAAGGCCATGACCTTGGCTTTCCGGGCCTCCAAGGGCAAAGGCTCGGCCCATCTAAGAAGCACTCTGAAACCTTATGTCAACATCAGGACACTACGCTCAAATTCCCTACTTCTACTGGAAACCCCCAGATTTAAACGTACTCGCACCGGAGGGAAAACATTCGAGGTCTGTGCCACTCGGTGTTGGAATAACCTCCCGGTTGCATTACGATCCTGCCAAGCCAAATTAGCATTCCGAAAGTCCCTGAAAACACATCTCTTCCTCATATAATGCCCCACCGGTGCCTAGCTTCTAGTTCCTTGATTTATCAGCGCCGGGACGCCCCGTTGGGGCAGCTGTTGCGCTCTACAAAATACACAAATAAATAAATAAATGTTTAGAGAGGTTGACCACTATATTGTTATCATTTACAGTTAGAGGGGTGTTCTGCCTCTGCTGCGTGTGATCCTCGGGGAGAAGGATTGCCAAGTTGAGTTCGGGTTCTGGCGAGCCCGACCCCTTCCCCGGCCTCTGTAATTGGTCCCCCTTTGATCTGCAGTGTTGTGAGTCTGTTGGCCTAAAAAAACCCTAAACATTGCTCCCAAATCCTCGTTAGTTCTGTCCTGGGGATTGAATCTAACCTTTTGGTTAGAAGTAGATGCTTGGGCAATAGTCTCATCATCTTCACTGCTTGTATTATCAAATGTCCAATTGTTAGGTGTCCTTCTACCCTGTTGACGACCTCCTCTCCCACCAGGTGGAAACATGGGTTGTGGTTGAGACTGCTGGTAATACTGGTCTTCAACGTAGGGAAAAGCCCATTCATGGCTAAATCTCTCTAAATTGCGCTTGAGCCCTTTTATCTTTTGATTGACCATGTATGCTTGATATTCACTAAGGTCATTTTGAATTCTAGCTAGTTGTTCTTTCGTATCAGTGATGGTGGTGTCTGCCTTAAGAGTTTCCTCTATCTCCAGGATTTCTTTTAGGAGTTCATCACTGAGCCTCTTAGCTGTATTAATTATCAAGACTAGCCAATCCCGGGTGCACTTGTTCGCTATGTAGCTCCAGTCCACCCGGAATCTCTTGTCTTCTAAAAAGATCTTAGGCTCAATGCGTACTAGGAGACTGGCAGGCGCCGCGCCTGCCCTGAGGTATTCAGTCACGAGCGCTCCGTGGAGTGCAATTCTTATTTGTCGTTTCCTAGTGTTAGACAGTTTTTCCCATTCATCCCGGGCTGAGGTTGTCCCATTGAGAGGAGCATTGGGTAGGAGGGAGGGGCCTGATAATATTGATGCTATGTGTTCATCAGTGAAGGCTAAACAAAACTTGTCCATCCTCCCACCGTTATGGACCGGGTTAATGATGTATTAGCTAGTGGGAAAAAGGGAGTGTATTCTGTTATGCAATTAAAGTCTACCAACAGGTGACCAACCAAGTGAAAATGCTCTGTGTTGTACCTCGTATACAAATGAAAATCTAAAAAAGCTCTCACGGCTAAGCTGCCGTTCTCAAGACCAATCTGCAATAAGGAGCTAAAGGGGCAGAGAACAAGTCGTCCCCCACTCAATGAACTGTATACAAAAAGACCTGTTCACAATGTGAGCGAGTGATTCATGTATCCGTAACAGTTGTCTTACATTTTTAGACAATCTTTGAAGCAAGTGATTGTATCATCTATGCTACTCGTTGGTGTGGCTCACTTAGGAGAAGAAAAGAAAAGACAAATATTTTTCATACGAGGTAAGGCAGGATAACTGTCAATAAGTCTAAAAACTTATGTCTCCAACACCCAAAAGTGATGAAAAAAGAGTGAGAGGGAGTGTTGGTGCCTCACGGTAGCAACACCAAGGAGGGTTAAGCAGGATGGTACTCGCCTGCTACCTCAAGATCTCATCATCAGCTACCAACACTCCAAAAGCAAAAGATATGTGTAGGAAAAACAATAATTGACTGTACAAGTGCTAGGGTGTGTAATTAAAGAAAAAAGAACTGTGCTATAATATGTGCACCATATTAAACCCCATAATGATATACAAATTTGAGCTAGATCACACTGGCTTGCGTTTTTTATTCTAGGCTGCGTGATTGCTCATATTAAAATGCCGACATGTTTCATTGCCTTCTGGGTAAACTCACGGCAACTTCTTCAGGGCGTGGGGTCTTTTCATTTCACCCTGCACCTCTGTTTGTCAATTAAAAGCAATTCTGTTGGAGACAAAAAATAAATAAACAAAACAACACAGGACAGACTTGGTTGGCAACCGGTTTACCACGGGACTGATACCCTATGTATTGCATTCCGAATCACACCATATCATATTTACCGGGATATTGCCCACCATGGGCATACCTTTACCCTTGAGTCCTTGTGGCTGTGTGTACGCAATCAAGGCTTCCGCTATTCAACTCCAATCGTGAGTCTGTAATATATAATAACGATTGTGAGACTGCCAGTATCAGATGCCTACCCCTGGTGGTGTCATCGATAATTAATACTCATGTGACTCAGTTCTATTAGGTATCTACCCAACATCTGTGTCCTTCCTTAAATCTTCCTCATGCTTGGCATCCGGTTGGGTAAGCTATGTCCTCGAGCCTATAACACGACCCGGGCGGCCCTGTTGGAAAAAACCTCTAAGGAAAAAGGTGAATGCATTCCAGTGGTCACCACCTTTGGGCCACTCTCCACCAAAATCAGGCAGATTATCCGCAGACATTGGCATTTGCTAAGTACCACCAACATGCAAATGCCTCCACCCCGTTTCGCATTTAAACGATCGGCGAACATCCGAGATCGGCTGGTTCATACCAGACCCAAATTAAGTCCACGTGAGACCAACATCCCTCCGGGGCATTACCCGTGTGGTAATTGCTCTGTGTGTGCATTTACATCACCTACTAAAAGCGTCACCCTTGTAAATAAAAAAATCTGGTTTCTAAATAAATTTAGCAACTGTAACACATCTTATGTCATCTATAGACTAACATGCCCCTGTGAGCTTCACTATATCGGCCTTACCACCAGGAAGGTAAAAACAAGGATACAAGAACACCTTAGCACGCTACGCGCAGGTAAATTGAGCACTAAATTGGTGCAACATTTTCAGACCCATAAACATAACCCCCAAGATTTGCGCTGGGTAGTGTTGGAAAAGGTTACAGGCGATCAGTTCAACATGGAATCCAGATTGAACAGTAGGGAAGCACGTTGGATTTACCAGGAGGGTGTGGATCAAAATGGATTGAACGACTTTATTGAATGGAATAAGGTGAACACATGAATCGCTCAGTCCTTTGCTTACACTATTACAGGTTCATCAGCATTTAGTTTATTACAGATCGCAGACAGCAAAAAGTTGGCAACTATACATCTTACAGGTCCAAACATTCAGTAATGAGTTAACCCAAAGAGTGCATTTTAACTTGTCCCAATTCTCACTGCCATCATTTGAGAACATGAGAGTTTAGGTATCACCTCTCACTGTTGTAGAAGGGACTGTACACGGCAATGTATTTCCATCAACCACGTGGTCATTTTCCAACAGAAAACCAAAAACAACAAATTACAACGCATTTGAAGGGGTATTTATGGAAAGACCTTGGTGCGGGCTTTGAATGTTACAAATGGGTCGATTTACCTCCAAATTCGACATTATCCACCAGTTGGGTGTAGAAAACATATGCAGTAGTAAACCTTTGCTAGTTAACGGGGGGTGGCACAGTAAGGAACCCACCACTCCAACATGGCAGCCTCTTTTTCACTACGTGAATTCCCTGATGAGACCGGGACCTTTGCAGTCAGGTCACATGGTGAACGTGATGACGTTCTTAAACCGCAAAACACAACAGCCGCGTTGTTGCTGGGCTGAGTAAACGCCAGTTACAGACGCTTCTACGGTGAGTCTCGATTCATGTTATTTGATTTGGGGCACTCGGTATTAAGAGACAGGAACTTGGGCCACCTCAGTTGGAGCGGGAGGCTAGGTTTTAACGCGAATGGGTTATGTAGGAACTTTACAAAGGGCATGTCATTGCAAGGGGACATAGCTTACCCAACCGGATGCCAAGCATGAGGAAGATTTAAGGAAGGACACAGATGTTGGGTAGATACCTAATAGAACTGAGTCACATGAGTATTAATTATCGATGACACCACCAGGGGTAGGCATCTGATACTGGCAGTCTCACAATCATTATTATATATTACAGACTCACGATTGGAGTTGAATAGCGGAAGCCTTGATTGCGTACACACAGCCACAAGGACTCAAGGGTAAAGGTATGCCCATGGTGGGCAATATCCCGGTAAATATGATATGGTGTGATTCGGAATGCAATACATAGGGTATCAGTCCCGTGGTAAACCGGTTGCCAACCAAGTCTGTCCTGTGTTGTTTTGTTTATTTATTTTTTGTCTCCAACAGAATTGCTTTTAATTGACAAACAGAGGTGCAGGGTGAAATGAAAAGACCCCACGCCCTGAAGAAGTTGCCGTGAGTTTACCCAGAAGGCAATGAAACATGTCGGCATTTTAATATGAGCAATCACGCAGCCTAGAATAAAAAACGCAAGCCAGTGTGATCTAGCTCAAATTTGTATATCATTATGGGGTTTAATATGGTGCACATATTATAGCACAGTTCTTTTTTCTTTAATTACACACCCTAGCACTTGTACAGTCAATTATTGTTTTTCCTACACATATCTTTTGCTTTTGGAGTGTTGGTAGCTGATGATGAGATCTTGAGGTAGCAGGCGAGTACCATCCTGCTTAACCCTCCTTGGTGTTGCTACCGTGAGGCACCAACACTCCCTCTCACTCTTTTTTCATCACTTTTGGGTGTTGGAGACATAAGTTTTTAGACTTATTGACAGTTATCCGGCCTTACCTCGTATGCAAAATATTTGTCTTTTCTTTTCTTCTCCTAAGTGAGCCACACCAACGAGTAGCATAGATGATACAATCACTTGCTTCAAAGATTGTCTAAAAATGTAAGACAACTGTTACGGATACATGAATCACTCGCTCACATTGTGAACAGGTCTTTTTGTATACAGTTCATTGAGTGGGGGACGACCTGTTCTCTGCCCCTTTAGCTCCTTATTGCAGATTGGTGTGGGAATCAGACCCTGTTAGGGGTCTAGTGTGTGCAGGACCTTTTCCGCCGTGAGGGGAACAGCTTTTCGAACTACATCACCCGGCATCCTAAGCCCCAGACGCACGCCAGTGACGGCGCACGGCAGCGCCAGCATCAGTTAAAGCGTCTCCTCGCGCCCCGCAGCGCGGGACGCGCTTCCAGGGAGCGGGAATTTTGAAAAGCAACTACCTACTTGTCGTGTGGGAATCAGACCCTGTTAGGGGTCTAGTGTGTGCAGGACCTTTTCCGCCGTGAGGGGAACGGCTTTTCGAACTACATCACCCGGCATCCTAAGCCCCAGACGCACGCCGGTGACGGCGCACGGCAGCGCCAGCATCAGTTAAAGCGGCTCCTCGCGCCCCGCAGCGCGGAAAGCGCCCGGGCAAAGCCCGGGCCAAGGGCGGGCCCGTCCTTGCCCGTCACTGACAGGATCTGGCTGGGCTGGGTCACCCCCCCAACGACGTATTGCTGCCTAAGAACACAAGGTACTGACGTGCTCATTGCTTGCGGGATAGCGCTAGGTGTGCATTTCCCGTGCTGTTTAGGCGTTAGGGTCTTTTCTTGCTAATTTATTAGGTTCTGCGCAGCCTACTTCCCGCGTGCTGACATTCATCGGGAGCTTTTGGTGTAGTATTGTGCCTGCCGTGAGGGGAACGGCTCCTCAATAATTTGTTTTCCCAACGCCTTAAGGCCAGGGCGCCTGGCGATAGCGCCATCAGCCAGTGCCGGGGAGAGGATACAAGTGCACCGGGTCACCCGCCAAGGCCAAGGGCGGGCCCGTCTTAGATTGGCAAAGGCCGGGACGGGCCATCCCTCCTCTGTTTAATTTGGAGCTTGTCTGATTCGTAAGCACACTGTATCTAAACTTATCTAATTGATTTGCCGGCTTTACTATGCCCCCCAAAGTCGTTGGAGGTAGAGGGGCCAACGCTCATCTCACAGGAACTATGGACCAGTTTATTACTAAGGTAAACTGTGTCATTGACCGAGAGATTACGCTGTTGGAACGCAGAGTTTCACAGGACCTTGCGGTGGGTTATATTGCTAATGCGCAGTCCCCTGTCTATCAAGCCCCAAATGGTGATGCTGCTGCATGTTTACGTCTAGATTTTCCGACCACAGATTTCACACCCAGTGGAAAAACTGCTGTTTCTTTGGGGGAACAGTCCATGGTTTCAGACTCTTTGTTGATATCTCCTTGTTTGCTGCCGTTTGCTTCCAGCTTAGTGCCAGAGCCTAGCACCAGGCAATTGCGAGAGAGGAACCCTGGCGCTATTTCTAAAAACAAGCAAGAGCCCCCTACTAACAATGGTGGGAAAAGTAAGACTGGCAGAAAGAAACAGAAAGCTGTGAGCCATACTAGAAATTCTGGAATGCCCCCTCCTTTACAGGAGAAGCCCGCTATGTTTGTCATAGCAAACAAAGTTGCACCTTTAGACTATCTATCATCTACCAGAATGGTACATCAGGTTGTAAGCGGGGGGGACTAGTGAAGATGATAAGGCTGAGGGAATGGCCCCTGAGATGCTCAATATTTATGACACAATTAGGCTTCTCCTTCGTCCTATGGAGGATAGAATATCTAAGATTGAGCAACATTTATCAAGGATTGAGCAAGGTCTCGGGGGAATTGCTGATTTTTTAAAGTACGTTCCCCACCCTAGGGCTTCTAAATTACTGGATACTGCCAGAGTAGAAAATGCCCCGGCTTTTTTAAAAGATCCCCCAACACTGCCTATAGATCATCAGGCCCCAACCGAAGTTAATAAGGGTACAGCTGTGCCTCCTGCCATTAAACCTTCCCAGCATAATATATCCCAGCCTAAGGAGGACGGGAGGATCACTTCTCCCCAGATTCTCAGGGGGGAAAATATCCCAAATTTGCCTCCGGAGGTTTCTCCTTTTGTGGTAATCTTAACAGGGGTCCCCGAATTGGGCAAGCATGAAGTCGAATCTCCTACAACTTTAAAGAATAGGATTGTGCATTGGCTCAACAAAAATAGACCATTGCCAATGCACACAGTGTGCAAGATACTCATGGTTAGGAGGGTCCCATGGGTAGGTCACTTGGCTAAAAACATAAGGGGGGATTGCGTTTTAATCAACTTTAATGACCCCAAAATAGTTGAGTATATCTGCAACTGGAGACACTCTAGTTCAGGAACATCTATTCGTTCTCTTCCTCTGACCTATTTCTATCCCCCTGGTCACTTTACTCCATTAATGGATGGGTGGACATTGGTACAGCGGAATGGGAGGGGATTACCGCAAGGGGGCTGGCTAAGACCCATACCACCTCTAGATTCTATCTCCACCCAAAATCGATTTAGCAGTTTGGAGGCTGTCGACTGACTCCTGGGTAGAGGGGGAGCATCAATTAGTCCTTTGCCCCCCCTAGGTTGCTGTACCTCTGGTTCTACAACACCACTAAAAACTTCGGGTCTAGAACTATCCACCCCCGTCATATCAACACAGAGGGTTATTAATAACACTGATCTATATTTGGATCATTCCCCAAGTGTTCCAATTCCCCGTGATGGTTCTCCTAGCCACCTTAAGCTTGCTTCGTGGAATGTGGCAGGTTTGCGCAGCAAGCTTTCTCTCCCGGATTGGAATGCTTTTATTGACGGGTATGATCTGTGTTTATTCCAGGAAACCTGGAGCCTTGAGCCGCTGTACAAGCCGGGCTTCTCCTGTTCTTTTGTACCAGCCACCTCGGTAGGCCGAGGCCGTCCATCTGGTGGACTCATGGTATGGGTTAGGGTAGAACTTAATCTTAAGATCACCCATCACACTTGCCCCACATTAGATGTAATGAGACTCTCCATCAAGTGCACCAAGAGTAACTATACCTGGGAACTCTTCAATGTATATGCACGAGGAACCCAAGGGGGTGCAAAATCTCCTGCTATCTCAGCTCTTTCAGATTTGCTCCATTGCTGTCCCCCGGACTCCCTTCTTTTGGTTGCTGGTGACCTTAATTGCTCATTCGAGCCCCTTGCAACTGACGACATCCCAGGAATCTATGATGAGGATGCTAGATGGGGCATTCCTTCATTGTCACTTAAGCCAGTGAAGAGATGGTCACCGGTTGTCATCCAAATAAATGCTCTATCGCTAGAATTTGGGTTAAGAGCTGTCAATGGGCGCTCGATTTCTGACATAGTGGGAGCCAATACCTTCAATAGGGTCCCCTGCCAAAGCAGAATTGATTATATAATGGTTGACAGGAGGGCATGGAAATTTGTTGTAGATATGGCTATTATACCAACAATAAATAGCGATCACAATGTTTTGTCCCTTAAAATGTTGGAAATGTGGCATAGGAAAGAGCTCACCCCCACTTCTGGATCACAAATGCTGACCAAGACAGTTTTACCATCTAACTGTAAAAGGTTCCTTGAATGGCCTAAATTTATTTTGAGCGACCTAAAACTAACCACCCTCGAAGAAATTCTTGCTGATCAGTCTCTTAAGCTTTCTGCAGTTTGCAGGGATAGGGTTGGCCCTGCTGCTGCAGTAAAAGTTTATGTGGAAACTATAGATTCGATCGGCACTTTATTTCTTGATCACAGCAAAAAGCGTCAGACGAGTGTCAAGCCAGTACAAAAGTAGTTTAATAGGAACTGCAGATCAAAAAAAGACAGCCTGGTCCTTGCCATTAAATCTAACAATCCGGACGATGTTCGGCTGGCAAGACTACATTATAGGCAGGCCCTTGCAGCTGCAAAGAAGGAATGGGAAGAGCTGCGTTGGGATAGTCTAAAAATTGCGTGCCACTCAAAGAACGCCGAGCTCTTCTGGTCTATAGTGAGAAGATCTAATAGCTGCGAATCGGACCAAATTCCCAACCACATAACGGATAGGGAATGGTTTGAGCACTTCAGGAAATTATATGTAGGGGATGAGCAAATGGGTGATCCATGGCCCGAGCTGGGATCACAGCTATTGATCCTGATCAGACCTCATTTATCAGGATAGAGAAAAGGGAGGTCGAAGCAGCCATTAACAAGATTGTATCTGCCAAGGCCCCGGGACCAGATGGTATCCCGGGTGATTTATTTAAAGCCAACGTCGAGGGATGGGACTCTTACTTTGAGATTTTTATTAATGCTTTGCTGGGGGGCTCGCCGGTACCGAATTCTTGGAAGGGAGCCGAGGTAATCCCTATTTACAAGAGGGGTCCAAGGGGGGACCCAGCCAACTATCGCCCAATTAGTCTTATTGACACTGGACAAAAGTTGGCAGGCAGGGTCCTCCTGGAGAGGATCCACTCATGGGTGGATGATAATGATATAATTTCACAGTTTCAGGCGGGTTTTAGGACCTGTACAAGCACGATCGACCAGGCATTTAGGCTGGTGCTCCTATACTGGAAGGTGGTCACTGTGAGCAGTTGGCCTGGCATATGCTGGTCACTAGTTATAGTGGCCACCTTGCACAAGTAGATAATGATAGCACGTTCCTGAATAGGAAAATGTCTTTCGTTTTGCACTCAATCTCAGAGATATGATCTCTTTTGTGAAATTAAACTCAGGTAATTCGGAATTTATTCAAGCATAACTTGAGTTTATTAACCGTTGTTCAAAGTTAATGAAGTCAAAGAATTGTATTCATTCTTTATCAATGCATCATATATCCAACTGCCCAATGCATTTCGGGCTTTTTTAAGCCCTTCTTCAGGGGCGGTACTCTGAAAGGATAAGGTATAGGGTTCAGTGTATATATACATTTTATAAACACTCAATAGAAAAGAACAATTTTTATCCAAACAATTATACAGTAGATTTTGATTGTAACAAACATGATCATGTTGTAACAGTATTAAAAGTAATACATTCGTAATAAGTAAAAAAACACAATACCAGTGTTGGTAATTACCAAAATGGAGGTACACTACACATCAAAGTGATGTGAAAATATCCGCTTGTTTTACATGTTAAAACAACATACTGTGATGTGCATTTACCAAGGTCATAGGAAATAGTGAAGCCGAAATGGACCAAGAAAGTTTGGGTGGTAGTGTAAGTAAAAAAATTAAATGAGAAAATGAAAATGCCATATAGGACAAAGTAATGTGGTGTGTTTTTGCCAAAATTGTAGGAAAAAGTAAAGACGAAATAAAAAGAAAAATCTGGATGGTAGTGTGGGTAACAAAAATACATACAGCGTGGGGCCTTTTAAAAGAATACAATCACTGTCTGACAAGTAACGGAAGATCAAACTTACAGTTGGTATGGTGATGTATAGATTCTCCTGAACCCGGGAGAATCAAATCGGAAACGCTCCGGTAAGTGTAATGGATGGTAATCATGTGATATATAGACATGTGATAAGGAAAAGTGCGGGAAAAAGAGAACTACAAAGAAAACAGACTTGTAGTTCCAAGAGGTAATCATGTGATATGTGATAAAGAAAAATGCGGGAAAAGGAGAACTACAAAGAAAACAGACTTGTAGTTCCAAAAGGTCAATAAAGTTTAGTGAAACTACACGTGCAAACAAAATATAAAATAATAAACAAAAGTGAGTGCAGTTACATCTGTAAAGGAATTAGGCCAAAAGTAAAAAGAAAAATGGAATAGACAGCGTGTGAAACGAAGAAACACATGTAATTCGAGTGATTCGAACCAAAAGCGATAGTTCAAAAAATGTAAGATATTACCAAATCCTGGAGCTTGTAAGGGAGCGTCAATGTAATAGTGCAATAGTACATGTGTATAAGATGAAATTAGTAAGTAAAATAAAATAAAATAACTGTAAGATTCAACATGAACTGTAAAGTTACACAAGGTACTAGGGTATCACAAGTCGGGTGGAAAGTTCAAATCTCCAATTTAAGGTGAATAAAGGAGACCTTTACAGTTCATCGCTGGGGCTTCACTGCTGCAGTATTTACAGGTAAGTAATCAGCCCACAGAGGACGCGTGCAGTGTCTAAACACACAGGCGGGTTTCAATACGTTTCAATGGCAAATGTCGCGGTTTTTATTTTACAGTTCTAGGGCACTTCGGAATGGACAACAAGCAAACAACTTACAGGGTAAGTACTTCGATAGCCAATGCGCACTTGGGCACCGTAATGCCAGAGCTACCTCACCCAGGGAAGCCGGGTGCAGAGGTGTCCTTTGGTGTCGGGTCGCGATGCTGCTTTCAATGGGAATCGAGGTGTTCTTGCTGCTGGTGTCGTCGGGTGAAGTGTCCGTGGAAATCCAACGATGGATTGAAGTTGCAGGCGACCTAGAAATTGAGGGGACAGAGTTCAGAGTCACTTGCCAGTGACCGGTGGCCTTCAGGATAGATGACCACAGCTGTCGCGTCTCTTCATGTCGCTGATGTCGTTTTGTCTCTTCGCTCCCGAGGTCCAGGAGGGGTCGATGAAGACCAGCAGCCGGATTCCGGAGGTCCCACGACGTCTGCAGCTGTTGGCGGTGTCGGCACTCGAATCGGAGTCAACAAACCTTGGCAACTGCAAGTCTCGTGTGGATGGAAGAATGTCGATGGGTCGGACCAGCAAGGTCCGAGGGACTTACCCAGCGAGGGTAAGTGAGGGCAGGCCCAGAGCAACCAGGCGAGCCCTTGAAGTCGATATGGAAGTCTTCTGGAGGGCAGCTAGCCAACGGGCAAGCAACCGCGAAGACGCCTTTGCAGGAAAACTTCAGCAACAGCCCACGGTCACTCGGGACGAGGTAGGCCGCTGTTCTTTGGTTTCAGACCTGCTAGGGGCTTGGACAGTAAGTGCTCGCATTCGAAAGAAGCGAGAGGTGTTTTGGATTTTTCTCCTGGATTCTAAAGTGCGGGGATTAAACGAGGACTTACCTTGGGAAAACGCAATTATTTAACCTCCTCGATATAGTGAATTATCTGCCTTCTTGAAGATAAAGCTTCGTTACTCTTCGTTTTGTACGCTGTATCTGTTTCGTATTTTGATTTACCAATTCTGTATCTCTATATTATCGTAGGACCACGAATTCTTTTATTCAGATTTTTCATTTATTTTGTCAATCTGAGCGATTTTGGTTTAACTTGTTTTACTCCAACGTTGTGACCTGACTCGCCACACTCGCGACTAACAATAGTCGATATATGTTTAAGTGATCAGTCTCAGACACCAAGTTTTAAAAAAATCCGATCCGACCTTTGTGGTGTAATTCATAGCCATCTTTTACATCTAACACTTTGACGTATTTCGGACACTCCCCTCAATGGTACTTAAACAGCTGAGTTCCATCAAGCTGTTCGTTTCTCTTTCCACGGAAAGAGCCTTTTCAAGGGAGGAGCTCCTTCTACAGCCTGTGTTGTTTTGAGCGAGGTCAGACGAGTGAATACCTGGCCAAGAATTATTCACGGTAAGCGGCCTTTAATAATCGGTGGCAACCTTCGAGTTTAAGCCTTTTCAACCCCTTGCCCTTCTCGTAACCGTCCAAACCAATTGCCTTTTGTTTACATTCAGAACTCGCGGCAAGTCCGCCTTTCTGCCTGACTCTCCTGTTCGACTAGAGCCCCGTGGACGTTTGTCGTTACGAGGTGTTAGCCTTGAAGATTAAGCGCCTTCCATTGTCCGCGCCACCCGAGGGAGTCGAGACTGTTTCTTCGTTTTATCTAGAAACGTCTTAACGGTAAGCGTTCACCCTAGAATGGTGCAATTGTGATAATTATAGCGCCTTCAAACCTTTCGTGCTTCTCAGTAAATGCCAGCATTTTTTTGTGTTTGTTTATTTTTAGAATTCGCAGCTTACGGCGTGTCCACGTGATTATTTCAATCCGCCTATTACATCCGAGCAACCTGGTGCTTTCTCTTGAATCATTAAGTCCCCATGGTGAGCAAGTTTCTAAACCGTAGGCATTATGCAAGTAGAGGTGCCTTTAAAAATTCACGGTTCTCTTCTCTAAATTTCTTTTTAAATACTCATTGTTTGTTTTTATGATTCCCAGAATTCGAAAGAACATTGATATCACTTACCACTCACTCTAATACAACGGCTGGCCTAAGTAGTGAAGTCAAGTTCGTTTCTTTGTTCATCAAACTTTGAGTTTCCACCTGCCTAGAAGCATCTACTAAAAATACATTTTTGACCCGCTGGCTACAGGTAGATTCATCCTATTTCTTTTGGCTTTTGTTATGTAGTATCAGTCCCTAGTAGGCCCCACTTCTGAACCTACCATCTTCCTTTTGAGAATTAATCATACTTTATTGTTACTCATGCCCCTGGCAAGAAACTCGGAACTTGTCCTAGTTTCTTGGAGGACATTGTCCATATGTTCTCTGATGGGCACACATCTGTGACCTTTACCCGAGTTATTTACTTTATGTATAGGAATGAGAACTTCATTACCCTATGACATCTGTCATAAACTGTTTTCTTTTTGTTTTGTTCACAAACCCTACCTTTCATACCTTTCTATTTTTATTCTCACTTGCTATATTGATTTGTATGATGTGTGCAACTTTCCAACATAAAAAATGTATCTATTTCTCAAACCGCTCTATTGTACTAGACCAGTGCTCATTTAATTCAAATGTAATAATGTATATGTTTATTATCTGATAGGTCCCATGGAAACCGTATTTGAATAATTTTATGCCCTGAAGAAGGTGTTTCCCCAGGAAAAGGGGTGTCACACCGAAACGCGCGTCGGCGTTTTGAATTGAATTGTTTCTTCTTCACACAGACTCATTAAGAGTCTACAATCTGTCTAAAAACAGTCAATTGTTTTTTCCATTCTTCTTTCCATGTTTGGATATTCTTGATTGTACAAATATTCACATCTAATTGATTGTCTGTGTGTTTACGCCTTATAGGCCTAGGTTTACTAATTAGGGCCATTAAATTGTTCACTTTTTTACCCTTTAGGATGTATGGTATGATTGAGTATGAATGAGTGTTCTGAATTATTTTTATACATTAGGTTTCCTATGGGCATCATTGATTTGTAGGACCATCTTGTCCTTTATACATTAAACTGTCTGTATAATATTAATTTATGTATTGATCAAGTATGGTTTTTTCCAATTAAGTTGAAAAATCAAAAATAAAAATATAAAAAAAGATAAATATCTTTATTTGCTGTATATTATGATTTATGCATGGTCGAGATAGAGTGGTTTTTTTGTTCTCAAAAGTTGACTTAAATGCAACAATTAAAAGATTGTAGGTATAGCAGACCGCTATGTATTGACCAGTAAGTGGTCCAAAGCACAAGTTTGTAGTTCGTCGTTCAGGGCTTGCACTCGAAATCAGTGCACGGTTCCCTGGTATTGCTGTTCCTCGTCACTCGTGGGGTCCAGACGCCACAGCCTCGCTGGAGACTCAAAATGGCCGACGAGAGGTCAGGAAATCAGCTTCAGGGGACGCAGGGACTTCGGGCTCCGGCGGGAGCGGTAAAGTTTGCAACCGTTGTTCAGTCCTTGTGGTGCCTGCCAAGCAGGGGAGTTACTCCTTGACTCCAAGGGAGATCCTTCGGTCTTCTAAAGGTAGTAGAAAGTTGAAGGGCCAGGATTCTTCTTCTTGAGCGTCGTCCAGGTATAATCTAAATTGCATTGGCAATGTGTGGTATCTTATACTGATAAGATGGGAGGGACTAGCTCTATGGCCACTCCTCTAGGAGGGCCAGGGTAGTGGGTGGTTACACCCACTTCCCTTTGTCCAGTTTCGCGCCAGGACAGGGGCAGGCAGCCCCTGAACCGGTTTGAGCTGGCATATGCACAGAGGAGCCTACTGCTCCCCCAGTGCAGGACTTCAAAGCACTCTAAGAGTGCACCCACCCAGCTCCAATACACTAAGTCCTGTCTGGGAGGTGGTAACACCTCCCTGTGACAGGAAACCCTTTGTTGAGCTCCCTCCACTGCGAGTTTCGGTCAGCAGCAGGAGGGCAGCCCGGTGTCTGTGCTGGTGGCATCCATTTTGTGATGCCAGGGCCTTAGAAGATTTCTGTCGTTTAGTACAGGGTGTACATGTCGTCCCCTCTAGAAGGGTGGGATCCTACTGCCACACCAGTTACTGGTGTGGGGGTAGGATTCCAAGTTGTTTGACACCAAACACGACATGTTTTGATGCAGTCATTCCAAAGTTAGCATTTACCGTGAGGTTATAATGCACTTAAGAGTATATGGTTTAACCGCATCCACAAACAGCGGCAGAGAATAGACTCTGCCAGCTGCAGAGGGGCCCTGCTCAGGCAGGAGCACCCCCTCACATAGTAAACCAAGCACCCTGCCCTTGGGATTGCTAGGGCCTACCATAGGGGTGACTGATAGGTTTATATGTGTGTGTATGGTGAGATATAGGAATCTATACCTCAGTGAGGAGTGCTAACACTACCTCACACAGGCTGCAGTAGCAGGCCTGTGGTGTCAGATTGTGAGTGCTTCCCAGGGGTGGCATAATACATGCTGCAGCCCCTGGTAGGCCTGTGAAGTACCAATGCCCTAGGTACCTAAGGTACCATATACTAGGGGCTCATAAGGTACCACAGTATCCAATCACTAGTGCATCTAATATGCACACCAATCATTTAAGGGAGTAAGCAGATAGGCTGGGGTCCTGGATAGCAGGATCCCAGCCAGACTAGTCAAAAACCATTCAAACACCAGGAAAAAAGTGGGGGCAACCATATAGTCAGATTCCACCTTCCTACAGTCACCATTGGCAAGGGCGGCCTTTACTTGGCGTTCATTGACCTAAAGACCGCCTTTGACCTGGTCCCTCGTGACCGCTTGTGGTTGACCCTGGAGGAGATGGGGATTCCTCCATATATTCTGAATCTCCTGATTCGGATGCATGAAGGTAATTATGCTCGCATTAGATGGGGGTCTCAGGAGCAAAAAACTCATAAAATCCCGGTGAATAGAGGGGTTCGCCAATGCTGTGTATTGGCCCCTACACTTTTCACACTTTTTGTGAATGGTGTTGTTTCTTTCCTGCTTGAAGTTAATGCTGATGTCCCTGTTCTGGCAGGGGATAAAGTCCCTGCATTACTTTTGCGGATGATACACTTTTAATATCGAAAACACCAGCAGGATTACAGAAGCTACTGGATCGCTTCTCTTTGTTTTGCAAGTTGAGGGGCCTTGTCATTAACACTGCCAAAACCAAACTCCTTTATTTTAACCCGAGTAGATCATCTAGATCCACCCTGACTCTTGATGGGAAGCCATTGGAGCGTGTTAAAGAGTTCGACTACCTGGGGATTAGAATCTCTGATAAACTCAAATGGCAGCCTCACATTGATAAAATGGTGCTAAACCATAGGCGGGTAGTAGGAGCTCTTGGGAGGGAATTTCGTGCCTCCACTACTAAACCCATTGCTCCAGCTTTGGAAATATACGCTGCCAAAGCTGTAGGCTGTGCCCTTTACGGTGCAGAATTATGGGGTTTTGGCTGTGTAGATGCACTTGTTACTGGAGAAAACACGTTTTTTAGGGAGCTTGTATCGCTCCCAAGGGGCACTCCAACCAAGCCGAACAGAACACTCGCATCAGGCATTATCCACGACCTGAGAATCCCCTGGTATTCTTACCACTTACTTCGTTGAAATTCCTCATTACGGAAGCACCCGCCCTGGAGAAGCCCCAGGCCGATAGGCCAAGTAGGGGGCGAAACACGTGTTGGCTGTGCCACCTCTTTCTCTATCCTTCATACCCACTCCTATGTAGAGAGTGCAAATAAATGATTACTCACCTTTGGATCAATCTGCATCGAATTGGAATTTTTCCTCAAAAAACAAGACATATAATCTTGCCCAGACAAACCTACAGCACTCCAACCAAGCCACTATTGCGTGACTTGGGCCGGCGATCTATCAAAGACCTAGTCACTCTGCGTCCTCTTCTATATTGGGCGTGGCTATGGCGTACCCCTGAGCTCTCTAGATATGCTGATGGCCTAAGAGAGGTTATGAACCTTCATGGAGCCCATAAAATAGGCTGGCTTGCTAACATAAAGAAGCTTCTGGTGGCAATAGGCCTCACAACTGCTTGGGACTCTGGGACACCGTTATCAAAGGAAGTAACCAAGAGAGCCTTTTGGGCATGGGTCTATCTCCAGGAGCAGAGGGATCCAAACCCAGGCAGACTGACTGAGGCATTTCGCCAGCACAAGGCTATGCCCCGCCTGGAACCTTACCTAGATTTTATTACGAAGCCTAGGGATAGATCACTTTTTGTTCAGTTTAGATTTGGGACCCTTCCCCTTCGTGATCGTACTAGCAGGTGGAATCCCCCGCACCAGACTCCCGCCGACTGCCCAAATTGTCCAGGCGTTACTGAGAATATCTCCCATTTTTTCTTTGCATGCTCAGCTTATTTAAAACCCAGACTGAAATGGCTCAAACCTGTGTGCCTGCAGCTTGGAACGAGGGACTACTCTGTAGCACTTAGAATTCTCAAGACTGACGCTAATACTACTATAGCATGCGGGGTGGCTAAATTCCTCGGCTGGGCATGGCTGATCAGGCAGAAGGCTACTTGATTAATTCAAATCTTTTATAACACTCACAAAGCTGCCTAAGTTTAATACATTTTTTAAATATTTATTGTATTTAAAAGTTTCTTTTACGACTTGTTTTTAAATGTATTACTCTGAATTGTGTTTTTATGTGTAATTGTGCTTTTATGATATTACATGTCGAAATAAAGCTTTGTTGATTGATTGATTGATATGAAAGTCATTAGGAACTTTTGGCATAAATCATGGCTTAGTGTGCTGTGTGACTCTATCCCTGAAGCATTGCATATAAGAATCTTTGATTATAAAGGCCTGAATTTCACAAACATTTCTGGCTGACGTAAGAGCTGGTAGTAGCACTGTCTTCCAAGAGTGGTATTTGAGGCTAGCCATGTTTGTTCACCTTACTGGACTCCTTCGGGAACAGGATTATCACACATTCACTCTCATGAGGCATTTATACGTCTACTACTGCACATACGTCTCAATTAATTTTTCCTTTATTATCAAACAGGGTGTACCCACTGCTCTTGTCCTGATGCTTGCTCGGTCATCAACGTGGGAACTGCTGTCTCTTCGATTTTGAAAAGCATTTTTGTTGGTTTTAATATGTGGCTCCTAAGAGTTGGAGGATAATTCATTGATTGAAGACAACTCTTTAAACTATACTTCAAAAGGGGATACAGTAAGAGAAATAGAATGAATATGCTACGTCTAGGAATGTTAATCACCTTCATTATCAAGACCCTGTGCTCATCTGTTAAAAAGTAACTCAAGTTGAACCATATTATAGAAACAAAATGCAAGTGACTGACAAATGAATAATGTTTAATTGTATTGTACAACGTCAGACATTAAGCAAATGTAGTGCTTTAGAAAATGAATGACTTATCAGTAACTGTAGTTCTCCAGTATTGGTATCTTTCATAGATTCACGTGTCGTCAAAGTGGGAGTCCCACGGTACAATAATAAAGCAGTATGTATCATTATCATAGGCTATAATGACAACGAACACTTACTTTAATAGCCTATCTATGTCCTTTTAAAATAGGACCAAACTTCAGCCAATAGTACTCACTAGAATACTAAAAGAGGCTGAATCCCTCTGATTTTCAAAGCACAAGTGGGAACATGAATCCCTAGCTATAAGGGGAGCCTCTCAGGGGAGGAGGGTGGGTTGCATGTGAGTTTATCGAAGATAGCAATACTGGAGAACTATAGTTACAGATAAGAAACACATTCTTTTTCTCCAGAATCGGATCTTTCATAAATTCACATGCTTGAATCAGAATAGCAAGCAGTTACTGTATTTGTATACTTAATAGCATAAGAACAAAAAACAGATGGTGGGTAGAAAATATATACATAACATATTCATATGTAATTCAATAAATATATATCATATTAAAATTTGCATAAATACATAAGCAAACTGGACAGCCTAAAAAGCGGGTGCAATTCTCTGAGCTCCTGCTGTTCCCTTACCTCCTTCCATGGATGCTGGCATGCCCTACATGCATTGTCAATAACTGCTGCAACACTCTGACAGGGGCAGTAGCATTGAAAGCTGCATTCTGGCGCCTGGGGTGCCCAGGATTGTGAGAGATCGGCAGCGGCCTGTATCATGGCTCTCCTAAGATGGCGGATTGGGAGTAGCCCGAATCGGACAGCTTACCGCAAACCCTGCAGAGGGCTTAGGGATCCTGGTCCTCACCCATTAGCACGGCTGATCTATACCTCTGTTCAGCTGTGGGAATGCAAGGCACTGGTTTCCAATGAGTGTCTAACGTTGGTCTGTCACATCTAGAGAGTCACTATCAATACTCAAAGTCTGCGGTTATTATTGAAAGTATGGATCCTGGCTATTTCACACTCATTAAACAATTTCCTCGCAGACAGGGTGCTTTTCGAATCATTAGTTTATACTGTTGCTCACTTGCCAAACATAGTCTGGAAGTGTTTAAAATCATAATTGATAAAAAACGTAATGTAATCTTTTTAACGGATACATGACTTGATTATTATCCTACACCTTATACCGACAGGGCTCTCTGGATGGCTATGGTATAGTTAAATGCAATAGTTGAAACAAAATGGGAGGCAGGTTAGTGATTATCTACAAATCACAGTTTACCAGCCTCATGGAGAACCTTGATATTCCCTATCGCAAAGTCAGTGTCTCAAACAATTTTGTGCTTTTGGCGTCTCTTGTCTACCAGCCTCTTGGCCTTGTTACTATTTGGCAAGCAAAATTTGTGGAGGTTCTCTCTCCTTTTGTTTTAAGGTATGCCAATTTCAATATAATAGTTGATTCTAACATTCTGACCCAAGTTGCACAGTGGCTTCCCTTGTGACAGGAAATTTAAACACTCTTGGATCAGTCAGATTTAGTTAAACATCCTACGCACACCTCCGGCCATATGTTAGTTCACATTTTCTCTAACTTGTCTGAGCTTTCTGTTGAACTACCAATTCCTTTACCTTGGATGTATCACTTAACCTTGGCAAATGTGCCTGGCTGGGTTGCAGCTTTATTGAGTAAGGCCCCTGACACTGCAACTAGACGCTGGTATAGGCTTAACACTACTGCTTTTTTCAGCTTTCCTTCGAACAGCACTCTGGCAACTGCATGATGGGAGTTGATCATTGGGTAGAGTCCACATTGGATGTTCTCCTTCAGATGGCCGTGGCTTTCAAAAGCAAGACTCACCTACCCACACCATGGGTTAGGCAGGAGCTTCTCGGTCTAAAGAAAAGATGTGAGTGCCTGGAACGTACTTGGCAGAAACAATATAATGTTACTGATAAAGTAAAGCACCAGGAAGCCTTAAAATTGTATCATGGGGGCGCGGCCAAAATAGCAGACGGTTGAGATGTGTTTTTGAGTCTCTCAGCTCCCTGTCGTCAGGCCCAACAGCCTAGAGTTGCACCATACAGAGCCGGACCCTGCTGAGACACTATGCTGCCCTGTTGGGGGATCCCGGGGCCCTCACGGCGGCACAGGGGGTCGGAAGGACGGCTCGGGACCTCGTACAGGCGAGCTGACATGCGGCCCATGAACCATAGACCCGAGGTGTGTCACTCCCAAGGCCGTCCCCTCTGGCGGTGAAGACTCATGCCGAGAAGTCGGAGCACGGAGAGCTGCCCTCTCATTCGAGGAGCTGTTGGATCTGGGAAGGAGCGTGCACACCGGCCCCGGCGAGAGCGTTTTGGCGGCTGGGCCGGGGACTGCATTCTGAAGCACTCCAAGGCTCCAAAGTGACGAGGCGTACAGAGAGCTGCGACTGACTCCGGCCCGAAAGCAGCTTAGGACGGATCCGGGCCCGGAGGACCGTTCGATGAAGACCCCACCAAGCTGCACGGAAGTAGAGGTGGCGTGCGGGGACCAGGGGAGAAGCAGCAGGCGGACCCGAGAGGCACCCCGGGCCGCCCCCCACCTCCTTGGACCCCACGGGCGAGTCTGGTCCACTGCAGACCTCATACGTGGGACCCCTGGCCGCCTGGTGGGAGCGGCTGGCCGGGACTGCAACGGCTAAAGAAGTAGCCGGCCCTAACAGGACTGAAGGTCGAGATTGCTCAGAGCCCACCCAGGAGGCGCTCCGGTTGAGGCACGTCAGAACACGCAGAGGGGAATACAGCCGGCAGAGCAGCAGAACACAGAGTAAGAAGCAGAAGTAAGTACCTGAAGGCTGGAGCACCCCCGGACTCGACTCCCCCTTTTTTGGAAGCTAAACAAATAAACTGGTTGGCTGAGGGCAGTGACGGTCCTCCCCGACCTGACGAGAATTGGGATCCGCACGAGGGTTTAAGGGCGACCCCCTCAGATGCAAAAGCAGGAGGTCGGTTCACAAGCGCTGCCACCATACCGGTACGTGTAACCGCCGGTCCTGGCGGGAAGGAAGCCCGGGGCTTATCAGAGCTCGGAAGAACCGGCAGTGCTGGGGTCGGCATTTGTTGGGGAGAGCCGGGGGAAGACACGGCAGGGGAATCCCAAAAGGCGAAGTATCCTGGCCCTGACACCTTATGGGTGTTTAACAATTGAACTTGGCTGGACATTGACCAGAGCAGGCTCCCATGGGCCCGAAGGGATAAAGGCTCACAAAGGAATAAGGTGTAACTCCTCCCCCAGACACAGAGAAAGGACGCAGAGGCCATACCGGCCTAAGAAATAGAGCCCACTCATATATGCACCACTTGGCAGAGCCAACCTGCACCAAAGGCCACAGAGCCAGGCCAGTGGACCAAGGCAGAATCCGTTAATCAGCACCTCAAATCCCTGAACTCCTGGACATGACTGACAGGGAAGGTCTCCCAGACAGTACATAACAAGCAGGCCCCCTCTTGACTTCAGAGCCCCACAGCTGACACTACACGGCGCCTGCAGGCAGCACACAGGGACCCCCAGGCACGATCTCCACAGCGCAACTTGTGGCGGGACCCCCCCCCACTCGGCCAGCAAGAGCGGTATAGGCCTCAAGCCGCAATAGCCTGGATGAGATTAGCGGGGGCACCTAGGAGCCTGTCGTCTTAGGAGCATGCCGACCTCAAGGCAACAAGTGGATAGAGCTGCAGACGATCCACATCAGGAGAGTTCAACCTTCAAGCCCACACAGAGGACCTGAAAAACAGGTCACGCCGGAGTAACATCCGCATACGGGGGTTCCATCCGGGGCTGAGGGATCTGACATCACCTCCTTTGAGAAAGACCTCTTAAGATCCGTCCTGGGGCCTAACTCAGAGGTGGACATCAAGCTAGACAGAATACACAGAGTCGGCCCCAAGAGCTTGCCCAGGGCCCCACCATCGGACATCCTCACATGTGTACACAACTGTCCCCTGAAAGAGCACATCCTCCAGCGACCGAGAGACGAGCACCCCTTTCAATACCAAGGCTTTCAACAGGTCCTATATCAAGACCTTGCAGCCATGACGCTTCGGAAGCATAAATATTTTGCCCCATTACCACACATCTCCGGGCAGCGGGGTGCGCTACTCATGGGGTCATCCCTTCCGCATAATCTTCTGTCATGAAGGGAAAGTACACCACTTCGATCAGTGGAGGAGGCACGCCGCACACTGGGAATGGAGGAGGATCCACTCGACTCTGCTGAACATGGCCCAGATCCTGAGACAATAGCCAGGAAAAAGCAGGCAGTCATCGATTCACTTGCCGGAACGTCCTCAAGACCGGCATCACCCTGATTTGCATGGTGCGTGTAGGAGAGTAGGGTCTGCTTTCTATGTTCACCCCCACTTTTTACTTTTGCTTTACTGGTTTCCGACTTAGATGTGGCTGTGGGCCTGCTAATCAGACCCACAGCCCTGCTGTTCTCTCTCTAAATTAACACTATGTACTTTAGGTGCATAACCCATTTGGATAGGATCACCTTATTGGCCCCTGTACAGTGTACCTTAGGTACCCAGGGCATAGGTGTACCCTAGGCCTACCAGGGGCTGCAGCATGTATTATGCCACCCCTGGCCTGGCCTTCCATTATCATTAACCACCACAGGGGCAGCCCAAACCACCTGAACCAGGGGCATTCAATAATTATTCCAAACAAAAGGTTCAGAGTGTACAATTCAGAAACAAATATCCAAAAGCAATAAAAACATGAATTTATGTAAGCAAAACAGGAGAAAGAAAAAGAAAAAGAAGAAAAAAGAAAGAGACCCTAACAGAAAAACATACAAAATTTTTTCAATAAAACAGCTCAGTGTGTTAAACTGGTACATATAACATAAGAACATATACATGACCAGACAAGTGGCAGACATGGAGATGAGTACATAACAAGGGAGTTTACACAATTTTTCATAAAACTCCAGTAGACAAAGAAGTGTGTCCTCCAATAGTTGCGGCCACAATAGCGTCGACGGCGTTTTGACCTTTGGTGTTAATCCATGGTCATCTTCAGGACGAAAAATATACTGAGCATCCCAAACAAGTAATTTCTGTCTTAAACAGATTAGATACCACTGTCAGTTTACTTCAGCGCCCACAATTTCAGAAGCCACTTGAGATAATAGGCAAACGTCGGGGTCACTTCCACAAACACAGTTCGAAGAGCCGATCATAAATGATTTTAAATTCAGGGGGTCATGGAGCGAGCAAATCGTCCTCAACTTTTCCCCTATTTAATCCAGGCGGGACTTAAACACCACACGGCAAATCACAAGACCAGTAGCAGCAGTTTCTGACAGTGGTATCTAATCTGTGCGAGCACCACCCCAAGCAGGCCTTAGTGTATTGGGGCAGGGAGGGATGAAAGAAACGAGACACTGCCTGGGGCACACAAGGTGTCCCATGCATAGTCCAGTTCAAACCGGTGCTGGGGCACACCAGCCCCAGTCCTGGCGCGAAACTGGACAAAGGGAAGGGGGTGTAACCACCCCCCTCCCAGGTCCCACCCATAAGACGTGACCTAGCAGGCAACCCTGCCCCCCAGATTAGTATAAGAGTGGTAGCTGGGCCCCAGGAGATTAGATTATCCTGAACCTGCAACTTGAACAGAAACTCTGGACCTTCGACATTCGATGAAAGAAGAAGACTGAAGAATCTCCCTTGTGGCCAAGGAGTGGCTACCCTGTGCAAACAGGCACCATCAAGAGACTTACCCTATGATTTGCTGAAGTTCTACGAGGGACCGACTGCAGAGCCTGACCAGAGCCTTGACTTCCAGACTTCTCCGACCCTGATTCACATCCACAGCCCAGCTGAGTATCTTCCAGCGCAGCTTCTGAGGTACCCTCGAAGTTGTGCACCGGGGATTGAGAAGCCCCAACCCCAAGCACTATCTGCACCGAAGATCAGCCTCCCACACTCCACGAGTCCTGCGTGGGGCCCTTCTGCATTTTCCTGCTTGCCGCGTCTATCCGGTTGCTTGCCCGTTGGCTAGCGGCCTTTGCGACGACACACCTTCGAATCTTCACTGCTGGTTTGGCTCCTCCAGACTGGCTCCCGCTCCTCTGCAAAAAGAGAAGCACCCCAGACCTTCCTGGTCTGCACCAGAAGCAAGTCCTCCATTCTTCGTGGGCTCCGCTTGCCAAGGCTTGGTGAGTCCTAGTTCGACTTCAACGCCGCCGACAGCAAGAGCCTTCGTGGGACAGCTCGCCTCCTGGTCCTGGTCGTCCTCGACGTCTCCTGGTACCCGTGGCTACTGCGACAAGCTTCACCTCTTCACCTGCAATCTTTACGACATCGCCTGGTTCCTTCCTGGTTCCACGTGGTCACTGGCTAGTGACCCAGACTCTGTCACTTCTGCTTGCAGGTACCCTTCCTTCTTGATCCCGGCCTTGGGATCCTCCGGACACTCTGCACTGACTGCCTGTCAGCAACTTTCCTTCAGGCATCCATAGAAGTCCACGACGAAACCCGACGCAAGTTCACGCCTATGAACCCGCAGCCCGTGGGCTAGGTAACTTGGGTACTTCGGTGCTCACAAGGGTAGTGACTATCCTAGGGTCTAGTTTCCGAGTCTCGACTTTCTAGCTATACCAGAAGTGTCCTAAAACTGCTTATTTCAGAACTGTACTATTTCTATCGATTATACGCATTACGCGTGAGTGTTTCCACTCTGCACCTGAATCCCGTGGGCCTCCCACTTCCTAACTGTTGGTAGTGTAGTGTAGCCCCAGCGATTCCCTAGGCCTAGGCCTATTCCATTTCCGTGACAGTGGTCCTTATACCACTTCTTTAGTATATGGTTTGCGTGGCCCCTAGGGCCTAACTGTATTACTTACCTGTGTGACTTAATGTATGCTTGAATAAGACTGTGTTTTACTTACCTCGAATCTCATAAAGAGTGCTGAGGGTTTGACTAGAATAAATACACTTTATTTTATATATCTATCTGTTGTGGTGTCCTTTCATTTGGTATTCAAGGGATTATATATGGTATCACAGTTGGCTTCACATGCCATTCAGAGTTTAGCCTAAGACTGCTCTTGTCCATGCTACCACTAGGATAGCTGGTCTATAAGGTTGACTTTACAACCAATCACCATAAGGGTTGTTTGGACTGATATAAGGTGTACACTAGAACTAGTGACATCATACATCAGGCCAACTTCTCACATTGGTGAGCAGCGGTTGGGATCTGAGCTTGCTGTTGTAATACCATTGTAATCTTGAGATACTAAATTGAAAGATCACACAGATATTGTTTAGGTACATATAACATAGATTATAATACTTAAGTCCTACTGGACTTAGTTGTTGTAGGTTGAAGGGCCTAACACACCCTGACTACAACTACTAGAGAGGTTTAGTAGATACAACTAGTGTAGGTAGGTGCACACACCACACCCTCACTAGATCATGTCTCTGCGAGGAGATCAAGGAGATTCTCTCTCAGGAGGGGTAGGTCTAAGAAAGATCCCCTCTAGATATGATACCCTAACTTTTCAGGAGATGAGACAATTGTGTACCTTCAGAAAGTTAAAACAGGGTGCAAACCCTACCCTCCTTCAGCTAATAGAGATCCTAGAGGAATATGATGCTCTTAGGGCCTCCCAGGCTGGTACCCTAGGTACAGGGGAGGGTCTACTCGCTACAGATGAGTCAGATGGGACTTCAGATGAGGAGGTAGACAGCCAGGGCCAAGTAGGAAGAGTTAGCCAGGCTAACCTAAGCTTACATGGGAGTTTGCATGGGGTCCCCCCATACAGACCCCCAAGTGGGCTTAAACAGAGAAGCAGGAGAGACAGATCCCCTTCAAGGGAATCCATCCACTCCCATGTCTCTAGCATCTCTAATGCCTCTTCTCACAGGGGAATGACTTCCCCCCAGAGAAAAGAGCATGAAGCCAGAATGAGGGAAGCTAATCTAAGGATTGAGAGGGAAGAACTTGCCCTTGTCAAGGAGAAGCTTGCTCTGGCTAGAGAGCAAAAGTTAAGTGGGTTATAACCCACTGGTGGCAGCAATATCCCTAAGGATAGAGACAGGACCTATGATAATAGAAACCTGAGCAAGATTGTCCCTCCCTACAAGTGTGGGGATGACATCCACAAATGGATAACTGCTTTGGAGAGAGCTTGCAAAGTACAGCAGGTACCCCAAAGTCAGTGGGCAGCTATCTTGTGGCTCTCCTTCTCTGAGAAAGGTAGAGACAAGCTCCTCACAGTTAGTGATGAGGATGCAGACAATTACACTGTCCTGAAGAGTGCTCTAATTGATGGGTTTGGCCTAACCACTGAACAATACAGGTTGTTGTTCAGGGATACCCAGAAGACACAGACTCAGGACTGGACTGACTTTGTAGATTGTGCCACTAAGGCTCTGGAAGGCTGGCTAGTGGGAAGTAAGGTTAAGGACTATACAGGATTGTATAATTTGATCATGAGAGAACAAATCCTTAACAACTGTCAAAACCAGCTACTGCATCAACACCTGATTGATTCTGATCTGACTTCTCCCCAAGAATTGGGAAAGAAGGCAGATAGATGGGTCAGGACTAGAGTTAAGCAGAAAAACCAGAACCAGGGCGGTGATCAGAAAAAGGCAGACCAGAAGGGTAATGATCAGAAACAAAAAGACCAGAAGTCTTCACCAGGCCCCCAAAAGGCTCAGGGGGAGGGTGGTCCCAAAAAGGATAAAAAGAAAGATGGCCAAAAGAAACCATGGTGCAACTATTGTAAGTCCAACTCACATTGGTTTAGTGAGTGCACCAAAAAGTATAAGCCCCCAGCCACCATTGCCCCTAAGGCAACTGTACCCCCTAGTTCAGCTGTAAGTGGTGGTTCCCAGCAAAAGGGTGTAGTAGGGTTAACCCTGGGAACTTAGGAGGATTCTGGCCTAGTCAGGATACCTACTCAGGCTGTTCTGATCTGTGATGGGGACATAGCTTTGTCCTCTACTGTAGGCCCCAGTAACCTGGGCAAGTACAGACAGACTCCTTTTATCAATGATAGGATGGCTCAGGCCTACAGGGACACTGGGGCTAGTGTCACAATGGTGACACCTGCCTTTGTGGACCCTGGACAGATCATACTAGGTGAGAACTACCTAGTGACCAACGCTAGCAATGCCACTACCTCCCATAGTGTGGCAATTGTTAACTTCTCCTGGGGAGAGGTAACTGGCCTCAAGAAAGTTGTTGTTAGTTCAGACCTTCCTGTGGAGTGTTTACTGGGCAATGATCTTGAAACTTCCGTTTGGTCTGAAGTGGAGTATAGGACCCATGCAGAAATGCTGGGGATAGATGCACATGTCCTTGCTGTGACCAGGTCACAGGCCAAAAAGTGCACCACTGAACAAGTGCTGGATCCTGGAACTATGGACCAGTCACAAACCAAGAGAAAGAGCAGTAGGGTAAAGGCTGTGCCTCCCCCCCTGCCTCAGGCACTGGATCAGCCCTCACAGGAGGATGATTCTGAGAGCCCTGAAGGAACTGTCCTAGAAGAACATGAACCTGATCAGGTTGAGTTTCTTGGGACAGGGGGACCTTCAAGGGCAGATCTGAGGCAGGCACAATTAGACTGCCCCTCTCTTGAACCCCTCAGACAGCAGGCTGCTGCTGAGGCTGCAGGGAATGCTCAAGGTACCCATAGAGTGTATTGGGATGAAGGGCTGCTGTATTCAGAGGCTAGAGACCCCAAGCCTGGTGCGTCCAGGAGGTTGGTCATACCACTGAAGTTCAGAGGCTTCCTTCTTACCTTGGCCCATGATATTCCCCTTGCAGGACACTTAGGCCAGAACAAGACTTGGGACAGGCTTGTCCCTCACTTTCACTGGCCCCATATGTCAGAAGATACCAAGGAGTTTTGTCGCTCCTGTGTCACCTGCCAGGCCAGTGGCAAATCAGGTGGCACCACAAAGGCCCCCCTCATACCACTACCTGTGGTGGGGGTCCCCTTTGAGAGAGTGGGCATAGATATTGTAGGACCAGTGGACCCACAAACAGCATCTGGGCACAGATTCATACTGGTGATAGTGGACCATGCCACCAGATATCCAGAAGCTATTCCCCTGAGGACCACAACAGCTCCTGTTGTGGCAAGGGCCCTACTTGGAGTATTCTCCAGAGTGGGCTTTCCAAAGGAGGTCATTTCTGACAGAGGTGCCAACTTCATGTCAGGATATTTGACTGCAATGTGGAAGGAGTGTGGTGTGAACTACAAGTTCACCACACCCTATCTCCCACAGTGCAATGGGCTTGTTGAGAGATTCAACAAGACCCTAAAGGGAATGATACAAGGTTTACCAGACAAGCTTAGGCGAAGATGGGACATCCTTTTACCCAGCCTTCTGTTTGCTTACAGAAAGGTCCCACAAAAGGGGGTTGGCTACAGCCCTTTTGAGCTTTTGTTTGGGCATCCTGTAAGAGGACCCCTATGTCTAGTAAGGGAAGGATGGGAGAGACCTCTCAGACAACCCAAACTTGTTATAGTGGATTATGTACTTGGTCTCCGCTCCAGGATGGCAGAGTATATGAAGAAGGCTTCTAAAAACCTTGAGGCAAGCCAAGAACTCCAAAAAGCTTGGCATGACCAAAAGGCTGTGCTGACTGTTTACCAGCCAGGGCAGAAAGTGTGGGTGTTGGAGCCAGTGGCCCCAGCAGCACTCCAAGACAAATGGTCTGGACCCCACACTATTGTTGAGAAAAAGGGAGAAGTCACCTACATGGTGGACCTTGGGACTCCCAGAAGCCCCCACAGGGTGCTTCATGTCAACAGATTGAAGGCATATGTTGACAGGGCAGACATGGGCTTACTCATGGCTACAGATGAGGGGCAGGAGGAAGAGAGTGACCCTCTCCAAGACCTGTTGACTCAGAACCCTGATGATGGCTCAGTTGATGGTGTGGTCTTTTCTGACAGCCTCACTGTCCATCAGCAACAGGACTGCAGACAAGTTCTGCAATCCTACAGACATATGTTCTCTCTGACCCCAAGTCAGACAAACTGGTGCACCCATGAGGTGGACACTGGTAACAGTCTGCCTGTGAAGAGTAAAATCTACAGGCAACCTGACCATGTCAGGGACTGCATAAAAGTTGAGGTACAAAAGATGTTGGAGCTGGGCGTCATTGAACCTTCAGAGAGCCCTTGGGCTAGTCCTGTAGTTCTTGTGCCAAAACCTCACACCCAAGATGGTAAGAGAGAGATGAGGTTTTGCGTGGATTACAGAGGTCTCAATGCTGTCACTAGGACAGATGCCCACCCAATACCTAGGGCAGATGAGCTCATTGACAGACTGGCAGCTGCTAAGTTTTTGAGCACATTTGACCTGACAGCAGGCTACTGGCAAATCAGACTAGCTGAGAATGCAAAGGCCAAAACTACTTTCTCGACCCCAGGAGGACATTATCAATTTGTGGTAATGCCCTTTGGTTTGAAGAATGCACCTGCCACTTTCCAAAGGTTGGTGAATCAAGTCCTTACTGGGTTGGATGATTACTGTGCAGCTTATCTTGATGATATTGCTGTCTTTAGCTCCACCTGGGAGGATCACCTGGTCCACCTGAGGAATGTTTTAGAGGCCCTGCAAAAGGCAGGCCTCACTATCAAGGCCACTAAGTGCCAGATAGGGCAGAGCAAGGTTGTATACCTGGGCCACCTAGTTGGTGGGGGTCAGGTTCAACCACTGGAGAGCAAGATCCAGACCATAAAGGACTGGACTCCTCCAACTACCCAGACTCAGGTCAGAGCTTTCTTGGGCCTGACTGGGTACTACAGAAAGTTTGTTAAGAACTATGGGTCCATTGTGACACCACTTAATGACTTGACCTCCAAGAAAATGCCAAAGAAAGTTCAGTGGACAGTAAGCTGTCAAAAGGCATTTGATGACCTGAAGCAGGCCATGTGCAGTGCACCTATTCTGAAAAGTCCAGACTACTCCAAAGAGTTCATTGTCCAGACAGATGCTTCTGAGTTGGGTGTGGGAGCTGTTCTTTCACAACTTAATATAGATGGTCAAGACCAGCCCATTGCTTTTATAAGTAGAAGGCTGACCCCTAGAGAGAAACGTTGGTCAGCTATTGAGAGGGAGGCCTTTGCTGTGGTTTGGGCCCTGAAGAAGCTGAGGCCATACTTGTTTGGCACTCACTTCAAGATTCAGACAGACCATAAGCCCCTCTTGTGGCTAAATCAGATGAAGGGTGAAAATCCCAAACTTGTTAGGTGGTCCATTTCCCTACAGGGGATGGACTTCACAGTGGAACATATACCTGGGACTGACCATGCCAATGCAGATGGACTCTCCCGATATTTCCACTTAGAACATGAAGACTCAACTGGTCAAGGTTAGTTTAATGTCCCTAAGTTTGGGGGGGGGGGGGTTGTGTAGGAGAGTAGGGTCTGCTTTCTATGTTCACCCCCACTTTTTGCTTTTGCTTTACTGGTTTTCGACTTAGATGTGGCTGTGGGCCTGCTAATCAGACCCACAGCCCTGCTGTTCTCTCTCTAAATTAACACTATGTACTTTAGGTGCATAACCCATTTGGATAGGATCACCTTATTGGGCCCTGTTTGGTGTACCTTAGGTACCCAGGGCATAGGTGTACCCTAGGCCTACCAGGGGCTGCAGCATGTATTATGCCACCCCTGGCCTGGCCTTCCATTATGACACAACTGGCTGATCACTCAGCTGGGGCAAGGTCGTGTAATCCCCCCTTGCTTAGGTGTAGTATTCCTATACCTAACTTACATATAGATAGACACATGTGTACCTATCAGCCACTCCTATGGCAGGCCTTATCAATCCTGGAAGCAGAGTGCTTGGTAACATGTGAGATGGTGCTCTAGCATGAGCTGAGCCTGTCTGCAGCTTTCGGAACCATGTCCTTATAGCTGTTCTATGATATAGCCTACCATATACTCTTAAAGTGCCTTATAATCTTAAACGGTTATGGTAACTATGGTTTGGCTTTATCAAAACATGTCGTGTAAGGTGTCTAACACTTTGGAATAATACCCCCATCCCATTTCTGATGATGAGGATATTATCCCTCCCTTCTAGAGGGAGAAGACATGTTGAAACCTACTTACCCGGTTAAAGTTAACCAGAGCCCCAGCATCACAAAATGGATGCTGCTGCCACGACACAAGTCTGACCTCCTGCTGCTGGGAGTGATCCCGGCACGGGAGGCTTGGACAATAGGTTTCCTGCCTTGAGAGGTGCGAGCACCACACCAGACAGGCCTTAGTATATTGGGGCAGGGAGGGATGAAAGAAACGAGACACTGCCTGGGGCACACAAGGTGTCCCATGCATAGTCCTGTTCAAACCGGTGCTGGGGCACACCAGCCCCAGTCCTGGCGTGAAACTGGACAAAGGGAAGGGGGTGTAACCACCCCCCTCCCAGGTCCCACCCATAAGGCGTGACCTAGCAGGCAACCCAGCCCCCCAGATTAGTATAAGAGTGGTAGCTGGGCCCCAGGAGATTAGATTATCCTGAACCTGCAACTTGAACAGAAACTCTGGACCTTCGACATTCGACGAAAGAAGAAGACTGAAGAATCTCCCTTGTGGCCAAGGAGTGGCTACCCTGTGCAAACAGGCACCATCAAGAGACTTACCCTTTGCTTTTCTGAAGTTCTACGAGGGACCGACTGCAGAGCCTGACCAGAGCCTTGACTTCCAGACTTCTCCGACCCTGATCCACATCCACAGCCGAGCTGAGATCCGTGGAGGCGACGAGAGACGTGGGACCGGCTACCTGGGAAAAGTGGCGAGTATCTTCCAGCGCAGCTTCTGAGGTACCCTCGAAGTTGTGCACCGGGGATTGAGAAGCCCCAACCACAAGCACCATCTGCACCGAAGATCAGCCCCCCACACTCCACGAGTCCTGCGTGGGGCCCTTCTGCATTTTCCTGCTTGCCGTGTCTGTCCGGTTGCTTGCCCGTTGGCTAGCGGCCTTTGCGATGACACACCTTCGAATCTTCACTGCTGGTTTGGCTCCTCCAGACTGGCTCCCGCTCCTCTGCAAAAGAGAAGCACCCCAGACCTTCCTGGTCTGCACCAGAAGCAAGTCCTCCATTCTTCGTGGGTTCCGCTTGCCAAGGCTTGGTGAGTCCTAGCTCGACTTCGACGCCGCCGACAGCAAGAGCCTTCGTGGGACAGCTCGCCTCCTGGTCGTCCTCGACGTCTCCTGGTACCCGTGGCTGCTGCGACAAGCTTCACCTCTTCACCTGCAATCTTCACGACATCGCCTGGTTCCTTCCTGGTTCCACGTGGTCACTGGCTAGTGACCCAGACTCTGTCCCATCTGCTTGCAGGTACCCTTCCTTCTTGATCTTGGCCTTGGGATCCACCGGACACTCTGCACTGACTGCCTGTCAGCAGCTTTCCTTCAGGCATCCATAGAAGTCCACGACGAAACCCGACGCAAGTTCACACCTATGCACCCGCAGCCCGTGGGCTAGGTAACTTGGGTACTTCGGTGCTCACAAGGGTAGTGACTATCCTAGGGTCTAGTTTCCGAGTCTCGACTTTCTAGCTATACTAGAAGTGTCCTAAAACTGCTTATTTCAGAACTGTACTATTTCTATCGATTATACGCATTACGCGTGAGTGTTTCCACTCTGCACCTGAATCCCGTGGGCCTCCCACTTCCTAACTGTTGGTAGTGTAGTGTAGCCCCAGCGATTCCCTAGGCCTAGGCCTAGGCCTATTCCATTTCCGTGGTCTTTATACCACTTCTTTAGTATATGGTTTGCGTGGCCCCTAGGGCCTAACTGTATTACTTACCTGTGTGACTTAATGTATGCTTGAATAAGACTGTGTTTTACTTACCTCGAATCTCATACTTGCACTCTAACTTTGGTGAACTCCACCGCTGTTGGGCGGATCCGGGTTACCGGGAGGGTTTGGGCTGAGCGCCATCTTGGAGTGGGGAGTAGTGCGAGCGCCATCTTTGAGCGTCCAGGTCACCTGGGACGCCGAGACGACGCTATTTAAAGCTCGCCAGACTAGCGCAGCGGTGACGCGCAGCGGTTGCGCCATCCCTGCGCCTGAGTCTTGCCAGAGTCCTGCCCGTCTGCGCTCGTCAGCGTCTCGGAGGCGGCCGAGGCGGGACTCTGGCATCTTGGGTAGGTGTGTAGGATGATTAGGTATAGTGCGGCCGCTTTATGTGCGCTCCGTCCCCCCAAGAGCGGTTGTATTTGTCTTTTCCCTGGTGGTCGACACCTGGCTAAAGGGTGCCCTGGATGTTCTTGGCGTCCCATATCATCTCCATCTCGCGCTCCCCTCTCCCTCCCCTTGGAATGTCAGTGTGCCTTGTTAAATACCAGATCCTTGGCGCGTCATTCCATGGAAATTTGGGACCTCCTTACGCTCCCGAAAATCTCCTGTCTTTTTTTGACAGAGACTTGGTTGGGGGCTGGCTCGGTACCTGACATCGCTAGTGCCCTTCCCCCCAACTTCACCATCTTAAGGAGGGATAGAACTGGAGGCAGAGGTGGTGGGGTGGCCTTAGTTGTTGACAAGTCCCTTGTCTGCACCTCTTATCCTGTAGATAATATCGCTGGTTGTGAAGCTCTGGGCTTTATTCTTCAGCTGTCGGCTTCACATACCTGCACAGGAATTTTGATCTATAGACCTCCAGGGCCTTTAGGCTCGTTTTTCGAGGATTTACAGGTGGCACTGTCAGTACCCTGTGTGCGCTCGGCACACTGTGTACTGCTGGGCGACTTAAATCTGCACATGGATTCGACAACCGACGCCGATGCATCTAAATTACGGGACATTACCGAGATGCTCGGACTGACCTCTTTTATCGATAGTCCAACGCACGTGAAAGGGCATACGTTGGATTTAATCTTTTCCACTGTGCCAATTAAGGTGTCCTCCCCTTTGCCGGTTCTATGGTCCGACCATTATTTAATTAATTTCGTGTTGTTAGCTGAGCACCAGACGAGTCAAAGAGCTCATAAGGACGGGTCTCGTCAAGCTAGAGCCTTTCACCTGGTGTCAGCTGATATGCTCGCTGACGCACTCCATGCACATCCTTGCATTACGACTGGGAACTTAGAAGTCGACCTGCCGCTAGTCCAGGACTGGCTTCGGACAAGATTCGAGGAGCTTGCCCCTCGGAAACCGGTCAGGACAGCCCCCTGCCAGGATTCCGCTCCTTGGTTCACCGCTACTCTGCGAAAAGCGCGCCAGGACTGCAAAAGATCTGAAAGGCTCTGGCGGCGCAGATATGCGCCTGAGGAGAAACTGAAGTACAGGGGTGCGATAAAATCCTATCACAGACAGATTGCCGAAGCTAAAAAGATCTACTTCGAGCATAGAATAGACCAGGCTGATAACACGAGCCGGGAACTATTCCGAATTGTGAAGGAATTCGTAGAGCCGGTGGCGGCCGCTAGGGTTCACTCCCATACTGAGGAGTGGATCAAGCAGCTTGCTGACTTCTTTGTGGACAAGATCCGTAGGATTCAGGACTCTTTCGATCGGGTGGGGTCCCTGGAAGTGGCTGCAGCTGTGGAAAGTGATCTGAAGGTCCTTCCATCCGCTGCAGCCGAGCTGGCGCCCACTCTTTCGACGTTCCCCCCGCTATCCTGCGAGTCCTCTCTGGAGCTGCTTTCCCGGTTGAAATCTGGATCCCCCTTGGATGCGTGTCCGGCTAAATGCCTGAGCTCGGTGGCACCAGCTATTAACAACTTGCTGAACCCCTTGCTCAACATGTCTCTGAGTTCTGGAGTGGTCCCTAAAGAATGGAAGCATGCTCTTATTCTCCCGCTCATTAAGAAACCTCTGCTCGACCCTTTACAGTGGGCCAACTATAGACCAATCTCCCTCCTCCCTGCTCTGGCGAAGGTGGCGGAGAAACATGTTCAGCATACTCTTACCACCTTTATAGAGAATAACAAACTGCTGCATGACTCCCAATCTGGTTTCCGTGCCAATTACAGTACGGAGACAGCTCTTGTGGAGGTGACCGACGCCATCAGGGAAACGCTTGATCTTGGGGGAAAGGCTATGTTGGTCTTGCTGGACCTGTCGGCGGCATTCGACACCGTCCCACACGCCGGCCTCCTCCTAAGACTCAGGGAGGTAGGTCTGCGGGGGACGGTGTTGGACTGGTTTCAATCCTTCTTAACCGACCGTCGGCAGGTGATCTGGGCTCCTCCGTTCTCCGCGGAAATGCCTTCGCTAGAGGTGGGGGTGCCTCAAGGATCCATCCTGAGCCCCACCATATTTAACATTTATGTGGCCCCTTTGGCGAAGGTCGCTGAGGCATTTGGAGCCCGGGTCATCTCATACGCTGATGACACCCAGCTCCTGTTTACCTGCAGGAAGGGAGAGGTTTTTAATGACGACAGAATCAGAGACTGCCTGAGTGCTGTTTTTGCATGGTTTCAGCACCAGAACCTGAAATGTAACTCGGATAAGTCCGAGTTGCTCTTTTTTGGCTGCGCTGAGGACCCTGGCTGGAAATCGTGGTGGCCTTCCGACATGTTCCCCCCTGAGAAACCATCTGCCCAAGTAAAAAATCTGGGTGTGGTATTTGACGACAGTCTTTCTTTTCGTCCCCACATCACGGGCCTGGCGGGGAAATGTTTCGGTATCTTGAAGATGGTGAGGAAATTTCTCCCACTGCTTTCTCTTCAATATCGCAAGAACATCGTGCAAGCACTTGTGGGCTCGCGTTTAGACTACGCTAACGCACTTTTCTCTGGTCTGCCTAAATATCTGGTATCCAGATTGCAAGTTGTCCAAAACTCGGCGGCCAGAGCCATCTTTGGCCTTCCACGGAGAGCCAGTGCCTCTCTACTGCGCGGTAGGCTGCATTGGCTGTCTATCCCTAGCAGAATTAGTTTCAAGGTCCTCACGTTGGCGTTTAAAGCCCTCCACTGCATTGGCCCAGCTTACCTCAGGAAGCGGATTGCTCTCTACGTTCCCCGGAGGAGTTTGAGATCTGCTGACCTGGCTAAAGTGGAGGTACCAGTGATCAAACGCGTGCGGATGGGAGGCCGGTCTTTCCAGTTTATGGCGGCCAGTTTGTGGAATGAGCTCCCTCTGTCACTCCGCAAGGCTAACAATCTTCTGGCCTTTAGAAAGGAGCTCAAGACGCTCCTCTTCTCCGCCTAACCAGTGGGCCTACAGTGTTTCTGCCGCTGGGTTTTTCTTGGTTGTGTTCAGGACTCTCTGCCAAAGCGCCGGGACACCCGTTCTGGGTAGCCGTGCGCTCAAGAAATATAGTTCTAACATAACATAACATAAAGAGTGCTGAGGGTTTGACTAGAATAAATACACTTTATTTTATATATCTATCTGTTGTGGTGTCCTTTCATTTGGTATTCAAGGGATTATATATGGTATCACAGTTGGCTTCACATGCCATTCAGAGTTTAGCCTAAGACTGCTCTTGTCCATGCTACCACTAGGATAGCTGGTCTATAAGGTTGACTTTACAACCAATCACCATAAGGGTTGTTTGGACTGATATAAGGTGTACACTAGAACTAGTGACATCATACATCAGGCCAACTTCTCACAGTGCGGACCTCCAAGGGGATCTGATACATTGTTGTGCTTCCTTTCTTCCCTCTGCCTTAGCCTCGCCATGTTGCCTTATTATCTGGGCTGATGGGCCGGGCGGGGAGGAATGTCCGCAACCACGAACCCCAACTCAGGAACACTCTGTTGTTGTTTTTTGCCATGAGTTTAGGCATTTCACAATTGTTTCCTTTATCGACCTAGGCACCACCTATGCAACACTGCGATACTCCCACTCTCTAGTGCACAACACATTATATACTACACATATCTGACCTCTCGGACACACTTCAACAGCCCCAACACAGAACATCACCCCACACACGATGGCAGACACATTAAGAGCCCTCACACTGAACATTAAAGGCCTCAATCACTCCCTGAAAAGAAAGGCTATCTTATCATACTTGGAAAACTCCAGAGCACATATTTGCCTATTGCAGGAAACACATCTCCTCCCTCGTGACGAACACAGGCTTCGTTCCAAACACTTCCCTCATCAATATTTCTCAACCCTCCCAAACAAGAAAGCGAAAGTGGCCATCCTAATTTCTCGAAACCTCGGGTAAGGTATTAGCCAAAGAGGCTGAATTAAAAGGGAGGATGCTAGCTACTATATACTAACCTAACGAGGGGCAAGAATCATTCCTGAGACAGGCGATGACAGAGATCATGGGGACCCAAAATCGCTTGGTTCTAGTGAGAGGGGGGGGGGACTTCAACCTCGTCTGGAACAATGAACTAGACAGGTCTGCTCAGAGACATGGACAGACAGGTGCCCTGTCCAAAGGGGGATTGGTCTGGTTAAAAGACATAGGCCTAGCTGACCTCTTGAGGACCACCCAGACGCACACCCGAGACTATATATATTACTCATTTGCACATAAAACTTAACGGCAGACTAGACTATCTTCTGGGCTCGCACGAAATGGCTTCCCAGGTACAAGTAGTCGCTATTGAACCTTGATCCCTATCAGACCATGCGGCTGTAGTCGCTACAGTAGACATCCCTAACCACAGTCACAACCCCAGGACTTGGCAATTGTGTGACAGTACACAGACCTGAGAACGTAGCTCAAATCAATAGAGCCATTGAAAATTATCTGGTCATTAACGATGGCCATCTCCACCATGTGGGACGCTTTGAAGGCCGTGGTTAGAGGGGAATTGACTGCCTTGTCATCGGCCGAAAATAAAGAGCGTAGGGACCTCTCCCTTCAAGTGGCAGAACTTGAATGCATTCACAAACGAACCAGGGCTCCAAGAGTTTGGAGGCAGTTAAAAACTGCCAGATTCCAATTAGCTGGACTCGACACAGACAGGGCGGATTAAGCTGCACTCCGCCTAAAACATCGTTACTATATCGGAGGAGGCAGAGCCGGATGCCTCCTGGCCAACAGGCTGAGGCTTCAACAGCAAGAGCACCGGTTCCAGGAGGTGTTCGACCCCGAGAGCCAGGTAAAGACTGAAGACCCCACATAGCAGAAACATTTCAGAACTACTATCAAGGGCTGTACGCGGCTCAGAACCTCTCCTTGGGTGATATACTGTCCTACCTCTGAGAAGCTCACACTTCCACCCTAAACTCAGACCAGAGAGACCGCCTGGATGGCCCCATTAGAATAGAGGAGGTTGTCTCCTGTATAGTTTGCCTAAAGCTCTTCAAATCTCCAGGCCTGGACGGTTTCCCAGCCATCTTCCATAAAACCTTCTGCCAAACTTTAGTACCCCTCCTTACCCGACTCTTTAATGCCCTAGGGGACACAACAACCCTCCCTCCTTCCATGAAGATGGCTTGCATTGCAGTGATTCCCAAACCAGGGAAGGACAAAACCCAATGCTCTTCTTACAGACCCATCTCCCTTTTAAACGTCAACCTTAAAATCTTCACAGAAATCCTAGTGGCCTGCCTTAATCCCCTAATGCCAGGTTTTGTTAACCCGGACCAAGCGGGTTTCATCCCAGAGCCAATGTAGCGACAACACACGCAGGGTCCTCCATCTAATAGACGAGGCGCAGAGACACGGCCAAGAACTGATGCTCTTATCGGTAGATGCTGAGAAAGAATTCAACAGGGTACACTTGCCCTACATTGAAGCCACACTGGAACATCTTGGTATAGGCGACAGATTCAGAAGGTGGATCTCCACCTATGAAAGCCCCACAGCAACAATATGGGTCAACTGCTACTCTTCCACTCCATTCACATTAAACAGAGGCACTAGACAGGGATGCCCCTTATCGCCATTACTCTTCACTCTATATATGGAGTGCATGGCGCACAGTCAAGTCTCATCCCATATTAAAGGGTATCAAATTTGGTGGCGACCACCACACAATTAGCTTATATGCGGACAACATCTTGGCAACCTTAGAAACCCCATCCTCCTCCCTACCGGTGTTCCTAGAGGAGCTTACAGTATTCGGCGAGGTAGCCGGGTTCAAAATGAACATCCACAAATCACAAGCCCTTAATCAAACCCTGCAGTAGCACACACTAACCAACCTCCAACGAACCTTCCCTCTTCAGTGGGCCAAGTCCCAGATTCCGTACCTGGGACTCCAAATCACCTCCATGATCTCCAAGACTACAGGTCACAACTACCGCACGCTGATCCGTCTGGTACGCTCCGACCTCAGTCGCTGGCAGAAACACTCCCTCTCTTGGCCTGGGAGGATAGCTGCAGTGAAAATGACAATTCTACCCCATATTTTGTACCTTTTCCAAGTTCTTCTTACTGACCCGCCATCGGGCTCACTCCACGCACTCCAGGACGACTTAAACAGATTTAGTTGGGCAGACAGGCTTCCTCGACTCGATATAATTTACAAACCCCCTTTGGAGGTTGCTTGGGAGTTCAGCACCTCGCTCGATATTTTCAAGTCACCCTTCTGCGAATTCTTGTGGAGTGGTCGCCGGGAGAGTCACAAAAGCATTGACTCTTTTTGGAAAGGGCCCTTGCGGGGCATCCCAGTGGAGTATTCCCTTCCTCCCTAAAACTGCACGACCGCCCAACTTATACTTCTCTTTCATCACAAAGCCAGTCCTAGAAATTTGGGACAAAGTAATGGCCAGAAGGAACCACGCCTCCTTCCACCCCCCCTTGACTTCCATCGTAGAGAACCCCGACTTTACACCAGCCTCTGAACCAGCCGTCCACAGCTGGAATTAAACAGGATGCAGATTGGTGGGACACATGTTCGACACAAAGGGCCCAATACCGTGTGAATCCCTTTAAACTGAACATAGGCTTCCTGAGAGTGAGAAATGGCATTACACACACAGATCTGCCATTGGGTGATGCAAACTTCAATTCCCCCCGGGGCACAGCGATGCCTTACCCCATATGAGCGTTGGGTGCTCTCTTCTACAGCAAACATGCGCCTCATCACACATTTATACAAGCTCCTAAGCCCTGACACCGCATCCACTAAATCCCATGGCCAGAGGCGGTGGGAATCAGAAATTAGTTGTGAACTGACCCAGAAAAAATGAGACAACATTCACTACCGTGCTAGACACACAGCCCGTAACATCCCAGGCATTGAAGCACCAACCAAGATTATAACTTAATTGTACCTCACCCCCTCTAGACTACACAGGATCACACCATCTAGATCATCTGATTCCCCCGGCACGCTACTGCACATATTATGGGAATGCCCAAAATTAGCAGGTTACTGGGCACAAGTACCTAAGGACAAAGACACACACATAGAAGAACAAGTTACTTACCTTCGGTAACGATGTATCTGTAAGAAACATTAATTAGTTAGATTCCTCAACTTAGAATATCCCCAGGCGTCAGGCTGGATCCGGAAAGATTTTTCGTCAGCAATACCCCTTGCGCGTCGCTAGGCGTCATCCGCGTCCGTCGTCGGCGTCGTGCGCCGGAATGACATCGTCGGAGTACTTAGACGCTGCCCGCGCGCGCTGACGTCAGTTCTTGTACATAGCTTTCCGCGCCAGGAACGCAGAGCCATGCAAGAGACCGACACTGGTGCAAATAAATCTAGGGCCCTAGAAAGGATAGCCTTCACCCTAGATGTCGGTTCTGAGGAAATATGAATTTTTATGATCAATTGTGTCCCCTATCTTAGACCCCAACGGCTCCATGTACATGCTACAAGTACATGTATGTTCCCTCCACTTCAAGCTATGAAGACGCAAATACAATTGTGTCCAACGTTAACATGTCCTCTTTCAGATCCACCATGAATGGGTTGGATATTCCGTTCCTAAATATGTTTGGCCACCGACTTTATATGGTGCACTTTTCACGTTTTACAGCTCAGGCGAGTAGGCCCTGAATTCTGCCATCGAGCCTTTTTCCTGCTTTCTGCCTCTGAAAGCTCCAGCCTGAGCCTACATCTGTATCAATGACCTTTGTCTTACTTCCTGCGCGGCTAACGGTGCCTGGCCCGGCCTGTTGCCTGCCAAAACTGTATTTAGCCTTCAAGTTATCTGTTCCGCTCCTCGAGAAATACATTCCTGTCTAGTAGTTTAGGTAAACATCCTTCCAGCTACAGAGCAAAGGGCCCGGCCTTACTGTCTCCGTGCAAGTAATTCATGGTTTCTGTTTCCATGGTAGGCCCATGCCCCCTCGCTTCTCATGTAGACACTTAGACGCTTGTACACGCACTAGCAGTCAGTATAGAATAGACTCTGTCCGAGAGACCTTCCCTTCCAGATAATATAGTTCCTTAAACACAAGATATTAGATACGATTTGGGATTAGGTTGTTCTGACATCCCAGACTTCTGTCTCCTCATCTAGGGCTAAATGTCAAATCCCCTTCACCTTCTAGTTACACGTCAATCACACGTCATGCGGCTGCGCGCACATCTCTGCCATGTATTTCTGCTGACATTGCAGGATTCTCTTATGGATCCACCCACCTGTGACATCCTCTTAATGACGTTTCTAGTATCCGCCTTTATGCACGCCTACTGTAACGCCTTTTTTATTACGTATGTGTATTCTTATCTTTCCTATCAGCTGTTACGCCTCCTGCATCTGTCTTTACTGTAATGCATTTACTATATATATAATAACCTGTCAATAATGTATTGCCGATCCTTTCCTGAACCTTCGTGGTGACGGAACCCGATTGCCTGGTTCGAACCAATTCCTTTGTAAGGAATAAATTCCCTTTTATAACCTCAAATACCACGGATTCTGCCTCTTATTTTTACTGAGTTATTCTTATTAAATTTTACCGCATAAATTAAGTCTAGGTAATTTAAATTTACCACATAATTGGCGCCCGAACAGGGACACCTCTCACACCCCACGCGCCGGAGGTGCGTTGCAGACCCGGTCTCCTGCCACAGCCAGACGGACAACTACGCGTACCCGCAGGATTTCCTGTATCTCCCTCAGGCCAACGGGGGGCGACTGAGGCTGCGATCAACACCCAGACGAGGCGGTGAGGAGTGCGGAGAATCCCGACCAGAGCCTAGCTGAGAGAGCAAGATCCGAGGTATACAGAGGCCCACCAGATTCCGAAGTTCCGAAGTATCTAAGTCACGAGTCGAGTCCAGTCCAGTTTGGTCTAGTCCAGTCCAGACTTCCGAGGCCTTCTGTTCCGTTCCGTGCTTCCCGGTGAGTACCGTTGCTGGGGACGCATCTAGACGTGCACATTGGTTTGTGCCGGTCAAGACGGGTTTGGGTACACAGACCTGGTCTGCACTGTTTCAGCAGTGTATCTGTGCTGTTTAGCAGTACATCTAGTATTATGTCAGTAACTAGTTTTATTCTAATTATTATTGTTCGTTCTAAAATGTTTTGATATGTTTTAAATGTCGTGGTATGAGTGATTGTTCGATCTTCATTACTGTGTTTATTGTATTAATTGTGTTCAAGTCCGAGTAAGAATCAAGTAGCAAGGTTCAAGATGCCGTTATTCTCGAAATTAAGACAGATAAAAACTAGGAAAGGGATACTCGAGGAAGCTGTTCCCATTCCACCTAGGGACACTCCAGGGTACTTTATGTACCATAAACATGGCCTAGATGCCGTATTATATCTTGATTTATGGGTGGACTACACCAAGGATTTAGCAGAGAGTCAGAGATGGCCCGCTGCTGGGACATGGGATGCAGATTGCATCATGAGAGTAGAAGAAGTATTGTGGAAAAAGAAAGCCAGACAGTCACAGAAAGATGCCATTGAATTATGGCGTAAAGAATCGCATAGACGCGCAGAGAAAGCGTTCAGAAAAGCAGAGAAAAGTAGAGAGAATTCAGACAAAACCCGAGAAAACATATTAATTGACGAAGGTATCCGAGTAAAAACAGAACAAGTAGACAGACAACGAAACACTCTTATGAATGGTATGTATCCTCTTCTGGCCGAGGGTTTGCCTAAGGCCACCCTGGGGGTACCAAAAGATCTGCCACCTCCATAACTCCCGATTAAAGTACATCCCAAGACCGCAAAGGACATTTTCCTTTCTTCCTATTTAGATGATGCCGCCCCCGAATATGCTAATGGTGCGCAGCCACGCGCACCACCTGTTGACGACGCTCAACGCCAAGATCATCTGCCCCCACCTCCGCAGCAACAAACTCCTCCTCACGTTCTAAACGTTCCACCTGTTTCTACAGTCCTTCCTGCATCTACACTCTCTACCCTACATCCAACAAATCCTTTTGGACTTGGCACCTCAGGAGGTGCGACAGGAGGTGCGACAGGAGGTTTTTCCACGCCACCGCCAGCACCTAGGTTGACTTATAGGGATTTAGCACACCAACGTACACCCCAAACAGCTAATCACAATATATTTAATGAGCCTCTTACAGATTGTAGATATGATCCAGTGCCCGGTAAACACGACAGAATGTTGCTATCATCAGTACGTTTACGACGAGTTTCGACCTATCTAATGACGCTACCAGGAATGATTGGTCATCTAGACAAAATATATCACTTTATCCAAACAGGGCAAGGTCCTGAAAGTATTGGCGAGGCCATGGAATACCAGAAAGTGGACATGCAAAAATTATTGTTACGCTTCTTCATAAACTGCTTGATCAGAAACAGAGATAGGCCTGAGGTAGATCCGGAGGAAATGCAAGTACTTACCAGATGGGGTCAGAATATAGCAGACGGAAAACATGATAAACAGAAGAGTATAGAAGTTATGCACCGAAAGATCAGAAAAGAAGTAGAACGAATACATGAAAGAAGATTAGAGGCAGATAAAACTGAATCAGAGGGAGAGGAGGAGGAACAGTCAGAAATGACCACAGGACAATTAGAATTACCAGCTAGAGAAACGATAGCTTATGTAGGAAAAGGAAGATCTTTTAATAATACAATACGTCCGATACGTCCAGAATGTAACAGAATTTTTCAAACAGCTCTCTCAAATCCAAGGACCCCTGAACACTTATTCCAGGCTACTGATAAATTACTTCGAGAACGAAGGGGGTACCATGTGCTCGATTCTATGGATGAACAAGAATTAGCCAGGTCAGCAGTACAATGGGCTGACAGTTCTGAAAAATACAGTGATGATGCGCTAGCACACACGTTTCTGAATCTCACACCAGACGAACAGCGTTTAGCTGGTATATACATGATACAACACCTCCTTATATTGTATAAAAACGAACACTCCGATCCTGGTCCCCTACCTGATATACTGATAGAACTACTCACGAATAAATGGAGAGGTATGGGTACCGATCTAATTAAAGAAATTCTAGAACATCGGCATCGATACAGTGCCTTCCTATGTCCAGAGCATGATTCAGCTCCCTCCATGGAAAGAAAAATGTATTACATAGACAGACAGAATCCCTTACGCGAAGTGCACCCAGTTAAAAATGTGGATGATTCTTTTTCGCGCGTGTTTGTGTACACGCCCATAACTAAAATAGAACTATTGGAAATGAAAAAATTAGTACCCAGCCATGACAAAGATCCAGCAGGTTTTCACCGTGAACTAAAGGACATGTTACTCATGGGTGATTATACCTATCCTGACATTATGAAAATATTAAAAGTATTATTGCCTGCCGGTATTTACGAGAAACTCAAAGAAAAGGAATGGGAGGTGGGAGACCAAAAGATTGATTGGACCGCATTAGAAAATGAAGAAAAAGCAGGCCGAGGGCTTGGGGACAAAATTAAAGCATTGCCAGGATTATTAGTACAAGTATTGCCACGTTTATTAACTACAAAAAAGGAAGACTGGGGTGCAACCTCAGCCTGTAAACAGAAACCCGATGAAGACACTAGTGATTTCTATTCCCGATTTGAGAAATGTTTTGGTATTAATAGCGGCCTAAAAGCAAATAGCGAGTCATATCCACATCTTTTTGTAACAAAACTAGTCGAGAATTCCCTGCCCCAGGTTAAAAACAGAGTATTGAAAGTTGAGAGCACTTGGCAAGCTAACACTCCTTCACAAATGTTACAAATGTTACAGTATCACCAGAATAGAATTAGAGAAGAACAAGACCACGAACAGAGACGTATGAAAGACACAAAAATGAAAATGCTTGTTGCTCAGTCAGTTCCAGCTGACGGTCATAAAAAGGGTGCGACACAGTCCAGTAATTCAGCGGTTCCTGTAAAAGGGACATGCAACTATTGTAAACAGCCAGGTCATTATATAAACGATTGTGCAGTTCTGAAACATAATATCTCTACGGGTAAAACCAAGGAGAGACCACGTCCGCCTAGACAGGATCAGATCCAACAACAAGCACCTCAGAATGTACAGCCTATGCAAGCTGCACAACAGACCGTAGCGGTACCACAGTCACAGCCTATTGCCGCAACACAAAACACGACACAACAGACGTACCAGTATGCACAAAATGACTATCCAGAGTATCAGCGATACACATGAAATAGCCTAGAGAGGGAAGTTGGCTTACCCCTTATTGAGGTTCCCGTAGATCAAGAGGGTCCTTATGTACAGAGTCAAGTATTAGGGAAAGACAGAAAGTTTTTAATTGATACAGGGGCAAGCAGAACAACTATAAGTCACGACGAAGTTCCAGGGGCACCCCTCTCAGGCTCACAGAATATTTCCCTTGGTTTTTCAGGAAAGCCTACTATTAACGAAGTATCGCAACCGCTTCCACTTGCAGTTGGTCCATTGACACGGACTACAGATTTATTGCTTACTAAAACATGTCCAGAAAACTTATTAGGTATAAAGACATTGAAAGCTCTAGGAGCTATAATATGTTGTTCTCCGGACGGAGTACGACTATTTTTGCGTGACTTTAAAGGTCACTACGTGTCAAGAGACATGGATCACCGGTTACAGAATCTACCTGCACATTTATGGGCACAAGGCCCCACTGATGTAGGTTGTATGCACATTACACCATATCGAGTCACACTCAAAGCAGGAGTGGTATTACCACGAATGCGACAATACAAGTTACCTCCAGATGCTGTAGTGGCTTTACTGCAAATCATTGACGAGCTCATTGCACAAGGAGTGGTTGTGGAAACCGACTCCAATGTATGTAATTCTCCGATCATTCCGATTCTTAAACGAACTGATCCAAAAGCACCCCCAGTATATCGATTAGTTATTGATCTGCGCGAATTGAATAAATGCATTGTACCACAATATCCCGTGGTCCCAGATATCTCTTCATTACTGACAGCTATTGATTCAAAAGCAACGTTCTTCACTGTAATTGACCTCAAGAACGCCTTCTTTAGCGTCCCAATCGATCCGGAAAGCCAATATTTGTTCGGATTCTGTTTAAATGGACGAAGCTTTAAATTTGCACGCGCACCTCAAGGATTCACAGAAAGCCCCAGCATCTACAGCCAAGCACTGAAAAGACAACTTGACAGTATCCACATGCCTGTTAACACTGCACTGCTTCAGTATGTCGATGATCTGCTGATCACCGCCCGAAACGAACCCGAATGTGAAAAAGCATCACTGACGGTTTTACATTTTCTGGCCGACAAGGGGCACAAGGTGTCCCCTTCGAAGCTACAATTCTGTGCCCAGCAAGTTGTGTACCTTGGGCACTTGCTGTCCAAGGGGGGGAGACAGCTCACACCTGACCGCATCCAGTTAATTGTAAACATGCCACCACCCAAGACACAAAAGGAGGTACGGGCCTTCATAGGCCTCACTTCGTACTGTAGGCAGTGGATTCCCCAATACGCATTTCTAGCAAAACCACTCATTCAGTTGACAACCCAGGAGGCAGCGACATCGACTGTCCTCCCTTGGACTCCAGAACATACACAAGCTTTTGAAGACTTAAAGAAAGCCTTATGTCAAGCACCTGTTTTAGCGACACCATGTTACAGTAAGCCTTTTACACTCTTTGTTACAGAACGTGAAGGTACTGCCTTGTCAGTACTCACTCAGGAACAAGCAGGATCACACAAGCCATGTGCTTACTTTTCTAGCACATTAGATCCCGTAGCTCAGGCTCTGCCTACGTGCCTGAAATCAGTCGCAGCGACAGCTTTAGCGATCAGACAAAGCGATTCCATAGTATTAGGACATCAATTGACAGTACAAGTACCACACGCAGTAGAGGTTCTCTTGAACCGGACACAAACACAACACTTGACTATAGCACGACTGACGGGTTATGAACTAACATTGTTTCAGCCACACATAGAAATCAGACGCTGCAGTACATTAAATCCTGCCACACTCTTGCCATTAAGGGGAACAGACCCACTGGCACATGATTGTATTGAAGTCATTACTATTACGACAAAACCCAGACAAGACTTGACAGATGTCCCATTACCAGACCCAGACCTGACACTTTATGTGGATGGGTCATGCATGAGAACAAGTACAGGAGAATTAGTGGCCGCTTATGCAGTCACAACAGACACTGAAGTCATTGAAACGAATCGTATTAACACTTTGTCAGCTCAAGCAGCAGAGCTCATCGCTCTGACACAAGCCTGTATTCAAGCCAGAAATAAGAAAGTTAACATATACACAGATTCACGTTATGCATTCGGAGTTGTCCATGACTTCGGAGTCCTTTGGCGAGAGAGAGGTTATTTGACTTCTCATGGTGCCAACATTCAACACGGTCCCCTCATTCAAGCTCTATTAGATGCAATACATCTACCTACTGCGATATCTATCATGAAGTGTAAGGCCCATACAAAAGTCACCGATATTATTTCCCAGGGTAACGACCTAGCAGACCGAACAGCTAAACAGACAGCTCAGATTCGGAATCACGCAACGGACGTGACAAAGACAATAGTTCCGACATCGACACACTGCATGACAGTTAAGGATCCCGCCCTTGATGTAATTGATATACAGACACATGCTACACCAGAGGAAATAAAGAAATGGACTGAATTAGGAGGGATCCAAACAGATCAGGGATGGATGACGAAGGGAAAATCTATATGGTTTCTCCCCGACTCCATGGTTCAAGTTATCATTAACACAATACATAGTCCAGCGCACCTGGGAGAAAAAGCTATGCTAGATAGTATTCAACACATTTGGTTCAACAAACACTTACGAGCAGCAGCCAAACAGAAAGTGCGTACTTGCATGATTTGTTGTCAGTCCAACCCCGGTAAAAGCATTCCTGTAGAGCAAGGTGGATTTCAACCTCCCGATCACCCTTTTGAAGTCCTCCAGATGGATTATATCCAGATGGAACGTTGTCGAGGATTCAAATATGTCCTCGTAGTTGTATGTGCTCTTTCCCGTTGGACAGAGGCATATCCCGTCTCAGATTACACTGCCCCGACTACTGCCAAACAGTTAGTTCGTGAATTCTTCCCACGGTATGGTTTGCCCCGTATCGTGTACTCAGATAACGGCCAGCCGTTCTCATCCGAGCTAATGAAACACATTTCACTCTTGTTAGGCTATCAATGGAAATTCCACTGTGTCCGACATCCCGAGGCAGCAGGTCTCGTGGAGCGTCATAATCAGACTCTGAAAATTCGACTTTCTAAAATCTGCAGAGAGAAAGGTGTCGACTGGATAGTAGCCTTACCAGTTGCTCTCTTTTACATGAGAATGGTAGCACATTCTCGAACAGGGCTATCCCCGTACGAGGTGGTCTTCGGTAGGCCACCAAATATGTGGGGGACGCCTATACCTCGAAAAATAACTGATGTCGATTGTAACATGCTGACAGATTACCTTGCTTCCTTGATGTCTGCACTACAATCTTGCCGTTCACAGGTAGCTGCAGCCTTTCCCGACAACACCGAGGTGAAGCCCCATGAAGTGGTTCCCGGAGACTTTGTCTTCATAAGAAATTTCGACAGGAGGAGCCCGCTGGAGCCTCGCTGGCAAACGCCGAAATTGGTAATTCTGACCACGAGGACAGCAGTGAAGATTGAGGGTCGCAAGGGTTGGCTACACCCGAGCCATATCAAGAAATTTCATGGACTACCGTCTGATCTGAACTCTCAGCCCTGCCCCCTTTCACAGACTGACTCAAAACTCCCCCTGGTTGAGAAAACCGAATCACAAGAATACAAACTGAAACTAAGGTCTAGCAAGTCAGACAATTTGATTGTTTAAGTCCTCTCCTAGGTGAATCGGTCAAATTAGTCTCTGACATGTATCCTCTAGACCGAATTAGAGAGAGAAATAGACAGAAACAGCTCAAGAAACATGCATACTGTAAATCACTTCGTAGTCACTGTGTAGTGACATTATTGATCATGTTTTTTCTAAGTCTTTTGATTATTGCTGTAAGTATACTGTTGCACATGTACTATCCTATTTTCAAGCGTGCTCATTCTGCTTACAATGTTACTGCCGAACATTCTTTTAGTGAATTACCTTCACATGAGTTGTCCTACAGATTTGCGCTGCGCAACAACACATTCATTAGTATGTTACATCATTCCCATCAGACCAGCAATGCTACAAATTGTTGGATATGTGGCCGACTCCCTCCCTATCAGAAATACAAAGGAGTTCTGCCCCTCTTTCCGTACCCGTTCACACACAATGGCTCCTGTGGAGCATGGTTTAGTTTGATTAATTCTTTAGATTCAAATACTGTAGTTTACCAGAGCAACTGGGTATGGGGAAACCTGAACTTAGTTTTGCTTAAAGCCTGTCACCCTAACAAGGAGGGACTTCCCAAAAAGACAGGAACTGACCTAGAAAATGAAGTATATGGATTAGGTAATTTTACACTTAACCTCATGATTCTGAATGTTGAATCCGAAGCTGCACCAGTCTTGCCCGCTATGTCAGTATTTCCAGTTAAAGGTGAATTATGTGTAAGAAAGAATGGTTCAGTACGCATGGGTCATAGTAAATGTACCACTGTGATCGAATTCAGTGATCAAGGCAAGTCTACATTTAGAGCTTCCCGTCATTCCTACTTCATATGTGGTCATACCGCATATATACGCTTACCTCCAGATTGGGATGGTACCTGTTACATTGCATTCCTTCTGCCACCTGTTTTCCTAGCCCCTCCTGATTATCATAGGAATACCCATTTAGTACACAATAGACCCCAGAGAGATCTCCCGATTGTCGACTACACTGAAACGGCATGGGAGCAATACACAGATTTCAATAAAGGTTTCTTTCCCTACATAGGTGTTGTCACTAATAGTAAACTGATACGTAGATTAACAAGAACCCTTGAAGCAGTAGTGAATGAAACTACTTCCGCCCTAGGCAACTTAACAGAGGAGCAGTCTGCGATGCGGATTGTTGTTCTTCAAAATCGTCTTGTCCTTGACGTCATCCTAGCCGATAGGGGCGGAGCCTGTAGGGTCATCGGATTGAGTTGCTGTGTTTTCATTCCAGAAAACGCGCCATCAGTATACAAAGCCATAACTCGTCTTCATAAAATTGTAAGCCAGATACACCAGAATCCAGGCACCTGGACTTGGTCCGGTTGGCTCTGGAGCGTGTTGTCAGCCTGGGGATGGAGGATCTTATCCTTCCTAGGTATTGGCCTTCTCATAATATTCAGTTGTTGCCTGTGTCTACAATGTGGACCAGCGATTTGTGGCCTGTGTGCCACATCATGTATCCCACGTTCAACTTCTCATTCAAAATCCCGGAAGAAGAAAGAAGAGCAAATGATGTTACATGAACAGATTGATGGATTCCTGAGGATCGATATTTCATGAAGGGTCCGTAGGGGACAAGGAGGGAATGAGGAAATATGAATTTTTATGATCAATTGTGTCCCCTATCTTAGACCCCAACGGCTCCATGTACATGCTACAAGTACATGTATGTTCCCTCCACTTCAAGCTATGAAGACGCAAATACAATTGTGTCCAACGTTAACATGTCCTCTTTCAGATCCACCATGAATGGGTTGGATATTCCGTTCCTAAATATGTTTGGCCACCGACTTTATATGGTGCACTTTTCACGTTTTACAGCTCAGGCGAGTAGGCCCTGAATTCTGCCATCGAGCCTTTTTCCTGCTTTCTGCCTCTGAAAGCTCCAGCCTGAGCCTACATCTGTATCAATGACCTTTGTCTTACTTCCTGCGCGGCTAACGGTGCCTGGCCCGGCCTGTTGCCTGCCAAAACTGTATTTAGCCTTCAAGTTATCTGTTCCGCTCCTCGAGAAATACATTCCTGTCTAGTAGTTTAGGTAAACATCCTTCCAGCTACAGAGCAAAGGGCCCGGCCTTACTGTCTCCGTGCAAGTAATTCATGGTTTCTGTTTCCATGGTAGGCCCATGCCCCCTCGCTTCTCATGTAGACACTTAGACGCTTGTACACGCACTAGCAGTCAGTATAGAATAGACTCTGTCCGAGAGACCTTCCCTTCCAGATAATATAGTTCCTTAAACACAAGATATTAGATACGATTTGGGATTAGGTTGTTCTGACATCCCAGACTTCTGTCTCCTCATCTAGGGCTAAATGTCAAATCCCCTTCACCTTCTAGTTACACGTCAATCACACGTCATGCGGCTGCGCGCACATCTCTGCCATGTATTTCTGCTGACATTGCAGGATTCTCTTATGGATCCACCCACCTGTGACATCCTCTTAATGACGTTTCTAGTATCCGCCTTTATGCACGCCTACTGTAACGCCTTTTTTATTACGTATGTGTATTCTTATCTTTCCTATCAGCTGTTACGCCTCCTGCATCTGTCTTTACTGTAATGCATTTACTATATATATAATAACCTGTCAATAATGTATTGCCGATCCTTTCCTGAACCTTCGTGGTGACGGAACCCGATTGCCTGGTTCGAACCAATTCCTTTGTAAGGAATAAATTCCCTTTTATAACCTCAAATACCACGGATTCTGCCTCTTATTTTTACTGAGTTATTCTTATTTAATTTTACCGCATAAATTAAGTCTAGGTAATTTAAATTTACCACAGTTCGCAGAACAGGGAGGATGGGTGGGTTGGTGAGGAATCTAACTAACTAATGTTTCTTACAGATACATCGTTACCGAAGGTAAGTAACTTGCTCATCTGAAAGAAACACCTTAGTTAGATTCCTCACCTTAGAATAGATACCCCAGCAATACCAACCCCGGTGGTGGGTCTGCGAACCAAGATCACACCAGAAAGTCCTGGAGAACAGAACGGCCAAAGAAGCCATCTCTCCGGACTTGGCTGTCCAGGCAATAATGCTTGGCAAACGTGTGCAGCGAGGCCCACGTTGCTGCCTGACAGATGTCCTGCAAAGGGACTCCCCGTCCCAGGGCAGTAGTAGCTGCTGTGGCCCGGGTGGAATGGGCTGTCAGCCCTACAGGAGGGTCCTTTTTAGCGAAGGAGTAACAAGCCTTTATACAAAATACGACCCACCATGAGATGGTCCGCTTGTGAACTGCCCTTCACTTCTTAGCACCCACGTATCCAACAAAAAGCTGGTCGTCCACCCGAAACTGTTTGGTGCGGTCCAAATAAAAGGACAGCGCCCGTTTTGGGTCCAGACGGTGGAGCCTCTCTTCCTCTTTCGAAGGATGCGGAGGCGGAAAGAAGGTGGGCAAGGTGACAGATTGCCCGATGTGAAAGGGAGTTACTACTTTTGGAAGAAAGGAAGGACAAGTCCAGAGGAAAACCTTGTCCGGATGAACAGAAAGAAAAGGAGGCATAGACGATAACGCCTGGAGCTAACTCACCCGTCTAGCCGAGGTGATAGCTACCAGGAAAGCAGTCTTAAGAGTCAGAAGACGAATGGGACAATTGTGAAGAGGCTCAAAGGGAGCGCACATAAGAAAGGTCAAAACTAAATTCACATCCCACTGAGGCATTACGAAGGGGATAGGAGGATACATGTGAGTAATGCCCTTAAGGAAACGAGAAACAACAGGGGATTTGAAAAGAGAAGGCTGATCAGGAAGTCGTAAGAAGCCAGAGATAGCTGATAGATAACCTTTCAAGGTGCCCAGAGCAGAGCCCTGCTGGGCTAGAGAGAGAAGAAAGAGGAGAACCTCAGAAAGAGGGGTGGAAAGGGGATCCACAGCCTTTGCTGTGCACCATGCTACAAATTTGTTCCACCTGCAGGCGTATACCGTTTTAGTGGAGGGACGCCTGGCTGCCAGAATAACGTCACAAACTTCAGGAGGCAAGTCAAATGGCATCAACTGTCGCCGCTCAATCTCCACGCATGGAGGTGGAGACTGGGCAGGTTCGGGTGGAGAACCGCCCCCTGCTGCTGCGACAGAAGGTCCTCCCGAAGAGGCAGTCGTGTCGGGGGATCGATTGACATACTGAGTAGTTCGGGATACCAGTACCTTCGTGGCCAATCCGGAGCCACTAAGATGACTTGGGCCCGGTCGCGCCTGATCTTCTTCAGCACTCTGGGCAGACGTGGTATAGGCGGAAAGGCGTAGAACAGACTGCAACTCCACTCGTGACGAAAGGTGTCCCCGAGCGAGTGCCGCCTTGGAAACTCCAACGCGCAGAACTGCGGACATTGGCGAATAGATCTAACCAAGGCTCTCCCCACTGCCGAAAGAAGCCTTGTGCCACGTCCGAGTTTAGACGCCATTCGTGATCCATCATGTACCGGCAGCTGAGTTCGTCTGATCTGGCGTTCAGAGAGCCCGCCAGTTGTTGAACCACCAGGGTGATGCTGTCAAGAATTCCTGTCATACAAGGGAAACACGCACTTATGTAAACAGGAGAGCTGTTACATAACTCAAGGAAAACACGCCCTTATGTAAACAGGAGAGCTGTTACATAACTCAAGGGAAACACGCCCTTATGTAAACAGGAGAGCTGTTACATAACTCAAGGGAAACACGCCCTTATGTAAACAGGAGAGCTGTTACATAACTCAAGGAAACACGCCCTTATGTAAACAGGAGAGCTGTTACATAACTCAAGGAAAACACGCCCTATAAAGGGAGGAACCGGGAGGTACAACGCTGTCGGATATTGTGTTCACACCGACGTACCTGCTTCGTGAAGAGCAGTGTTCCGGAGTGGTGCTCCAGTAAGGCAAGAACGGAGGTAGGTCGAGTCGTTACTCCCTGGGCCGTGTCTTGCCCCATCGTCACCTGTGAAGGACCCGGAAGCTCTACCGGTCAACCATTGAGCTTCGCTTTTTGACTCGGCTGAGTCCAAGCGCAGTGGCGCTTTTGCTGGTTGGAGTCGTAACTCCCAGCCCGACCAGAGACACAGGGACTGCCAGCTGTAACGCACACCAGGAGGTGTTTGCCGCGTTACAGACTCGGAAGTCCACAGGATCGATCGAGCGGCTGCTCTCGGTTCAGTCTTCTTGCTTGTGATTGGGGTATCGGTGACGCATCACCAGGAGGTGACTCCGCGTCCCGGTGCAGTCTGAGGAAGAGGTTGAGCGGCTGCTCCCTTCAGGTAGAGACCCCGGCTGGGTGTTTCCCTGACTCCTCGATTCTCCCCAACGCTCTTCGTGCCCCTCACAGCCTACCGATTGGCATTGTCGGCCATTTCATTTCTGCCCTCTGTTGGCATACGCCGGGACCGGCGTATATGCAGAGGACGGTTAGGACCATCCGTGCTGTGGGCTGGTAACGTACTTAGCCTGGAGGATTCCAGTGACTATAACTTGTTTATTCTTTGTATTATATTTGCCTTCATTAAAACAACTAACCCTTCACTAGTGGTTGCGTCCTCATTGTCGTGTCTGGTAAACGATCCTGAGACGTTCAGGGCGTTACAAAATATCCGACCTTAATAACACTAACTGTCTCCCGGTCGATAACAGACATGGCAACACTTGATGATGTGCTGGCTGCTTTAGCGGCCATGCAAGTTGAAGTGGCTGCCTCTAGGCAAGAAACAGCCGATGTAAAAGCCAGACTGGATGCTATCCAATTGGACCCGCTCACGCCCAGCACCTCCCTCACGAATCAGACCCCTGCGGTAGTAGTGGAAATGCCGGTAGCCATCCCCTTGGCGACACCAGAGAGGTACAGTGGGGATCCTAACACAGTGCAGGTATTCCTCACACAAGTGGCGTTACATTTATCGTGCAAACCAAGGGCGTTCCCCACGAGTCAGGCTCGTGTGGCTTTCCTTATATCCTATTTGGCTGGAAACGCGGCACAATGGGCCGTACCTCTGGTGAGCAGGGACGACCCCCTCTTATGTGATTGGGGTGCTTTTCGCGAGGAATTCCTGAAGGTATTCGACAGAAGGGCTGACTCGTACACGGCGGACCGTGAAATGCTTGAGTTGAGACAGGGATCCAATGACCTGGTGCAGTATCTCAACGCGTTCCGAAGGCTGGTTGCGGAAACCAAGTGGCCTGTTGCTAAACAGACGGCGCTCTTCCATCAAGGGCTGTGCGATGAGCTCAAGGACGCCGTGGCTCATATTGACCCTCAACCCAAGACATGTGAGGGCCTTATCAACCTGGTATTACGGCTGGAACATAGGCTAAGTGAAAGAAAGGGGGATCATGGGAGAAAAGGAAAATCCCTTCCATCCTATGTGACGGTGGGAAGTCCTGAAACTTCCACCGCATCCAAGGGAGAACCCATGGACATCGGCGCAATACGAGCGAGCCTCACAGCCACGGAGAAAGAGTCACGCCGTAAACAAGGATTGTGCCTATATTGTGGCAAAAAAGGCCACTACGTACGTGAATGCCCTGCCAAACCGAAGACGTCACGTTATCGGGCCAACCGGTCGGTAACAGCCGTGGTGGACATACCGGCGGAAAACTAGAGGACTCCAAGACCAGAGAAGGGGCATCTCGGAGTCACTCATCCATCCCTTCACTTTCCAACTCGGTCACTAAGGGACAACGACACCTGTTTATCACGGTGCACGTGGGAGTGCATGACCAGTGGATACCCGTTGTGGCCATGGTGGATTCAGGGGCCACTGGCATGTTTATGGACCACAACGAGGCATGCAGGCTAGGGCTAGTGCTTCTTCCCAAAGCTGTACCCGAAGACGTCTATGCTGTAGACGGAAGGCGATTGGTGACGGGGCCCATCGGGCAGCACACGGGGGTCCTTCCGATGAGATATGGGTGGAACCATTTGGAACAAATCGATTTTAACATCATCCGAGCGCCCCAATATGGCGTCATATTGGGATTGCCGTGGCTACAGAAACACAACCCCTTTGTGGATTGGCCAACACATCGCATCGAAATGACGTCACCGTATTGCATCCTGCATTGTGGAATAAGAACGGAATCCCTTGACGCAGATGAGAGCGGGAGTCAGACGGTGGCTACAGCGGCAGAAAAAGATGTGGCTCTCCCCCAGGCTTATCACAGTTTTGAGGATGTATTTGATGAGGTGAAGGCGGAAGTGCTACCACCACATAGACAGTTTGACTGCCAGATCGACCTGGTGCCAGGGGCCAGCGTTCCCAGCGGCAGGCTGTATGCCCTGACGGAGCCTGAAAACGTGCATCTCCGGGGGTACCTGGATAAACTCCTCAAGCTAGGATTCATCCGCCCGTCCAAGTCTCCGGCCGCCTCGCCACTCTTCTTCATCCCGAAGGCTAATGGGGAGCTGAGAGCCTGTGTGGACTTTAGGGCATTGAATGCGATAACCATAAAAAATCGGTACCCCTTGCCTCTCATCAGTGTACTTCTGGAACAGGTCAAGAAAGCTCGTATCTACACCAAGTTGGATTTGAAAGGGGCATACCATCTGGTGCGCATGAGGGACGGAGACGAGTGGAAGACCGCCTTTAAGACCAGGTTCGGCCTTTTTGAGTACCTCGTCATGCCGTTCGGTCTGTGCAACGCCCCGGCAGCCTTTCAGTACTTTTTGAATGAGGTATTCAGAGAGGAGTTGGATATCTACGTGGTCGTATATATCGACGACATCCTCATCTATTCGTCCAGTGTGGAGGAGCACGTACACCACGTCAAAGCTGTGCTCCAAAAGCTGAGGGAAAACATGCTGTTTTGTAAACTCAGCAAGTGTGACTTCCACGTCACATCCGTGGAATTCCTCGGAGTGATGCTGAGTCCAGAGGGACAGGAGATGGCAGAACGAAAGATCAAGGCGGTGAAAGAATGGCCGGTGCCCCAAAGCGTGAAGGACGTCCAAAGTTTCATTGGCTTCGCCAACTTTTACAGGCGGTTCATAGATGGATTTTCAGGAGTGGTGGCCCCAATCACACAGCTACTGAGGAAGTCCAAGGAGTTTGTCTGGTCCCCTGAAGCGAACAAAGCCTTTGAGGCCCTGAAAAGCGCCTTTGGTAAGGCGCCGGTGTTGGCTCACCCCGATCCGGATCTCCCCTACGTGGTGGAAGCGGACGCGTCGGATGTGGCGCTGGGGGCTATCTTGTCCCAACGCAACCACGACACAGGGGTGCTTCATCCCGTTGCGTACATGTCCCGCAAACTCAACGACGCCGAACGCAACTACCATATTGCGGAGAAGGAGCTTCTCGCAATCAAGGACGCCTTCACCGAATGGAGGCATTGGTTGATGGGGGCAAGACATGTGGTATCGGTGTACACGGACCATCGGAACCTACAGTTCATGACTGCCACTAGACACCTTTCTCCCAGGCAGCTGCGGTGGATGATCTTCTTTGCGGGGTTCAACTTCCGCATCACATATCGGCCGGGGACGGAAAACCGAAAGGCGGACGCCCTGTCCCGTCAATCTGCAGTTAAGGAACCATTGCCTGCGACCGAGCGTTCCATCATTTCCCCGAGGATGGTATTGGGGGTTATCCAACCGGATACTTTCCTGAGGGGAATAAAGAGAGGGATCAGGTCATTCGCATGGCGGAGGTGGCTCCTCAGTCACAGAGAATGGCAGCTGAAGGACGGGATACCCCTGAAGGGCAGGTGCCTATTGATACCCACGCCTAGGCTAAGGAAACAAGCATTCATCTGGTGCCATGACTCTCCATGCGCAGGTCATTTGGGCTTTGAAAAAACGGTGGCTAGCATGGGACGGCATTTCTGGTGGCCAACCATGAGAGTGGATGTCAGGAGGTGGGGACAGGAGTGTCCTACGTGTGCTACCATGAAGGCCGACCATGGCCGAACCCAAGGGCTCTTACATCCACTTCCAACCCCGGATAGACCATGGGATAGCATATCACTGGACTTCGTGGTGGGCCTACCGGTAGACCAGGGGATGACGGCAATACTGGTGGTGGTGGATTACTTGACGAAAATGGGGCACTTCATCCCCTGCAAGAGAGTCCCTACGGCCGGGGAATTGGCGTCACTACTCCTAAAGAATGTGGTACGACTGCATGGATTACCTGGGGTGATCGTGTCGGACCGGGGGTCGCAGTTTACTGCGCAATTCTGGAAGACTTGGTGCACTGCGCTGCATGTTAAGACCGCCCTGTCCACCAGCTACCACCCTCAAACGGACGGCCAAACCGAGCGCCTGAACCAAACGCTCAAACAGTATCTGCGATGTTTTGTGGACCAGGGCAGGGAAGAATGGGTCGACTTGCTATGGGTTGCAGAGATAGCCTATAACAACGCCACTCACAGCTCCACACAGTCATCTCCGTTCTATAGCAACTATGGCCAACATCCCAGGTTCTTGCCATTTCTACATCCGTTCAGAGAGGACAGGATTCCCGCCACAGCGGACAGGGTGGCACACATAAAAGACACATTGATGCGCTCAAGGGCTGTCCTAATAGAGGCCAAGAGAAGATACAAGGCTGCGGCAGATAGGAAGAGAAGGCCCGGGCCACTGTACCGCACTGGAGACTACGTCTGGATATCCACAAGAAACATGAGGTTTCGAAAGAACAGTGTGTTCCATCCCAAGTACATGGGCCCCTATCGAATTACCAAGTGTATGGGTCCCGTGAACGTGAAGGTGTGCTTGCCCCAGTCATTGCGGATACACCCTGTCTTTCATGTATCATTGCTCAAACCAGCACCCTCCAAGCCGTCTGGGACACCTCGGCCGGTATGCGTGGAGTCGGAGGTGGAGTATGAAGTGTCGGGCATACGGGCGTCCAAATGGCGCAGGGGGAAGCTGTGGTACCTGGTTGCGTGGAAAGGCTATGGCCCGGAGGAGCATTCATGGGAACCGGCTGAAGGGGTTCATGCTCCGCGCTTGGTCTCCTTGTTCCATCGGCGTTTTCCTGCCAGCGCTGGACCCGTGGGGAGCCGCTGAGAGGGAGGATGTACTGTCAAGAATTCCTGTCATACAAGGGAAACACGCCCTTATGTAAACAGGAGAGCTGTTACATAACTCAAGGAAAACACGCCCTTATGTAAACAGGAGAGCTGTTACATAACTCAAGGGAAACACGCCCTTATGTAAACAGGAGAGCTGTTACATAACTCAAGGGAAACACGCCCTTATGTAAGCAGGAGAGCTGTTACATAACTCAAGGAAACACGCCCTTATGTAAACAGGAGAGCTGTTACATAACTCAAGGAAAACACGCCCTATAAAGGGAGGAACCGGGAGGTACAACGCTGTCGGATATTGTGTTCACACCGACGTACCTGCTTCGTGAAGAGCAGTGTTCCGGAGTGGTGCTCCAGTAAGGCAAGAACGGAGGTAGGTCGAGTCGTTACTCCCTGGGCCGTGTCTTGCCCCATCGTCACCTGTGAAGGACCCGGAAGCTCTACCGGTCAACCATTGAGCTTCGCTTTTTGACTCGGCTGAGTCCAAGCGCAGTGGCGCTTTTGCTAGTTGGAGTCGTAACTCCCAGCCCGACCAGAGACACAGGGACTGCCAGCTGTAACGCACACCAGGAGGTGTTTGCCGCGTTACAGACTCGGAAGTCCACAGGATCGATCGAGCGGCTGCTCTCGGTTCAGTCTTCTTGCTTGTGATTGGGGTATCGGTGACGCATCACCAGGAGGTGACTCCGCGTCCCGGTGCAGTCTGAGGAAGAGGTTGAGCGGCTGCTCCCTTCAGGTAGAGACCCCGGCTGGGTGTTTCCCTGACTCCTCGATTCTCCCCAACGCTCTTCGTGCCCCTCACAGCCTACCGATTGGCATTGTCGGCCATTTCATTTCTGCCCTCTGTTGGCATACGCCGGGACCGGCGTATATGCAGAGGACGGTTAGGACCATCCGTGCTGTGGGCTGGTAACGTACTTAGCCTGGAGGATTCCAGTGACTATAACTTGTTTATTCTTTGTATTATATTTGCCTTCATTAAAACAACTAACCCTTCAATAGTGGTTGCGTCCTCATTGTCGTGTCTGGTAAACGATCCTGAGACGTTCAGGGCGTTACAGATGCCCTGGTGTTCCAGCCATGTCCAGAGGCGCAGAGCCTCCTGACAAAGGGTCCACGACCCCACCCCGCCCTGTTTGTTGCAATACCACATGGCGGTGGTGTTGTCCGTGAACACCTGCACCACACTTCCCCGGACAACGGGAAGGAATGCCTTCAGTGTAAGTCGGATCGCTCTCAGCTCCAAAAGGTTGATATGGAGCCGAGTCTCCGCCGGAGACCAGAGTCCGCTGATCTCCGCCTGCCCATGTGGCCCCCCCATCCCAGGAGGGACGCATCCGTCACTACCACGTGCTCCGGTTGGGGTAGGGAGAGGGATCTCCCGCTGACCCAATCGCGGTTCGTGAGCCACCACTGCAACTGCTTCGCAGTGCCCTCCGAGTTCAAGACATGGTCGGACAGATTGCCACGATGCTGGGCCCACTGAAACTTCAGGTCCCACTGCAGAGCCCGCATTGGCCACCTGGCGTAATGCACCAACAGGATGCAGGAGGCCATCAGCCCCAGAAGCCGCAGCACCAACCTGACCGAAACCCAGGATAGAGGCCGAAAGATGGGAACCAGAGCCTGAATATCCCGGACCCGCTGCTCCGGAGGATAGGCCCGGAACTGCGCCGAATCTAGAACCGCTCCGATGAGGAGGAGCTTCTGGGAGGGTCTCAGGTGTGAGTTCGGCACATTGATGGAGAACTCCAGCAAATGCAGGAGGTCGGCCGTAGTCTGGAGGTGGTAGACGACTGCCTGGGGCGAGCCCGCCTTTAACAGCCAGTCGTCGAGATAGGGGAAGACTGGAACCCCCGATCTGCGCAGATGAGCTGCGACCACCGCCATCACTTTCGTGAACACCCGAGGGGCACTGGTGAGGCCGAAGGGGAGCACGGTGAATTGATAATGCTCCTGACCCACCGTGAACCGCAGGTAACGCCGGTGGGCCGGCAGGACGGGGATGTGAAAATAAGCGTCCTGCAAGTCCAACGCTACCATCCAGTCTCCTGGGTCTAGGGCAGCCAGAACCTGAGCTAAGGTGAGCATCTTGAACCGCTCCTTCCGGAGGAAGGCGTTAACGCTCCTGAGGTCCAAGATAGGGCGTAGCCCCCTTTGCCCTTCTTGGGAACCAGAAAGTAGTGGGAATAGCAACTACGACCTACTTCTAGACCAGGAACTCGCTCAACGGCCTCTTTGGCAAAGAGGGCCATAACTTCCTCCCAGAGAAGATTCAAGTGATCCCCCGACATGCGGTGGTACTGTGGTGGCATGGCTGGAGGGGTCGTCTCGAAGGGGAGGGAGTAGCCCCTTCGGACGATTTGCAGCACCCACCTGTCCGACGTGATGGAACGCCAGTGGAGCAGGTGATGGCGAACTCTGCCACCCACTAGCGTGGAATGGGCCTGAAAGCTCGGACTAGGAGGGCTTTGAGGCGGATGCTGCCGGGGTGGATGTGGACTGACCTGCATGTTGTCCTCCAGTACCTCCTCGGCGGAATCCACGTCCGCGTGTAGATTGGTTCTGTGGCTGGTGGCTAGGCGTACGTGAGGAGGTGCCCCTTCCTTGGCCACGAAAGGGACGAAAGGCGGACGTTTGCGGCCGTGGGGCCTAGAGACCCAAGGACTTGGCCGTAGCCCGGGAGTCCTTGAAACGAGCCAGCGCACTATCCGCCTTCTCGCCAAAAAGGCGAGTGCCATCAAAGGGCATATCCATGAGGGTACTCTGGACATCCCCCGAGAAAGACGTGAACCGTAGCCAGGCGTGGCGACGAAGCGCCACTGTGGTCGAAATTGCCCGCCCCAGCGAGTCCGTGGTGTCTAGTCCACACCGTATGGCATGCCGTGCTGCATCTCGCCCATCAGCAAGCGCCTGGGTGAGCCGTGACCGGGCCTCCTCCGGACACAGGGGCAGCACGTCCTCCACCGCATCCCACAGAGTGGGAATAACGGTCCAAGAGGCAAGCGGTATCCAAGGACCGCAGACCCAAACTCAGGGAAGAGAACAGCTTCTTTCCGAACTGTTCCAGCCTCTTGGATTCCCGATCCGGAGGAGCGGACGGGAAGGAGGATTGGGAAGTCGAGGCCTGAATAACCAGACTCTCGGGAGTGGGGTGTTGGGACAGAAAACTGAGGTCGCCCGGAGCAGGGCGGTGGCGCCTGGCCACGTTCCGATCCACAGGAGGTACTGTGGAGGGCTTGGACCAGGTGCCCTGCAGAACGTCTACGTGTGCCTCATTGAACTGCAGCAGAGGCTCTGTGGAGCTTGCTGACGGTTGAAGCACTTCTGTGAGGACGTTAGTCCTCACGGCCACAGCAGGCAACTCCAGCCCAAGGGCATCGGCCGCCTTGCGCAGCACCACTGAAAAAGCTGCACCTTCCTCCGAGGCCACAGTCGGAGGAGAGATGAAACCAGCATCCGGGGAGGTGTCCAGACCACTGGCATCACCCAGTTCGTCTGCCCAGTCCTATGAAAGGTCGGCCTGTCTGGCCATTGGGTCCTCAGACCCCTTCCAGTCGCCCCCGTCATTCGATTCCTGATAAACAGGAGGAATAACCGGAGCCGGGTGGTAGATGAAATGCTCATGCATCAGCGTCGGATGCGGCGTCGAGTGGCGCCGCACCGGCGCCGGGCTAAACCGGGGAATGCCGTCGTCCGGGGACGGCGCCGGGGGTGGAACCGGTGTTGGCGCCGGCAGAGGAGGCGTCGTGAGGTCGACCGGCGCTGGCAGAGATCCAGGCCTGGAACCCTCGGGGACCTGCGGCGTCGGGACAAAAGTCGTCGACGGCGCCGGAGCCGCGGGCTTGCGAGGTCGCCCAGTCGAGCCCGCAGGGCCCGAAGTCGAGCCGGCAGGCGTCGACGGCGGAGCCAGGCCCCTCATGGCCGAGAGGAAGGCGCTGATCTCCGCCGGAGTCGCGTCAGTCCCACGGACCGGCGGGTATGGAGACGGACGCGGCTCCTGCGGCTCCGACGGAGCCGCGGGGGTGGGACCACCCTGACCCTCGACCAAGTTGCGCGACCGACGAGGGGAGTCCGAAGCGCGGTGTCGCTTCTTGGATTTCTTTGAGCGCTTCAACTTACCCGAAGACTTCGAGCCCGACGAGCGATGATGGTGACTGCGGCTCCGCGACCGGTCCTTGGACCTCCTCCTGGACCGGGACCGTGAACGGCGCGGAGCCGAGTGCCGAAGCTCGAGAAGCTTACGGGACCACTCCTGCCTAGCCTTCGAGGTCAAGGCCTGACAGTCGAGGCACGACTCCGCATCGTGGTCGGGCCCCAGGCAGTAAAGGCACCGGCGATGGTGGTCCGTCACCGACATCAGTCGATGACAGGAGTCACAGGCCTTAAAACCAGGCATCCTACCGGCACCAGAGTCGAGTCGACAGAAGACCAAAAAGAGTCAAAAAGTGACTAAGGGGTAAGCTCTTCCCGGATCGGCACTGTCTGGTGCGGAAAAAAGAAGAACTGACGTCTGCGCGGGAGGGTGGCGTCTAAGTTCTCCGACTACGTCATTCCGAGCACGACGCCGACGACGGATGCGGAGCCGCAGACGACGCCTAGCGACATGCAATGGATATTGCTGATGAAAAATCTTTCCGGATCCAGCCTGACGCCTGGGGATATTCTAAGGTGAGGAATCTAACTAACGTGTTTCTTTCAGATACAGAAATTCACAGATTCCCGGCGTACATCCTCTTAGGTCTCCCTAACGCATTTACTTCCCCATTAAAATCCAGCTGGCAGACAGATTGAGCTAGCACTATTGGTGGCCCTCCAGAAACATCCTAGCACATTGGGGCACGGGGAATATCCCTACCCATCAAGCTTGGCTACATAGACTGTGGTATATAATGGGGATGGAATGAAACACCCTCACACTAATAAATCAGGGCTCTGCATTACCCAAGTTTTGGAAGCCCTTCTTAAACCTCTTGACAACAGAGCTTTGCGAGCTCACATGCCCTAAATACTTACTCCTCCTTCGCCTATTGGAAACCAACTCAACAACCACCTAAGACACCATACCGAGGTGAGATATGAGAGACAGGGACACTTATACCACTTATCTTGGACTGGATCCCCGGTCCAGGTTGGGGAGGGCAGGGGGAGTTAGGGGATATTACATAATTGTAACACTGCAACCTGCACTTACAGGTCATTAAGCGAACATTGTATGTTAGAACTAAAACTACAATAAAGAAATTAAACCATAAATTTGTATCATAATGCATGTCACAGTGCTTGCGCAGCTTTTTATGATGACTGAATCAGTCATGGCCATTACTCGTCAAAGCAATTGTTTCTTATAGATCTATTTCTGACGGCTCCGGCTTGTACAACACCACATCTGTCCCTTTCTCAAGCCAGTTGTAAGAAACTTGCTGACTTCTTTTTTTAAAAGGGTAGCTGATATCTATGCTTTCTTTGATGATTCAGTGTAGGAAGAGCCCTCCGCGATGGGTAGCAAGGGGTAGGAGTCCATACTGTCATTTTTTAACCTCCTTGACGCACTGAGTTTTACTCTTCTGACCTCCATTAAGTCTGGATTACCATCTGATCCTGCTCCTCTATGGATTTTAAAACAGGGTAGCAAAATCCGTTCTCCAGTTTGGATTGACCTTCTGAATATGTTATTGCACAAGGCACTATGCCTGCTTTAAGAAATGAATGAATGTCATTTGTAAAGTGCACAGCTGCTTCTCAGCGCTTAAATGTATGTAATATTATAGATTATAATACTATAGATGCATGATATGATTGTGTCTTTGCTTAAAAAGTAATCACTGGACATGTTGAAGCCTAAAAACTATCATCCAATCTCTTTTACTGGCATTAGCAAAACTGCTTGAAAAACATTAACTTGCAAATATCTTCTCATCTAGAATTGGGTAGGTTTCTTCACAGCTCTCAATCAGGCTTCTACCCTGGTCATACAATGGAATCTGCCCTGTTATGGGTTACTGAACAACTCAGAGCAACTCTTGACGCTGGAGGGACAGTGTCTCGATTCTTTCGGAGTGTGGCCTTACAATGGTTTCGTTCATTCTTGCAAGGACGTACCTTTGAGGTTACCTCTAACTCTTTTTGTCCTGTTCTTCAAATGCAATTTGGGGTCCCTCAGGGATCTTCCTTGAGCCCCACTCTTTTTACCATCTATGTCCGCCCTTAGTGGAGGTTTTTGGCATTATACTGTTTTCACTTGCTGATGAAAGGCAAATTCTCTTTGTCTTGTCTCGTTCTGAGGGAACAGTAGTTTTAATCTCCGACGTCGCTTAGTTGAATTGGCTTGTTGGATGAAAGACAATTACCTGAAACTAAACAGTAAAAAAACAGAAGTCATGATTGGGGGTAATCAGCCACAGCTCTTGGGGCCAGTATGGTGACCAGAGGAACTAGGATCCCTCCTTATTCCTAAACAGGTGGTCAAAGGCCTGGGATTTTGGTTACACAGCAAGCTTGCAATGGATCACCAGCTAAATAAGGTGTCTGCAAGTTCTTTTGGTCTCCTTACATTTTTTAGAAAGATTCTTTGGCTCCTTCCCATCTCGGCTCAAAGGTTTGTCATTCAAGCTCTTATTATTTCACGTCTTGATAATGGCAATGTGCTCTACATGGCATACCACCTGGGAGTCCCTAAGTTTATGCTGAAGAGACTACAGCCTATTCAGTATGCAACTGCCAGACTCCTTTGTCCTGTTCCTCAGCATGCTTCAGTTTCCACCTATTTGTGGAATCTACATTAGTTTACCATCGATAAGTGTATACAGTTTAATGAGCTGTGCTTCATGTATAAAGCCATCAGCCACACTGGTCCCAAATATCTTAACAGTCTAGTGTCTCCATATGCTTCTAAGCGCCCCTTCCGCTCTGGCTCTATGAGTATTGGTGCAACCGAGGATGTTCTTTTAAATAATTAGGGCCCAAATCATGGAATGCGTGAATCTTCAGGCTAAAATGATGCACTTTTCTGGTGAGCTTTTGTAAACATTTAAAGACTTGGCTATTCTAGATCTGGCCTCTCTAAGCCAGTCCTGTATATGCTAGTGTTGGGAAGCCCTGTTTTGTCAGTCATGCACTCAACACGTTTTAATAAAATTGAATGAATTTAAATAAATGTAATATTTAATGCAAATTAGGTTAATAGTGCTGTAACCTTTTTATTTTACCTTTTTAATTTTGTTCTGCATGTAAAACAAATGTATAAAATTAATTTAAAAGAATATTTAAATATTTGTATTATTTTCTTTTTAAGTTTAATTAATTTAGTGAATGTTTTCTTTACTTCACCACAGGGAGATCTCTGACTCAGTGGTGGTGTTTTCAACTCATATACATTTATACAATCGTAGATCTGAACCTTGCAACGGGTAGGACACTTTAGATCGTGGCACCGATCCGCCCAGATTGGTCCGACCACTTTCTAATCCCCTTCTAACTTTGTTCCTACAAACAGAAGCACGCATTCGTCTACAGCGTGTTAGGATAAATCACCTTTGTTTCAATGTTGCAAAATGGTTATGCAGTAAATACATCAACTCGGTTATGATGCAGTTACATCTGTTGTCAATATCGTTCTGTGTCGTTTAGTATACAGTGCAACAAACGCAATTCTTAATGCAGCATTTCTTTCCCTTTTTAGCCACATCATAAACGAACTGATAGAAACAGAACGTGTCTATGTGGAGGAGCTTCAGACTATTATAGAGGTAAGAATGCGTTGGTTATTTCAAATCACACATTGTAGTGGACTGTAAAAGTTGTAAATGTTTTGCTCTGGAAAGTTATTCAAAGTGCATCATCAACTGAACACTTAAACAAGCATTGCCAAAGCCAATAGGTCGTTTCTATGTGAGATTTATTGGCTTTATTATTGTTTTTTTAGCTAGGTTGCAAATGGCTGAAAGTAATTCGAATTGTCAGTTATCCTGTACTGAAGCTAGCGCTGCTGTGTAATATGGCTAAAACAAATTGACAAACCAACAGATCTCGCATAGGCGAACCCTATTGGATTTGCAAATGCTTGGTATGGAATGCCTTATGGTAAGGTATAAGAATTTATATAGTGTTTACAACGGCTGAAGAGCTAATGTTATAGAATCAAGAAAGCCCTTGCCAAGGTGATAGTGTGTCCAGATTCAGAAGCATTTTAGAACCACGCACAAACTGTGAACATGTGCTATCTAATTGTGCTGAATGCAACCTAAGTTGTAGGTAGACTGAAAAGTCCATCTTTAGGCTATGAGTTATTTAGTTGCAATGGTTACAAAAGAACTAAAAAAGCACTCCTGACAGCTTAAAGTCGTAAAATGTAGCAATAATTGGTGTTCAGTGGGTTTCCTGGACCTTTGGCTACTGTGCCACTTCACCTGCTGCACCATTCAAATCAATACCCTAGTGGCTTTAAGGTAACCGCACTAGTGACTGCTTGATTAGTAGTAAAAAATAGCAATAATCTGTTTTCAGTGGGTTTCCTAGACCTTTTGGCCCCTGTGCCACTGCACATGCGGCACCATTCAAATCATGCCCCCTAGTGCCTGCAAGTTAACTGCACTGTAGACGGCTTGTTTAGTAGTAAAATATAGCAATAATCGGTGTTCTGTAGATTTCCTAGAGCTTTTCGCCCCTGTGCCACTGCACCTGCTACACTATTCAGATCATGATCCTAGTGCCTGCTTGTTTAGTAGTAAAATATATCAATAATCGGTGTTCAGTAGGTTTCCTATAGCTTTTGGCCCCTGTGCCACTGCACCATTCAAAGCATGACCCTAGTGCCTGCAAGTAATTGCACTTGTGAGTGCTTGGTTAGTTGGAAAATATAGCAATAATCTGTGTTCAGTCGGTTTCCTAGAGCTTTTGCCTCCTGTGCCATTGCACCACTCAAATCATGGCCCTAGTGCCTGCAAGGTGATTGCACTTGTGACTGCTCGTTTAGTAGTAAAATATAGCAATAATAGGTGTTCAGTGGGTTTCCTAGAGCTTTTGCCTCCTGTGCCATGCAAGGCAACTACACTTGTGACTGCTTGTTTAGTAGTAAAATATAGCAATAATCAGTGCTTAATGCGCTTCTTAGACTTTTTGGCCCTTGTGCCACTGCACCTGCTCTACCATTCAAACCATGGCTCTAGTGCCTGCAAGGTAATGCACCTGTGACTGCTTTTCTAGCAGTAAAATATAGCAATTATCAGTGTTCAGTGGGTTTGCTAGATTTACAGGCCCTGTGCCACAGCACTTGCTGCCGCATTCAAATCATGGCCCTACTGCCTGCAAGTTAACTGCACTTGTGACTGCTTGTTTAGTAATAAAATATAGCAATAATCGGTGCTAATGGGTTTCCTAGACCTTATGGCCCTTGTGGCACTGCACCTGCTGTACTATTCAAATCATGACCCTAGTGCCTGCATGGTAACTATGGTAACTACACTTGTGACTTTTTGTTGTAGTAATAAAATATAGCAATAATCCGTGTTCAGTTCATATGTTAGGCTGACTCTGAGACTGAAATGCGATTTTGTACTCTGTTCCTAAAAAGATAGTTTCACAAAATAAATAGACTCACCAACAAAGAGGAATTCTGTGGAAACATACAAATGTTTTATGTAGCTTAAAAACGAGATACCTTTTGAGATGGCTATGTCTAAAATAAAATTAAAAAAGGGCACAAGCAGGCTTCATGGAGAAAGTACGCTGCATTCCTCTTTCCTATAAACGCTCTCAGTATGAAGTCAGTCAAAAGCAAAATAAAACCAGGCTCCCACGAAACCACAGCTTGACATTTGACCTTTGTCTTTGAATGCCCAGCAAATGTAGTGAAATAAGACAACGATTTAAAAGCATGTTTATTGCAACAAAAAAAAGTGGTAGTGGAAGAATACTGTAAACACTGCTTTCTTATGGAGAGGTATGAACTCAAGCTGCACAGCCTAAAGCAAATAAAGCCAGCAAGAGGAAAGGCAGAAAACATGAGTTACAAACGACAAAGCCAGTAGCAAGCCATGGGCGGAATGCATTCCCAGCCCAACTTTCTGAAAGTCCCCAAGATGTTTTCCACATAGCCAGCCAGACAGCTGCGCTGTCTGATAGGCAGCCAGCGACCTACAAAATAATTTGTTCCTATTCATGATATATGCATTTGGGGATATATTTTATTTATTAGCTTCAATATTTTACATCAGAGGACTGGCATCTAACCACCACTTCAGAACGCTCAATTACATTATTCTTGTAAATGGCCTAGTATTTAATATTTTAAACAGTAAGTTAACCAGTTATCTTGATGATGGTAAGACATTGGTTGGTATATCATGTTTGCTTTTACTGCTTCAAAGGACATGTATGGAAGTAGAGAAATGCTTATTTCTGCTGTACCATGGAGCCTTGGTTCCATGATGCAGAGTGCTCTGAATTTAATTTTGTAATTCAGAGGGAGAGAGCAAGGTAAGTGTTTTCAAAGATTTTTTGGGACAGATTTGTCAAGATATTTCAAGGAATATGGGTCTGTGAGAAGTTGGCCTGATGTATGATGTCACTAGTTCTAGTGTACACCTTATATCAGTCCAAACAACCCTTATGGTGATTGGTTGTAAAGTCAACCTTATAGACCAGCTATCCTAGTGGTAGCATGGACAAGAGCAGTCTTAGGCTAAACTCTGAATGGCATGTGAAGCCAGCTGTTATACCATATATAATCCCTTGAATACCAAATGAAAGGACACCACAACAGATATATATATATAAAATAAAGTGTATTTATTCTAGTCAAACCCTCAGCACTCTTTATGAGATTCGAAGTAAGTACAACACAGTCTTATTCAAGCATACATTAAGTCACACAGGTAAGTAATACAGTTAGGCCCTAGGGGCCACGCAAACCATATACTAAAGAAGTGGTATAACGACCACTGTCACGGAAATAGGATAGGGAATCGCTGGGGCTACACTATACTACCCAAGGTTAGGAAGTGGGAGGCCCACGGGATTCAGGTGCAGAGTGGAAACACTCACGCGTAATGCGTATAATCGATAGAAATAGTACAGTTCTGAAATAAGCAGTTTTAGGACACTTCTGGTATAGCTAGAAAGTCGAGACTCGGAAACTAGACCCTAGGATAGTCAATACCCTCGTGAGCACCTGAGTACCCAAGTTACCTAGCCCACGGGCTGCGGGTGCATAGGTGTGAACTTGCGTCGGGTTTCGTCGTGGACTTCTATGGATGCCTGAAGGAAAGTTGCTGACAGGCAGTCAGTACAGAGTGTCCGGTGGATCCCAAGGCCGGGATCAAGAAGGAAGGATACCTGCAAGCAGAAGGGACAGAGTCAGGGTCACTAGCCAGTGACCACGTGGAACCAGGAAGGAACCAGGCGATGTCGGGAGATTGCAGGCGAAGAGGTGTAGCTTGTCGCAGCAGCCACGGGTACCAGGAGACGTCGAGGACGACCAGGACCAGGAGGCGAGCTGTCCCACGAAGGCTCTTGCTGTCGGCGGCGTCGAAGTCGAACTAGGACTCACCAAGCCTTGGCAAGCGGAACCCACGAAGAATGGAGCACTTGCTTCTGGTGCAGACCAGGAAGGTCTGGGGCGCTTCTCTTTTGCAGAGGAGCAGGAGCCAGTCTGGAGGAGCCAAACCAGCAGTGGAAAATCAAAGGTGTGTCGTCGTAAGGCCGCTAGCCAACGGGCACGCAACCGGACAGACGCGGCAAGCAGGAAAATGCAGAAGGGCCCCACGCAGGACTCGTGGAGTGTGGGGGGCTGATCTTCGGTGCAGATGGTGCTTGGGGTTGGGGCTTCTCAATCCCCAGTGCACAACTTCGAGGGTGCCTCAGAAGCTGCGCTGGAAGATACTCGCCACTTTTCCCAGGTAGCCGGTCCCACGTCTCTCGTCGCCTCCACGGATCTCAGCTCGGCTGTGGATGTGGATCAGGGTCGGAGAAGTCTGGAAGTCAAGGCTCTGGTCAGGCTCTGAAGTCGGTCCCTCGCAGAACTTCAGCAAAGCAAAGGGTAAGTCTCTTGATGGTGCCTGTTTGCACAGGGTAGCCATTCCTTGGCCACAAGGGAGATTCTTCAGTCTTCTTCTTTCGTCGAATGTCGAAGGTCCAGAGTTTCTGTTCAAGTTGCAGGTTCAGGATAATCTAATCTCCTGGGGCCCAGCTACCACACTTATACTAATCTGGGGGGCTGGGTTGCCTGCTAGGTCAAGCCTTATGGGTGGGACCTGGGAGGCGGGTGGTTACACCCCCTTCCCTTTGTCCAGTTTCGCGCCAGGACTGGGGCTGGAGTGCCCCTGCACCGGTTTGAACTGGACTATGCATGGGACACCTTGTGTGCCCCAGGCATGTCTCATTCCTTTCAGCCCTCCCTGCCTCAATACACTAAAGTCTGTCTGGGGAGGTGCTAGCACCTCCCCAAGCAGGAAACCTATTGTCCAAGCCTCCCTTGCCGGGATCACTCCCAGCAGCAGGAGGACAGACTCGTGTCTGTGGCAGCAGCATCCATTTTGTGATGCTGAGGCTTTGGTTAGAGTTAAACAGCAAAGTAGGATTTTAACATGTCTCTCCCTCTAGAAGGGAGGAATAATATCCTCATCACCAGAAATGGTATGGGGGTATTATTCCAAAGTGTTAGACACCTTACACGACATGTTTTGATAAAGCCAAACCATAGTTACCCTAACCGTTTAAGATGGGTAAGTTACTTACCTGTAATTCTAGTTCTCTTCCAGGGGTATCCTCATCAAAGTCATAAGCACTGAATATTCCCGCCCATGTGCGGGGACCCCGGAAATAATAAAATTATATATGTAAAAAACATACATATATACAGCTCTGTATATGTATAAACATATATCATTTTTTCCAAGCAAATGCAGCTCCCATAAAAGGCTAGGCAATGTAAATATACACATCCAATAACACACATATATCTATATATATGTATAAAGGTATAACAATACACCCAAATCTCTTTTTTTTTTTTTTTTTTTTTAATGAGGTAAACACTCATGAGAAAGCAAAAAATAAAGAGAACAAACTGTGGAAAAACACAGATGTATAACACATTGCCAGCCTGCAGGCTGCATTGCAATACAATACCATAGAGACTAAAAAGCCCTGTACAGGTAAAAACTGGCACCGTGCCTTTAAGGCAGCCCTGACTTCCATATCCCATCATGCCTCAGGGGTGACAGTTAGGTCAGTTGTTCTTTGCGGGACCGTAGTCCTAAACACAAAGATATACCTTTTCCATAATGAATAATACACCTCTTCTCATTTGCCTGGGGAGGTGGGTGGGTTGCTTATGACTTTGATGAGGATACCCCTGGAAGAGAACTAGAATTACAGGTAAGTAACTTACCCTTCTCTTCCAGGGGATCCTCATCAATAGTCATAAGCACTGAATAGAGTAGCAAGCTCCCCTTCCACCAGCAGGCAAATGAAACTAAGGTTGTATCACCCATGGAGAAAAAGAATCATGAAAATGATTATGTTTGGAACAGATTCCTCAAGGAGGCTTGTCCTACTTGAGTGTCTGCCCTGGTGTCCGAATCCAGACAATAATGCCTGGTAAAAGTGTGGACAGATCTCCAAGTGGCTGCCTTGCAGATCTCGGAGAGTGGGACATTATTGAGAAAAGCCGCGGTAGCCGCTTTTCCTCTTGTCGAATGCGCTTTAGGGCGCGCCCCCAATGGTTTCTGAGCCAGTTGGTAGGCCAAAGTAATACTAGAAACAATCCACCTAGCAATGGAACGTTTGGATGCAGCAAAGCCCATACGGACAATCCCATAGTTCACAAACAATTGGTCAGATTTCCTGATATTCTTAGTCCTATCTAGGTAGAATTTTAGGACCCTTCTGACATCCAGAGAATGCAACGCCCTCTCTGCCGGAGAGGAGGGGTTGGGAAAAAAGGTTGGTAAGGAGATGGCTTGGTTTACATGAAACTCCGATACCACCTTGGGTAGGAACGAAGGGTGAGTTCTCATCACCACCCTATTTAGATGAAAAACAGTGTAGGGTTCTTTAGAACAGAGGGCCTGTATCTCACTGACCCTCCGTGCTGAAGTGATGGCTATTAAAAATGCTGTCTTCCATGTGAGGTGCTGTAGGGTAGCCTTATGAATAGGCTCAAAAGGTGAACCCATGAGCTTCGACAGAACCAAGTTTAGCTCCCAGGAAGGAGAGGGAGGTCTAACAGGGGGATAGACTTTCTTGAGTCCTTGCAAGAAATCCTTCACTACCTGCACTTTAAAAAATGACTGCTGTGAAGGCGAACGCCTGTATGCTGTTATGGCTGCTAGGTGAACCTTTATGGAAGAAAATTTCAACCCTGCCCTTGCTAAATGTAGAAGATAGGGCAAAATTACATCCTCCTGGCATTTAGTGGGATCATAATGATGCTGAGCACACCATATATAAAATCTTTTCCACTTACAGAAGTAGGAGTGTCTTGTCGAAGGCCTCCTGGCTTCCTTCAGTATGGACATACACTCTTGAGGGAGGTTCAGATGGCCATACTGGAGGACTTCAGGAGCCATGCTGTTAAGCTCAGCGAGGGAAGGCTGGGATGGTAAATCTTCCCCTGCATCTTGGATAACAAGTCCGGCCTGCACGGCAGCCGCTTGTGGGGGCGGATCGACATGTGTAGGAGATCCGTGTACCACCACTGCCTCGGCCAGTCCGGTGCTATGAGTATCATCTTGGCAGATGAATTCTGTAGCTTGGTCACCACCTTGGGAATTAGTGGGAGAGGCGGAAAAGCGTACACAAATGTCATTGACCAATTGATCAAAAGGGCATTCCCTAGGGATCCTGGTCGATGGTATCTTGAGGCGAAGCCTCGGCATTTTGTGTTTTGCTCGTCCGCGAAGAGGTCCACTTGCGGGCGCCCCCATTCCCCGAAGATGTCTTCTAACACTTCGTCGTTGATTACCCAGTCCTCTGGCTCTTGAAAATGCCGACTGAGCAAGTCTGCTTGCACGTTGAGTTCTCCTGGTAGGTGCACCGCTTTCAATGAGATGTTCCTTGCTAGGATCCAGTGCCACAGGGACTGAGCTTCCAGCGAGAGCGTTCTGGATCGAGTACCCCCCTGCTTGTTCAGGTAGTACATTGTGGTGGTATTGTCCGTCTGTACTAGAATGGTACTCGTCGTTATCGCAGGTAGGAACGCTTTGAGGGCTAGGTGGACCGCCCTGAGCTCCAGCATGTTGATGTGGTACAACTGTTCGCTGCTGGACCACCGTCCTTGAGTTTGCAGAGTCCCAAAATGCGCACCCCATCCCTGAAGGGATGCGTCGGTGATTAAGGTCTGAGTTGGGGGCTCTTGATGGAAAAGAATCCCCACTTGCAGATTCCTTGGCTTCAGCCACCACTTGATTGACTGTTTGGCTGCAGAGGAGAGGCAAACCTTTTCTTCCCACAGAGAGTTCTTTTGATCCCATTTGTCCTCGAGATCTTGCTGGAGAGGACGCATCCTTAGCCTGGCATTGGGCACTAGGAAGATGCAGGATGCCATGGCCCCTAGCAGAGATGAGATTTGCCTTGCCGACGACAGATTGCTGGTCATAATCTGTCTGCCTTTTAGCATAATGGATGACTGTCTTTCCTCCGAAGGAAACACTTTTCCTACTACGGAGTCTATAGTTGCACCCAGGTAGTGTATTCTCTGCGTTGGTGAAAAATTGGACTTTTTGACATTCACTCTGAGACCCAACCTGCGACATAAGTTCAGGCATAGCGACAGCTGTGTCCGCACATTCTGTGGCGATGAGCCCTTTATTAGCCAGTCGTCTAGGTAGGGATAGACGAAGACTCCTGCGCGCCTCAGAGCAGCCGCTACTACTGCCACGCATTTTGTGAATACTCGAGGAGCTGACTTCAGGCCAAATGGGAGGACTTTGAACTGATAGTGAGCGTTGCCTACCACAAACCTGAGAAATTTTCGATGATTCCTTAGGATGGGAATATGGAAATATGCATCCTGAAGGTCCAGTGAACACATCCAATCGCCCATCCGGAGAAGAGGATATATTTGGTGGAGCGCCAGCATGCGAAATTTTTCCTTTCTTATGTGCTTGTTCAGTATCCGTAGGTCTAAAATGGGTCTGAACTCCGCCTTCACACTCCTCTTTTGGATGAGAAAATATCTGGAGTAAACTCCCTTTCCTCTCTGGTTTATGGGCACTTTCTCTATTGCAGATTTGAGTAGTAGCGTCGCTACCTCCTCTCTGAGCTGCTTTAGATGCTGGGATGACTTGACAGGAGGAATCGATGGGGGGTGACTTTTGAAACGAAGCGAGTACCCATGACGCAGTATATTGAGTACCCACTTGTCCTTTGTGATTGTCTGCCACTCTGGAAGATGATGCGCAACACTTCCTCCCACCGGAGCGGTGGACAGCATCGGAGGAAGCGGTTTCTCATTGCTTCCCCGGTGCTTTGTTTCCAGCATTAGACTGCCTGTTGTTACCTCGTCCCCTGGATGGCTTGCGGGACTGGTATTGCTGTTTCTTTTGACCTTGCTGGTCCTGGTTCTTTTGCCAATGAGGGGTTTGAACCCTCTGTTGGTAATTGCGCCTGTCATTTCCCTTGCGGCGTCGAAACTCTTTCCTCTTTTCAAGCCCGACTGCTTTCATGGTCTCCAGCTCTGCTTTCATACGGGCCATTTCCTCGTCTGCATGGGACCCAAAAAGAGAACTACCGGAGAAAGGCAGATTTAAAATTCTTGCCTGCGCTTCCGGTTTCAGGGCCGTCAATCTAAGCCAGGATGATCTTCTGGCTGTGACTCCATGTGCATATTCATGCGCTGCCAGTGTTGCCCCATCCGCCGCTGCACTTATGATCTGGTTAGAGACTAGACTCCCCTCATGCAAAATCTCTTCAAAGTCCCGTCTGTCCTCTGATGGAACTTTTTCAACGAACCTCTGAAGAGAGTCCCATAGTGACCTATCATAGCGCCCCAGAAGAGCCGAGGCACTTGCCACCTTCAAGCTTGAGGATGCTGAGCCGCAAACTTTCCTCCCCCAGGAGTCTTGCGTTTTACTGTCCTTATCTGGTGGCACCGTTGAAGAGCCAGCTACTGCATGCGTCTTTCTGGCAGCGGCGGTGATGACAGAGTCCGGTGGAGGATCTGTTTTAAGGAATAGCGGATCCTCCGGAGCTGGACGGTACTTTTTTAGAATTCTCGCCGGCGCCGTTTTGGTGGTTGCTGGCGTGAGAAAGATATCCATTACCGGTTGTAGCAAACCGGGGACTAATGGCAACAACGGGCGTGTCACTGTGCGCTCATGAAGAGTTTCAAAAATTATGGATGTGGTGGTCTCCTGAACCGGCATAGGGATACTTAATTTTGTAGCTCCTCTACACAACACTTCTTGAAATGTAGAAATGTCATCTACCGGAGATACCCGAGAGGGTGGCGTCTCCGAGAGTGTCGGTGAATAATCCCTTTTGGATGATCTGGAAGAAGGGGAGGTAGAAGGGGTCCTACGGCGCCTTCTCTCTGATCTGGTCGACTCTCTTCTGAGGGAGGCAGACCTGGATCGCCTTCTTGGTGCTCGAGAGTGACTTCGGGATTCTCTTTCTCGAGATCTTGGTCTGATCGGTGTCGCTGGGAATACCACGCCCCTTATTCTTGTTAGCGATGCCTTTATTGTGTCTGTCATAGCAGGGTCCTGAGGCATCTCCCTTACGGGACTTTGAGGCACAGCATTGTCCTCCTCCTGCGAACTTTCTCTTGCAGGAACTGGAGATTGATGTACAAGCTCTGGTGATGCTGACCTTGAACCTGAGCCCTCTGATCCTGAAGGCGAGATAGAAATGATACGCGGTGACTCCGGAGCTGTATATATCAGTCTATGAGGAGATTTTCGCCTTGAGTCGAATTGTGAGGCGAATATGTGAAACCTCCTGCGTACCCTCAACAGAGGGCTGCCTCGACGGTGATAAGCCTATCACCGGAGATCTTTGACTCGAATCTTCGAGGCTCCGAGCTTCCTGTCTCGACGTCGAGATTACCTTCGACGGAGGCTTCATGTACCTCACCAAAGCTTTGGAGACCTGTGAGGACGGAGGCACCTGCCTCAACGTCGACTCCGACGGAGGCCTCTGCCTCGACGTCGACTCCGACGGAGGCCTCTGCCTCGACGTCGACTCCGACGGAGGCTCCTGCCTCGACGTCGACTCCGACGGAGGCTCCTGCCTCGACGTCGGCCCTGACGGAGGCGTCTGCCTCGACGTCACTCCTGACGGAGACTTCTGTCTCGACGTCGAAAGCTCCGACGACGTCGAAAGCCTCCTCGCCGTCGAACGATGTTTCCTCGACGGCGATCTTGATCTTGACGGCGATCTTGGTCTCGACGTCGACTGTGGAGATCGCCTACGTTCTTCTCGCGACGTCGAATGATGTCTCGCCGACCTCGACGTCGAACGATGTCTTTCTTTCGACGACGAACGATATCTCTGTGCAGACGTCGATCGATCTTCTCTCGACGTCGACAGATGCTTCTTCGACGTTGAACTATGGCGCCGAGTCCTCGACGCCGAGCTTTTAGACGCCGTCGACGTCGAACGCATCCTCTTCGACGCTGAATATAAAGTCGACGTCGATTTTCTCTTTGCAGCATGACTTCCCCTTGACTCCTCACCTCTCAGCGACGATCCCGCCGCTGGAGTCTTCGACGCCGAGCCCGACGTCGATGGAGAGCAAACAGGGACCAACTGCTTCGACGTCGACCGTTCTGCTAGGCCATACAGCCTAATCCTCTCCCTCTCCTTTAAAGTCCTTTTGGAAAGGTCTTCACAATGACGACATGTTGCTGGAGAGTGAGAGTCCGGCAGACAGATGATACACACCTCATGTGTGTCTGACGCAGCCTTCTTTTTTCCACAAGATGGGCATGGAACAAATAAAGAAGGCATTTTTCTGACAAAATGGTTGAAAAATCAGTCAGAAAAACACAGGATACTGACTTCCTCACAGAAATTGTAAGAAGAAGTCCAAAAAAAAATCTTAAAGTTGTTATAATTTTTGACTAAAGAGTCAAAAAAGAAGAGAGCTGAATTCCAGGGTCCTGACTGAAGGAGCCGGAAAGAACAACTGACCTAACTGTCACCCCTGAGGCATGATGGGATATGGAAGTCAGGGCTGCCTTAAAGGCACGGTGCCAGTTTTTACCTGTACAGGGCTTTTTAGTCTCTATGGTATTGTATTGCAATGCAGCCTGCAGGCTGGCAATGTGTTATACATCTGTGTTTTTCCACAGTTTGTTCTCTTTATTTTTTGCTTTCTCATGAGTGTTTACCTCATTAAAAAAAAAAAAAAAAAAAAAGAGATTTGGGTGTATTGTTATACCTTTATACATATATATAGATATATGTGTGTTATTGGATGTGTATATTTACATTGCCTAGCCTTTTATGGGAGCTGCATTTGCTTGGAAAAAATGATATATGTTTATACATATACAGAGCTGTATATATGTATGTTTTTTACATATATAATTTTATTATTTCCGGGGTCCCCGCACATGGGCGGGAATATTCAGTGCTTATGACTTTGATGAGGATCCCCTGGAAGAGAATATAAGGTACTTTAAGAGTATATGGTAGGCTATATCATAGAACAGCTATAAGGACATGGTTCCAAAAGCTGCAGACAGGCTCAGCTCATGCTAGAGCACCATCTCACATGTTACCAAGCACTCTGCCTCCAGGATTGTTAAGGCCTGCCATAGGAGTGGCTGATAGGTACACATGTGTCTATATATAAGGGTAGATATAGGTATACTATATCTAAGCAAAGGGTGATTACACGACCTTGCCCCAGCTGAGTGATCAGCCAGTTGTGTCTGATTGGAAGGCCAGACCAGGGGTGGCATAATACATGCCGCAGCCCCTGGGAGGCCTAGGGTACACCTATGCCCTGGGTACCTAGGGCTCACTGTACAGGGTCCAATAAGGTGATCCTTACCTATTGGGTATGTACCTAGGGTACATGGAGTCCATTTTAAAGGGAGAGCAGACAGCCTGAGACCCTGAATGGCAGGATCTCAGGCCAACTAAGTCGAAAAACCAGCTAGACACTAGGCAAAAAGTTGGGGGTAACCATAGTAAGATATCCACCTTCCTATACAACCCCCCCCCAAACGAAAGGAGATAAGGCTGTCCTTGACAAGGTAAGCCTCTATTGCCTAAGTGGCCATATAAGGAAGAACCCGCACTGGCATGGTTACCCCCTGTCTCATGGTCCACTAAGCAATCCCTCACCCTAAAGGTATCATAGGGTCTCCACCATAGGGAATCTCTACCTTTGGTGTGTCTTTGCAAAGTAAAAGGCTGGTGTTGAGATGGAGTATTGAAGTGAGTGTCCTCAAAGTGAGGTCTCAGCTTCCTCCAATCATCCTCCACCATGGATGCCTTTCTTTCTTTAACTGAGTTGCACTGTGCTCTCAGGGTCAGCCTCTGGCTACCTAAAGCTGGAGGCTGGGTCCCTTTTGTGGGCTTACTGGAGGGACAGGTCAGGTTTGGGGACCTAAGGTCCCATGTTTGCCTGTGCCCAACAGAATCCCTCTGGGGGAGGTCCCTAACTACCTGTAAAGGGGATCTCTCAGGAATGTTTTTAACCATCACCTGGCTAGGGCTACTAGCCAGGCAAACCTCATTCTTTTGATGGGGGGGTTCTTGTGGACAGGGGCCCTCTTGGGGTCCACTGGCCTCCCTGACCTCTGCAGCCCTGGGCTAACTGAGGCAGGGTAGAGAGAGGCAGGCTACCTGCACCAGACAGGGTCCCACCTTGGAAGGAGCCACTGACATCAGAGGCTCTGCCAGGCCAGGCCTGGCTACCTCTGGGGCAGTTCCTTCACAAGGGGTGAGGTCAGATCCCTGAGGAGGCTGACCTTTTCCTAATGTCTGGGGAGAGGGAGTCTTTTCTTCCTCTCCACTATTCTCTGTTTGTGTGGAGTGATCCATAGTTTCAGGCTTCACTACACCTATGTCAGTCTGAGTATGGACTGAGACCATTACAGTCCTGCCAGCCTTTTCAGGGAGGCACTCCGTTTGTGTTCGAGCTGTGACTGTCACAACTCTGCCAGTCTCTACAGGGAAGTCTGTCTTTGCCTGGGCTGTGGCTACCACTGCCCTTCCAACCTTTTCAGGGAGGAAATCTACTTGGACAGGGGTTGTGGCTGGCACAACCCCACTACCCTTTTGTGAAAGGCCTACCATTTTAGAATGGGTGTCTTGTTCAACTCCAGCCCAAGCTGAGAGTTCTAAGTCATTCCCCAGTAAGCAGTCCACAGGCAAGGTTGGAGACACTGCCACCCTTTTAGGGCCAGTGACACCTCCCCAGCTTAGACATACCTCTGCCATGGGATGACTGTTCTGTTTGCCATCAATGTTAGTCACCTGGTATGAGAAACCAGGCAAAAGCTGCTCAGAGGGAACAAGCCTATGGGCTACCATAGTGATGCTAGCTCCAGTGTCTCTGTAGGCCTCAGCTTTTCTACCATTGATGTAGGGCTCCTGTCTGTACCTACCCAAAGTGTTAGGAGAGGCAGTGAAGTTGGCAAACCCCATGCCACCATCACAGACAAGAGTAGCTGCTGTAGGGGAATTGGCTAAGCCAGGGTCCCCCTGTGTTCCCCAAGAAAACCCAACCAAATTTTTGGGGGCACTCCCACCACCTGGGGGGTTACTGCTGACAGTAATAGGTGGTGTGACAGGAGTAATTGGAGGAACAGTTTTGTTTTTAGCCTTTGGGCAACTGCTGTCAGTTTTCCAATGCCCAGGAGTTTTACACTCATGGCAGTAAGGCTTTTTAACTGTGGTAGAGGGGGGAGCTTGGGACCCACCACCCTGTGTGAAGTTTTGGGGCCCTGAGGAAGATTTCTCTTTTGTTTTATCCCCACCCTTCTCTTGAGGCTTGGTGGTATCTTTCTTTTGGTCACCACCCTGATTTTTAGGCCTAATCCTGGTCCTGACCCATTTATCTGCCCTTTTTCCCAATTCTTGGGGAGAGGTCAAATCTGAGTCTACCAGGTGTTGATGGAGAAGCTGGTTCTGACAATTACTAAGGATCTGCTCCCTCATAATCAAGTTGTACAATCCTGTATAGTCCTGCACCCTGCTGCCAGTTAACCAACCTTCCAAAGCCTTAGTGGCACAATCCACAAAATCAGACCAGTCCTGTGTCTGTGTCTTCTGGGTGTCTCTGAATAACAACCTATATTGCTCAGTGGTTAAGCCAAACCCATCTATCAGAGCACTCTTCAGGACTTTGTAATTGTCAGCATCCTCATCACTAACTGTGAGGAGCTTGTCTCTACCTTTGTCAGAAAAGGAGAGCCACAAGACAGCTGCCCACTGACTCTGGGGTACCTGCTGTACTTTGCAGGCCCTCTCCAAAGCAGTCATCCACTTGTGGATGTCATCCCCATTCTTGTATGGGGGACTTTCTTGCTTAGGTTTCTATGGTCATAAGACCTATCCCTATCTCTAGGAATGTTGCTGCCACCAGTGGGTTCAGACCCACACAATTTTTGCTCTCTGGCCAGAGCAAGCTTCTCTTTGGCAAGGGCATGTTCTTCCCTTTCAATCCTCAGATTGGCTTCCCTCATTCTGGCCTGATGCTCTCTCCTCTAGGGGGAAGTCATCCCCCTGTGGGAAGAAGCATTGGAGCTTCTTGAGTGATAGGAGTGGAGAGAGTCCCCTGAGAGACATCTACCCCTTCTATCTCTCTTTTTAAGATTACTTGGGGGCCTGTAAGGGAAGCTCCCATGCAAGCTCCCATGCAAACTTAAGTTAGCCTGACTAAGTCTTCTGACTGGGGTCTTGCTACCTCCCTCTTCCTCTGAGGTCTCTTCTAACTCATCTGTATCAGTTAAGTCAGGGGTCTCTTCTGTGGAGGGGAGGCCCTTATCTACAGCTATGGCACCATACTTGGCAGCTCTTTCAGCATCATAGGCCTCCAGAAGCTCTACTAGCTGTCTAAGGGTAGGGTTGGAACCCTGTTTTAATCTCCTGGAGGTACACAGTTGTCTCATCTCCTGGAAAGTGAATGCATCATATCTAGAGGAAATCTGTCCAGGATTCTCCTCTCCTGAGGGAGTATCAGTGTGATCTCCATTCAGGGACATGTGTCTAGTGAGGGTGTGGTGTGTGCACCTACCTACACTAGTTGTATCTACTAAACCTCTCTAGTAGTTGTAGTCAGGGTGTGCTAGGCCCTTCAACCTACAACAACTAAGTCCAGTAGGACTTACGTATTTATAATCTATGTTATATGTACCTAAACAATATCTGTGTGATCTTTCAATTTAGTATCTCAAGATTACAATGGTATTACAACAGCAAGCGCAGATCCCAACCGCTGCTCACCAATGTGAGAAGTTGCCCTGATGTATGATGTCACTAGTTCTAGTGTACACCTTATATCAGTCCAAACAACCCTTATGGTGATTGGTTGTAAAGTCAACCTTATAGACCAGCTATCCTAGTAGTAGCATGGACAAGAGCAGTCTTAGGCTAAACTCTGAATGGCATGTGAAGTCAGCTGTTATACCATATATAATCCCTTGAATACCAAATGAAAGGACACCACAACAGATATATATATATATATATATATATATATATATATAAAATAAAGTGTATTTATTCTAGTCAAACCCTCAGCACTCTTTATGAGATTCGAGGTAAGTACAGCACAGTCTTATTCAAGCATACATTAAGTCACACAGGTAAGTAATACAGTTAGGCCCTAGGGGCCACGCAAACCATATACTAAAGAAGTGGTATAAGGACCACTGTCACGGAAATAGGATAGGCCTAGGCCTAGGGAATAGCTGGGGCTACACTATACCACCCAAGGTTAGGAAGTGGAAGGCCCACGGGATTCAGGTGCAGAGTGGAAACACTCACGCGTAATGCGTATAATCGACAGAAATAGTACAGTTCTGAAATAAGCAGTTTTAGGACACTTCTGCTATAGCTAGAAAGTCGAGACTCGGAAACTAGACCCTAGGATAGTCAATACCCCCGTGAGCACCGGAGTACCCAAGTTACCTAGCCCACGGGCTGCGGGTGCATAGGTGTGAACTTGCGTCGGGTTTCGTCGTGGACTTCTATGGATGCATGAAGGAAAGTTGCTGACAGGCAGTCAGTACAGAGTGTCCGGTGGATCCCAAGGCCGGGACCGAGAAGGAAGGATACCTGCAAGCAGAAGGGACAGAGTCAGGGTCACTAGCCAGTGACCACGTGTAACCAGGAAGGAACCAGGCGATGTTGGGAGATTGCAGGCGAAGAGGTAAAGCTTGTCGCAGCAGCCACGGGTACCAGGAGACGTCGAGGACGACCAGGACCAGGAGGCGAGCTGTCCCATGAAGGCTCTTGCTGTCGGCGGCGTCGAAGTCGAACTAGGACTCACCAAGCCTTGGCAAGCTGAACCCACGAAGAACGGAGGACTTGCTTCTGGTGCAGACCAGGAAGGTCTGGGGTGCTTCTTCTTTGCAGAGAAGCGGGAGCCAGTCTGGAGGAGCCAAACCAGCGCAGAAGATTTCAGGGTGCGTCGTCACAAAGGCCACCAGCCAGCGGGCAAGCAACCGGACAGACGCGGCAAGCAGGAAAATGCAGAAGGGCCCCACGCAGGACTCGTGGAGTGTGGGGGGCTGATCTTCGGTGCAGATGGTGCTTGGGGTTGGGGCTTCTCAATCCCCAGTGCACAACTTCGAGGGTGCCTCAGAAGCTGCGCTGGAAGATACTCGCCACTTTTCCCAGGTAGCCGGTCCCACGTCTCTCGTCGCCTCCACGGATCTCAGCTCGGCTGTGGATGTGGATCAGGGTCGGAGAAGTCTGGAAGTCAAGGCTCTGGTCAGGCTCTGAAGTCGGTCCCTCGCAGAACTTCAGCAAAGTAAAGGGTAAGTCTCTTGATGGTGCCTGTTTGCACAGGGTAGCCACTCCTTGGCCACAAGGGAGATTCTTCAGTCTTCTTCTTTCGTCGAATGTCGAAGGTCCAGAGTTTCTGTTCAAGTTGCAGGTTCAGGATAATCTAATCTCCTGGGGCCCAGCTACCACACTTATACTAATCTGGGGGGCTGGGTTGCCTGCTAGGTCACGCCTTATGGGTGGGACCTGGGAGGGGGTGGTTACACCCCCTTCCCTTTGTCCAGTTTCGCGCCAGGACTGGAGCTGGAGTGCCCCAGCACCGGTTTGAACTGGACTATGCATGGGACACCTTGTGTGCCCCAGGCATGTCTCATTCCTTTCAGCCCTCCCTGCCCCAATACACTAAAGTCTGTCTGGGGAGGTGCTAGCACCTCCCCAAGCAGGAAACCTATTGTCCAAGCCTCCCTTGCCGGGATCACTCCCAGCAGCAGGAGGTCAGACTCGTGTCTGTGGCAGCAGCATCCATTTTGTGATGCTGAGGCTTTGGTTAGAGTTAAACAGCAAAGTAGGATTTTAACATGTCTCTCCCTCTAGAAGGGAGGAATAATATCCTCATCACCAGAAATGGTATGGGGGTATTATTCCAAAGTGTTAGACACCTTACACGACATGTTTTGATAAAGCCAAACCATAGTTACCATAACCGTTTAAGATTATAAGGTACTTTAAGAGTATATGGTAGGCTATATCATAGAACAGCTATAAGGACATGGTTCCAAAAGCTGCAGACAGGCTCAGCTCATGCTAGAGCACCATCTCACATGTTACCAAGCACTCTGCCTCCAGGATTGTTAAGGCCTGCCATAGGAGTGGCTGATAGGTACACATGTGTCTATATATAAGGGTAGATATAGGTATACTATATCTAAGCAAGGGGTGATTACACAACCTTGCCCCAGCCGAGTGATCAGCCAGTTGTGTCTGATTGGAAGGCCAGACCAGGGGTGGCATAATACATGCTGCAGCCCCTGGGAGGCTTAGGGTACACCTATGCCCTGGGTACCTAGGGTACACTGTAGAGGGTCCAATAAGGTGATCCTTACCAATTGGGTATGTACCTAGGGTACATGGAGTCCATTTTAAAGGGAGAGCAGACAGCCTGAGACCCTGAATGGCAGGATCTCAGGCCAACTAAGTCGAAAAACCAGCTAGACACTAGGCAAAAAGTTGGGGGTAACCATAGTCAGATATCCACCTTCCTACAGGATCCCTATAAATTCAAATACAAAAAACAGTCGAACATAGTAAATGTGCAAATCCCGCAAAACAGAAAATGCGAAGAAAGAATAGCTACCATACACAATTAAAATATCTAATTCATGTTTATGATTATTAGGTCTTTTTATAGAATTGTGTCAAAATCATTCAAGTGTATAACACATGGTAGTTTCCAATACCACCACGAAGAAAGCACTAGGACAAATCAACATATGGTTCATAGGTTATATCGGAGAGCATTTCAATCCCTTAGGATTTAGGGATCATCATCAGACTGAGCTTGTCAAAAAGTCATAGAAGGGAACTTATATTTTTCACCGGTGACGGAGATGTAGGTGTCACAAATTTCATTATGTGCCACCGTATCTACAGTGGTTGGCGAGGTGGGGAGCAGATGCCAATAACACTGAACTACAGTCCCTGGTCGACCAATTTATTAAGGGAAAATGTAATGAACATTCTACTAGATCCCTGGGCCAGAACTAATACACTAACATGCTTGGTTGTGATGGCAAGTGTAGGAGAGTAAGGTCTGCTTTCTATGTTCACCCCCACGTTTTGCTTTTGCTTCACTGGTTTTCGTCTTAGATGTGGCTGTGGGCCGGCTAATCAGACCCACAGCCCAGCTGTTCTCTCTCTAAATTCACTATGCACTTTAGGTGCATAACCCAATTGATAAGGATCACCTTTTTGGACCCTGTACAGTGTACCTTAGGTACCCAGGGCATAGGTGTACCCTAGACCTACCAGGGGCTGCAGCATGTATTATGCCACCCCTGGCTGGCCTTCCATTATGACACAACTGGCTGATCACACAGCTGGGGCAAGGTTGTGTAATCACCCCTTGCTTATGTGTAATATTCCTATACCTACCTTATATATAGACACATGGGTAACCTATCAGTCACTCCTATGGCAGGCCTTAACAATCCTGAAGGCAGAGTGCTTGGTAACATGTGAGATGGTGCTCTAGTATGAGCTGAGCCTGTCTGCAGCTTTCGGAACCATGTCCTTATAGCTGTTCTATGATATAGCCTACCATATACTCTTAAAGTGCCTTATAATCCTCGCAGTTATGGTAACTATGGTTTAGCTTTATCAAAACATGTCGTGGAAGGTGTCTAACACTTTGGAATACTACCCCCACACCATTCCTGGCGATGAGGATAGTATTCCTCCCTTCTAGAGGGAGAAGACATGTTGAAGACCTACTACCCGGTTAAAGTTAACCAGAGCCCCAGCATCACAAAATGGATGCTGCTGCCACAGACACGAGTCTGACCTCCTGCTGCTGGGAGACCTTCCAGCGAGGGAGGCTTGGACAATAGGTTTCCTGCCTTGGGAGGTGCGAGCACCACCCTAGACAGGCCTTAGTGTATTGGGGCAGGGAGGGATGAATGAAACGAGACACTGCCTGGGGCACACAAGGTGTCCCATGCATAGTCCAGTTCAAACCGGTGCTGGGGCACTCCAGCCCCAGTCCTGGCGCGAAACTGGACAAAGGGAAGGGGGTGTAACCACCCCCCTCCCTGGTCCCACCCATAGGAGGGACCTAGCAGGTAACCCAGCCCCCAGATTAGTATAAGAGTGGGAGCTGAGTCCCTAGGACTTTGGATTATCCTGATAAACTGAACTTGAACAGAAACTCTGGACCTTCGACATTCGACTACGGAAGAAGACTGAAGAATCTCCCTTGTGGCCAAGGAGTGACCACCCTGTGCAAACAGGCACCATCAAGCGACCTGCCGTTTGCTTTGCTCAACGTTCTACGAGGAACCGACTGCAGAACCCGACCAGCGCCTTGTCTTCCAGACTTCTCCGACCCTGATCCACATCCACAGCAAAGCTGAGACCCGTGGAGGCGACGAGAGACGTGGGACCGGCTACCTGGGAAAATTGGCGACTTGCTTCCAGCGCAGCTTTAGAGGCATCCTCGAAGTTGTGCTCTGGGGATTGAGAAGCCCCAACCCCGTGCACCATCTGCACCGAAGATCAGCCCTCCACACTCCACGAGTTCTGCGTGGGGCCCTTCTGCATTTTCCTGCTCGACGCGTCTGTCAGGTTGCTTGCCCGTTGGCTAGTAGTCTTTGTGACGACGAACCTTGAACTTTCCACCGCTGGTTTGGCTCCTCCAGACCGGCCCTTGCTTCCCTGCAAAAGAGAAGCACCTCAGACCTTCCTAGTCTGCAACAGAAGCGAATCCTTCATTCTGCGTGGGTTGCGCCTGCCAAGGCTTGTTGTGTCCCAGCTCGACATCGAAGCCGCCGTAAGCAATAGCCCTCGTGGGACAGCTCGACTCCTGGTTTTGGTCGTCCTCGACGCCTCCTGGTACCAGTGGCTGCTGCGACAAGCTTCACCTCTTCACCTGCATCTTCACAACATCGCCTGGTTCCTTCCCGGCTCCTGGCTGGTGACCTAGACTCTGTCCCCTCTGCTTGCAGGTATCCTCCTTCCTGATTCCATCCTTGGAATCCACCGGACACTCTTCACTGACTGCCTGTCAGCAACTTTCTTCAGGCATCCATAGGAGTCGACGACGAAACCCGGCGCAAGTTCACACCTATGCACCCGCAGCCCGTGGGCTAGGTAACTTGAGTACTCCGGTGCTCACAAGGGTATTGACTATCAAAGTGTCTAGTTTCCAAGTCTCTAACTCCTAGTTCCTTCCGAAGTGTCCTAAAACTCTTAATTTCTAAATACTACTATTTCTATCGACTTTAACGCATTACGCGTGAGTGTTTCCACTCTGCACCTGAATCCCATGGGCCTCCCACTGCCTAGCAACTGATAGGATAGTGTAGCCCCAGTGATTCCCTAGGCCTAGGCCTGACCTGTGTTCGTGACAGTGGTTCTTATACCACTTACTTAGTATATGGTTTGCGTGGCCCCTAGGGCCTAACTGTATTACTTACCTGTGTGACTTATGTATGCTTAAATAGGACTGTGTTGTACTTACCTTGAATCTCATAAAGAGTGCTAAGGGTATTTTGACTAGAATAAATACATTCTATTTTTATAATATATCTGTTGTCGTGTCCTTTCATTTGGTATTCAAGGGGTTGCAAATGGTATAACAGCTGGCTTCACATGCCATACAGAGTTTAGCCCAAGACTGCTCTTGTCCATGCTACCACTAGGATAGCTGGTCTATAAGGTTGACTTTACAACCAATCACCATAAGGGTTGTTTGGACGGATACAAGGTGTACACTAGAACTAGTGACATCATATATCAGGCCAACTTCTCAAATTGGTGAGCAGCGGTTGGGATCTGAGCTTACTGTTGTAATACCATTGCAATCTTGAGATATCAAATTGAAAGATCACAAAGATATTTGTAAGGTACATATAACATAGCTTATAAATACTTAAGTTCTACTGCACTTAGTTGTTGTAGGTTGAAGGGCCTAGCACACCCTGACTACAACTACTAGAGAGGTTTTAGTAGATACAACTAGTGTAGGTAGGTGCACACACCACACCCTCACTAGATCATGTCTCTGAGAGTAGATCAAAATGATTCTCTCTCAGGATGGGTAGCTCTTAAAAAGATACCCTCTAGATATGATACCCTAACTTTTCAGGAGATGAGACAATTGTGTACCTCCAGAAAGTTAAAACAGGGTTCAAACCCTACCCTCATTCAACTAGTGGAGATCTTAGAAGAGTATGATGTGCAGATAGCCTCCCAGGATAGTACCCTAGGTACAGGTGAGGGTCTACCCTCTACAGATGAGTCAGAAGGGACTTCAGAAGATGAGGTAGACAGCCAGGTCCAAGTTAGGAGACTTAGCCAGGCTAACTTAAGCCTACATGGGAGTCTGACTGGGGTCCCCCCATTCAGACCCTCAAGTGGACTTAACCAGAGAATCTATCCACTCCCATGTCTCTAATAGCTCCAATGCCTCTTCTCACAGGGGAATGACTTCTCCACAGAGAAAAGAGCACCAGGCCAGAATGAGGGAAGTCAATCTGAGGATTGAAAGGGAAGAACTTGCCCTTGCCAAAGAGAGACTTGCTCTGGCCAGACAGCAAAAGTTAAGTGGGCTAGGACCCACTGGTGGCAGCAATAGCCCTAAGGATAGAGACAGGGCCTATGATAATAGAAACCTGAGCAAGAGTGTCCCTCCCTACAAGTGTGGGGATGACATCCACAAATGGATAACTGCTTTGGAGAGAGCTTGCAAAGTACAGCAGGTACCCCAAAGTCAGTGGGCAGCTATCTTGTGGCTCTGAAAGGTAGAGACAAGCTCCTCACAGTTAGTGATGAGGATGCTGACAATTACACTGTCCTGAAGAGTGCTCTGATTGATGGGTTTGGCCTAACCACTGAACAATACAGGTTGTTGTTCAGGGATACCCAGAAGACACAGACTCAGGACTGGACTGACTTTGTAGATTGTGCCACTAAGGCTTTAGAAGGCTGGTTATTGGGTAGTAAGGTTAAGGACTATACAGGATTGTATAATTTGATCATGAGAGAACAAATACTTAACAACTGTCAAAACCAGCTGCTGCATCAACACTTGATTGACTCTGACCTATCTTCTCCCCAGGAATTGGGAAAGAAGTCAGATAGGTGGGTCAGGACTAGAGTTAAGCAGAAAACCCAGAACCAGGGCGGTGATCAGAAAAAGGCATACCAGAAGGGTAATGAGCAGAAATCAAAAGACCAGAAGTCTTCACCAGGCCCCCAAAAGGCTCAGGGGGAGGGTGGTCCCAAAAAGCATAAAAAGAAAGATGGCCAAAAGAAACCTTGGTGTAACTATTGTAAGTCTAATTCACATTGGTTTAGTGAGTGCACCAAAAAGGACAAGCCCCCAACCACCATTGCCCCTAAGGCAACTGTACCCCCTAGTCCAGCTGTAAGTGGTGGTTCCCAGCAAAAGGGTGTAATAGGGTTAACCCTGGGAACTGAAGTGGATTCTGGCCTAGTCAGAATACCCACTCAGGCGGTTCTGATCTGTGATGGGGACATAGCTTTGTCCTCTACTGTGGGTCCCAGTAACCTGGGCAAGTACAGACAGACTCCTTTGATCAACCAAAGAATGGCTCAGGCCTACAGGGACACAGGTGCCAGTGTCACAATGGTGACACCTGCCTTTGTGGACCCTGGACAGATCATGCTAGGTGAGAACTACCTAGTGACCAACGCTAGCAATGCCACTACCTCCCATAGTGTGGCAATTGTTAACTTCTCCTTGGGAGGGGTAACTGGCCTCAAGAAAGTTGTGGTGAGTTCAGATCTCCCTGTAGAATGTCTTTTGGGAAATGACCTTGAAGCTTCAGTGTGGGCTGAAGTGGAGCATAGGACCCATGCAGAAATTCTGGGAATAGATGCACATGTCCTTGCTGTGACCAGGTCACAGGCCAAAAAGTGCAACACTGAACAAGTGCCGGATCCTGGAACAGTGGACCAGACACAACCCAAGAGAAAGAGCAGTAGGGTTAAGGCTGTGCCTTCCCCCTGCCTCAGGTAGAGAGTCAGCCCTCACAGGAGGATGATTCTGAGAGCCCTGAAGGAACTGTCCTAGAAGAACTGGAACCTGACCAGGTTGAGTTTCTTGGGACAGGGGGACCTTCAAGGGCAGATCTGAGGCAGGCCCAATTAGACTGTCCTTCTCTTGAACCCCTCAGACAGCAGGCTGCTGCTGAGGCTGCAGGGAATGCTCAAGGTACCCATAGAGTGTATTGGGATGAAGGGCTGCTGTACTCAGAGGCTAGATACCCCAAGCCTGGTGCGTCCAGGAGGTTGGTCATACCATTGAATTTCAGAGGCTTCCTTCTTACCTTGGCCCATGATATTCCCCTTGCAGGACACTTAGGCCAGAATAAGACCTGGGACAGACTTGTCCCTCACTTTCACTGGCCTCACATGTCAGAAGATACCAAGGAGTGTTGTCGCTCCTGTGTCACCTGCCAAGTCAGTGGCAAATCAGGTGGCACCACAAAGGCCCCCCTCATACCACTATCTGTGGTGGGGGTTCCCTTTGAGAGAGTGGGGATAGACATTGTAGGACCAATGGACCCCCAAACAGCATCTGGGCACAGATTCATACTGGTGATAGTGGACCATGCCACCAGGTATCCAGAAGCTATACCCCTAAGGACCACAACAGCTCCTGTTGTGGCAAGGGCCCTACTTGGAGTATTCTCCAGAGTGGGCTTTCCAAAGGAGGTTATTTCTGACAGAGGTGCCAACTTCATGTCAGGATATTTGACTGCAATGTGGAAGGAGTGTGGTGTTAACTACAAATTCACTACACCCTATCACCCACAGTGCAATGGGCTTGTGGAGAGATTCAACAAGACCATTAAAGGGATAATAAAAGGTTTACCAGACAAGCTTAGACGAAGTTGTGACATCCTTTTACCCTGCCTCCTGTTTGCTTACAGAGAGGTCCCACAAAAGGGGGTTGGCTACAGCCCTTTTGAGCTTTTGTTTGGGCATCCTCTAAGGGGACCCCTGTGTCTAGTAAGGGACGGATGGGAAAGACCTCTCAGACAACCCAAACTGGACATAGTGGATTATGTACTTGGCCTCCGCTCCAGGATGGCAGAGTATATGAAGAAGGCTTCTAAAAACCTTGAGGCAAGCCAAGAACTCCAAAAAGCTTGGTATGACCAAAAGGCTGTGCTGACTGTGTACCAGCCAGGATAGAAAGTGTGGGTGTTGGAGCCAGTGGCCCCAGCAGCACTCCAGAACAAATGGTCTGGACCCCACACTATTGTTGAACAAAAGGGAGAAGTCACCTACTTGGTGGACCTTGGGACTTCCCGGTTTCGGCGGAGCGGGGTAGGTCTACAAACCACCCTTGGGCGACAAAACTTAGGCTATCACGCATCCCCAAGAGGCTCGCCAAGTACCGACTGGAGTGGCACTTTCTAATACGTTGGGCCAATCCAGCAAGTAAGAGTCTAGTTTTTCCGACACTTACTTAGGGTAGTTTTATACATCACTGTAAATAATTAGTAACACACCCTCACAATCTTGTAGATAGTTGAAATCACTGGTCCTGATGAATTGCCGCTGGATCCCCCTGACCTTGTAGGCATGAAACATGTTGACCACCTGAGCAGAGTAGAGTAGTCCCTGACCCATTTAGTCAAGACTACCGCCTCTCATTTCATTTTTAACAGGGTGGTTTACTGACCGAATAAAATCATATATTCAGACTAACCAACCCCTTTTTAACCACACTCACAAACATCTACACCTACCTGGCCCTCACTTGCACTCACCCTCGGCAAGGAACAAAAGATCTCCGCCAAAGAGCCCCATCCCTGGGTGCCCGTCGGGAATTGCAGCGCCGACCCGACGAGGAGCAAAACCCAGATGATGAAGCATGACACCTAGCTTGCTGGGTGTGTGAGGGTTTTAGTTCCACCAATGTGGGTTCCCCCACCCCACACAGTCCTATACCCTTCAGGCTTACTAAACATTACCCCCCACTTAGTCTAAATTCCAAGGAGAGTGTGCTCTACACTCTCCTATACAAATAGAGGAACTGTATACCCTTTCCGTTTGACTCCCAGAAGCCCCCACAGGGTGCTTCATGTCAACAGGTTAAAGGCATATGTTGACAGGGCAGACATGGGCTTACTCATGGCTACAGATGAGGAGCAGGAGGAAGAGAGTGACCCTCTCCCAGACCTGCTGACTCAGAACCCTGGTGATGGTTCAGTTGATGGTGTGGTCTTTTCTGACAGCCTCACTGATCATCAGCAACAGGACTGCAGGAGGCAAGATGGCCGCTGGTGGTATGCAGTGAGCAGTCGCACCCCACTCCTCCTCCTGATTACAGCAGAAAATGTGGTGATCCCTCTCAGACTACGGGATGAAAACTGAGCATCGCTTAATAGGAACTAACCTCAAAACCACTTGGGCTTTCTATAGAAGGTTTGCCGAACTTCCGTGGAGGATAATTCGTTTTTTGTTGGCGGGATCTTCGAAAGCGGCAGCTTTTGCTTTGGGGCGGTATAGTATGCCTCCACGCATTATTAAAGGGAGCGAGGCAGCTAAAGATGTAAAAGACACTAAAGACACTAAAGATAATAATTTGAAAGAACGGCCTAACCGGGATAAACAGGAGCCAAAGACTGCATCTTCACGACCCAGCAGCGCACTTACCACGAAAAAATCTACCGGGAAGAAAGCTGGTGGGGTCCAAGGCGCTGGCGGGCTCCAAGCAAATCCCAACGGGACGACTGTCCAGTCCGATCCACGAGAGTCAAGAAATCTGCGATCCGATAATGCAGGTGGAAGAGAAATGCAACTGAGGCAGCCTTCAGTATTCAAGAGCTTTCCGGTGATGAGTACAGGCCGCCTGGAAAGAGGAAACACCGGTAAGCAAACCAAAGCCAGCAGTGCTGAGGTGCAGAATCCCCGCGAAACGGGGGTTGCTAGGCAACTAGACCAAGCGCCGGCATTGGAACAGGCGCCTTCGGCTGTGTGTAGTCTAGTCGGGGTTGAGCCGGCAGAGCCTCAATGCTTGGAAACCTTCAACTCGGGCTCAGAAGCGCTAGCGGCAGAGGATAATCCTAAAGAGAGGCAGCCTCAATGTTCGGAAGCTTTCAACTCAAGCTCAGACGCGCTAGTGGCAGAGGATAATCCTAAAGGGAGGCAGCCTTTGGAGAATGATGAGGCTCGCGGAAAAAGTCACGGTGAGTCGGGGGCTAAACAGGTTAATAGGCTGGAGGCAGGCACTGAATCTGAGAACTCCCTGGAAGGGAATACTTCAGCATTCTCGCTGACTTTGGAGCCAGCCGGTGGGTGTGCTTCACCTGACTATTTTTTTTCGCTTAATGAGGATTCAGAGCCCTTAACTCATAGCGACGACAGCTTTGATGAGTCTTCTGCCTCAGAAGCTAGTTCTGCCCCTCAAAAATGTACTCTAAAGAAACGTAGATCTCGTAGGAAGCCGAACTCCCTAGAAAGCCCACCTAACCCAACGAAGAGACTATCATGGGACTACTCAGCTACATCACAGCCATATCAGGAGGTTAATAATATGGCTTCTCCCTCTGGAGGGGAGGAATTACCTCAATCTAAAACTCAAGAAACCTCAATGGATCTACTATTCAGTACCCTCAAAAGTATGCAGAATGAGGCAAGGGCCGAAGCCCGGAGATCGAGGCAAGGGCTCAACAAAATTCATAATTCATTAAGGAAAATCAATAAGTTGTATGAGGAGGCCTCTGAGAGAATTACGCAGGTGGAAGAAAGAACGGGGAGGCTTGAAGATGAGCTAAGCAGTTTACGGAAAATGAAGGAAGAGCAAAGTAAGGTATCCGAAGACATGCAGTGGAAGCTGGAGGACTACGAAAATAGGCAGCGCCGTAATAATATAAGACTTCTGGGGGTTGAAGAGGGGATTGAAGGCCAAGATGCAAGGAAGTTTGTTGTCAATCTGCTTAAGGGCGCATTTCCAGAGCTCTCTGCATGGCAATGGGAAACAGAAATCCAGAGAGCCCATCGATTTCCTTTGGCTCCCAGGCGTAATTCACTACAGGACACGAGACCTCGAGCTATTCTGTTATTTGTGGGTAATTTCCTACTAAGACAACAGATATTGAACAGAGCTAAACCGGATTCTAAGCGTACCTTTAATGGGATTACTTTTTTCGCAAGGCCTGATTTTTGTCATGTCACCGTAGAAAGAAGATGGAGGCTGAGGCAATTGATAACACCAATACAAGCCTTAGGCTCACAAGCTTTCCTGCTGTATCCAGCTAAATTAAAAATAATCACCAAAGGCCAGATCAAAATGTTTTTTTCGGAAATAAAAGCAAAAGAGTACATGGTTGAGGTGCTGGGGTACAAAGACAGGGGGGATCACTAAAGGAGGGGAGAAAGATGGATTGGGAAAGTCAGGATTGTCATAAAGGGAGGAGGAGGCGACAACTGCACACCTAAGCGATCACACATAGGTCATGGTTGACCTATTTGCCTGTAGGGGGGGGGAGGGGGGAGAGGGGGGGCACAGGTTGGAGGGCGGGGGCAGGGGCTCGGGGGGAGGGGGGGGGACATGTTAAACACAGCTTTTTTGGATTTTTTGAGCACAGTATAGGTTGTTATATCTTTGGTGTATTTATCTTGTTAGTTGTACTGATAAAAGTTACCTATGGAGTACGCTAATGACGTGTAAAATAGCTTCAATTAATATATGTGGCCTCAATGATGCTCAAAAAAGACTACGAGTATCGTCTTTATTGAAAGCAATGAACTTGGACCTAGTATGTCTTCAGGAGACGCATATAGAGGGGGCTAGGGGATTTCTCCTTGAACAACTGGGGTTCCCCCTACTGGCTAATACTAAACAGGGGACTAAAACGAGGGGAGTAGCGGTTCTGGGCAGAATTAGAGACACGATATTAGTCAGGAAAAAAGAAGATCAGTGGGGTAGGTGGGTGTTATTGGAAATTGTATTTAGAGGGGAGAAGTTCACGTTGGCCTCAGTTTATGGTTCCACTGAAGATGATCCTGAAATGCTCCAGTTCTTGGATACAGAATTGGCTTTGTGGCCTGAACCGATCATTTGCTATGGGGATTTTAATATTCACTCTCAGGTTGGGGCTACGGGATACACTGGCAGAAAGAAAAAATCTTATAGGGCATTAGAGGATCTTTTAGAGCACAACTCATTGATTGACCTGTGGGCCGCTGCTTATCCCTTTATAGATGGCAGTACTTTTTTTTCTGCTCCTCATAGAGTTTTGGTAAGATTAGACTATTTTTTTATATCCAACTCATTGCTTAATAGGTCACAAATAGAGAAGCATCCTCGGATCGTATCCGACCATAACCCCCTAATCCTAACTATTAAAATGGGTTGTCAGCGGGGGAAGTTCTCCGCTTGGACTTTCGAAAGGACTCTTCTAAGGGAGGAAGCCTACATTCTTCATATGAATTCCTGGATTAAGAATTTCTGGGAATTTAATAGGGGGACGGTAGACTCTGGGATTGAATGGGACACCTTTAAGGCGGGCATACGGGGAGAGACGTTGAGCTATTCACTGCACAAACAGAAAAAGGAGAGGGCAAGGTATAATGAATTAATAATGGAAATAACCAAAGCGGAAGAAGAATTACATTTAGCAATACAGGCTCAAAGGTCTGTTGAGCAGCAGAGTTTAAAATTAATCAGTTTAAAGGCGAGGGTCAGTGAAAGTATTGCTAGCAAGGCAGCTGCTAGATATTTAATAAAGAGAGAGGACGCCTACGAGATGAGCGAAAGAGTGGGGCACCTTTTGGCTATTCGCTCTAGACAAAAAGCTTCAGCGGCTGAGATCAAAAAGATTACAGATGCTCAGTGCAATACGATTACGGATCCAGATGGGGTAAGAGAAGTGTTTAGGCAGTTTTACGTAGATCTATACAGATTAGATAAGGATGTAGATTCGGGCCAGATCTCAAATTATCTTGATAATATTCAGCCAACGCTTCTATCTGAGGAAGATAGGGAGCAGCTAGAAGGACCAATCAATTTGGAAGAAATGGTGGGTGCACTCAATGATCTTCCTCCTGGTAAAGCCACGGGCCCGGATATGATCCCAGTCGAATTTTATAGAGTATTTAAGGATATATTAGGCGATATACTTCTATCTACTATGCTTCAGGCGCAGAAAGGGGCCTCTATTCCTAATTCATGGGGAGGAGCCGATATTATTGTTATTTTGAAAAAAGGCAAAAACCCTTTGGCAGCTTCATCATATAGACCCATTACTCTAATGAATTCAGACGTTAAAATCTATTCTAAAGTGTTGGCAAAGAGATTGGCAACTATAATCGAGTCCCTCGTTAGCCCTATACAGCATGGCTTTATTCCGGGAAAGGGTACGACTCAGCATATTAGGCAGGTACTTATGCTCTTTGACGCCGTGGAGATCCCAGGAGACCCTATGGCAGTGTTGTTCTTGGACGCCGAAAAGGCATTTGATAGGGTCTCTTGGGAGTTCTTATGGTCTGTCTTGAGGTGGTTTGGGTTTGGCGAGAAATATATCAGAGCCATCCAGACCTTATATAATAAACCCTCGGCCAGAATTAGAGTTAACAGCGGCCACTCAGCCATAGTGCAAATAGAAAGGGGGACTAGACAAGGGTGCCCATCTTCCCCCCTCTTATTTGCGTTGTATATGGATCCCCTTCTGCGTAGTCTTGTTGCCAATGTTAATATCCCACCGGTAACAGTTAATAATTTGCATATCAAGGCACAGGCATATGCGGACGATGTTGCAATCATTAAACTAACCCTACTCTTGCTATGAGTGCAGTAGAATTAGAAGCTCGGGATTTTGGCCAGGTGTCAGGGTATAGCCTCAATAAAACAAAAACACAGATAGTAAAAAACTCATATGTCATATGTAATGATAACAGGGTAATTAGATCGGCAGTTTACCTAGGTATAGAAGTATCGGCAGATTTGGAGAATGTAGTTGAGCAGAATATAACTCCTTTAATGGCGAGAGTAAAACTAGACCTAGGTAGAATGAATAATCTGCATCTTTCTTTATTAGGATGCACAAATGTTATCAAAATGATTGTATTGCCCACATTTTTATACCTATTTCGTGCAATACCCCTGTTTTTTGGTGTAAAATGGTTTCAGGCTTTGGAACTGGTATTAAATAGATTTATTTGGGCCCATGGAAAGACTAGGAGAGCGTACAGATTTATGACTCTTCCAAGGGCTAGAGGTGGGTGGGCCGCCCCCGACTTTAGGCTATACTATCTAGCTACTGCACTGCAATATATGCAGGGATTAATTGGTGGCGGGGAGCATCCTAGAATCTCCAAAACGTCAACTGAGGTTTATTCTATAGTTTTGGGGGCGGAGGCGGAGAACTGTTTTTTAAATTGCACGGATTTCGCATACTTTAAAAGAACAAGGTTCAAGACAGTCATTGCTGCTGTTAATATCTGGACAGCTTTTTTGAAAAGATTTGGGTTGGGTAGATACAATAGATATACTCGTTTGTTTAAGAATAAATCCTGGCCAGGAGATATATTTGCAGATTCGATCTTTGCATCCTGGGAACACAATGGGATCAGAAGGATAGGGGATATAGTTGGGCTGGAGGGAATTGTGCAATTTGCGGATTTAGTAACCAAATTTCAAATAGACAGTAGGAGTTTTTTCAAATATCTACAGGTCAGAAGTTTTTTGAATACCAAGCGAGGAGGGTTTATAGGGTTTAAAAACAATGAAATACTGGACATGATCGAGAAAGGGGGAGACTGTAATATACGTAGTTTCTATGCATGCCTTCTCACTGCTAAGAAAGATGATCTTGTTAAATATGGTATTAAGTGGGCTACGAAGTTGGGCATTGAAGCTGCTTGGTTTCAGGAATCACTGGCCCTGGGTCATACGGTTTTATGTTCGGCACCACTACAATCACAGCATTATAAAACTATCTATTGTCTGTATTATACACCAGCTAGAATTGCACAATGGGGCGGTACCCTAGGGACAGCCTGCCCACGGTGTAATCACTCACAGGCGGATATAATCCACATTTTTGCTACATGTTCTCAACTTGCTACATTGATTAGGGAGGTAGAGGGATTTCTAGTGAGACATCTAGGTATTCAAATTAAAATTACACCCACGGTGGTTCTTTTGGGAATTATAACAGAGGGTGAGGCTATTCGTCAAGAGTTTGTTTTTGTTGCTATGGCTGTATTTCGGTTGGTAATAGCAAGAGCCTGGCGTGACAAAGTTGCTCCCACTAGGAATCAATGGCTGGCCAATCTTTTGTTTGCCTATAACTTAGAAAAAGGGATTTACGAACGGAAAGGCCGAAGGGGGAAGCAACTGGGTCTGAGAATTTGGGATCCAATACGGAGATGGAAAGATCAAATGGTATAAATATGTTGGCTTGTTATGATTTGAATGCTTGGATTATATTATCAAAAGGCAATTGTGATAATGGCTTTATTGAAGCTATATATTGTTTATAATAATTGAACTGTATAATTTTTTTTTTTTTTGATTATTAATTGTTGAACCCTATATTGTTATATCTGGTACAAAAATTAAAAAAAAAAAAAAAAAAAAAAGCAACAGGACTGCAGACAAGTTCTGTAGGCCTATAGACATATGTTCTCTCTGACCCCAAGTCAGACAAACTGGTGCACCCATGAGGTGGACACTGGTGACAGTCTGCCTGTGAAGAGTAAAATCTACAGGCAACCTGACCATGTCAGGGACTGCATAAAGATTGAGGTCCAAAATATGTTCGAGCTGGGAGTCATTGAATCTTCAGAGAGCCCTTGGGCTAGTCCTGTACTTCTTGTGCCAAAACCTCACACCCAAGATGGTAAGAGAGAGATGAGGTTTTGCGTGGATTACAGAGGTCTCAATGCTGTCACTAGGACAGATGCCCACCCAATACCCAGGGCAGATGAGCTCATTGACAGATTGGCAGCTGCCAAGTTTTTGAGTACATTTGACCTGACAGCAGGCTATTGGCAAATCAGACTAGCTGAGAATGCAAAGGCCAAAACTGCTTTCTCAACCCCAGGAGGACATTATCAATTTGTGGTAATGCCCTTTTGTCACGATTCCGTTTCGCGCCTCACGCGAGTTGCGGGAGGTTTACGGACTACATCACCCAGGAAGCCCTGCGACGCAACGAGGGAGGAGAGACCACCAAGATCCCTTCCCCGGCGTCGGATATTCTGACCCGGAAGTCAGAAGCTTGCCGAACACTGCGTACGGAGCAGCTTCCAGCTGGATTGCCGTACATCGTGCCCGGAGGGGGAGTTGCGAGATACCCACGCTGAGCTTTGCTGACGCTCAGGGACCTCGCTCTGATACCCTTGTTACCAATCCCCGGAGCTCAGCACACCGGCAAGGGCCGTTAACTCGTTGTGTACCCAGATTCCATCGATCACGTCCTCAGTTGAGGAGTATTATCTCAGTCCTCCTTTGGAGAGCACGCGTATTGCGGCTCGTGCGGAGGACGTTTTGTCCCTGGTTCCAACGTTCCGTGTCCTCCGTTGGTGAGCCTGCGTCTTGCGGCTCGTGCGGAGGACGTGTTTAGGAGCTACAAGGGGAGCGGTGCTCCTGCATTATTACCTGGGTCCTCCGTTGGTGAGCACGCACCTGGCGGCGCGTGCGGAGGACGTTTTGTTTCCGGTTCTTTCCTTAACCGGCCTCACCACAGATACCGCGCCCTCGTTGGTGAGCTAGCGTCTTGCGGCTCGTGCGGGGCACGGTTTCCTTGCTTTTACCCTTCTACACTCTCCCTTCACGTGTCCTCCGTTGGTGAGCCTGCGTCTTGCGGCTCGTGCGGAGGACGGTTTTCCCACTCACTTCACGGATTTCTTTTGCCTTCCATCGAAGGAGTCAGCAACGCCTCACCAAACCAACGACCAGAGTACAATCGCACACCATAAACCAAGGTACTGTGGTTCCTGTAAACTATGTATTGGCCAGTCAAGGTAGCGATAGGATTTTACTAAACCGTGTTTCTCTGCATCACAGGTAGACTGTCACTCCGAGAGGCAACATTAGTTTGGGGTCATAGAAGAGAAGAATCTTCTGTCCTGTGTTTATACTTTGCACTGCAGGTATATTAATGTTACTGGTTTCTGACGAGAGGGTGAGAGTCTAGGGGAAAGAGAGTGTTATATCCGATGTGCTTTGTCATTTCAGGTCCTTTTTCCCTGCAGTCCCCTTCCTATCCTTCCCTCACTTGATCCTCCTTTAGACCACGGCTTTTACGGCATTCTGGTCTTGGGTAGATCAGGGGGTGGACCCAATCTCAGAATCACTCCGACCCTGAGGACACACACCTGACAGAATATCCGACCACGACATAGTGTCCTCCCGGTCGGGTAGCGTGAGTGATGGCCACCCTTGAGGACGTCCTGACAGCCCTGGCGGCTGTGCAGGTCGAGCTCGCGGCGTCCCGGCAAGAAGCCGCGGATCCCCGTACTCGTATGGATGGCATGCACAGGAATCCCTTCAATGCAGGGGCTCCTCCTCCTAGTACGGTGGCAATGGGAGCCATCCTGTCCCAAAGGAACGAAGTCACCGGACAGCTGTATCCCATCGCCTACATGTCCAGGAAACTGAATGAGGTCGAACTAAACTACCATGTGGCAGAAAAAGAACTACTGGCTATCAAGGCGGCTTTCACTGAAGGGAGGCACTTCCTCATGGGGGCCAGACACGTAGTCACTGTGTACACGGACCACAGAAATCTGCAGTTCATGACAGCAGCCAGACACCTCTCTCCCAGACAACTCAGGTGGATGCTCTTCTTTTCGGAATTCCACTTCGTAATTACCTACAGACCCGGAGTGGACAATAGAAAGGCCGACGCCCTGACACGCCAGACGTCCACCCTCATTCCAATAGAGACGACGGAAGAAGCAATCATTCATCCCGCCAAGACAGTGTGTATTATACAGCCAGACGCGTTCTTGAGGGGGATTCGTGAGGGGGTGAAAACCGCTGGATGGAAAACATGGCTCAGGAACCATGGGGAATGGAGCCTGAAGGACGGCTACCCGTTGAACAACGGAAGGCTACTGCTTCCTACGATTGCCTTAAGGCGACAGGTGTGCCGGTGGTGCCATGAATCCCCGAGTGCGGGGCACATGGGGGTGGAGAAGACAGCGGAAAAGATAGCCAGGCAGTGTTGGTGGCCCTCACTGCGGAGCAGCCAAGACAGACCGTCGGAAACCTCCTGGTCTGCTCAGGCCGTTGCCTACCCCTTCTTGCCCATGGGAGCGCATATCACTGGACTTCGTGGTGGATCTCCCCAGACACAAGGGGTACACCGCGATTCTTGTGGTCGTAGACTACCTGACCAAGATGGGGCACTTTGTGGCGTGTCCCCAGGTACCCACGGCGGGGCAAACAGCACAGATGCTGATGAAGCATGTGGTACGACTGCATGGGTTGCCAGCAGTTATAGTGTCGGACCGGGGTTCCCAGTTCACCGCACAGTTCTGGAAGGCATGGTGTTCGTCTCTCCATGCCACTGCTGCCCTGTCAACAAGCTTCCACCCGCAAACCGATGGGCAGACGGAGTGCCTCAACCAAACACTGAAGCAATACCTACGCTGCTATGTGGACCATAGCCGTAACAACTGGGTGGACTATCTATGGATTGCGGAGATCGCGTATAACAACGCCGCTCATAGCTCCACTCGGGTTTCCCCGTTCTATTGCAACTATGGGAGGCACCCACGGTTTCTCCCTTTCCTACAACCAGCCGGGGGGGATAAGATCCCTGAGGCGGCGAACAGAGTGGCACACATCAAGGAGACGTTGGGGGCTGCTCGCATAGCCTTGGAGGCCGCCAAGTCTGCATACAAAACCTCGGCAGACAAGCACAGGCGTCAGGGGCCCCTCTACAAGGTGGGGGATCTGGTCTGGTTGTCAACCCGGAACATTCGGTTTCGGAGGCATAGTGTGTTCAATCCTCGGTTCCTTGGACCTTATCCTATTGTGAAGTGCGTGAGCCCGGTGGCGATGAAGCTGAAGCTGCCTACGCATCTCAGGATTCACCCCGTGTTCCATGTGTCCCTGCTGAAGCCGTCTCCCTCTGCGCTACGGAGGTTGCCTCCCCCTCTGTTGGTCCAGGGGGAGATGGAATACGAGGTGGCTCGTGTGGTGGACTCCCGCTTTCGGGGCCGCGGGCTGCAATACCTAGTGGCGTGGAAGGGGTACGGCCCGGAGGAGGACTCTTGGGTACCGTCGTCGGGTGTCCATGCGCCACGGCTGGTGACCTTGTTCCATGAGGAGTTCCCGCTGAAGCCTGGGCCCTTGAGGCGCTCTCGGTGAGGGGGGATGTACTGTCACGATTCCGTTTCGCGCCTCTCGCGAGTTGCGGGAGGTTTACGGACTACATCACCCAGGAAGCCCTGCGACGCAACGAGGGAGGAGAGACGATAAAGACCACCAAGATCCCTTCCCCGGCGTCGGATATTCTGACCCGGAAGTCAGAAGCTTGCCGAACACTGCGTACGGAGCAGCTTCCAGCTGGATTGCCGTACATCGTCCCCGGAGGGTGAGTTGCGAGATATCCACGCTGAGCTTTGCTGACGCTCAGGGACCTCGCTCTGATACCCTTGTTACCAATCCCCGGTCCCCGGAGCTCAGCACACCGGCAGGGGCCGTTAACTCGTTGTGTACCCGGATTCCATCGATCACGTCCTCAGTTGAGGAGTATTATCTTGGTCCTCCGTTGGAGAGCACGCGTATTGCGGCTCGTGCGGAGGACGTTTTGTCCCTGGTCCCAACGTTCCGTGTCCTCCGTTGGTGAGCCTGCGTCTTGCGGCTCGTGCGGAGGACGTGTTTAGGAGCTACAAGGGGAGCGGTGCTCCTGAATTATTACCTGGGTCCTCCGTTGGTGAGCACGCGCCTGGTGGCTCGTGCGGAGGACGTTTTGTTTTCGGTTCTTTCCTTAACCGGCCTCACCACAGATACCGCGCCCTCGTTGGTGAGCTAGCGTCTTGCGGCTCGTGCGGGGCACGGTTTCCTTGCTTTTACCCTTCTACACTCTCCCTTCACGTGTCCTCCGTTGGTGAGCCTGCGTCTTGCGGCTCGTGCGGAGGACGGTTTTCCCACTCACTTCACGGATTTCTTTTGCCTTCCATCGGAGGAGTCAGCAACGCCTCACCAAACCAACGACCAGAGTACAATCGCACACCATAAACCAAGGTACTGTGGTTCCTGTAAACTATGTATTGGCCAGTCAAGGTAGCGATAGGATTTTACTAAACCGTGTTTCTCTGCATCACAGGTAGACTGTCACTCCGAGAGGCAACGTTAGTTTGGGGTCATAGAAGAGAAGAATCTTCTGTCCTGTGTTTATACTTTGCACTGCAGGTATATTAATGTTACTGGTTTCTGACGAGAGGGTGAGAGTCTAGGGGAAAGAGAGTGTTATATCCGATGTGCTTTGTCATTTCAGGTCCTTTTCCCCTGCAGTCCCCTTCCTATCCTTCCCTCACTTGATCCTCCTTTAGACCATGGCTTTTACGGCATTCTGGTCTTGGGTAGATCAGGGGGTGGACCCAATCTCAGCATCACTCCGACCCTGAGGACACACACCTGACACCTTTGGCTTGAAGAATGCACCTGCCACTTTCCAAAGGTTGGTTAATCAAATCCTTACAGGTCTGGATGACTTCTGTGCAGCGCATCTTGATGATATTGCTGTCTTTAGCTCCACCTGGGAGGATCACCTGGTCCACCTGAGGAATGTTTTAGAGGCCCTGCAAAAGGCAGGCCTCACTATCAAGGCCACTAAGTGCCAGATAGGGCAGAGCAAGGTTGTGTACCTGGGCCACCTAGTAGGTGGGGGTCAGGTTCAACCACTGGAGAGCAAGATCCAGACCATAAAGAACTGGACTCCTCCAATTACCCAGACTCAGGTCAGAGCTTTCTTGGGCCTGACTGGGTACTACAGAAAGTTTGTTAAGAACTATGGGTCCATTGTGACACCACTTAATGACTTGACCTCTACGAAGATGCCAAAGAAAGTTCAATGGACAATAAGCTGTCAGAAGGCATTTGATGACCTGAAGCAGGCCATGTGCACTGCACCTATTCTGAAAAGTCCAGACTACTCCAAAGAGTTCATTGTCCAGACAGATGCTTCTGAGTTGGGTGCGGGAGCTGTTCTTTCACAACTGAATATAGATGGTCAAGACCAGCCCATTGCTTTTATTAGTAGAAGGCTGACCCCTAGAGAGAAACGTTGGTCAGCTATTGAGAGGGAGGCCTTTGCTCTGGTTTGGGCCCTGAAGAAGCTGAGGCCATACCTGTTTGGCACTCACTTCAAGATTCAGACAGACCATAAGCCCCTCTTGTGGCTAAATCAGATGAAGCGTGAAAATCCCAAACTTCTTAGGTGGTCCATTTCCCTACAGGGGATGGACTTCACAGTGGAACATAGACCTGGGACTGACCATGCCAATGCAGATGGACTCTCCAGATATTTCCACTTAGAACATGACTCAACTGGTCAAGGTTAGTTTAATGTCCCTAAGTTTGGGGGGGGGGGGGGGTGGGGGGGGTTGTGTAGGAGAGTAGGGTCTGCTTTCTATGTTCACCCCCACTTTTTGCTTTTGCTTCACTGGTTTTCGACTTAGATGTGGCTGTGGGCCGGCTAATCAGACCCACAGCCCAGCTGTTCTCTCTCTAAATTCACTATGCACTTTAGGTGCATAACCCAATTGGTAAGGATCACCTTTTTGGACCCTGTACAGTGTACCTTAGGTACCCAGGGCATAGGTGTACCCTAGACCTACCAGGGGCTGCAGCATGTATTATGCCACCCCTGGCTGGCCTTCCATTATGACACAACTGGCTGATCACTCAGCTGGGGCAAGGTCGTGTAATCACCCCTTGCTTAGGTGTAGTATTCCTATACCTACCTTATATATAGACACATGGGTAACCTATCAGTCACTCCTATGGCAGGCCTTAACAATCCTGAAAGCGGATGGGAGCCTAGCGCGCAACCAAGATGGCCGCGTAGGTGCGAGGCTCCCGAGGACCTCCGCAACCTCCTACGATTATCCTGAAATTATCCTGCCCTGGATGAGGGGACTATGTTGGTGAACCTGAGCTGAGGTGGCACCCGTTTCCCGCTTCCGAATCGGACCTCGGACACCGGAGTGAGCACCGATTGAGGTTTGCGGCCTTCCCCTCGCCGGACCCCGGATTTGCGCTGTGGGGTGATCCAGTGACAAAGTGAACAACAGCGGCAGGCAGGGCCTGGCGACTCGTGTACCCCGCACTTTCGCTTTCGCACCCCCTTGCCGTCTCTGCGAGGTTGGGTTGCGGAGCCCTTGGTGTTGGTGTGGCCTTGCTGGGAGGCCCTGCCTGCCTGCAGGCTGTGATCCACCCCGCTGCTCTGAGGTGGCCCCCCCCGGAGCTCGTGGCCCTGCTTTCCTGCCTTACACGACGTGGCTGGTGCGACTGAGAGATTGGAGGCCATGGCCACGAAACAAGATGGAGACCGGGCAAAGACCAAATCGACCCGGCGTGGCGCCGTCCATCAGGCTAATAGTATGGACCGCTATACCCTCCAGAAGGGATCTCCCGATGGACCGCGCAAGTCCCCTGAGAGCCCTCCTGATGCCCCAGACCTGCCCGCAGATCTGACTCTGCGAGATATCATGGGCGCCATTGCCGAGATGAAGGCCTCGGTGGGCCAGCGGTTTGATACACTGGCGCAGAAGATCGACTCGGTCCTCGTGGATGTTGGCCTGGTGAGGGCCGATCTTTCCAAAACCAACGACCGAGTGGATTCCTTGGCCCACACCGCATCGGGCCTAACGACAGATGTGGCGGCCTTACAAACAGAGGTGCGCCGGCTTAGTCAGGCGAGTGCGCTTATGGATCGCCGCCTGGAGGACTCTGAGAGTCGGGCACGGAGGAACAACATCCGCATCATCGGGGTGCCTGAGGGACGCGAGGAGGCGGCTTTGTAGAGGACCTGATTGCTACCCATCTCCAGCCACGGGGGCTGAGTAAATTCTTCGCTGTGGAGAGGGCCCACAGGGTTCCCGGGGGAAGGCCAAAGGTCGGAGCCCCTCCGAGACCTCTCATTGCCCGGATTTTCAATTTTCGGGACAGAGACGCTATCCTGCAAACATCCAGACTGCATGGACCGGTCAAGTTTGACAATATGGAGGTAAATTTTTACCCTGATTTCACCCCAGCGGTCCAGAAGCAGAGACTGAGCTTCCTAGGCGTCAAACGCCGTCTTCGGGACCTAAACCTCAAATACGCCATGCTCTTCCCAGCTAAGCTGCGAGTGGAGGTGGATGGTCGCACGCACTTCTTTGATCGTCCCGAAGCGGCCGGGGACTGGCTCGATACTCTGTCCGGGGATCGTGATCGGGGGGGGCGGCGGGGGGAGACGGCACGCTGGATCAGGACTGAGGGTTTAACATTGGGCCTCACTCTGGACGAAAATGATGCCACTTTCGATTCTGCGTCAGTCTTTGTAAGTTCCCCTCCTATGGAGGTTGTGTTGGGTCTGTTGGGGGTTCTCCCTCCTCCTCTAGGGGGTTTAGTTAGTGTAACTATATATGGGGCGACAGGCACACTGCACGTTGGGGGGGCTGTTCGGGCTCATGCAGGGGTGCAGGGAGGGGGGAGTTCTGTTGGGGTGGGTGGGTAGGGATGGGGTGTTGTTCGTTTTTATCACAAGGCAAACGTACTTTTGTGTTAGTTCTAAAGTGCTCTCCGGGGGACGAATGATGGCTTCTGTGTATGATGGGGGGTAGGGAATTAACTTTGTTGTCTTGGAATGTGAATGGACTGGGGGACAGGATCAAACGAGGTGTGGTCCTGCAGTTTTTGAAGCGAATCTCGCCCGATGTAGTCTTTCTGCAGGAGACACACCTCATTGGCAACTCCTTCTGCGCCATGAATCGGCGTGGCTATCGCCTTGTGGCTCACTCGGGCTTCACGTCTGGCTCAAGGGGTGTGGGCATCATGGTGAGGAACTCGCTCCCGTTGGAGATTGATGAGGTGCTCCACGATGACAGGGGACGTTACACGGTCTTGGTGGGAAGACTGGAGGGCAAAGTGGTTGTCTTTGTGTCAGTATACATCCCACCGGGGCTGCAGTCGACCACCTTTGCAGACCTGGGGCGCCTTCTCCTTGGCCTTCCGGGGGGGCTTTTAGTTGTGGGGGGGATTTCAATGCGGTGGTATCTGGGACTGTGGATCGTCACCCCCCTAGGGACCTCCCCCGGGCACAGGCGTGGCTACCCGGCCTCTTGGATACATTTGGGTTGGTGGACTGCTGGCGTTTAAAACACCCCACGCAGCTGCAGTACACTTTCCACTCGGGAGCCCATGGTAGTCTCTCACGACTAGACTATGTCCTTGTCCCGGCGGCCTATGTTGGGAGGGTGGGAGAGGTGCGTCATTTGCCACGGGGTATTTCGGACCACTCCCCGCTCCTACTGCACTTTGACGTCTTTCCGAGGGGTGAGGGTAGGGTTGTCCCAATCAATCCTTGGTACCTGCGCGACCCCACCATTCGCGCTGAATTGATTAAATCCCTTCAGCGATATTTTGATGAGAATGTGGGGTCCGTGCCTTCGGCTGTACCGCTGTGGGAGGCCTTCAAGGCAGTACTCCGAGGGGAAGCCCTATCCCTTATTTCCCACGCCCGGAGGCGCGAGCGGGAGGAGGTGACCCGGATGGAGGCTGAAATAGCCGAGTTGGAGGGTAATTTAGAATGTGGGGTGACGGATGCCGCATTACATGTCCTCCAACTCAAGCAAGCGGCCTATAGGGCCCTCGTCACGGAGGCGGCCAGGGGCCTCAGTAGAGAGCAACAGGGGCGACTGTATGATGTGGGTGATAAGGCTGGTAAACTGATAGCGTGGTTGGACAAAAAAGAGAGAGCGAATCGTGTGGTCCCGCTGATTGAGAAAACGGATGGTGTGTGTGTAACGGAGCCAGAAGAAATCGTCTCCTGTTTCGCGGATTATTTCCGTGGGGTGTATTCCCCGGTGTCTCCCTGCTCGGAAGAGGATTCCCGTGCCCTCCTCAGGGATATCGCGCTGCCGTCCCTTTCCGGGGATGACAGGGTGTTGCTGGACGCCGCTCCCACCTCCGACGAAATCGCCCTCGCCATACGCTCGGTCGCTTCCGGCAAGGCCATGGGTCCGAATGGTCTCCCTATCGAGTTGTACAAGTTGCGACCGGATACGCTGGCACCCCACCTCCGGGCTATGTTCCTGGCGGCACACTCGGTGGGCTCCCTCCCGCTGGACCAGCGTCTGGCTACAATCGTGGTCATCCACAAGGAGGGGAGACCTCGGGACCGGGTTACATCCTATCGGCCCATTTCACTACTGAATGCGGAGCCCAAGATTCTCGCCAAGGTACTGGCCAATCGGCTGGTCGGTGTGGTGGGCGATTTGGTTCATCAGGACCAGTCCGGCTTTATTCCTCATCGCAACACAGCCCTTAATCTGCGGCGCTTGCACGGTGTGCTCGCACGTGTCCCGTTTATACGGGAGCCGGCCATTTTGGCGTCCTTAGACGCCACCATGGCGTTTGACACGCTTGAGTGGCCATACATCTGGGCGATGCTTGCGAAATTTGGATTTGGCCCAGGGTTCATCAGTTGGGTCAAATTGCTGTATTCGGGCCCATTGGCGCAGGTGGTGGTGAACGGAAGAGTATCGGCTCCGTTCGAGCTGGGCCGGGGCACGCGGCAGGGCTGCCCCTTATCGCCGCTCCTCTTTGCACTTGCCATGGAGCCCCTGGCGGAGTGGCTGCGGTGGGAGCCTTCCATCTGTGGTCTCCGCTGGACCCCCGAGTATGAGGACCGCGTATCCCTATACGCTGATGACATCCTTTTGTACCTAGCTTCCCCACGTAAATCACTCATAGTACTGGTTGATGTTTTGCATTCATTCGGTCGTAACTCCGGTCTTGTCATCAACTGGGCTCAATCGTGTGTGTATGTTCTCTCCGGGGAGGCTCCTATCCTCCCGCGGGGCTGTCCGATCCAGGTCGCCCCGCAGGGATTTAGGTACCTGGGTGTCTTCATTACTCTGGACCCGGAGGCTCGGTATGATCGGAACTTGCTTCCCCCCCTCCAGCGTCTGAAAGAGGATGTCGCGCGCTGGCGGCGTTTGCCGCTTTCGCCGCTCGGCCGGGCGGCATTGTTTAAAATGATGTCGCTGCCGCGTTTCCTGTACGCGTTGCAGAACACTATGGACTTCGTCCCAGCGCGCTACTTCCGCGAAGTGGAGAGTTTGCAGCGCCGCCTGTTCTGGGACGGGAGGCCACGTATTGCCCTGGCGAAGCTGACGCTCCCATGGTATGACGGGGGATTGCCCTTCCGGATATCAAACGGTACTATTGGGCCTCCCAGCTAGCTGCGATTAATCAGGGCCTATATGGGCCCGCCTTAAACCCGGCATTTGAAATGGATAAGATGCTCCTTCCAGGTGGTGATCATAATCGAGCGCTCTATTCTAGCGCGCCCGACGCTCGCCTAACGGGCCCCACGCGTGTCATGGTGCGAGTGTGGCATGCGGCCAATGCAGCTATGGGGTTGAAGGACCGTTTGACCAGGGCGTCACCACTATACGCGTCTGAGCGGTTGGGCTCCTTGTGGACCTCGAAGGGCTTTGAGAAGTGGGACATAATAGGCATTAGCAAAGTGGGGGATCTCTGGACGAGGGGAGGATTTAAAACGTTCGAGATGCTGCAGACGGAATTTCAGTTGCAGGGCAGCGAGTACTTTCGGTACTTGCAGGTCCGTCATGCGCTGGGCTCCGTCTTTCCGGACGTTGCCTCCATTCCGGAGTGTTCCCCCCTGGAGGATAGAGTGCTGGATGGACACATCCCGGACAGCACGATCTCACTGATCTACAAAAAACTGATCAACGACCGCTCAGACTTGTTGACTGCCCTTCGTGGGGCTTGGGTAGCCGACGGGCTGGAGCTGGACGACGAGGACTGGACCTCCGCGGTGGCCTCCCCGAAAGAGGTGGCCATACCGGCTTGCCTTCGTTTCGTCCAGCTCAAGATACTCCACAGGGTCTACATGACGGGGCCAAAGCTCCTGCGTATGGGCTATGCTGAGGACGGTTTGTGTAAGCGTGGGTGTGGTGCGTTGGGGACTTTTCTGCATATCCTGTGGGAGTGCCCGGAGGTGGAGGGGTTCTGGCGTGGTGTGCATGAGGTGCTGCGAGTGGTTACGCATGTGGCGCTGTTGCCCGAAGCGAGGAGATGCCTGTTGAATGTGTGGGAGCCTACCGACTATTCGGTGCCGCAGACGTGGTGGGTGACTCTGGGGTATATGGTTGCCAAGCGTGATATTGCCCAATTGTGGGGATCCCAGAGGCCCCGACTGTCTCAGCCTGGAAGGAACATATGGATTGGTGCATGTTTCGGGAAAAGGTGGTGTATGTGGCGAGAGGTAAGCCTGGGACATGGGTGAAAGTGTGGGGCCCCTGGAACGCCTACCGCGGGGGAATCTGTGCTCCGCCGTTATTGCCTGATCCGTCGCCGGCCCCGTCCCCTTAGCCAACTCATCCCCCCGGCACCTGGGCGTTGGGTTTCCCCAGCCCTAGTTCTGATCTCTCCCCCCTCTTGAGACTTCTATGGATGGCTAGGATTTCCCCTTTAGGGGAGCACGTGTTTGCTATTTCCGATTGAGGATTGCCTTGTGGGTTTGTTTGTACTTGTTGTTCTTTAAGTTTAAAATGGAACCGTATAGTGGGGTCTGGATGGTGTGGCTCGTAACGATGTTAACTCCTATGCATGCTCTGCCGCAGCACCATGTGTTTTATAAATGTATATCGTATGCTCCTTTCATTGCTAGCGGCCAGCCGGAAGGTTGTAGGCCCATATTTGTATATCTTTGAGTCTTGTAATAAACGGTTTCAAAAAAAAAAAAAAAAAAAAAAAAAAAACAATCCTGAAAGCAGAGTGCTTGGTAACATGTGAGATGGTGCTCTAGCATGAGCTGAGCCTGTCTGCAGCTTTCGGAACCATGTCCTTATAGCTGTTCTATGATATCGCCTACCATATACTCTTAAAGTGCCTCATAATCCTCGCGGTTATGGCAACTATGGTTTGGCTTTATCAAAACATGTCGTGTAAGGTGTCTAACACTTTGTAATACAACCCCCACACCATTCCTGGAGATGAGGATAGTATTTCTCCCTTATAGAGGGAGAAGACATGAGGAAGACCTACTACCCGGTTAAAGTTAACCAGAGCCCCAGCATCACAAAATGGATGCTGCTGCCACAGACACGAGTCTGACCTCATGCTGCTGGGAGACCTTCCAGCGAGGGAGGCTTGGACAATAGGTTTCCTGCCTTGGGAGGTGCGAGCACCACCCTAGACAGGCCTTAGTGTATTGGGGCAGGGAGGGATGAATGAAACAAGACACTGCCTGGGGCACACAAGGTGTCCCATGCATAGTCCAGTTCAAACCGGTGCTGGGGCACTCCAGCCCCAGTCCTGGCGCGAAACTGGACAGAATGATGGGGGTGTAACCACCTCCCTCCCTGGTCCCACCCATAGGAGGGACCTAGCAGGTAACCCAGCCCCCCAGATTAGTATAAGAGTGGGAACTGGGTCCCTAGGACTTTGGATTATCCTGATAAACTGAGCTTGAACAGAAACTCTGGACCTTCGACATTCGACTACGGAAGAAGACTGAAGAATCTCCCTTGTGGCCAAGGAGTGACCACCCTGTGCAAACAGGCACCATCAAGTGACCTGCCGTTTGCTTTGCTCAACGTTCTACGAGGAACCGACTGCAGAGCCCGACCAGCGCCTTGACTTCCAGACTTCTCCGACCCTGATCCACATCCACAGCAAAGCTGAGATCCGTGGAGGCGACGAGAGACGTGGGACCGGCTACCTGGGAAAATTGGCGACTTGCTTCCAGCGAAGCTACTGAGGCATCCTCGAAGTTGTGCTCTGGGGATTGAGAAGCCCCAACCCCGAGCACCATCTGCACCGAAGATCCGCCCTCCACACTCCACGAGTTCTGCGTGGGGCCCTTCTGCATTTTCCTGCTCGACGCGTCTGTCCGGTTGCTTGCCCGCTAGTAGCCTTTGTGACGACGAACCTTGAACTTTCCACCGCTGGTTTGCTCCTCCGGACCGGCCCTTGCTTCCCTGCAATAGAGAAGCACCTCAGACCTTCCTGGTCTGCAACAGAAGCGAATCCTTCATTCTGCGTGGGTTGCGCTTGCCAAGCCTTGTTGTGTCGCAGCTCAACATCGATGCCGCCGACAGCAAGAGCCCTCGTGGGACAGCTCGACTCCTGGTTCTGGTCGTCCTCGACGCCTCCTGGTACCCGTGGCTGCTGCGACAAGCTTCACCTCTTCACCTGCATCTTCACGACATCGCCTGGTTCCTTCCTGGTTCCTTCCCGGCTCCTGGCTGGTGACCTAGACTCTGTCCCCTCTGCTTGCAGGTATCCTCCTTCCTGATTCCATCCTTGGAATCCACCGGACACTCTTCACTGACTGCCTGTCAGCAACTTTCTTTAGGCATCCATAGGAGTCGACGACGAAACCCGGCGCAAGTTCACACCTATGCACCCGCAGCCCGTGGGCTAGGTAACTTGAGTACTCCGGTGCTCACAAGGGTATTGACTATCCAAGTGTCTAGTTTCCAAGTCTCTAACTCCTAGTTCCTTCCAAAGTGTCCTAAAACTCTTAATTTCTAAATACTACTATTTCTATCGACTTTAACGCATTACGCGTGAGTGTTTCCACTCTGCACCTGAATCCCGTGGGCCTCCCACTGCCTAGCAACTGATAGGATAGTGTAGCCTCAGCGATTCCCTAGGCCTAGGCCTGACCTGTGTTCGTGACAGTGGTTCTTATACCACTTACTTAGTATATGGTTTGCGTGGCCCCTAGGGCCTAACTGTATTACTTACCTGTGTGACTTATGTATGCTTAAATAAGACTGTGTTGTACTTACCTCGAATCTCATAAAGAGTGCTGAGGGTATTTTGACTAGAATAAATACATTCTATTTTTATAATATATCTGTTGTGGTGTCCTTTCATTTGGCATTCAAGGGGTTGCAAATGGTATAACAGCTAGCTTCACATGCCATACAGAGTTTAGCCTACGACTGCTCTTGTCCATGCTACCACTAGGATAGCTGGTCTATAAGGTTTACTTTACAACCAATCACCATAAGGGTTGTTTGGACGGATACAAGGTGTACACTAGAACTAGTGACATCATATATCAGGCCAACTTCTCACAGCAAGGTACTGCTGGAAGCAAGCTTTAATGCACTTTGGGCCCGGTAAAGACCCTGTACAACTTCCATTGTGGTCACTGCCGAGATTCAGTATGGTAACTGATACAGTCAAGGTGCGAACATGGACCCACGCGGGGGTGACTTGCATTAGCGACTTAGTGGTGGATGAGCTCTTTGCATATTTTCAGGACCAAACACAAGCATTGCGATACCAAAGGGGATGATGGACGGAGCGTTTGAGCAAATCAAACATTCTCCGCCAGTCAACTGATCTGGGATTAATCCATCATCATTCTTTAGCTCATTCCACCACCCCAGTTCAGACATGTCCATATGCAAATCAGTCTGACCCTGTGCCTCATGGGAACAGTCCAGCCCGAACTGAAAAGCCATGTCTTCCCTGGACCGGAAACAAGCATCCTGGGACCGGTTTCGGGTTCATAACCGTCATCAGCCAGACTATCTTGAATCCAGTGGCAAAGTGAGCAAGGGCCCACGTCTGGGCATTCCCTGCCAACTTAGGGCGAACAAAGCGATACCAAAGGGGATGATGGACGGAGTGTTTGAGCAAATCAAACACTCACCCCCAGTCAACTGATCTGGGTTTAATCCATCATCATTCTTTAGCTCACTCCACCACCCCAGTTCAGACATGGCCATATGCAAATCAGTCTGACCCTGTGCCTCATGGGAACAGTCCAGCCCGAACTGAAAAGCCATGTCTTCCCTGGACCGGAAACAAGCATCCTGGGACCGGTTTCGGGTTCATAACAGTCATCAGCTAGGCTATCTTGAATCCAGTGGCAAAGTGAGCAAGGGCCCTCGTCTGGGCATTCCCTGCCAACTTAGGGCGAACAAAGCGATACCAAAGGGGATGATGGACGGAGTGTTTGAGCAAATCAAACACTCACCCCCAGTCAACTGATCTGGGTTTAATCCATCATCATTCTTTAGCTCACTCCACCACCCCAGTTCAGACATGGCCATATGCAAATCAGTCTGACCCTGTGCCTCATGGGAACAGTCCAGCCCGAACTGCCAAGCCATGTCTTCTCTGGACCAGAAACAAGCATCCTGGGACCGGTTTCGGGTTCATAACCCCCATCAGCCAGGCTATCTTGGATCCAGTGGCAAAGTGAGCAAGGGACCCACGTCTTGACATTCCCTGCCAACTTAGGGCGAACAAAGCGATACCAAAGGGGATGATGGACGGAGCGTTTGAGAAAAACACTCACCCCCAGTCAACTGATCTGGGTTTAATCCATCATCATTCTTTAGCTCAGTCCACCACCCCAGTTAAAACATGGCCATATGCAAATCAGTCTGACTCTGTGCCTCATGGGAACAGTCCAGCTCGAACTGCCAAGACATGTCTTCTCTGGACTGGAAACAAGCATCCTGGGACCGGTTTCAGGTTCATAACCCTCATCAGCCAGGCTATCTTTAATCCAGTGGCAAAGTGAGCAAGGGACCCACGTCTGGGCATTCCCTGCCAACTTAGGGCGAACAAAGCGATACCAAAGGGGATGATGAACGGAGAGTTCCCACTCTTTAGAGATGGAAGCTGCACCAGGAATGAAGTCAGAACCATATGTAAAAGTCCATTCGTTTTCTTTATTGGTAATAGAAGTAAAAGTGGCCATTAGCCAACACGTTTCGTTCCTTTGACCAAAGGAACTTCATCAGGGCTGAAACAATCACACAAGACACAATATAAGCCATAACACACAGAACACAAAGAACATAACATGAATACATGTAAAAATATAAACCTCTATAGTACATTTAAACACAAACATTAAAGAGGATGCACATTACCCAATTATAATGACAAACAATTACATCGTAAAACAGCCCACATATAAAATATACACACAATTATATGACATATATACACATAAAATTCAAATAGAAGAACAAATATATGAAAACCTAGTATATAGATATATATTCTAAGAATGTAAACAAAGCGTGCATTCAGCACATATTACATAAAACAATGTTAAATGGATCAATAATTGGGAAAGCATACAGATATTTTTTTATACATGTATACCCAATGATTGTCTATGTATGAGCGATGATTAATCCAATATTTCACATTCAAATATGGGAATATAGAGAAGGGAGAAATGGGGAGAGTGAAAACACACAGAAAGATAGTAACAAATATCCAGGAAAAATCACAGTAGCATCTCACCTTCAAGTATCAAGTAGAGTATTCAACAGTTTCTTTAAATGCCTGAAATCAACGTATAGCATCTCTGGCAGACACCCCACAATAAGAGTCAAGCAAATCAGATCCAGACTCGTAATCTACAAAAATAACGCCTCATTAACTAAAGTTGAGATTAATGAAAACACGACATAAAATTTACTGCCATATCATGTGAACCATTAAATCACTTCTCATATGTGTTAGCTTTTACATATGAGCATGAATAAACTCAAAAGAATAATCAATATCAATTCATTACAGTGCTTCTATCAGGAAGATATGAAGATGTCTAAAAAATGTAGTCCATGTCATAAATAGACGGCCCGATATAAACTGCATTCCGAAGGGATCAGTAATATAGCTAGGCTTTCCTGTTTTCAGTTTCTATTTTTGGTAAATTCTGGTGGTGTTTTTTCAGTGTTTTCCAGTGATTTCAAAATCTTACAAAAACAGTGCTTTTCAGCGGGTACTCATTTTCACGCCATAAAAAACAGCAGAAACAGTGTTTTACCGGTGTTTATGGAACGCTTTACTTTTATCATCGCTTGCTTTCTTCACTGATGCATGGTATGTCAACAGTTTACGTACAGTGTATATGAGGTCCAAATACATTTTTACAAGTCAAACTTATTGTAGTATCCCATACAATATTTCTTCAGTGAATCTTTGGAAAACAGACTATTCACAATAACGAAAGAGAAGAGCAACCTGAATTGAAAAATGTGGTCATTCAATTTCGCCCAAGAGAAGGAGTCCAGAAGCTGCTTCTTTTCCCATCAACAATAGCGAGGAGGTGCCTTTTACCAAACAAATGCAAGTCGAACAAAATCAGCACAGTAGTCATACGTGCATAAGCAGCCTGCTGCATTTGAAAACGCATGGGGATTTGGGGTTGACACAAGATCAAAAATGTTTAGAGTTAAAATATTTTATCAAATATAATTTGGAATGTCAAACATAATTTGGAATGTCTAACACTTTGGCGCTTCATTAAGGCAACTTCACTGTAGAGCCAATGTATAATCAGAGTAAGGTTTAACAGTTGCTTTTTGCTGCATATTTATTCATTTATTTATTTTTTGGGTGAGTGCAACTTTTGATTTTTTGAGGGAGGAGAACTGACTATGTTATTGCAGACCCTGACCTAACTGCCGGTCTCCTCGTAAGAGTGCCCCCAACGAATGGTGCAGCCAATAGGCCAAATCAGCTTATCCTGCGGCCCAATATTATTTCCACCCTCCCCCCCAACCTCCCGGTGTAGCACTGGCAGGTCCCAGGCACCACCCAGACAATCTTCCTTGCTCCCTGTACGTCAACAGCCTTCTGTAATCTTTTTGCTGCAGCCATGCCAGACACTCAAATTATTGCACTCTCCGCCGCCTGTGTGTGCCCACCAGCGCGCTACCCACTATTCCTTCCATTTCCAGCATCATCCCAATGTGTCCTTACTGCCTCGTGTCATGAGAGCCCCCCGCTTTCATGAAGGTGACCATCCGCTCCCCAACAACCTGTGAAAACTACCTCCAGCCTCCCTTGCATTTCTCCCTGTATTGCGCCCCTTCACACGCTACTCCAACACTTATAAAGGATTAGTCTTGAAAATTACTATAGTGAAATATGAAGTAATTTGAGTGGTGGATATGTTATTTAGTTATTTGGATAGAGAAGGGTAGGTGGCGGAACAGAAGAGGGGAAGAAATTTGTATTTATATAGCGCTTGCTACCCCTGATGGGGATTTGAAGCGCTTTTTTGGCGAGTAGCACGCTACTCCGGAACCCATAGTATTAGTGTTGAATTAGTATAGTGAAATATGAAAGTAATTTGAGTTGTGGATATGTTAGTCAGTTAATTGGATTGACAAGGGTTGGGGAGGGGGTGAAAAGGGAAAAAGGTTTGCATTTATCACACACGCAGAGATATCGACCCTATTGTCTCCTTAAAAAATTAACTACAGCTGGCACAGTGGTTTGTTCTAAGGCAATGGTCCATACCTATGGAAAGGAACTCTTGTTGGAATATGTGCAGGCCACATAAATTCTATGTCAGGACTGGAGGCGAGGATTATGCCTTCTTTCTCCACTTTAATCAATAGCAGCGAAGTACAACAGAAACTACATTTCCCATGAACCAAAGGGAAAATGTAGTAAAAACAGCGCGTGACATTAACCAATCAATGAACCAGCACAGTGACCAATATAGTCCATCAACTGTGTCTCCTCCTCCTCTTTCTTCGCTGCTATGCAGCAAGTTATGTACACTTTCATTTCTGTGACTATTTATTCCTCTAATGATCGAATGTATGTAGTTTGACTGGTTATTCATGACAGTGAGTGTAATGAGTGTAACGATATATGTTTTCTTAAAGGTTCGTTGTTGTTGCTAGCGCTTCGCGCTGTGCCGTTTGAGGTGATCGGATACGTTGCTTGACACGTTAACGCTGGGCGATCCGGATTGTAGTTCTATTATTCTTTTTGTTCGATGCGCGCTTGAAGCGCGTTTGTTTTCTCTCAGCGTGTGGACAGCGCTGGAGGAAGTTTGGCCGCGGGTACGGGTCTCCCGTCCCTACGCGGCGTCAGCTGGCTGCGCTCCTGGACCTCCCACCACCAGAGGGCGTGGGAGGCTGTGCACCGCGTCGTTTGATCTCGCTTCAAAGGGATTTTCAAACGACGCGCGCGTGGAGCACTGGAGCCCTGATCTGCGGGGAACGCCGATAATGGTGTAGGCGGCTGTGGCGGTGATACGGAGCCACGCTGCCCCAGATTTTGACTACGCTTGTTGCCCAGGTCCAGCTTGTGTGGGGCACAGTCTGTATTTTCCCTCATAACGCCTCTTTTAGGTGCAGTATTATTGAACAAGGGACTTTGCCCAGATCAGTTCACCCAGCGCAGGGTGTGTATTCTTGAAGAACAAGTTACTTACCTTCGGTAACGATGTATCTGTAAGAAACATTAGTTAGTTAGATTCCTCACCTTAGAATATCCCCAGGCGTCAGGCTGGATCCGGAAAGATTTTTGTAGCAATACCCCTTGCGCGTCGCTAGGCGTCGTCTGCGGCTCCGCGTCCGGCGTCGTGCGCCGGAATGACGTCGTCGGAGTACTTAGACGCCGCCCTCGCGCGCTGACGTCAGTTCTTATACATAGCTTTCCGCGCCAGGGACGCTGAGCCATGCAAGAGATCGACACTGGTGCCAAAAAATCTAGGGCCCTGAAAGGGAGAACCTTAACCCTAGATGTCGGTTCGCAGAACGGGGAGGCTGGATGGGTCGGTGAGGAATCTAACTAACTAATGTTTCTTACAGATACATCGTTACCGAAGGTAAGTAACTTGTTCATCTGAAAGAAACACGTTAGTTAGATTCCTCACCTTAGAATAGATACCCCAGCAATACCAACCCCGGAGGTGGGCCTGCGAAACAAGATCACACCAGAAAGTCCTGGAGAACAGAACGGCCAAAGTGGCCATCTCTCCGGACTTGTCTGTCCAGGCAATAGTGCTTGGCGAACGTGTGCAGTGAAGCCCACGTCGCCGCCTGACAGATGTCCTGCAAGGAAACACCCCATCCCAGGGCAGTTGTCGCCGCTGTGGCCCGGGTGGAATGGGCTCGCAGCCCAACAGGAGGGATCTTTTTCGCCAAAGAATTGCAGATTTTAATACACAACACGACCCATCGCGAGCTTTACTCTTCTTCGCACCTACATATCCAACAAAAAGTTGGTCGTCCACCCGGAACTGGTTTGTGCGGGCCAAATAAAAGGACATCGCACGTTTTGGGTCCAGACGGTGGAGCCTCTCTTCATCTTTTGAAGGATGCGGAGGCGGAAAGAAGGTGGGCAGCGTGACAGATTGCCCGATGTGAAAGGGAGTCACGACTTTAGGAAGGAAAGAAGGACGGGTCCGGAGGACAACCTTATCCGGATGAACCGAAAGGAAGGGAGGCTTAGCTGACAGAGCCTGGAGCTCACTCACCCGCCTAGCGGAGGTGATAGCCACCAGGAAGGCAGTTTTCAGAGTCAGTAGACGAAGTGGACAGTTGTGAAGGGCCTCAAAGGGATCACACATCAGAAAAGTAAGAACAAGGTTCAAGTCCCACTGAGGCATTACAAATAGAACAGGAGGGAACATATGAGTAATGCCCTTGAGAAAACGGGAGACAACAGGGGACTTGAAAAGAGAAGGCTGATCAGCAAGCCTTAAGAAGGCAGAGATTGCAGCAAGATAACCCTTCAAGGTGCCCAGAGCAGAGCCTTGCTGGGCCAAGGAAAGAAGAAAGAGGAGAACCTCAGAAAGAGGGGCAGAAAGGGGATCCACAGCCTTTGCTGTGCACCATGCCACAAATTTGTTCCACCGGCAGGCGTATACCGTCTTTGTGGAGGGACGCCTGGCTGCCAGAATGACATCACAGACTTCAGGAGGCAAGTCAAATGGCATCAACTGCCGACGCTCAATCTCCACGCATGAAGGTGGAGACTGGACAGGTTCGGGTGGAGAACCGTCCCCTGCTGCTGCGACAGAAGGTCCTCCTGAAGAGGCAGTCGTATCGGGGGATCGATGGACATACTGAGTAGCTAGGGATACCAGTACCTTCGTGCCCAATCCGGAGCCACCAAGATGACTTGGGCCCGGTCGCGCCTGATCTTCTTCAGCACTCTGGGCAGAAGTGGTATAGGCGGAAAGGCGTACAACAGACTGCAACTCCACTCGCGACGAAAAGCGTCTCCGAGCGAGTGCCGCCTTGGAAATTCCAATGCGCAGAACTGCTGACATTGCGCGTTCTCTTCGGTGGCGAATAGATCTAACCAAGGCTCTCCCCACTGCAGAAAGAGACCTTGCGCCACGTCCGAGTTCAGACGCCATTCGTGATCCATCATGCACCGGCGGCTGAGTTCGTCTGCTCTGGCGTTCAGAGAGCCCGCCAGATGTTGAACCACCAGGGTGATGCCCTGATGTTCCAGCCATGTCCAGAGGCGCAGAGCCTCCTGACAAAGGGTCCACGACCCCACCCCGCCCTGTTTGTTGCAATACCACATGGCGGTGGTGTTGTCCGTGAACACCTGCACGACACTTCCCCGGACAGTGGGAAGGAAGGCTTTCAGTGCAAGTCGGATCGCCCTCAGCTCCAATAGGTTGATATGGAGCCGAGTCTCCGCCGGAGACCAGAGTCCTCTGATCTCTGCCTCTCCCATATGGCCCCCCCATCCCAGGAGGGACGCATCCGTCACTACAACATGCTCCGGTTGGGGTAGGGAGAGGGATCTGTCGCTGACCCAATCGCGATTCGTGAGCCACCACTGCAGCTGGTTCGCAGTGCCCTCCGAGATCAGGACATGGTCGGACAGGTTGCCTCGATGCTGGGCCCACTGAAACTTCAGGTCCCACTGCAGAGCCCGCATCCGCCACCTGGCGTGAGGTACCAACAGGATGCAGGAGGCCATAAGCCCCAGAAGCCGCAGCACCAACCTGACCGAAACCCAGGACAGAGGCCGGAAGATGGAAATCAGGGCCTGAATGTCCCGGACCGGCTGTTCCGGCGGATAGACCCGGAACTGCGCCGAATCGAGAACCGCTCCAATGAAAAGGAGCTTCTGGGAGGGACTCTGGTGCGACTTCGGCACATTGATGGAGAACCCCAGCGAGTGCAGGTCGGCCGTAGTCTGGAGGTGGGAGACGACTTGCTGGGGCGAGCCCGCCTTCAACAGCCAGTCGTCGAGATAGGGGAAGACTGGAACCCCTGATCTGCGCAGATGAGCTGCGACCACCGCCATCACTTTCGTGAACACCCGAGGGGCACTGGTGAGGCCGAAGGGGAGCACGGTGAACTGAAAGTGCTCCTGACCCACCGTGAACCGCAGGTAACGCCGGTGGGCCGGCAGGACGGGGATGTGGAAATAAGCGTCCTGCAAGTCCAACGCTACCATCCAGACTCCAGGGTCAAGGGCAGCCAGAACCTGAGCTAAAGTGAGCATCTTGAACCGGTCCTTCCGGAGGAAGGCGTTGACGCTCCTGAGGTCCAAGATCGGGTGTAGGACCCATTTGCCCTTCTTGGGAACCAGAAAGTAGTGGGAATAACAACCACGACCTACTTCTGGACCAGGAACGCGCTCGACGGCCTCTTTGGCCAAGAGGGCCGAAACTTCCTCTCGTAGAAGATGCAAATGATCCCCCGAAACGGTGGTTCAGCGGGGGCATGGCTGGAGGGGTCGTCTCGAAGGGGAGGGAGTAGCCCCTTCGGACAATTTGCAGCACCCACCTGTCCGACGTGATGGATTGCCAGTGTAGCTGGTGATGGCGAACTCTGCCGCCCACTGGCGTTGAATGGGCCTGAAAGCTCGGACTAAGGCGGAAGTTTGCGGACGCGGGGCCGAAAGACCCAAGGACTTGGCCGTGGCCCGGGAGTCCTTGAACCGAGCCAGCGCACTGTCCGCCTTCTCGCCAAAAAGGCGAGTGCCATCAAAGGGCATGTCCATGAGGGAATTCTGGACATCCCCCGAAAATGACGTGGACCTCAGCCAGTGTGGTGGAAATCCCCCGACCCAGCGAGTCCGTGGTGTCAAGTCCACACCGTATGGCATGCCGTGCTGCATCTCGACCGTCAGCAAGTGCTTGAGTGAGTCGTGTCCGGGCCTCCACCGGGCACAAGGGCAGCACGTCCTCCACCGTGTCCCACAGAGAGTGGGAATAACGGTCCAACAGGCAAGCGGTATTTAAAGACCGCAGTCCCAAACTCAGGGACGAGAACAGTTTCTTGCCAAACTGTTCCAACCTCTTGGAGTCCCGATCCGGAGGAGCAGACGGGAAGGAGGATTGGGAGGTTGAGGCCTGGATAACCAGACTCTCGGGGTGGGGTGTTGGGAGAGGAAACTGGGGTCGCCCGGAGCAGGGCCGTGGCGCCGGGCAACGTTCCGGTCCACAGGAGGGACTGTGGAGGGCTTGGACCAAGTGCCCTGAAGAACGTCAATGAGGGCCTCATTAAACTGCAGCAGAGGCTCAGTGGAGCTTGCTGTCGGTTGAAGGACCTCAGTGAGGACGTTAGTCCTCACGACCACAGCAGGCAACTCGAGCCCTAGGGCTTCGGCCGCCTTGCGCAGCACCACTGAGAAGGCTGCACCCTCCTCCGAGGCCACAGTCGGAGGAGAGATGAAACCAGCGTCTGGGGAGGTATCCAGACCGCTGGCATCCCCCAATTCCTCGGCCCAGTACTGAGAAAGTTGGGCCTGAGCGGCCATAGGGTCATCATACCCCTCCCAGTCGCCCTCGTCATCCGATTCCCGATAAACAGGAGGAACGATCGGAGCCGGGCAGTAGATGAAGCGTTTACCAATAGGCGCCAGCGCCGGGTGGCGCCGCACCGGCGTCGGGCCCGGACCGGGTCTAAACTGGGGAACGACGTCGTCCGGGTCGGCGTCGGGAGGTGGAACTGGTGTCGGCGCCGGCGGAGGAGGCGTCGTGAGGTCGACCAGCGCCGACCGAGATCCAGGCCTGGATCCCTCGGGGACCTGCGGCGTCGGGGCCGGAGCCGTCGACGGCGCCGCCGGCACGCGAGGACGCCCAGTCGAACCTGCGGGGCCCGAAGGCGCGCCTACAGGCGTCGACGGTGGAGCCAGGCCCCTCATGGCCGAGAGGAAGGCACTGACTTCCGCCGGAGTCGCGTCAGTCCCAGGGACCGGCGGGTATGGGGACGGACGCGGAGTCCGAAGAGCGATGTCGTCTCTTGGACTTCTTGGAGTGCTTCGACTTACCCGAAGACCCCGACGAGCGATGACGATGGCTGTGGCTCCGCGATCGGTCCTTGGACCTCCTCCTGGACCGGGACCGAGAGCGGCGCGGAGCCGAGTGCCGAAGCTCGAGAAGCTTACGGGACCACTCCCGCCTACCTTTCGATGTTAAGGCTTGACAGTCGGGCACGACTCCGCGTCATGGTCGGCCCCCAGGCAGTAAAGGCACCGGCGATGGTGATCCGTCACCGACATCAGGTGATGACAGGCGTCACAGGCTTTAAAACCAGGCATCCTGCCGGCACCAGAGTCGAGTCGAGAGACCAAAAAAAGTCAAAAAGTTCGTCAAAAAATGACTAGGGGTAAGCTTTTCCCGGATCGGCGCTTACTGGCGCGGAAAAAAGAAGAACTGACGTCAGCGCGCGAGGGCAGCGTCTAAGTACTCCGACGACGTCATTCCGGCGCCCGACGACGGACACGGAGCCGCAGACGACGCCTAGTGACGCGCAAGGGGTATTGCTACAAAAATCTTTCCGGATCCAGCCTGACGCCTGGGGATATTCTAAGGTGAGGAATCTAACTAACGTGTTTCTTTCAGATATCTGTGTTGGCCAGCAGGTAGTCCCTCGGGCTTGAACCCGGTATTTAGTGGTGGTTGGACTACGTTTTAAAAACTGACCGGCTGACACCCAGCCCTATTAAGAAAAGGTTTTCCTTTTCTGCCTTTCCAGGCCTCATTAACATTTCCCTCACTTGCTGTGAGTACATCCCTTTCCCCATGGAGTATTATGATGACTTTCCTGAGGAGGAGGAGGATCCCCTCGCGGATATGCCCTGGTGTGACGCCTATTATGAGGCAATGGACACGTCGATTTACCGGGCAGTGGATCAAGCAATATCCCCTTTGGAGTCTAGGCTGTCCTCTCAGATTCAGCTGGCTTTTGCCAAGCTCTCTCAACAGTTGACTTCCCAACACCCTACCCCTTCGGCTGTTTCGCCTGATCCCCTAGGGTCCCCACCGGCTAAGCGTACCCGCGACGCAGGGGTGGACGGGGATGCGTTTGACCGCCTTAGGCAGGGGTTTCTGGATAGCCACAGGTCAGTTCCAGCTGGTCTGTCCCTCCCTGCGGCTCTGGTACCCCCCTCTGGTGATACCACCACTCCTTCTCTCCCTGGCACTTCTCAAACCCCCCCAGGTACCTCAGATATGCTGGATCCCAACGATATCGTCCACCCACGGTGTAGGAGAGTAGGGTCTGCTTTCAATGTTCACCCCCACTTTTTGCTTTTGCTTCACTGGTTTTCGACTTAGATGTGGCTGTGGGCCTGCTAATCAGACCCACTGCCCAGCTGTTCTCTCTCTAAATTCACACTATGTTCTTTAGGTACATAACCCGATTGGTAAGGATCACCTTATAGGGCCCTGTACAGTGTACCTTAGGTACCCAGGGCATAGGTGTACCCTAGGCCTACCAGGGGCTGCAGCATGTATTATGCCACCCCTGGCTGGCCTTCCATTATGACACAACTGGCTGATCACTCAGCTGGGGCAAGGTCGTGTAATCACCCCTTGCTTAGGTGTAGTATTCCTATACCTACCTTATATATAGACACATGGGTAACCTATCAGTCACTCCTATGGGAGGCCTTAACAATCCTGAAGGCAGAGTGCTTGGTAACATGTGAGATGGTGCTATAGTATGAGCTGAGCCTGTCTGCAGCTTTCGGAACCATGTCCTTATAGCTGTTCTATGATATCGCCTACCATATACTCTTAAAGTGCCTTATAATCCTCGTGGTTATGGTAACTATGGTTTGGCTTTATCAAAACATGTCGTGTAAGGTGTCTAACACTTTGGAATACTACCCCCACACCATTTCTGGCGACGAGGATAGTATTCCTCCCTTCTAGAGGGAGAAGACATGTTGAAGACCTACTACCCTGTTAAAGTTAACCAGAGCCCCAGCATCACAAAATGGATGCTGCTGCCACAGACACGAGTCTGACCTCCTGCTGCTGGGAGTCCTTCCAGCGAGGGAGGCTTGGACAATAGGTTTCCTGCCTTGGGAGGTGCTAGCATCACCCTAGACAGGACTTAGTGTATTGGGGCAGGGAGGGATGAAGGAAACGAGACACTGCCTGGGGCACACAAGGTGTCCCATGCATAGTCCGGTTCAAACCGGTGCTGGGGCACTCAAGCCCCAGTCCTGGCGCGAAACTGGACAAAGGGAAGGGGGTGTAACCACCCCCCTCCCTGGTCCCACCCATAGGAGGGACCTAGCAGGTAACCCAGCCCCCCAGATTAGTATAAGGGTTGTTTGGACTGATACAAGGTGTACACTAGAACTAGTGACATCATATATCAGGCCAACTTCTCACACACGGTTTTCGGACTGGACACCGGCGGACAAAGTAGCGGCCTATGTGGCCGCCCACATTAGGCGCCCTCTAGAAAAAGAGGCACGTAACTGCCTTCGGGCGGAATGCCCCCGCCCCACTCTGGATGGTAAGGTATCCCTCACTCCTGAAATTGTCCCTCGAATGGGTACCTTTCTTCAAAAGTTCATTAGAGATCCAAAAAAGGGGATTGACAGATCCTGGAGAGCCTGCCGGGATAAGCTCCTGGACGCTTTGGGACCCATCACCAAAATTTTAGACATGGCAGGAGAAGCAAAGGAGTCAGGCTCCATTATTTCCCCAGAGACTTTGTCCGGTTGGGCACAACGTGTGGTAATTTTCATGGGGAACGCGAACTGTGCCCTTTCCACCGAGCGTCGCCGGTTCCTTCTTATAAAAATTGATCCAAAGTTAGGTGACCTGGCAGACTCCGAAGCTGGTGCTGTAGCTCAGGGTGGATTATTTGGTGAGCCCTTCGTCAAGGAGCTTGGAAAATTTGTGAATACGTTCACCTCTTTAGATCGGGCCCAATCCACTATCAAAAAGGTGTTCCCTCGTGTTTTTCGCGGGGTCGGCCGAGGCAGGGGCCGCTCGGCCGGTCGCCAGCAACGCCAGCAAGCTCAAAGAGGCTCCGGACAGTACCAGGACCAGTCCAGGTTCGGCAATGTTTACCCCACACGCGGACTACGGGGTAAAGGCAGAGGATTCAGGGGAGGAGCTGAAGCCTCTAGCCCAGGTGAGAATTCTCCCTTCTTCCCCTATAGACATAGGGGGGCAGTTGGCGGGTCGTTTTCATGTTTGGCAAACCATCACGCACGACGCTTGGGTTCTGCAGACTGTGAGGGGTTTCCACATAGAATTCCAGGGATCCCCAGTTCAGTCGACCTTGCCCCGCCCTATTCATTTTTCAGCGCAAGACGCGGTTTTGGTAGACGCAGAGGTTACGTCGCTCCTAGCAAAGGGCGCTATCTCTCTCTCTTCTCCCCACCCTCAAGGGTTTCTGAGCAATATTTTTCTGGTCGACAAGACCGACGGGGGCAAGAGGCCCGTGATCAACTTGAGCGACTTCAACCAATGGTTGGTTTACCGGCATTTCAAGATGGAGGGAATCCATCTTCTTCGGGACGTGTTGAGGCCCCTCGACTGGATGGTTCGTTTGGACCTCAAAGACGCCTATCTGGTGGTCCCGATTTTTCGGCCCCACCGTCGGTTCCTCCAGTTTTCCTGGGGTCATCACACATACGAGTTCACATCCCTCCCTTTCGGCCTCTCCTCAGCTCCTTGGTGTTTCACCAAGATTCTCAAGCCGGTGGTGGAATACCTGCGATCCAGGGGGGTCAGAATGATTGTCTACCTCGATGATTTGCTCCTCATGGCCTCATGTCCGTGTCAGCTGACGCAGCAGCTCCAGATGGCGGTCTCGCTTCTTCAGGAGCTCGGTTTTGTCATAAACGAGATAAAAAACCCTTCTGTGTCCTACGCAGAATCTTACATTCTTGGGGTTCGTCATAGACTCCACTACATCCACTCTCAGCCTCCCGGCCAGGAAGGTCTCCAAGATCAGACACGAATTACGTCGCGTGTTAACGAAACAACGGATCTCTCTCCGCCAGATGGCTCGAGTGGTGGGTCTTCTGTCGGCGTCGATCCAAGCCATCTTCCCGGGCCCTCTACATTACAGGGCGCTTCAACAGCTCAAGGGTTTCCTCCTACGCAAGAGGTACCCCTACACTCACAAGGTAGCATTATCCACCGAGGCTTGCGCCGAAATTCATTGGTGGTTGGATCATATGGAGGCGTGGAACGGGAGAGCAATTTTCGGTTCCAACCCAGACATAGTTATAAAGTCAGACGCCAGCAGACTTGGTTGGGGTGCAAGGTGCGGGGACCTCTCCACAGGAGGATTGTGGTCTCCCAAAGAACAGAAGTTACACACCAACTGCTTGGAGCTTCTGGCGGGATCCTTCGCAGTACGTTGCTGGACGAAGGATTCGGTGCAATCTTGTGTTCTTCTAAAAATTGACAATGTTTCGGCAGTCCGTTATGTGAATCACCTGGAAGGTACCCGCTCGAAAGCTCTCTCCGATCTGGCGGCCAGTTTCTGGCAGTACTGCCTGGACACTCAGGTTTCTGTCACAGCGGAATACCTTCCCTGTCGTGCCAACGTGGAGGCAGACTTTCAGTCCCTCCACTTTCGGGACTCCAGCCTATGGCGCTTGCACCACTCCATCTTTGCGACGTTGAACGACCTTTGCGGCCCTTTCTCGGTGGACCTATTTGCGTCCCGTCTGGATCACCAGATTCCGCGATTTTTCAGTTGGCGTCCGGACCCTCTGGCAGCCGCCATGGATGCGTTTCTCCAGGATTGGAGTGGAGAACTGCGTTTCCTCCCTTTGCGATGATCACGAGGGCGACGGCGCAAGTTCGCCGGCAAATGGCAGATCTAGTCATGGGCACGCCTTTATGGAAGTCTCAAGTGTGGTTTCCAGTTCTTCGGGAACTTTCCTGGGATTTTCCAATCCTACTCCCCCAATTTCCGACTCTTCTTCTGAGTCCGGACGGGAATCCGCACCCTCTAGTGTCCACGGAATCGCTATGGCTCATGGCGTGGCGGATTTCCGGGGTAGATGGGAAGCCCCTGGCCTTTGGAGAGAAGCTGAGACTTTCATCTCTAAAGCATGGGCAGACAGCACTGTCCAAAGATACAGGTCAGCGTGGGGTAGATGGTCCCGTTGGTGTATGCGATGGAGTTTCGATCCCTTGGTCTCAGATGTCATCCATGTGGTGAATTTTCTGGCTCAATTGGCGTCCCAGGGCCTCGCGTACCGATCGGTGAATACCTTCAGGTCGTCGATCTCCTCGGGCCACGTCCCGGTGGAGGGTTCTCCGGTGGGCAAGCATCCCCTTGTGTGTCGTCTGATGCGGGGTATCCGCTTGTCGTTGCCTCCGGAGCCCCGTTATTCCGAGCTCTGGGATGTGAACCAGGTGCTTAACCTCTTTTTATCATGGCAGCCGAATAGGTTTCTTTCGCGAAAAGAGCTCTCTGGTAAGTTAGCCATGCTTTTGTGCCTGATTTCTTGCAGGCGGGTGTCAGATGTTCGGGCTTTGGACATTACGGGTAGAATTTTTACCCCGGAGGGGGTGACTTTTACCTTATTGAGGCGCACGAAGTGCTATTCTAGGACGATTTCTTACACTCAGTTTCCTGATTCTCCGAAGCTTTGTGTAGTTCGTTGCTTCAAGGCATACGAGGAGATGACCGAGGAGTTTCGCCCTCCGGGGGAGAGACAACTCCTCATTTCGCTTCGGAAGCCTTTTAAGGCGGTTTCTTCTCCTACCATCGCCAGATGGGTCTGCTGGGTGATGCAGAAAGCAGGCATCAACCTTAGTAAGTTTGGTGCGCATTCCACAAGAGGTGCGATGGCTTCAAAGGCCTTCAGCTCAGGGGCGCGTTTGGAAGACATCCTCAACGCTGCAGACTGGTCCTCGGACTCTACTTTCAAGCGGTTTTATTTTAAACCGAATTTGAATATGGCTCATGTGGTTGTGGGCAAGCTTTGAAGAAGCATAATCCTCGCCTCCAGTCCTGACATAGAATGAAAAATTTCCTAGCTAACGTAACGGAAAGTTTCAATTCCATTAAGGACTCGGAGGCGAGGATTATCCCGCCCTCAGTTCCTAGAGGAGACCCCTCCCGTACTACTGTAAGTAACTTGGTTTCAGTTATTGGTGATATGTTAAGTTACTGTGGTGCATAATAACATTTGTAATTTTTCTCTTGGGCACGTTGTTCCTTTGCAGGCCTGATTTATTATGTCATCTGTACAATTTGGCATTTACAGTTCCTGCGGTAATGTTCTATTCTTGTCCTCAGACTCGGATTCTCACAAGCAAGATTCCTGAAGGGCTGATGCTTGCGGGTTCCGCGCTCAGAAAGAGGAGGAGGAGACACAGTTGATGGACTATACTGGGCGTCCTGCCCCGGATTGGACACTGTGCTGGTTCATTGATTGGTTAATGGCACGTGCTGTTTTGACTACATTTTCCCTTTGGTTCATGGGAAATGTAGTTTCTGTTGTACTTCGCTGCTATTGATTAAAGTGGAGAAAGAAGGCATAATCCTCGCCTCCGAGTCCTTAATAGAATTGAAACTTTCTGTTACGTTAGCTAGGACATTTTCATTCTTATTAAGTTCAGTCCCAAGGTTTGGTGAAATACCTCTGCCATTTTCCTAGGTAACATTGGGTTTAGTGGTCAGCAGAACAGTAACTTATGCCTAGTCTGTCTAAATGCAGGAGGTGGGGAAGGGTCAAATGTGAACATTAATCCTACCCAGACAATTTAATTAATCGAATCGAATCACTGGCTTAGATATTTCTCATTAGCCAGCCATTACCATTGGTGTACTCAAAAGTGTATTCTATGTGTTTCTAAATTGTCCCTACTGAATAAATATAAGCAAGTGATAATAACTGCCACACAAGCCATTCTTAGAGCTTTGGGGGCCAGGAATAGTATAAATTGTAACACCTGCAAAAGTGTGAGGGATAGTAGTTGTCTTGGTACTGTCAACAATGGATAGTTTAAGTTGCAAGATCCCTGGCACCTAAGCACTGCATGTGAACCTTAAGGATACAGGGGCCAGATGAGACCAAGCAGTACAGGAAGGCATATGCCTGAAAACATACACTGCGCTGTACCCACATTTTGGGTCAAAAGGCCACCTTGCACATTATAACTTCTTCATGATACTAAATAGTACCTGTAAACAAGTTTGTATTGCTTTATTCATAGAATGACTTCCTGCTGTTCGTGTCCTCTAATTACTAATCAAGGATAATTGACGCAGATGTAGAAGCCCCGTAAAATGCTTTCCATTTGTATTTGCTGTTTGATGTATGTGCCGATAATGCGGTTTTACTTCTCTAAGCATTTAACTCTTTGTCTGGGGTGTCGTCGCATAGGCTCCCACCAAGTAAGCTATCAGCCACAAAACAACGCCTCCTATGTGTTTCCTTTTAACTTCCTTATTTCCTCAGCAAAACCCTCCCTCACAATGAAAAACATTTAAAACCTGGTGAAGATTATTCCTTCACCAAACTACGAGCACAGCCATGATATTCTTATGGTGTGGCCGAGCTTCCATCCGTTTTAGTCCGGGAACAGAAAACAATCCATTTGCCCAGGATCACACAGTGGCTCTAACTCGGGTCTGCTGGTTCTTGCGAATAACTTAGCCAGCAAGCCATATTTCTAGAAATTATTTTTGTGACTGCCCGTTTCTTTCATTCTTAAATGTTTAGAAAGGCTGCTTCTCTGCTGGAGGGTGGGGGAGGTCTCGCGCTCTCTCTTACGCAGGTCGGGTTTTTATCTCAGATGCTAGTATTAATTCGTGCATAAGTAAAGCAGGAACTCGTTTTCACTGCTAATCTTCACAGTAATGGCGTCCCAGGAATGGCTGGCTTTTGGTGAGGTGATGCCTAGACTTCGAGTAATGTTAGTGACGATGACTGGCTGCCAGAGACATGGTTGTGTAACCTACGGGCGGCAGGGCCAACTAAACCTTCATCCTCTGAGGTTCATACAGTCACCTCCCCTTTACAGGATAAGAAGCACAAGCTCTCTCTTTAGTAAACAAACATGCCCGGCCTTTCCCACTCTGTACATTTAGAGCCCGTTTCCGCCCTTGCATTTGTAGTGCTGATTCTGCAGGCGGCAATAAGTAGCCGAGCAGCTCTAGACGGAACATCACTCTACCCCCGAAGAAGCTGTGGCTGTATCCTGCAGTCAGCTGTATAGCCACGCGCGCGCCCACTTCTCGAACCCTCCCCACCTCACCTCTGTTCCTCTTTCGGCCGCTTCTGTGCGAGGTCCCCAGCTGCGGCAGCCAGAGGGACCTCTGAATATCAATGGAAAAAAGTTATTCAACAGTCGCCGCCGTAGCCCCCTGGAGGCACCGTCCCATCAGGCCAACAGAGAGCCAGTTCTTGGTGAGGCAAGCAGCCCCGATTTCCAAAAAGACTAAAAGAGGAACTCCAAGAACAATTCTGGTGCCCACAAGGGACAAGGGCCGCGTGAGCAGTCCTCTGAGGCAATCGGGTAGCGACCAAAAAGTCCGAAGTCTCTCACAGTGGGAGCAGCGTGCACCAGGGAATCCCCCGGGGCAGGCAGGCAGCAAGTGCCTGGACGTCCCTACCCCCCATTATCACACATCGTTACCTCCTCTCCAACACATTGCTCCACTCCTGCTGCCATATGAACTTCGAGCGGGGGGCCATTATGCTCCTTTGGCTCCACCAAGTGGCCAAGAGGTGCAACAAATATGAAAATCAGTGACACTCGGTTTAAACCGGGTCAGCTGATTTTCAGTCGGTAGGGTACTGTCGGGGACAGTCGGTTTTAACTGAATTCCGGACAGCCTAAATATAGCCAAGGATGGTCACAGGCCTCAAATGAACGGTCTTCCCCACAGACAATTACTGCAGTTTGCTCCATATATATATATAATCAAGAATCAATCACAAAAACGGGGGGAGACCGTGGGCGACTGTCCCTGAGAACTTTTTTTAAATAAACAAGATCAAGACATAACGGAAAAAGAGTTGGCAACCCTAGCAATGGGCACAATTTATATTAAGGTAATGATCGTACTCCCATGGCCACCTAGGGAATAACAGTGTAGCAGTCGAACGATTTCTAAAGAACAAACAAAAGATAAACTGAAATTTAAAAGAACTCCGTATTCACGGCGAGTATACACTCCCATGCGACGAAAACACTCACCCTGGTCTTCTCTATCCCGACATACGGCAAATGCGCCAGATTCAAAGTTCAAGCCGTGCGCCATATCGGAGACCATTTAAAACACAGTGGCGTTGTACTAATCGCCGTCATGCCGTCAATCCCCTAGTTGCCGTCACTGGACCATGTCGGACCATCATATCGTCAATGGCCACCAAATTATAATATTGAAAAAATACTAAGTGTCATAAGGAAAATCAATAAGATACAAGTAAAAACCTTAGAAAGACAATTAATGTTAATCTATGCATAATATTCACATAAATAAAAGGAGCATCCGCCCCATAGGTCTATACCAACATTCACATTGGAGATCAGCGAGGCTGTATTAGCCATATCCAAATTCCTTTCAAGCTTGAAATCGCATGATCATAGAAAGAACATATACTGGTAAACCAAAATATATATGTACCAAAAGGAAGAAAAAAGCTGAGTTGAATGTGCACTGATAATCAGCAGAAGACAGAAATGCACTTGTAGTGAGGGCAGTGCGCCAGCCGACGCCTCTACGTGCATTCCCTAAAGAATGGCCATATCAATGTGGAAACACAATGCTAAACAGAACAAGCATTGGCATAGCCAATAGGTCTCACCTTTGGGACCTTATAAGTGTTCAGTTATGCAGCACAATTTCCTTGGTGCAACAAAATCAACTGTTGCATGGCTAAACACTTATAAGGTCCCAAAGGTGAGACCTATTGGCTATGCCAATGCTTATTCTGCATGGCACATTTTATTCACATACCATCCTGAGGCAATGAGACCTGGGGCGGCCTCTTTCAAATGCCCTGCACAGTCAGGTGATGTCTCAGTAGAAACACATTAACATTCTAAGAAGTCATGTGACTGCAAGGAATCCGGGCAATATTTTAGTGGCGGAAGACCGAAACAAGCATTGTCTAAATACCAAAAGATATCCCTAGATTGTATGATGTAAAAGCACACATTGCATCAGCAGTCCCTGGCACTGAAGGGGACCACTTCTTGTGTGAATGTGCACAAGAAGTGTCCAAAGAGTCCCGTCATGTAATACAATGAATGGAAATTGAACTGTTACACGGTCTGTGGTTATCTGGAAAATGTGGCATGGATCCGACTCTTCTGTCTCGACATTCAGCATTTTTGATTTAAGGCGATAATAACAGGAAACAAAGGCCTTGAGACACCACCACACTTCTGCCAATCCTGTGCGCAGATGCCAAGGAACATGGCGGGCTGAATAAATGAACTGTGTGTTGTGCTCACAGATGATCTCAAGGGCATCAATCGAGTGTTGCTGCACAGCACGGGCAGAATGACAACTGCAAAGCGTGGAAGCTGCCAACAGCAAAATGCACCTACTGTTGAGGATCTTGTTTGCCAGTTTGTTTTGAGTTGTAAACAGATGGCACTTCGTATATTGATTGACAGCTGTCACTCTTGTGGCCTTCCATTTCGACCAGCTTCAGCATTCTGTACCTTCACAAGTGTCAACACATCAACCTATGAAGGGCTTCCTTGTGACTGTAAAGCTCAAAGCCAGCCATGTTTTTTTCTTAAGGTGGATATTCTAGACCCCCCTCCCACCGTAGTGCTATGAAACTCGCTTCAAGGACACTAGTCCAATAGCTCAGACCTTCATATGCAGCAAGTTGGGCAGTTCCGTCAGCAGAGGACGTGTAACATGCTGTGACCCTTCCCTGTCTTGTCCCTTCCCCGTCCTGCCCTGCCCTGCTAAAAGTATGTGTTTCCTTTACTTGTTTTGAAACTATGTATTCCAGAGTTACTTATTAAAAAACGGGAGAAGATGTAACATGCTGTGACCCTTCCCTGTCTTGTCCCTTCCCCACCCCGTCCTGCCCTGCTTTGTCCGTGCGCGTGTTGTCCGGCGCGCGTTTAGAATGTTGTGGGGGCTTGTGCGTAAGCCGTTATTCCAATGGCATTCCGTATCTCTTATTGAATAAAGCTGGTCGCGTACTTTATTTCTCTCTGTCGTCCCGTCATTACATCGTAATTTTGGCGACGAGAATGGGATCAGGACCTGTCACTGGATCACAGCAGATCACCAGAGGCTCCTGACGTCCTATACACTCTCCCACCAAGTGTTTTGTGAGGCGGACTTCCTCTCTTCGCTCCGCCTCTGTGTGACGCCCATTAACTTCTCCGCCTCACACCTTTTGCCTTCCTTCAACCTTGTCAGCACCAGGCAGGAGCTGCAACGAAACGTGAGTGAAGTGAAATTTCTGTCTGCCAACTTAAAAAACTACCATAAACGGCCACCGGAGGGAGCCTGACGCCTTCTTAATCTTTGCTTCATAAGATTTAAAGCATCTTCTAACTAATACTTGCACTGTGTCAGAATGCCTGGAATAATGAATGCGGTGGCAATGCCCAGCACCTTCCTAGAAGTCCCTGGGCCACCCGCAGAAAATTGGACACAGTGGGTAAAATGTTTTGAGAAACATTTGGAGGCAATTGATGGGACTGAATATAATCCTACGAGAAAACAAGCAATGATGTAAAATTGTTTGAGGGCAGAAGGAAGGAGATTATTCGACCACATAACTCCAATTGGAAAAGAGGAAGGGGATGAAGAATGGGATGTATTTAAGGAGGCCAAATTGAGAATGAAATACTATTTTGACACCACTATGAGCGTGATAATGGAGAGATATAACTTTTACTACAGGTAAGGCGATTGAGTCTTACGTCGCAACATTGAGAATGTTAGCTACAACGTGTGCATTCAAAGAAGCAAATGAGATGATACGGGATCAGGTGGTGATGCGTACCACATGCGTGAAGGAGAAACTGTTATGCCACAAGAATCCAAACCTAGAAAGAGTGGTTTCTACCATCAAAAGCATGGAAAGATCGGCCAAAGGTGTTAAATTGTTGCGCAAACCAGGTAATCAACAAGTGAGTGTCAATCTTGTGCGAAAGGAGGAGGAGTCCGCTTCCAACAAACCACGCAAGAATTTCACTTGGCCTAGAAACCCCAGTACCCATTTTGGAAGGCCGAATTGTTATCGTTGCGGATCCAACGCGCATATGGCAACTAGCAAAGAATGTCCTGCGAGGGGCAGGATCTGTCAAGGATGTGGAAAAATGGGACATTTCCTTAAGGTTTGCAGAACTTCACCTTCTAAGAAAATTTACACAGTAAGCGAGTCAAAGTCCGATGTAGACTCAGATGAGAGTGAGCTACTGGAGAACCTGGTGATGCTGGTCGCCATCATCAATGGTGAAGATGCACAAAACCAACCCAGGTGTGATGTTGGTGTGAATGGTCAAGATGTCGAGATGTTGGTGGATACCTGGTCAAGAATAACAATTCTGTCTAAGGACACAAACAGCGGACTCAAGTACAAGACACCGTTGGAATCTAGCAGAATCATTCCAGGTGCAAATGGCGCATACAAGATAAAATTAGAAGGGGTCTTCAAGGCAGATTTGTCGTTTAAGGGAAAGAACACCTCCACAAAGGTTTTTGTAGTGGACTACAATGTGAACATTCTGGGTTGGCTGGAACAACAAACACTTAAAATGATGATTAATCCTTATCAACCAGCGTATGAATTCAGCATTCAAGAGAACGGCCTGGAGACTATTCTTAAGGAATTTTAGGGGGTGTTCAACAAACAATTAGGATGCCTAAAAAACTTTGAACATCAGATTATCCTGAAGAGTAAAGCATACCCAGTGAAACAGAAAGTCAGAATATACCCTTATCAGCCCGCGCCGAAGTCAAGACAATCCCAGAGAATTGCTGCAAGGATGGTATTATTGAACCAATCAACGCATCTGAGTGGTTGTCGCCAATGGTTATCGCGAGGAAAAGGAACGGAATTGACCTTCGCAAGCTGAACCGCCACGTAGTAGCTGATTGCCAACCTCTGCCTTTGATTAACGAAATGGTGATGACGTTAGGTCAAGCGAAGATCTTCACAACACTAGACTTCCACGCCGCCTACCATCAAATACAATTGCAAGATGAATCGAAAAAATACACGGCGTTTGTGAGAAGTTGGCCTGATATATGATGTCACTAATTCTAGTGTACACCTTGTATCAGTCCAAACAACCCTTATGGTGATTGGTTGTAAAGTCAACCTTATAGACCAGCTATCCTAGTGGTAGCATGGACAAGAGCAGTCTTAGGCTAAACTCTGAATGGCATGTGAAGCCAGCTTTTATACCATATGTTATCCCTTGAATACCAAATGAAAGGACACCACAACAGATATATATATAAAATAAAGTGTATTTATTCTAGTCAAACCCTCAGCACTCTTTATAAGATTCGAGGTAAGTACAACACAGTCTTATTTGAGCATACATTAAGTCACACAGGTAAGTAATACAGTTAGGCCCTAGGGGCCACGCAAACCATATACTAAGTAAGTGGTATAAGGACCACTGTCACGGAAATAGGATAGGCCTAGGGAATCCCTGGGGCTACACTATACTACCCAAGGTTAGGAAGTGGGAGGCCCACGGGATTCAAGTGCAGAGTGGAAACACTCACGCGTAATGCGTATAATCGATAGAAATAGTACAGTTTAGAATTAATAAGATTTAGGACACTTCTGGAGTAGCTAGGAAGTCGAGACTTGAGAACTAGACACTAGGATAGTCAATACCCTGATGAGCACCGGAGTACCCAAGTTACCTAGCCCACGGGCTGCGGGTGCATAGGTGTGAACTCGTGTCGGGTTTCGTCGTCGACTCCTATGGATGCCTGAAGGAAAGATGCTGACAGGCAGTCAGTGAAGAGTGTCCGGTGGATCCCAAGGCCGGGATCAAGAAGGAAGGATACCTGCAAGCAGAAGGGACAGAGTCTGGGTCACTAGCCAGTGACCGCGTGGAACCAGGAAGGAACCAGGCGATGTCGGGAGTTTGCAGGTGAAGAGGTGAAGCTTGTCGCAGCAGCCACGGGTACCAGGAGACGTCGAGGACGACCAGGACCAGGAGGCGAGCTGTCCCACGAAGGCTCGTGCTGTCGGCGGCGTTGAAGTCGAACTAGGACTCACCAAGCCTTGGCAAGCGGAACCCACGAAGAATGGAGGACTTGCTTCTGGTGCAGACCAGGAAGGTCTGGGGTGCTTCTCGTTTGCAGAGGAGCAGGAGCCAGTCTGGAGGAGCCAAACCAGCAGTGGAAAATTGAAGGTGTGTTGTCGCAAAGGTTGCTAGCCAACGGGCAAACAACCGGACAGACGCGTCAAGCAGGAAAATGTAGAAGGGCCCCACGCAGGACTCGTGGAGTGTGGGGGGCTGCTCTTCGGTGCAGATGGTGCTTGGGGTTGGGGCTTCTCAATCCCCGGTGCACAACCTCGAGGGTGCCTCAGAAGCTGCACTGGAAGATACTCGCCACTTTTCTCAGGTAGCCGGTCCCACGTCTCTCGTCGCCTCCACGGATCTCAGCTCGGCTGTGGATGTGGATCAGGGTCGGAGAAGTCTGGAAGTCAAGGCTCTGGTCGGGCTCTGCAGTCGGTCCCTCGTGGAACTTCAGCAAAGCAAAGGGTAAGTCTCTTGATGGTGCCTGTTCGCACAGGGTGGCCACTCCTTGGCCACAAGGGAGATTCTTCGGTCTTCTTCTTTCGTCGAATGTCGAAAGTCCAGAGTTTCTGTTCAAGTTGCAGGTTCAGGATAATCTAATCTCCTGGGGCCCAGCTACCACACTTATACTAATCTGGGGGGGCTGGGTTGCCTGCTAGGTCACGCCTTATGGGTGGGACCTGGGAGGGGGGTGGTTACACCCCCTTCCCTTTGTCCAGTTTTGCACCAGGACTGGGGCTGGAGTGCCCCAGCACCGGTTTGAACTGGACTATGCATGGGACACCTTGTGTGCCCCAGGCAGTGTCTAGTTTCTTTCATCCCTCCCTGCCCCAATACACTAAGGCCTGTCTGGGGTGGTGCTCGCACCTCCCAAGGCAGGAAACCTATTGTCCAAGCCTCCCGTGCCGGGATCACTCCCAGCAGCAGGAGGTCAGACTTGTGTCGTGGCAGCAGCATCCATTTTGTGATGCTGGGGCTCTGGTTAACTTTAACCGGGTAAGTAGGTTTCAACATGTCTTCTCCCTCTAGAAGGGAGGGATAATATCCTCATCACCAGAAATGGGATGGGGGTATTATTCCAAAGTGTTAAACACCTTACACAACATGTTTTGATAAAGCCAAACCATAGTTACCATAACCGTTTAAGATTATAAGGCACTTTAAGAGTATATGGTAGGCTATATCATAGAACAGCTATAAGGACATGGTTCCGAAAGCTGCAGACAGGCTCAGCTCATGCTAGAGCACATCTCACATGTTACCAAGCACTCTGCCTCCAGGATTGTTAAGGCCTGCCATAGGAGTGGCTGATAGGTACACGTGTCTATATATAAGGTAGGTGTAGGAATACTACACCTAAGCAAGGGGTGATTACACGACCTTGCCCCAGCTGAGTGATCAGCCAGTTGTGTCATAATGGAAGGCCAGGCCAGGGGTGGCATAATACATGCTGCAGCCACTGGTAGGCCTAGGGTACACCTATGCCCTGGGTACCTAAGGTACACTGTACAGGGGCCAATAAGGTGATCCTATCCAATGGGGTTATGCACCTAAAGTACATAGTATTAATTTAGAGAGAGAACAGCAGGGCTGTGGGTCTGATTAGCAGGCCCACAGCCACATCTAAGTCGAAAACCAGTAAAGCAAAAGCAAAAAGTGGGGGTGAACATAGAAAGCAGACCCTACTCTCCTACAAGGATATCCCTGGATGCTGTGCACAGCCCCAATTACATTCGGAATCCGTTTTTTTTAATAGTACTCAATGTACCGACTTCGGGAGGATGGAAGGTTGATTAGGTAATGCCAGGATTCTAACTTGTGAAGTGTAGGCCACCGTAGATTTTGCAGCATTGCAAGTTGGAGAAACATGAGCTATCTAAATACTGGTCTGTAATGGTCATTTTTTTTCCCCGGCCTCCTACGTGTGAATCACACTATGAAGAGAGAGAGTGTGAGTATGTGTAGGGGGGTGGGGGCACAACTGTTTTGCATTTTCTGACACATAAGAGCTAAAGGGGTCCAGTGACTCATCCATGCCAGATGTGATGCCTGGCTACATCAAAGTCACCCGGCACTTCTTAGGCTCAGATTTCCAGACCTGCCATAATCTTGTTTGTTATGATTCCACATCAGAGCACCATGGAGGAAAATAACGTTGTTGACCTGTTAGTGAACCTAAATTCTTCCCAAGTGCTGTGCCCTGCTCCCGCCTGCATTTAGGAGAGAATAGCGCAAGAGCGCTAAACGGACACGGACGAGTCTCATCACCCCACTGAGCGGAGTTCGAGGAGTTCCATGCAGCGGAACTCCGTGAGGTGCAACAAAAAAACTCCCCCGCTATGCGAAGCTCCACAAGCGGCGGAGTGGGTTAGAAAAAATGTTGTTCACAATAATTTTCAGTGTCAGGTGTTTGTTCCCGCTGTGAAATTATCACCAACAGCACCATGCACAGTGCAAGCGGCCACTCGCATTGAGAAATCCGACCGTCCTTGTTGAGAAATCTCGCCTGGCGGTTGATTTTCCTCGCTCGCCAACTTGACGTTGACAGGCGAATGAGGAAAAAAAAAATCGCCGGGAGGTGGATTTTCCTCGCTCGCGCTCACCAACTTGATGTTGATGAGCGTGAATCAGGAAAAAAACTCTGCTCCGCTGAGTTTTGCGGAACTCTGCGAGCTCCCCGTAACGCTCCGCGAGTGGATCGGAGTTCACTGCCCACACGTAGTCTTAATCAGCTTCATTAATTATTTATTTTTATTGCGTCCCTGTTTATTCTCCTGTGACCAGAGCATGCTAGCTACCAGCTGCCGCGTGTCCGTTTAAATCGAACTCTGAGACCGGGATCACTTACTGAAACATGCATTATATTCAGCGAGATTAGCAAACCATTAAACGCCAACCAAAAGAGCAACTATTATCAAAGCCAATCATTCTGGCTTTTATATAGCAAAAAGCTTTTTCTAAGCTTTAGTAAGATACACCTAAAAACAACCTGCTGTGCTCTTGAAAATATGCTGCATATCTAACCACTTATAAGGGCCAAAACGCGAGACCTATTGGCTATGCCAATGTTTATTTAAAAAAGGTCATAGACAGGCTATTACTTTAATGGCCTAGTGCCATTGTACCCTATGCTACTAATATGATTGCTTTGATATAATACTGTGGGACTCCCACTTCATCAACAGGGAATGATTCAAGCAAGTGAATCTATGAAAGATCCAATACTGGAGAAGTTAATGTTATGTTGAGATAGGAAATATTAATGTTAAGCCATTTTATAGAGCGCACTTTTACCTGGAGGTGTCCTGGTGCTAGTTCCAATGAAAATTAGGAAACAAATCAGCAAAGGGCCTAATTGTTAAATAGCCACGTTTTCAGATTTTTCTAAAAAGCGAGCAGACCACGGCTAAAATGAATGAACAGAGGAAGCTTGTTCCAAGTCTTAGCTTTACCAATTACATTTTTTTAATCTGGGACAACCAATTTTCTTGCACCCGCAGAACAGAGAGTTCCATTTGGTGGGTACGTACCACTTGAACTTCTGTCTAAGATAGACCAGGCCTATGTTGTGTAGAAACTTGAAGGCCATGCACAGAGATTTAAACTTAATCCTCTTCCTGATAGGAAGCCAATGAAGTTCCTGGATTACTGCTTTAAAAGAGCAGAATTTAGGAGTACCAGCAAGAAGTCTAGCAGCACTATTCTGAAACCCCTGCAGCATATTAATATGTTGCTGCTGCATATTAAGGTACAGACTGTTACAGTAATCTAGTCTTTATATGATGAGGACACAACAGTTTTTTGGGACTCTAAAGGAATACATTTTAGGATCCTTTTGACCAGCCTTAGAATATAAAAAGTAGAAGTCGTCAAGATGGTTACTAAGAAGACAGATTATTGTCCATAAGGACTCCTAGGTTTTTGGCTTTCCTAACTGGAATGTGCAAAGAGCCCAGTTCATCGGGCCACCAAAATAGGGACCAGAAGGTAGGATTATTGCCAAATAAAGTAGACTCTGTTTTGTTGGAGTTTAATTTGAAGCAATTGTTGTTCATCTATGAACCAATGGCCACCATAAAGTCATGAAACTTCCTGCTAATATTAATGTCCTGATTTAAAACAGATAGAACAATTTGTGTCATCGCCGTAGGAGGTAAAGGCAAAACCATAAGATCTAATTATAGGTGCCAGACCTGTGAAATAAACATTAAATACGGTCAGGCTGATTAACCAGCCCTGTGCAACCCCAAACGGAAGTGAAAAATACTTGGAGACAAAGGAGTCTAGCGCCACAAACTGTTTCCTGTCTGACAGGAAGGAGCCAAACAAAGTGAGCGCTACCCTCTGAATTCCAATGGAGGCTAAATGGTCCAACGAAATATCATGGTGGACCGTATCAAAGGCTGCAGAGAGATCCAATAAGCTCAAGGCAGCCTTGCCTCTAGAGTCTAAAGTATTTCGGTATTGGTCGCAACTGAATGGGATCGCATTCGGAGAGAAGGAGGAGTTCGGTGAACCAGAACTAGCGAGGCCACCTGGGAGCTATGAGTATTAGGCTGTAGGAGAGTAGGGTCTGCTTTCTATGTTCACCCCCACTTTTTGCTTTTGCTTTACTGGTTTTCGACTTAGATGTGGCTGTGGGCCTGCTAATCAGACCCACAGCCCTGCTGTTCTCTCTCTAAATTGATACTATGTACTTTAGGTGCATAACCCATTTGGATAGGATCACCTTATTGGCCCCTGTACAGTGTACCCTAGGTACCCAGGGCATAGGTGTACCCCAGGCCTGCCAGGGGCTGCAGTATGTATTATGCCACCCCTGGCCTGGCCTTCCATTTTGACACAACTGGCTGATCACTCAGCTGGGGCAAGGTCGTGTAATCACCCCTTGCTTAGGTGTAGTATTCCTATACCTAACTTACATATAGACACATGTGTACCTATCAGCCACTCCTATGGCAGGCCTTAACAATCCTGGAGGCAGAGTGCTTGGTAACATGTGAGATGGTGCTCTAGCATGAGCTGAGCCTGTCTGCAGCTTTCGGAACCATGTCCTTATAGCTGTTCTATGATATAGCCTACCATATACTCTTAAAGTGCCTTATAATCTTAAACGGTTATGGTAACTATGGTTTGGCTTTATCGAAACATGTCGTGTAAGGTGTCTAACACTGTGGAATAATACCCCCATACCATTTCTGGACATGAGGATATTATTCCCCCCTTCTAGAGGGAAAGACATGTTAAAATCATACTTTACTGTTAGCCTCTGACCAAAGCCTCAGCATCACAAAATGGATGCTGCTGCCACGACACAAGTCTGACCTCCTGCTGCTGGGAGTGATCCCAGCCAGGGAGGCCTGGACAATAGGTTTCCTGCTTGGGGAGGTGCTAGCACCTCCCCAGACAACCTTTAGTGTATTGGGGCAGGGTGGGCTGAAAGGAATGAGACATGCCTGGGGCAAACAAGGCGTTCCTTGCATAGTCCAGTTCAAACCAGCGCTGGGGCACTCCAGCCCCAGCTCTGGCGCGAAACTGGACAAAGGGAAGTGGGTGTAACCACCCCCTCCCAGGTCCCACCCATAAGGCGTGACCTAGCAGGTATCCCAGCCCCCCAGATTAGTATAAGAGTGGGAGTTGGGCCTCAAGACTTTAGATTATCCTGAACCTGCAACTTGAACAGAAACTCTGGACCTTCGACATTCGACGAAAGAAGAAGACTGAAGAATCTCCCTTGTGGCCAAGGAGTGGCTACCCTGTGCAAACAGGCACCATCAAGAGACTACCCTTTGCTTTGCTAAAGTTCTACGAGGGACCGACTGCAGAGCCCGACCAGAGCCTTGACTTCCAGACTTCTCCGACCCTGATCCACATCCACAGCAGAGCTGAGATCCGTGGAGGCGACGAGAGACGTGGGACCGGCTACCTGGGAAAAGTGGCTAGTATCTTCAAGCGCAGCTTCTGAGGCACCCTCGAAGTTGTGCACCGGGGATTGAGAAGCCCCAACCCCAAGCACCATCTGCACCGAAGACCAGCCCCCCACACTCTACGAGTCCTGCGTGGGGCCCTTCTGCATTTTCCTGCTTGCCGCGTCTGTCCGGTTGCTTGCCCGCTGGCTAGTGGCCTTTGTGACGACGCATCCTGTAATCTTCACCGCTGGTTTGGCTCCTCCAGACTGGCTCCTGCTTCTTTGAAAAAGAGAAGCACCCCAGACCTTCCTGGTCTGCACCAGAAGCAAGTCCTCCGTTCTTCGTGGGTTCCGCTTGCCAAGGCTTGGTGAGTCCTAGTCCAACTTCGACGCCGCTGACAGCAAGAGCCTTCGTGGGACAGCTCGCCTCCTGGTCCTGGTCGTCCTCGACGTTCCCTGGTCCTCGTGGCTGCAGCGACAAGCTTCACCTTCACCTGCAATCTTCACGACATCGCCTGGTTCCTTCCTGGTTCCACGTGGTCACTGGCTAGTGACCTTGACTCTGTCCCTTCTGCTTGCAGGTCTCTCCTCTTCTTGATCCCAGCCTTGGGATCCACCGGACACTCTTCACTGACTGCCTGTCAGCATCTTTCTTCAGGCATCCATAGGAGTCGACGACGAAACCCGACGCAACTTCACCCCTATGCACCCGCAGCCTGTGGGCTAGGTAACTTGGGTACTCCGGTGCTCATCAGGATAGTGACTATCCTAGTGTCTAGTTTTCCAGTCTCGACTTCCTAGCTACTCCGGAAGTGTCCTAAATCTGTCTATTTCTAAACTGTACTATTGCTATTGACTTTTACGCATTACGCGTGAGTGTTTCCACTCTGCACCTGAATCCCGTGGGCCTTCCACTTCCTAACCTTTGGTAGTATAGTGTAGCCCCAGCGATTCCCTAGGCCTAGGCCTATCCTATTTCCGTGACAGTGGTCCTTATACCACTTACTTAGTATATGGTTTGCGTGGCCCCTAGGGCCTAACTGTATTACTTACCTGTGTGACTTAATGTATGCATAAATAAGACTGTGTTGTACTTACCTCTAATCTCATAAAGAGTGCTGAGGGTTTGACTAGAATGAATACACTTTATTTTATATATATATCTGTTGTGGTGTCCTTTCATTTGGTATTCAAGGGATTATATATGGTATCACAGCTGGCTTCACATGCCATTCAGAGTTTAGCCTAAGACTGCTCTTGTCCATGCTACCACTAGGATAGCTGGTCTATAAGGTTGACTTTACAACCAATCACCATAAGGGTATTTGGACTGATATAAGGTGTACACTAGAACTAGTGACATCATACATCAGGCCAACTTCTCACATTGGTGAGCAGCGGTTGGGATCTGAGCTTGCTGTTGTAATACCATTGTAATCTTGAGATACTAAATTGAAAGATCACACAGATATTGTCTAGGTACATATAACATAGATTATAATACTTAAGTCCTACTGGACTTAGTGGTTGTAGGTTGAAGGGAGTAACACACCCTGACTACAACTACCAGAGAGGTTTAGTAGAAACAACTAGTGTAGGTAGGTGAACACACCACACCCTCACTAGATCATGTCTCTGGGAGGAGATCAAGTAGATGCTCTCTCAGGAGGGGCAGGTCTGCAGAAGACCCCCTCTAGATATGATACCCTAACTTTCCAGGAGATGAGACAATTGTGTACCTCCAGAGGAATAAAACAGGGTGCAAACCCTACCCTCCTTCAGTTAAGACAACTCCTAGAGGAGTATGATGCTCTTAAAGCCTCACAGGCAGGTACCCTAGGTACAAAGGAGGGTCTACCCACCACAGATGAGTCAGATGGGACTTCAGATGAAGAGGTAGACAGCCAGGGCCAAGTAGGAAGACTTAGCCAGGCTAACCTAAGCTTACATGGGAGTTTGCATGGGGTCCCCCCATACAGACCCCCAAGTGGGCTTACACAGAGAAGCAGGAAGGACAGATCCCCTTCAAGGGAATCCATCCACTCCCATGTCTCTAGCATCTCTAGTGTTTCCTCTCACAGGGGAATGACTTCCCCTGAGAGAAAGGAACATGAAGCCAGAATGAGGGAAGCTAATCTGAGGATTCAGAGGGAAGAACTTGCCCTTGCCAAAGAGAAGCTTGCTCTGGCTAGAGAGCAAAAGTTAAGTGGGTCAGAGCCCACTGGTGGCAGCAATATCCCTAAGGATAGAGACAGGCACTATGATAATAGAAACCTGAGCAAGATTGTCCCTCCCTACAAGTGTGGGAATGACATCCACAAATGGATAACTGCTTTGGAGAGAGCTTGCAAAGTACAGCAGGTACCCCAAAGTCAGTGGGCAGCAATCTTGTGGCTCTCCTTCTCTGAGAAAGGTAGAGACAAGCTCCTCACAGTTAGTGACGAGGATGCAGATAATTACACTGTCCTGAAGAGTGCTCTAATTGATGGGTTTGGCCTAACCACTGAACAATACAGGTTGTTGTTCAGGGATACCCAGAAGACACAGACTCAGGACTGGACTGACTTTGTAGATTGTGCCACTAAGGCTCTGAAAGGCTGGCTAATGGGAAGTAAGGTTAAGGACTATACAGGATTGTATAATTTGATCATGAGAGAACAAGTCCTTAACAACTGTCAAAACCAGCTATTGCATCAACACCTGATTGATTCTGATCTGACTTCTCCCCAAGAATTGGGAAAGAAGGCAGATAGATGGGTCAGGACTAGAGTTAAGCAGAAAAACCAGAACCAGGGCGGTGATCAGAAAAAGGCAGACCAGAAGGGTAATGATCAGAAACAAAAAGACCAGAAGTCTTCACCAGGCCCCCAAAAGGCTCAGGGGGAGGGTGGTCCCAAAAAGGATAAAAAGAAAGAAGGCCAAAAGAAACCATGGTGCAACTATTGTAAGTTCAACTCACATTGGTTTAGTGAGTGCACCAAAAAGGATAAGCCCCCAGCCACCATTGCCCCTAAGGCAAATGTACCCCCTAGTTCAGCTGTAAGTGGTGGTTCCCAGCAAAAGGGTGTAGTAGGGTTAACCCTGGGAACTGAGGAGGATTCTGGCCTAGTCAGAATACCTACTCAGGCTGTTCTGATCTGTGATGGGGACTTAGCTTTGTCCTCTACTGTAGGCCCCAGTAACCTGGGCAAGTACAGACAGACTCCTTTTATCAACCAACGAATGGCTCAGGCCTACAGGGACACTGGGGCTAGTGTCACAATGGTGACACCTGCTTTTGTGGACCCTGGACAGATCATACTAGGTGAGAATTACCTAGTGACCAACGCTAGCAATGCCACTACCTCCCATAGTGTGGCTATTGTTAACTTCTCCTGGGGAGGGGTAACTGGCCTCAAGAAAGTTGTTGTTAGTTTATACCTTCCTGTAGAGTGTTTACTGGGCAATGATCTTGAAACTTCAGTTTGGTCTGAAGTGGAGTATAGGACCCATGCAGAAATGCTGGGGATAGATGCACATGTCCTTGCTGTGACCAGGTCACAGGCCAAAAAGTGCACCACTGAACAAGTGCTGGATCCTGAAACTATGGACAAGTCACAACCCAAGAGAAAGAGCAGTAGGGTTAAGGCTGTGCCATCCCCCCTGCCTCAGGTGGTGGATCAGCCCTCCCAGGAGGATGATTCTGAGAGCCCTGAAGGAACTGTCCTAGAAGAACTTGAACCTGATCAGGTTGAGTTTCTTGGGACAGGGGGACCTTCAAGGGCAGATCTGAGGCAGGCTCAATTAGACTGCCCCTCTCTTGAACCCCTCAGACAGCTGGCTGCTGCTGAGGCTGCAGGGAATGCTCAAGGTACCCATAGAGTGTATTGGGATGAAGGGCTACTGTATTCAGAGACTAGAGACCCCAAGCCTGGTGCGTCCAGGAGGTTGGTCATACCACTGAAGTTCAGAGGCTTCCTTCTTACCTTGGCCCATGATATTCCCCTTGCAGGACATTTAGGCTAGAACAAGACTTGGGACAGGCTTGTCCCTCACTTTCACTGGCCCCATATGTCAGAAGATACTAAGGAGTTTTGTCGCTCCTGTGTCACCTGCCAAGCCAGTGGCAAATCAGGTGGCACCACAAAGGCCCCCCTCATACCACTACCTGTGGTGGGGGTCCCCTTTGAAAGAGTGGGCATAGATATTGTAGGACCAATGGACCCACAAACAGCATCTGGGCACAGATTCATACTGGTGATAGTGGACCATGCCACCAGGTATCCAGAAGCTATTCCCCTGAGGACCACAACAGCTCCTGTTGTGGCAAGGGCCCTGCTTGGAGTATTCTCCAGAGTGGGCTTTCCACAGGAGGTCATTTCTGACAGAGGTGCCAACTTCATGTCAGGATACTTGACTGCAATGTGGAAGGAGTGTGGTGTCAACTACAAGTTCACCACACCCTATCACCCACAGTGCAATGGGCTTGTTGAGAGATTCAACAAGACCCTAAAGGGAATGATAAAAGGATTACCAGACAAGCTTAGGCGAAGATGGGACATCCTTTTACCCTGCCTTCTGTTTGCTTACAGAGAGGTCCCACAAAAGGGGGTTGGCTACAGCCCTTTTGAGCTTTTGTTTGGGCATCCTGTAAGAGGACCCCTGTGTTTGGTGAGGGAAGGATGGGAGAGACCTCTCAGACAACCCAAACTGGACATAGTGGATTATGTACTTGGTCTCCGCTCCAGGATGGCAGAGTATATGAAGAAGGCTTCTAAAAACCTTGAGGCAAGCCAAGAACTCCAAAAAGCTTGGCATGACCAAAAGGCTGTACTGACTGTTTACCAGCCAGGACTGAAAGTGTGGGTGTTGGAGCCAGTGGCCCCAGCAGCACTCCAAGACAAATGGTCTGGACCCCACACTATTGTTGAGAAAAAGGGAGAAGTCACCTACTTGGTGGACCTTGGGACTCCCAGAAGCCCCCACAGGGTGCTTCATGTCAACAGATTGAAGGCATATGTTGACAGGGCAGACATGGGGCTACTCATGGCTACAGATGAGGGGCAGGAGGAAGAGAGTGACCCTCTCCCAGACCTGTTGACTCAGAACCCTGATGATGGCTCAGTTGATGGTGTGGTCTTTTCTGACAGCCTCACTGCCCATCAGCAACAGGACTGCAGGCAAGTTCTGCAGTCCTACAGACATATGTTCTCTCTGACCCCAAGTCAGACAAACTGGTGCACCCATGAGGTGGACACTGGTGACAGTCTGCCTGTGAAGAGTAAAATCTACAGGCAACCTGACCATGTCAGGGACTGCATAAAAGTTGGGGTACAAAAGATGTTGGAGCTGGGAGTCATTGAACCTTCAGAGAGCCCTTGGGCTAGTCCTGTAGTCCTTGTGCCAAAGCCTCACACCCAAGATGGTAAGAGAGAGATGAGGTTTTGCGTGGATTACAGAGGTCTCAATGCTGTCACTAGGACAGATGCCCACCCAATACCTAGGGCAGATGAGCTCATTGACAGACTGGCAGCTGCTAAGTTTTTGAGCACATTTGACCTGACAGCAGGCTACTGGCAAATCAGACTAGCTGAGAGTGCAAAGGCCAAAACTGCTTTCTCGACCCCAGGAGGACATTATCAATTTGTGGTAATGCCCTTTGGTTTGAAGAATGCACCTGCCACTTTCCAAAGGTTGGTGAATCAAGTCCTTACTGGGTTGGTTGATTATTGTGCAGCTTATCTTGATGATATTGCTGTCTTTAGCTCCACCTGGGAGGATCACCTGGTCCACCTGAGGAATGTTTTAGAGGCCCTGCAAAAGGCAGGCCTCACTATCAAGGCCACTAAGTGCCAGATAGGGCAGAGCAAGGTTGTGTACCTGGGCCACCTAGTTGGTGGGGGTCAGGTTCAACCACTGGAGAGCAAGATCCAGACCATAAAGGACTGGACTCCTCCAACTACCCAGACTCAGGTCAGAGCTTTCTTGGGCCTGACTGGGTACTACAGAAAGTTTGTTAAGAACTATGGGTCCATTGTGACACCACTTAATGACTTGACCTCCAAGAAGATGCCAAAGAAAGTTCAGTGGACAGTAAGCTGTCAAAAAGCATTTGATGACCTGAAGCAGGCCATGTGCAGTGCACCTATTCTGAAAAGTCCAGACTACTCCAAAGAGTTCATTGTCCAGACAGATGCTTCTGAGTTAGGTGTGGGAGCTGTTCTTTCACAACTGAATGTAGATGGTCAAGACCAGCCCATTGCTTTTATAAGTAGAAGGCTGACCCCTAGAGAGAAACGTTGGTCAGCTATTGAGAGGGAGGCCTTTGCTGTGGTTTGGGCCCTGAAGAAGCTGAGGCCATACTTGTTTGGCACCCACTTCAAGATTCAGACAGACCATAAGCCCCTCTTGTGGCTAAATCAGATGAAGGGTGAAAATCCCAAACTTCTTAGGTGGTCCATTTCCCTACAGGGGATGGACTTCACAGTGGAACATAGACCTGGGACTGACCATGCCAATGCAGATGGACTCTCCAGATATTTCCACTTAGAACATGAAGACTCAACTGGTCAAGGTTAGTTTAATGTCCCTAAGTTGGGGGGGGGGGGTTGTGTAGGAGAGTAGGGTCTGCTTTCTATGTTCACCCCCACTTTTTGCTTTTGCTTTACTGGTTTTCGACTTAGATGTGGCTGTGGGCCTGCTAATCAGACCCACAGCCCTGCTGTTCTCTCTCTAAATTGATACTATGTACTTTAGGTGCATAACCCATTTGGATAGGATCACCTTATTGGCCCCTGTACAGTGTACCCTAGGTACCCAGGGCATAGGTGTACCCTAGGCCTGCCAGGGGCTGCAGCATGTATTATGCCACCCCTGGCCTGGCCTTCCATTTTGACACAACTGGCTGATCACTCAGCTGGGGCAAGGTCGTGTAATCACCCCTTGCTTAGGTGTAGTATTCCTATACCTAACTTACATATAGACACATGTGTACCTATCAGCCACTCCTATGGCAGGCCTTAACAATCCTGGAGGCAGAGTGCTTGGTAACATGTGAGATGGTGCTCTAGCATGAGCTGAGCCTGTCTGCAGCTTTCGGAACCATGTCCTTATAGCTGTTCTATGATATAGCCTACCATATACTCTTAAAGTGCCTTATAATCTTAAACGGTTATGGTAACTATGGTTTGGCTTTATCGAAACATGTCGTGTAAGGTGTCTAACACTGTGGAATAATACCCCCATACCATTTCTGGACATGAGGATATTATTCCCCCCTTCTAGAGGGAAAGACATGTTAAAATCATACTTTACTGTTAGCCTCTGACCAAAGCCTCAGCATCACAAAATGGATGCTGCTGCCACGACACAAGTCTGACCTCCTGCTGCTGGGAGTGATCCCAGCCAGGGAGGCCTGGACAATAGGTTTCCTGCTTGGGGAGGTGCTAGCACCTCCCCAGACAACCTTTAGTGTATTGGGGCAGGGTGGGCTGAAAGGAATGAGACATGCCTGGGGCACACAAGGTGTTCCTTGCATAGTCCAGTTCAAACCAGCGCTGGGGCACTCGAGCCCCAGCTCTGGCCCGAAACTGGACAAAGGGAAGTGGGTGTAACCACCCCCTCCCAGGTCCCACCCATAAGGCGTGACCTAGCAGGTATCCCAGCCCCCCAGATTAGTATAAGAGTGGGAGTTGGGCCTCAAGACTTTAGATTATCCTGAACCTGCAACTTGAACAGAAACTCTGGACCTTCGACATTCGACGAAAGAAGAAGACTGAAGAATCTCCCTTGTGGCCAAGGAGTGGCTACCCTGTGCAAACAGGCACCATCAAGAGACTACCCTTTGCTTTGCTAAAGTTCTACGAGGGACCGACTGCAGAGCCCGACCAGAGCCTTGACTTCCAGACTTCTCCGACCCTGATCCACATCCACAGCAGAGCTGAGATCCGTGGAGGCGACGAGAGACGTGGGACCGGCTACCTGGGAAAAGTGGCTAGTATCTTCAAGCGCAGCTTCTGAGGCACCCTCGAAGTTGTGCACCGGGGATTGAGAAGCCCCAACCCCAAGCACCATCTGCACCGAAGACCAGCCCCTCACACTCCACGAGTCCTGCGTGGGGCCCTTCTGCATTTTCCTGCTTGCCGCGTCTGTCCGGTTGCTTGCCCGCTGGCTAGTGGCCTTTGTGACGACGCATCCTGTAATCTTCACCGCTGGTTTGGCTCCTCCAGACTGGCTCCTGCTTCTTTGAAAAAGAGAAGCACCCCAGACCTTCCTGGTCTGCACCAGAAGCAAGTCCTCCGTTCTTCGTGGGTTCCGCTTGCCAAGGCTTGGTGAGTCCTAGTCCAACTTCGACGCCGCCGACAGCAAGAGCCTTCGTGGGACAGCTCGCCTTCTGGTCCTGGTCGTCCTCGATGTTCCCTGGTCCTCGTGGCTGCAGCGACAAGCTTCACCTTCACCTGCAATCTTCACGACATCGCCTGGTTCCTTCCTGGTTCCACGTGGTCACTGGCTAGTGACCTTGACTCTGTCCCTACTGCTTGCAGGTCTCTCCTCTTCTTGATCCCAGCCTTGGGATCCACCGGACACTCTTCACTGACTGCCTGTCAGCATCTTTCTTCAGGCATCCATAGGAGTCGACGACGAAACCCGACGCAACTTCACCCCTATGCACCCGCAGCCTGTGGGCTAGGTAACTTGGGTACTCCAGTGCTCATCAGGATAGTGACTATCCTAGTGTCTAGTTTTCCAGTCTCGACTTCCTAGCTACTCCGGAAGTGTCCTAAATCTATCTATTTCTAAACTGTACTATTGCTATTGACTTTTACGCATTACGCGTGAGTGTTTCCACTCTGCACCTGAATCCTGTGAGCCTTCCACTTCCTAACCTTTGGTAGTATAGTGTAGCCCCAGCGATTCCCTAGGCCTAGGCCTATCCTATTTCCGTGACAGTGGTCCTTATACCACTTACTTAGTATATGGTTTGCGTGGCCCCTAGGGCCTAACTGTATTACTTACCTGTGTGACTTAATGTATGCATAAATAAGACTGTGTTGTACTTACCTCTAATCTCATAAAGAGTGCTGAGGGTTTGACTAGAATAAATACACTTTATTTTATATATATATATCTGTTGTGGTGTCCTTTCATTTGGTATTCAAGGGATTATATATGGTATCACAGCTGGCTTCACATGCCATTCAGAGTTTAGCCTAAGACTGCTCTTGTCCATGCTACCACTAGGATAGCTGGTCTATAAGGTTGACTTTACAACCAATCACCATAAGGGTATTTGGACTGATATAAGGTGTACACTAGAACTAGTGACATCATACATCAGGCCAACTTCTCACATAGGCGACAAGGCTCCTCCATTTTCCGGAGAACCCTGGGAACCAATGGTATCGGTGGAAAAGCGTAAGCATAAATTCGCGACCAGTTCATCAAAAAAGCATTCCCACACGATCCCTTGCGGGGAAGCCAACTTGCGAAGAATGGGCATTTGCGATTCAGACTGGTCGCGAACAAATCGGGCCGACCCCACTTCTGAAAAATACGATTCAAGGTTGGTTGATGGAGCTCCCACTCATGATTGGAAGTTGTCGATCGGCTGAGGGAATCCACGAGAACGTTGGAAACTCCAGGGACATGGATTGCTGTCAGACTTATCCAATGTTTGATTGCCCAATCCCAAATCTCCGGGGCTTGCTGAGACAATAGTGTGGATCTTGTCCCTCCTTGTTTGTTCAAGTAGTGCATACTTGTTGTGTTGTCCGTCTGGATCAACACTGATGCTCCAAGAATGATGGTGCGAAAAGATTTTAGGGCTAGGAAGATCGCCAGCAATTCCAAGAGGTTGATATGCCAAGTTTGTTGCTGAGCATCCCATCTTCCGCTTACCGTCAGTCCTTGCAGGTGAGCTCCCCATCCTTCTAGGGAGGCGTCCGTGGTGATGACGAAGCTTGGAGCTTCCATTAGGAATGAGCAGCCTGCTGCTACATTTTTCTTGTAAGTCCACCATCGTAGAGCGTCCCTTATTTGAGGAGTGATGTGGATGAGATCGTCGAAGGATCCCGAAACTTGTAGCCATTGTTTGTTGAGTTCCTCTTGCAGAGGTCTCATTCTGAGACGGCAGTTGGGGACCAGAGGAATGCAGGATGAAAGCATCCCCAGAAGCGACTTGAACAGCTGTACTGAAACACACTCTTTTGATCACAGTAGCTGGGCAAGTTTGCAAAGTTTCAGTTGCCTTTCGTTTGAGACAAAGGCTTGTGTTCGCAAAGTGTCTATGGTGGCTCCCAAGAACGTTCTGTTTTGCGATGGGACGAGGTGAGACTTGTCGAAATTGATGGAGGCCCAGAGATTGGAAAAGAGATAGACATCTCTGAGTATGGACGTTTGCGATGTTGAAAGAATTCGCCTTGATAAGGCAGTCGTCCAAATAAGGAAAAAATTGAATTGCCTCCAGCCGAAGGTGTGCAGCCACCGGTGCTAAGAACTTGGTTAAGACCCGGGGTGCAGAGCGTAGTCCGAAAGGGAGGACTTTTAACTGAAAGTCCCTGCCAGCCACTCTGAGCCTCAAGAACTTTCTGTGTCTGGGTAGAATTGGTACATGAAAATAAGCGTCTTGGAGGTCGAAGGTGGTCATATGATCCCCCGCAGTGAAAAGTTGAAGGATTTCTTGCAGAGTTAGCATCCGGAAGGATAATTTTTGGAGATATTTGTAGAGGGAGCGAAGATCTAGAATGAGACGCCATTCTCCCGATTTCTTCTTTATCAAAAAATCTGGAATAAAAGCTGGTTCCTCTTTGCAATCGAGGAACTACTTCGATCGCTCCTTTTCGCAGCATCAAATAAATTTGGGCAAAAAGCTCTGAGAGGTGAGCTGGAGGTGGTCCTTTGGGAGGAGAATTCGGAGGAAGTTTTACAAATTCTAGAACGTGGCCTCTGGCTACAATGTCCAAGACCCATTTGTCTGTTGTTATCTTTGACCAGTTTGAGTAGTAACGGTAGATTCTTCCTCCAACTTTTAACTGTGCAAGCGGTAGAGCAGGTGGCAGTTGTCACTGCTTCTTGGACATATCACATCCGCAGTAGGTAGACTTCCTTCTATTTTGCGAGTAGGAGGTAGATGGTTGCTGTCTGAATGATTGTTGGCGCTGGGAAGAGTAACGTCGGTTACTTTGATAGGACTGATATTGTCTTTGCTGATTATATTCTCCTCGATTAGAAAAGGATCCGCGGCCTCTCGCACCCCGAAAGGGCGGTTTACGAAACTGAAGCATTCCGAGAGATCTTGCTGTCTCTGTATCCTTTTTAATGGCCTGTAGGGCCTCGTCAACATGCTGCCCAAAAAGAGACCCGCCATCAAAAGGCATATCAATTATTTTAACCTGAACCTCCTGGCAAAATAATATTGATTTTAACCAGCCCTGCCTCCGCAGAACTGCGGCACCTGCCAGTTGTCAAAAACCTGTATATGCAACATCCACCGATGAATCAATAATCTCAGCTGGGATTCGTTCCCCTTCCTGGAGGATCTTAAGCGCCTCTGACTTAGAGGGCTCAGGCAACATGTCGATGTAGGGAGAAATGTCCGACCACATTTGTCTATCATATCGTCCTAAGATAGCCAGTGAGTTAGCTGTACGAACTGTCGTCACTGCCATAGTGGACACCTTCTTTCCAATAGCGTCCAGACTTCTACCATCCAGATCCGGAGGAGTGGACAACGGAGAGGAGGGATTCCGCTCTCGTCGTTGAGCTGCTTGGGCGATAACTGAATCTGCCTTTGGTTGGCCTATCAAGCATGCAGGCGAATTGTCCGGCGCCTTGTATTTTTTATCAAGGCGGGGCAGGGCCACAGGAACAGAAGCCGGAGCTTTCATAACTTTTAATCCTTCTTGCCAAATGAAATCAATAATCGGAATAGATCGTACTTATTTTCTTGGTTGGTCTTTAAAATCATAAAGGAAACAATCATCCTTTTTTGTTTCCATAGGAAGTAGAAAAAGCTGTGTAGCCCTCTCCATAAGAAGGTGAAAACCTCGAATGTCAACAGGAGGAGAGTCGACAGGAGCAGGAGTTGGAGGCGACAGAGTTTGAATTTGGTAATCATCCCATTCCGTGAGGAGTGATCTGTCATCCAATTCTCCTTCCTCTCTATCGTCATCAGAGGTCTGTGCATTCTGAGAGTGATGCGATGGTACAGGAGAATGTGGCCTGGGCGACCTCAAAGCTGATGAAGATTGAGGCACAGGTGTGGGCGGTATAATAGAAGCCGATTCAGATGGAGGGAAACGGCGATAGTAATCATCCAACATGTACTGCAGATTGTTTAAAAGAGCCAAAGGCATTTGGGCCGTAGGAACTGGATCCGGAGCTGAAGGAACCGTCTCCGGACAAAATTCGTCATCTTGATCCACATCTTGGTACTTAATGAGGAGTTCAGAAGGGCTCCTGGTGATACGAATCTCCCTCATCTGACTCTTCATCATCCTCTTCAGAATCCAGTAGTTCGGGTAACCTAAGAGGAACCTTAGCAGGAGAGATTGTAATTGGAGAAAGCACCTCCAATGAAGATCCACGTCTTTGTAGTAAAGAAGACGTCGCTGTCGACGGAGGCAATTGTATGAATGGTGTCGTAGACGGTGTAGCAGATACTGCAGGCGTAGACGAAGACCAAACCTTAAGAGCTGTACATGAAGATAGTGGTAACGTTGACGAGGCAACCGTCGACGAAGTAGTCGTCGACGAGTCGGGCGTCGATGGAGTCATCGTCGACGAGACGGTCGCCGACGAGGCAATCGTCGACGAAGGAGTGTCGACAGTAGATTTAATCTCTTTCGTCGACGGAACTGGTCTGACAGCAACAGATACCAGCGTCGATGGCGAAGACGCCGACGACATTATCATCTGAGGCTTCAGTGACAAAAAGGTTGCAGTTGACGTTGTCGTAGCGGCGACGGAAGGCTTTGTCGACGACGGCGTCGTCGTTGAGCTCGTCGACGAGGGACCCCGTTTCTGAGGTAAATCCTTGTCAGAAACCTGCTTTGAAGATTGAGACTTCGCAATCTTTCTCGGGGGCGTAGAAGGCATAGTTTTACTCTTAGAAGGTGGAAGAGCCTTTTTTGAAGTAGAAGGCAACTCCGCACTCTTGGAGATATGCTGTTTCTTCGACACCTTAGCCCCAGGAGAAGATAAATCTGTGTCAGTACTCCTCTTTCTAGAGGACGTAGTCTGGACAGAGGCAACACTCCCAACTTCAGATAAGGGATTGTCCTGATCTTTAATCTTCAGTAGCCACAGAAGTAGACGCCCCTCTCTGTCCCTCAGAGTCTTTTGTGGGAAAGGTCTGCAGATCTTGCAGTCTCTCACCTGGTGGTCAGGATACAAGCAGTAAATGCACTTCTTGTGGGGATATTCTGAAAACAGCCGGAGCTTTCCACAATATTGAAAGAGAGATTTCTTTGAAGACACCCTAACAGGAAAAGTTTCCAAAGAAAACTGAGAAGAACTGAGTATAGCTCAGAGAGACTCCCTTCACACGACGTGCGGTAGAAAATCTGAGAGTCTGAGCCTCTGAGGAGAACATTCTGGGTGGTTCTGTCGCCTGATTGGCTGTAGTTTGGACCATATATAATGACTTGGACGAATCATGAAAGTGGAGGATTTTTTCCTTTTGATTTCTGGCTACTTTACTTCCTGGTTCTAGGTTACCCATGATATGGTTTCTATATGCATATATATTGCTATTTTTATGTACCGTGGGACTCCCACTCCGACGACGAGGAATGATTCAGGCATGTGAATCTATGAAAGATACCCCAATACTGGAGAATTGAGGCTACCTTTCAGACCTTGGGAAAACACCTAGTATTGAACATGGTGTTAAACAAAGTGGTACAACTGTTGGCCATTAGTTCAGGGACCATTTTCTGAACAGAAACCAAAGGAGAGCCTAACTTGGCTTAGAGGAAAGGCATGTTAAACAAACATAATGTATTTCACTAGATGAAAGATTTATTTTCACAATCTCTCTTCCATCAAATGTGTGTTTGCTCCATTAACTTGCTTACTGCCAGTGAGTTTTATTATTTGTAAATATCAATAAAGATCGATGATGAAGACAAACTAGGCTTCATTTTGGGTACCAGCAATAAAATGTGTGGCTAATGTTATCAAAATCTACAGAAAGATGACAACGAACTAGAGTAGGGCCAGTATCATAGCTACACATCACGAGGCAGCTCATTCTCTGCATACATTAAAAGGTACAAATATCGGTGATACACTCTGAAAAACATTGACTACCCAAGCTCTAAACTATCTCTGGTAATGGGAAATCAAAATGCCTTATCCAAAATGGTTACTATCCTAACGACTATTCACTGCAGGCAGATCCAAACATCAATAGTAGATAGCCGTTTCTGGAAACAACAACGTTTTCTTGAACAAAGGCCATATATATCAATATATAGGGTTCCGATTCCCAAACACTGTAAGTAATCTTGAAATGGAGACAAAGGTTATGTTTCTCCTAGATATACTCACACTCTGTAATTCACACAAAAGAATAATATTACGATTAACAAAGTTATGCCTTCAAATAGCATTGAATACATTTTTAATCCCTGACCTACTTTTGAAATATCTAATTATTATGGATCTCCAAGGAGTACTTCTAAATATAAACAGGCAGAATTTCTGTCAGTAAAACAACTGCCTGGATTGTTTCCTGTGACGTAGACAATAGACTACATTGCCCTCAATTATACTGATGTTTGGGTGTTTTCACAGACAGGGGCATATTTACAAGAGCATTGTGCTACCGGAGCAATGCCCTGCTCCATATTTACAAAGCGGCGCTAAGCCACTTTGCGTGGTTTAACCCCACCTTGGAAATATCGTACCCTTTGACTCAGGTATCTGTGTCAAAGTGGCGTGCAATGGTTGTTGCTGTGGGCGTACCACCTCATCACCCGTTGCTTATTCAAATATATATATATATATATATATATATATATATATATATATATATATATATATATATATATATATATATATATATATCTCACATTTTCACAGGTGCAACAGGCTGTTGTGAGGAAAATTGAATCGAGGCGTTGAAAAAGACTGTTTTTCTACGACTTCTTTGCCCATCTAGCAAGAATTATAGCACTACGGGAGCAGTTTTTTAAAAAAGCAAGCGCATTTCATGGTTTTGTTATCAAGAGTGTTTAGAGTCATTAACTAAATGATAAGTAAATATTTATGTTTTGCAATTTTTATACTGTATTCCATGTCCCTAAAGTAGCAGCACTCTCACTTTCTTAGTATATTAGGGATTTAAATAATGCTAAATGCATTGTATCCAAAATACAACAATAAGTACACATTGCAATTTCAATAATGGTCCCTTATGTGACCCATTTCAGGCGCCATAATATCCTTGTTAGGACACATATAAAAGTTTCTTCTTCTAGCTCTTCCATTCCTATTCTTTGTTCGAATAACTGGAGTATCCAAAAGAAAAACAAATAATGAATTACCCAAGTGGTTGCCGAATGAGAAGTCGCTTAGAAAACAACTGAAGGTGAAAAATGAAAAGTGACAGAAGTGCTAAAAAGTAGGTTACAAACTGGCTTCTAGGGTAGAGGATGCAGAGGGCTGCACCCGGAACAACCTGCGCTTCGTGGGCCTGGCCGAGGGTTGCGAAGGGGTATCTATGATTAACTTTTTCACTAAGTGGCTTAAAGATAACCTTGCCTCCTGATCTCCTGTCCTCTGCCTTCATCGTAGAACGGGCACACAGGGCCCTGATGCAGAGGCCTACTCCAGGTGAGGCCCCGAGGCCTGTTATTGCTAAGATCATGAACTACGCCAACAGGGATGCTATCTTGCGATTCGCCAGGACACATAAAGACAGCTTCGTATATGAATCTAGGTCTATCTTGGTCTTCCCGGACTACACGCGCTTAGTCCAGCAACAACGCCAATCCTTTATGGCCGCAAAGCGTAGACTACGAGAACTGAATGTACAATATATGCTGCTGTATCCGGCTCGCATGCACGTAATCTATAATTCCAAGTCCTATTTCTTCGATACCCCAGAAGCGGTCTTTGCATGGTCTGATGAGCGCCCACAGACCCGTGCGGGCTCCCAATCGGCCTTCGATTCGGACTCTTCTCGCAGCTCCAGATCTCAGCGGCCATGATGCAACAAGTCCTAGAAGCGGCGAGGCCCGGGGCCGGATTGAGCTTCACCGAGCCCTGAGCGACCTCCCTGATGGCTTCAGACTGCTCCACTTCCCAAATGGTGTTTCGTAAGACAATGTGTTTCTTGAATATTGCATAAGAGATGTCGTCTTCTGAGTGGGCGTGGGACCCGCTTCGCGGGCTGCTAGGCCATGATTGTTCTGCACTTCCTGTTTTCTTAGGTTGAGTGGGTGGGTTGGGAACCTTTGGTGTGGTACTGGAGGGTCCCCAGTTGGGGGTCCTTTGTTCTCTACACCGCGACAGATGCTCCTTGTTTCTGGTAGTGTTGGGTGGGGTCCGTTTTTCTTTTTTTGGAAAGGTTGGTTTATTTTGTTTATGTTCAATCCATGCATACAGACAGTGCATTATGTTACATATTGTCTCTTATACAGATCCCTTGCTTTATTCAACGTCTTCCTAGAACCCAATGACGTCCGGTGAGGCACATCCCTTGGGGGACTTAACAGTGGTATCCTGGAATGTTCGGGAATTACTAAATAAAGTGAAACGGGGGGCTGTCTTGCAACAGGCAAAGAGATATGGGGCAGATATCCTGCTTTTGCAGGAGACCCACATGCTGGGCACGAAAGTTCTGTGCCCTGCTCGGTTTGGCTTCTATTACATCTACCATTCGGGGTTCACGAGGGGCTCCAGGGGGGTGGCAGTTCTTATACACCGCAGAGTCTAGTTTCAATATATAGCACATAGAGCAGACCCTGGGGGCCGGTTCCTTTTCGTCACTGGCAAGGTGCATGGCGAGCAGGTCACCATTGGGAGTATTTATGCCCCTCCACCTCTGGGCGTTACTTTTATTGACAATTTATTGGGGGTCTGGGGATCCCTTCCGACTGGCTTGACCCTGATGGGGGGCGATTGGAATGACATGATGGGACCTTCTGATAGAAAGCTCACCTTGGATACCCCTATACCTCAGGGTCCGACTAAACTGCATACCTTGGCGTCGACATTAGACTGGGCAGACATATGGCGCGAATTCCACCCTACTGAACATGATTACATGTATCTGTCTGCGGTCCACGGGTCACAGTCTCGACTCGACTACTTCTTTGTTCCTCGGGTATTTCTCCATAGATTCTCCCAGGTGCAACACCGACCGCGCGGTCTGTCCAACCACTCCCCGGTCACATTGCGCTTCCACAAGTGCTCACGCAGGCCCCCATTCCGCTGGCGCATGTCCCCTTGGCACCTCCGTAGTCCGGCATATCAGGACATACTCAACGCAGCGATCACTACATATCTTGCCGACAATGGCCCATCCACCCCCTCAAACACTACCCTCTGGGAGGCTCTCAAGCCGACCGTCAGGGGCTCCGACATTAGCTATCGCACACAGGAGAAACGGAAGCGCCGCAAACAACTTGATACCCTAGAAGCGCACCAGATGACCCTGTCTGCCCAACTCAGTGCCAATTCCTGCCCCGTCCTTCGCCGTAACTTGCTTTTAGTGCAGCAAGAACTGCGCCAACACCTCCTGGATGAAGCTAAAGAGATTTGGGAGGCATCTCAACATGGGATATATCAGTGGGGGGACAAGTCAGGTAAAATGGTCCAATGACTGTGCCAAGTGGACGGCACCCCGGCCGTCATGCCTACGATCCAGGGCTTAGACGGGTCGCTGTACACGTCGCCGGCAGAGGTAGCGGACGAATTTGCGCGACACTTCACATCTCTGTATGCCCGCAAGGAGCAGATCTCTGCCGAACTCATCGCTGAGTTCCTCAGGGACATTACGCCTCGCCGGCTCCCTGATTCAGTGCGGGAGAACCTGGAAGCACCCATTACATTAGAGGAGCTGTCTGGTGCCCTCGGTGATATCCAGCCGGGTCGCGCCCCGTGTCCCAACGGGTTCCCCATGGAATTCCTAACGTCCAATATGACCCTATTGGGGCCTCATTTGTTGGCAACTATTGCGGATGCAACCGATCGGGGTAGGACGGGCAGCACTCAGAAATAGTGCTATTTGCTAAACCTGGGAGACCCCCCAAAGACCCGTTTTCCTACCGCCCCATCTCTCTAGTTAATTTTGAACCCAAATTGTTGGGGAAGGTCTTGGCCGACCTCCTTCGCGGGTGTGTCACCGATCTGATCCACCTCGACCAGTCGGGCTTTATGCCACAGAGGGCTACGAGACACAACATCAGGCGCGTTCACAATGCCACTGCTGCGGCCCCTACGCTGGGCCGCCCTGCTGCCCTATTATTGGCCGATATTGATAAGGCATTCGACTCCTTAAGCTGGGTCTAACTTTTCCAACTACTCGAAGCCGTCAACTTCAGGCCCCGTTTCCTGACCTATGTTCGCTTGTTGTATACGAATTTGACAGCGTCAGTTCGTGTTGCCGGACACCGCTCCCGCCCATTCCCGATTCAGAGAGGTACCCGCCAGGGCTGCCCGCTTTCTCCATTGTTGTTCGCCCTGGCGGTCGAGCCCCTGGCGGCCTGGGTAAGAGGCGATCCAGTGCTCCGGGGGTTCGATTGGTCCCACTCGTGGTCAGATCGTATAGCGCTATATGCTGATGATGCCCTATTTTTTATGCCCGACCCGTGGTACTCAGGACCCCGAATCCTGAAGATCCTCAGAGTGTTTGGTAGCACCACCGGCCTCCACACTAATCCCGCTAAATCCATTCTCTTCCTGGTATGTGGGCATCAGGGCCGTGAATCGTGGGCTGCGCAGCTGTCCGGGGCCACGGATGGGTAAAATATCTGGGGATCTACATCTCCCCATGCCCCAAAATCTCTTGGGCACACAATATTTCCCTATTAATGGTTAGCCTCAAAAACGAGACAGCGGTGTGGTCTGCTCTCCCGCTGTCCCTCTATGGGCGATCGGCCATTTTTAAGATGGTGTCCTTGCCTCGGATATTGTATCGCCTCCAAAATTTCCCATACCCTATCCCATGCGTCTGGTTCGCACCTATGGGGAGGTGGGGCTGTTCGGGTGGCGCTTCGCACCTGTTCACAGTCATCGTACTGTGGAGGGATCGCGGCAGCTGACATCTATTCCTACTATGTTGATCAATGAACTATGGTACAATTCTCCCACAGACCCGGCGTATGCTATTGAACATGCCTGCATGGAGCAGGTACCCCTTCTCCATCTATTATACAGTTATACGAGGCCAGGCAGATGGGATGGAAGGGGAGACTAACTCGACAGACCCCCCTGTGGCAGGGTACAAGCCCAAGTCTGCTACTGCATTGAGGGGATTTCGAGGATGGGACCTGGTGGGGATCTCGACCCTAGGGGATGTCATGAAGGGTGCCACACTAAAATCCTTTCAACAATTACAAACAGATTTCAGCCTCCACAAGTCACAATTTTAAAAATACTTACAGCTCCGACATGCGCTCTCCCCTCAGATCCGCAATTTGGAAACCCTCCCTGAGTTTCAGCGTTTGGAGGGCCCTCTATTAATGGGGGACCTCGGATTACATAAAATTAGACAAATTTACCAAACACTGACGACACCCCCCCCCCCCACTACTTTGGACAAGACCCGACAGGCCTGGCAGGCAGATATTCCCGATTTAACAGACGACGACTGGGCTGAAGCGATAGCCAGCCCTAGGGGCACAGCTGTCGCCACACGCTACAGGCTCATCCAGTTCAAATATTTGCATCGAGTTTATTATACCTGGGTACGTCTGTGGCGGATGGGTGTCATTCAGTCCCCAGTTTGCTTGCGGTGCGTCTGTGAGGAGGGGTCCTTCTTTCATACCGTGTGGACTTGCATGGCCCTGCAGTCCTTTTGGAACAGGGTTCGATCATGTCTCAGTGAGGTGTTGGGGTGGGTGCTCCCATTAGATCCACGGTTGTTCCTATTACATTCCACAGATGACATTGGGGGGGAATCGCTATAAACAGCATCTACTGTTCCTTGCCCTTACTATTGCCAAGAGGGACATAGCGCAGTGTTGGAGGGCATCCTCTCCTCCGACCATAGGCAAATGGAAGGCCGCACTAGATCGGTGTATGGGAGCTGAGATCGCTGTCTTTGCAGCTTGGGGTTGCCCCCGGAAACACCGTAAGATTTGGACACGATGGGCGACTTTTCCGGGAATTGACTTGCCCCCACTGCCTGAGGAAGATTCATAAAAGTTGCCCCTTGCCCCCCGCCCTACAATACCCCGAACTATGTTGTTTGACTGTATCACCGCCTTATTGGAATGAATACTGGGACTCTGTTGCATTATGTACTATATTTCGGGATCTGACCACTGTCTGTATATTGTTTATATTGCTTTTATCTTTGGTTTACCTGCATGTTTGGCAGGGGCTATTTATTTTGGTGGAAATGGTTGTTACCGCATATGCGTTCCAAATGATCATGTATGCCACTGTGGGGCTTCCGCCCGATATATTGCAAAATGACCAAATAAAATTTGTTGTTAAAAAAAAAAAAGTATCTTACAGGTCTACAGAGCAATGCCTAGGGTTCAAATGCTGACAAACGAACTAGATATTAGGACAAAAATGTAAACATTTATTAATGTCCAAGTAACATTTCAGGTTCCTTTCGCAAAACACTGTTAAATTCTTTCCTACCTAACAGGGTTATGTTTCAGAAGTGGACAATCCTAACTTGATGCATCTGATCCCTACACCGCTTCAGAACAAAAAAGATATTCTCTTTGGAAATCTTCCAGAAATATACGAGTTTCATAACAGGTATGCCTTTATACTTCTTAACCATATTCTGTAAATATGCAGCACTGATCTCAAGCATGTCTGCAATTCTTTGAAAACACATTTTAAAGCATTCTGACCAGTATAAAGGAGGATGTTATATTCCTCCAAATCCAGTTCTTCAGCATTGGCAGCTTGTATAGTCACTTGATTGTAAGAATTCTGCACCATCAATGTGAGAATCCTTGGTGTATTCTATATCAAAGTATTAGAGGACTCGCATTGAATGCAGTGGCAAATTCATCTCATTTAAGTATTTTCTGCAGTAGTCCATAAGGTGGATAGACTTTATACTTCACTCACAGTTCCCATGTACAGATTGGAAAGTATTTGTGCCAATGTCAGGCGCATATGAACCAATGACTTATACTAAAGTTGGAGGACTTAACGTTACAAATTACTACTTTTCTTTTTCAAAAGTTTGATATTTTATCAACTCAGATGTTTTGAACTGATTAACAAGCAGCATACAGATACATTTACGTTCCTGGTAATTCCGTTACTCCTACTCCTTAAATTGCCTGTTATTATAAAGTTGTGGATATTTTGCCATTTAATGAATGCTCCGAAACTACTCTTATAGTTGTTTGTAAGCATATCTATATCTATATACACACACACACAGTCACACACACACACACATATATATATATGTATGTATATATATATATATATCTACATAGCCACATCATTATCCTATACAGTGGTGCACATTTCCGTTAGTTGTAAAAACAAGAGTGGTGTGCACAATTTGCATTAGCGTAGTAGAGCAAATCTAGCTAGATTATGCAAAATGCAAATATGTCATTTAGTGCTGTATTATAGAGAGAAATGCATCGTCTGCATCCTCATTTAAATTTTTGAAGAGGGTGCATTTTGCGCAAAACAATTGTGCAAAGAAACAAAACTACAGTTAACAACTACCTCTCACATACTGTTGTTCCAGTGCGTTTGTGGTAAATTGTTACAATGTGTGGCGCATTTGCAATACATTTTTACTGTAAATGGCACCTAATTACACTAAGTTGCATAATTTGGGGAGAGTTTAAGCTATTTACATTGTAAATGACAATGCCTTTTATTTATGTTTTAAAAAACCAAAACATAAATAAATGAAAGTATTGTAATTTACAATGCCAATAGCTCAAACTCGTGTAAATGCGAGACCTATTGCATTGCAAATGCTTGTTCAATCTTCTCATCAATATTTAAAATCCAATTGTAGCCAAAGCCAACGAGTTTCATCCACTGGGGGCTTTTTCAAGCTAGAAAATTGTACACAATTCAATATTAACAACATTAAAAGCATTACTGTGAAAACAACAGCGCCAATGTAATGCAACACGCAAAGGACGTCATCAAGCACTACTCTTCTCTTTTGATGTATAGAATGACTCCTTACTTTTGAATAGATTCACTTTATAACATAATACATTACTTTAACCTTTAATACTATATAATATGTCAACAAAACCTGTTTATGTACAGACCATACACTTCACGAAAAGACTCTTGCACAAGCCACACACAAATAACAACAAAACTTCTAACACTCAGCCAACATGACTCAGAGAGGCCAGTACATGGCACCCTCTGCCACACTTCATGACAGAACTTTCAAAACCAATCAGATTCTCACGACTGCGATGGAGCCGTGTACAGACTCCATTAGCGCTACTAGACCTTACCAATTGCAGACTGTCTACTACACAAAACTTGAGGCCAACAAGGGTAAACCAGAGATAGAAGGCGAGACGCGGTCGGTGCTCAAAGTTCTTCCACACAAGCATTCAAATGAATGGATGTGAGCAAAAAAATAAATCACATGACCCTATACACAAATATCCTATTTTGTACTACAGTGATGTCTTTGTTACTAACAGAAAACAACCGAGTCAAACAACTGGTGTACATGTTTATACATCAACTTCGTTTCAACCCAGGATAATAAACTTGAACGCCTGGACTTATGTTCGCGGCGCATGAAATCCCTTAGTGCCCACTTGGCCAGGATGAGCAGTGCCCTCTTGGACACCATGACAGTGAAAGTCCCGGAGAACTTTTACCGCGGTCAGAAGGAGTGCGCCCACAGCCGCTGCAGACCGCAACACAGACCAGGAAGCAAGCCAGGTGGTGCTACACGACTCACGCTGCCCCGCTATCTTGATAGCTGGCCAGAGAGCGGCCCAATCATCTAAAAACGTAATACTGAAAAAATTAAGTTTGGAGAGCCTTGCCAGAGAAAAGAACAGTGCGGCTCGCCAAATTACATTTTTTCAATATTGTAACTTTTTCATAAGCATCGCAGCACGCCGCTTGTACTGCTCTGCTTACGAAAAGTGCACCACCAGTCTATAAAACTCCTGAAAAGCACACATACGATCTCGTATACACCACACATTTATAATACAAGTTAGCAAACTGCCACATATGCAACCACAACTCACCCGTTACCCCATAACCAAGGTCAATCCCGTGAGTGGTGTGTGCGGCCGCCACTGCAGCACAGGGTGACATCTTCTTAAAAAACAAATCCACAGAGGTAGAGTACAGCGCTGCGACGAGAAGAAAACTATTTAAAAAAAAAAAAAAAACAACGCCTTAAGTGCGGAGGGGTGGAGATGCTGGGCTGCAAACAATGACAAAGAAAGTTCCGCTCAAAAACACATACAACACAAAAGCGGACGAAAACAGTAGTTAGGCGCTGCTGCTTCCGGACTAAACGGAAGTGAGTATGGGATAAACAGCTAGTAAAAAGCCAGCTAACAAGACAAATGCTAACGTTGAACGAATGGGAAGCGGCAGGAGAAATTACCCGGAGTTTCACTCAACATACAGATTACTTGATGTTTCGGAGAGACAGCGCATGCGTGTTTCCTAGGCGAGACCTAAAAATCAGTGAGACCTTTTCACAGGGTCTTGTGGCACTCAGTTACTTGGTGGTACTATGTGTAGGTAATGCATTTTGTTTACCACTGATATCCATGGGTCACCAGTACTATTAAACTCCAGTTGCATAAACAAGCTACAAACTTAGGGCACTTGACTCACATGGGGAAAGAAAGTTGTACAGTGTAAACTTACTCTCGTAGCCAGAACCATGACACTGTAAATAACACTCAATAGCCACTTAGAGCTTTAGCTTCAAAGAAGAACAGAAGAAAATAAGCTACTTATGTGTAACTGTAGTTCTCCAGTATTGGTATATTTCATAGAATGCATGCTTGAATCATTCCCAGTTATCGAAGTGGGAAACAACAGTACAACTAGAAAAGCAGTGTAATGTTAAACAAAGCTTGAATGCTATAAAGCCTTCACTTTAGTAGCATATCATTTAAAAGCGACCAAACTTCAGCCAATCAGGTTGCAGCATCCTTTAAAACACTCCCCTCACAGGCTTCTGTCTCAAATTTTCAGAGCACATGTGTAAATATGTATTAGTACTAAAGAGAACAGTGAGCCTCTCAGGGCTCACCTTTCACCGTGCATCTATGAAAGATACCAGTACCGAAGGACTACAGTTACAGGTAAGTAACTTTTTACCTTCTCCAGTATTTGATTTTTCATAGATTCACATGCTTGAATCAGATTACATTGCAGTTAAGTAACACATCATATATGAACATTAAAATATACTTGTACGTGTTTATATATACATATATATGTAATGTAAAATGTGCACAATAAATTAGCGATTGGCAGGATATGACTTACTATGAGGGTTCATCATTACTGAAAAAGATTATGTAAAACCCCCTTGCCCACTGCCACATCTCTGTGCACTGTGGAATAAAAACAGTAATGCTGCGTAACAGTGTGTCTATTATTCCTGGTTGCTGCTCTGTAGATATCTTGGATAGAAACACCAGTAAACAACGCTGTTGAAATCGACACACTTGTAGTAGAATGAGCTTGCACTTTGTCTGTAACAGTGTGTCAGCTTTTTGATGACAGAAATATATGGCAATAGTTATCCATCTTACTATACTTTGTTTAAATAGCAGATAACCTTTCCTAGGAGAACTGTATGCCACTAGCAACTGACTTGATCTGTGGAAATGTTTTGTCTTGCCAAGGTTAAACTTCAGATATCTCTTAAAATCCAAGGAATGTAATGTCCTTTCTGCAACATTTTTTGGGAGCTGAAAAGAAAGTCTTAAAGCTACTGGTGTATTGGAATGGAAGTCTGATGGTACCTTTGGAATTTATTTTGGATCCTTTTGCCGAATCACTATATCACTCCTGAACTGTAAAAAGGGTTCTTGAATGGCGAATGCTTGTAATTCATGAACTCGCCTTGCTGATGCCAGTGCCAGCAGAAGTGACACTTTCTAAGAAATAAACTTAATGTCTGCTTTATTTATAGGCTCAAATTGGTTCTTCATTATTTGTAACAGTACTGTATTAAATTGCAAGAATGGAGGAGGATGTTTCACTGATGGTAAACCTTAAACAGCAATTTAAGAAATTGTTTGATGAGCCTGTTTTACCAGAACAATGGTGATATTGATGATCTTCTGAGGCGAGACATGGACTCTAAGGTTACCTTATTGGAGGCATGAGCGAGATCTGTTTGTGCTAGCTGTAACAAGTAAGGAAAAATTTCCTCGGGGTAGGTGACATAGGGTGAATGCTTACCCAATGGCACCAGTTGCAAAACTGTTTCCATTTAAGACTATAAGTCATGTTCGTACTATCTGCTCTAGCTCTTGCTAGAATATCTCGCCATTCTTCTGGGATGTTCAGATGTGCAAACCCATTGAATTTAGGAGCCAAGCTGACAAGTGTGTGTATCTTGGATCCGGATGAAGTACTTGACTTTGCTTCATTGTCAGCAGACATGGAAGTGATTGTAGTTGGATGTGCTGTCTCTACGATAGAAGTAGCTCTGTAAACTAATGTTGCCCTGGCCATCTGAGCTATGAGAATTATCCTGCAGGGCTCCGCCTTCATCTATCTACGAATCCTTGTGAGGAGAGGAGTCAGAGGAAAAGCTTAGGCAAAGATTTCTGACCATGCGATTAAAAACGCATTCCCACATTTGTGGATGCAAGCTTGCGTAGAATCAGCATTTCTGATTTTGAGAGCTTGCTAAAAGGTCTAGATTTGGAGTGCCTCATGGATGTAAAATTTCCTCTAGGACTTCCTGATTGATCTCCAGTTCGTGGCAGGTGTTTTTCATTCTCCTCAACCGGTCCTCTATGACATTTTGCTTCCAAGGCACGTTTCACTTTCAGGTTTATCTGGTGACTGATTGACCACTCCCATATCCTCAGCACCTCTTGGGAGAACATTTGGGATCTTGTACCACCTTGCTTGTTGATATAATGCATGGTTGTGGTGTTGTCTGTGCGGATGAGCACTGCAGACCCTTGTATTCTCGACAGGAAAGCCTGTAAGGCTAGGTGCACTGCTTTAAGTTTCAGAAGGTGATATGAAGAAGTAACTGAGATGGTTCCTATTTGCTGCTGACTTGCAAATCTTGGAGATGGGGTATGAAGGTTAGGCCTGTGGAAATTTTCGCCTTTCATACCCACCAAGAGAATGTCGTACATATTACCGGAGTGACACAAACTATATCATCGAAAGATCCTTGCATTTGGACCCATTGTCTGTCCAGTTTTTCTTGCGATTGCTGCAACCCGAGGTCGCAGAACGGTACCAAAGGATTGCATGAGGACATCATCCCTAGCAAGGATTTGAATAGGCGAACTGAAAGTTACTTTTTTCCTATCACTAAACTGGCCAAGTGCATCAATCTTGTTCGTTTTTCTGAAGTTAGATATGCCTTGTCTTGCACTGTATTCAGTGTAGCCCCCAGGAACATTATCCTTGGGGACAGCTGATGGGTTGATTTTTGAGGGTTCAACGAAAGGCCTAGTTTGTTGAAAAGGCATAAGCATGCCTCAGTTGATCTCTGTGCGGATTGATGGGAAGGTGCCTTTACCAACAAATCGTTGAGGTATGGCAATACTTGGTGTTCTTCCTGTCTTAAGAATGCAGCTCCTGGAGCTGGGCACTTTGTAAAAATTTGGGGAGCTGATTTCAGGCCGAATGGGAAGACTTTGAACTGATAATGGCTGCCTGCTACTGTGAACCTTTAAATCCTTCGATAGTGTGGATGAATTGGGACATGAAAATAAGCATCTTGGAGATCAAATGTTGTCATCTAATCTCCAAAGTTCAGAAGCTGTAGGATATCTTGAATTGTGACCATGCAAACTGACTGTTTCCTGAGATATTTGTTACAATTTCCTAAAGCCAGGAAAGGTCTCCATTCTCCTGACTTCTTCATGACCAAGAAGAAATAGGATTAGAAACCTTTTTCCTTCTAGTTCCCGGGGACGCTTTCTATGGCCCCTCTGCTGAGCATGATCCAGACTTCTAACCTGAGAAGAGCAGATATTTTGGCGTGGACTTCTGGGGTGGAGTCAGGGTGATTTTTGAATTAATTCCACTGTTTGATGTTGTGGCCCAAGTTGATTTGTTGGATACCTGTATGGTTGGTAACCTCCTCCGTAAGAAAACGGTCCTCTTCCTTGTGCACCACAAAAAGTAGTTTTTCTGTATTGCAGAGTACCCAAAGATCTTGTGGTATCCATGTCCGTTTTAATGGATTGGAGGGCCTCATCAATCTGTTTACTGAAGAGAGCTTCACCATCTCATGGCATGTCTAAAATGTTGCATTGCACCTCTGTTCTAAAAGAAGTGGCTTACAACCACCCATGCCTCCATGACACTGCTGCTCCTGCTAGTTGTCAGAAACTTATGGACGTAATGTCCAATGCAAAGTCAATAATTTCTGAGGAGGCATGCTCTTCTTCTTGCAGGATCTTTATGGCTTTGTCTTTGACATAATCTGGTGGACTATCTATATATGGTGCCATGTCTTATCATATGTCAGTCATATCTACCAGGTACTGCCAATTAATTTTCTGCTCGTACCGTTAACACTGTCATCGAGGAGAATCACTTTCCAATGTTGTGCTGGAGCCTATCCTCCCAATAAGGTGGTGCTAATATTGGTACTGATGGATTTTTGAACGCCACTGGACAGCTTGAGTGACCAAGGAGTCAGGTTTTGGGTGTCCAATCAGGCAAGTGGGAAGATTTTCCAAAGCCATTTACTTCTTGTCTAGGCATGGCAACACTGCAACCACTGTGGCTGGATTTTTCATTGTCTTGATACCTTCCGCCCATATGGAATCCACAATAGGTATCATTATGACGCTTTTACGAAAGGTTTCTTTAAAATCGAATAAGAAACACTCTGATTGCTTTGTTGTCATTGGAAGATCAAATCTCTTTGCTGCTCTCTCTAGGAGATTATGAAACCTCCTATATCCTCAGGAGGGGAATCCGTAGGTGGTAGTGGTGGGGATGACTGAGTCGGAATGAAAAAATCATCCCACTCAGTGTGGATATCTTGAATTTTCCCTTTTTCCCGGTCTTCTTCTGAGGACAAGCAATCTCTCTCTCGCTTGGTTTTGGATTGCGGAGTATGCCTTTTAGAGGCGGCTGTCAGGATATTTTGTGGCGTTTGCGGAGTGGAAGGCTGCACCTGTGGAGTTTGAAGAGGGGCTGCAACCTGCCTAGGTGAGGCAGTTTTCATTGGGAATCGCTTGTAGGTCTGACACCAATGCCTTTGGGACGCATACCACATCCTCCTGGTATTGTTGCTTTGAATATGGTTGGAAATGTTCTGAATAATGTAGCCCCCTTGTTGAGTAGGATAATACTCTTGGTCATAATACTCCTCTTCCTCCTCGTCATCATCTGATTGATACTTTAAATGGAGCTCCGATGGACTTTGTGCCACACCAAAAGGACCATCTTCATCAGAGGTATCCTCATCCAGCAGATGACTCGGTGGAAAGGGTGATACTTTGCTAGGAAATGTATGCTCTGACATCAAAGATACAATTTTTACAGTTCCTTTGTTTCTTCCCTTGTTTTGTCTCTCATTGACAAATGTCGTTGACGGCGGTCTGACTGATACTGTAGGTGAGCAAAAGACACACAATTGATGGACGGAATGCAGAACAAATCAAAACATTCACCCCCCCAGGGGGGAGGAGCCTAGCGCGCATCCAAGATGGTCGCGTGAGCACAGGGCTCCCCGGACCCTTTCTGCTCCTCGGAATAAATCCTGAGACTATCCTGATTTGGTGTATGGAATCTGGGAGATGAAGACCAGCTGATCATATATCTCTTTTCAAAACTCTAATCGGACCTGGGAATCCTGAGTTATCGTCGCCGGAACTTTTGGGACCCACCCGACGGAGGTGGCCGGGGTGAAGGTGACCCGTGGGGCCGGGCTGCAATTGAACAACAGCGGCCTCAGCGCGGTGCCAGTTACCGATTCAGCACTTTCGGTTTCGGTTTTGGCCTTCAGGAGATCAGCTGGCGTGCGTGCTCAAGGTGGCGAGGTGCCTCCTGGGCCTCTGCCCGAGGTTTGCTTTCATCTGCTACTGGCGGGTCTGACGCCTCCGACCCCAACACCGACGGTTTGTGGTCCTTTCGCTGGCACCCGCGCACCCCTTGATCGAAGGTCCCATTGAGTGACTGCGCTCACATGGCGGGCAAAGGGGGTCCGGAGGGGCGCAAGACCAAGGCTTCACTGCGCGGGGGAGCGGTCCAGAGCAACAACATGGACCGCTATACCCAGGGCAGGGGGTCCCCTGGCGCTGCTGGCCTCTCCCCGGATGCTGCAGGGGGAGGCACGACCGTCGCTGCGGAACCTTCCCTGCAGGACATTATGGGCGCCATCGAGGGCATCAGGGAAACTATCGCGACGCAATATGAGGCCCTGGCCCGTAAGATCGACACTGTCGCGATCGACGTCACCCTGATTCGGGCCGACCTCTCTAAAACCAACGAGAAGGTCCAGGCCCTTGATGCACGGACCTCCACCCTGGGTGCGGAGGTGTCGGATCTGCGGGCCGCGCTTGGGGACATTAGAGTGGTCAACGACCATATGGCCCGGCGGCTTGAGGACTTCGAGGGACGGGCCCGACACAACAATATCCGCATCATTGGGGTACCGGAGTCCTCCGACAGCCGCCCGGTGGACCTCGTGGTCGAGGAACTTATCCTGCAACAGCTGTCCCCGGTTGGCCTAAGCAAATTCTTCGCTGTGGAGCGGGCCCATCGAGTTCCGGGCGGCCGGCCGCGGCCGGGGGCCCCCCCGAGGCCTATCGTGGCTAAACTGTTCCACTACAGGGACCGCGATGCTATTCTGCAGGCTTCACGGACCCGTGGCCCGGTCCGCTACGAGAACTCGACCATCAACTTTTATCCGGACTTCACGCAACTGGTCCAGAAACAGCGGATGGGATTCCAGGGGGTGAAGCGCCGTCTCCGCGAGCTAGGCCTGAAGTACTCGATGATCTACCCGGCGAAACTTCGAGTGGAGCACGGAGAGCGGACAGCCTTTTTTGACTCTCCTGTGGCCGCAAGTGACTGGCTGGACTCGCTGCCGGACGGGGGTGGCCGGCCCGGGCCATCCGGGGGCACCGCAGGTGACGGGCCCCCTTAGACTGACCTTTGGTCCTTACTTTTGCGGCTTTGCACTGTACAGTTGGGTCTTACTTCTTTTGCATACTGTGCTTTACCAGGACCCGTGAGGGGTGCGGGCGGGTACGGGTCCCTTTCCTCCTCCGGGGTCTTTTTGTAGAATGGGGTTAGTGGGGCGACAGGCACACTGCAAGTTGGGGGGGGTCTTTGGCCCGCAGGGGTGCAGGGTGGGGGGCGTTGGACTTGGGGTGGGGTTGGGGGGGAAGAGGGGTTGTTTAGTTGTGTGTTTTTTGTTTACAGGGCGAGGTATTGATTCTTATCCATATTTGGGAGCGGTGCTGCGGGCTGGGGGCCTCTTGAGCTATTGGATGGGATGGGGGGAGACGGGTTGAGGCTTATGTCATGGAACGTCAATGGGTTGGGGGACCGTATTAAGCGGGGTGTTGTACTGCAATATTTGCGTCGTTTGACTCCTGATGTGGTGTTTCTCCAGGAGACGCATTTGGTCGGCAATGTCTGCCATGCGATGAACAGGGGGGGATACCGCCTCGTAGCCCATTCTGGTTTCACAACTGGCTCCAGGGGGGTGGGCATTCTCCTGCGAACCTCCCTTCCGGTGGAGATCACGAGGATAGTCTCGGATGACAGAGGGCGCTATGTGTGTTTGACTGGGAGGTGGGAGGGGCAGCCCCTTACCCTGGTTTCAGTCTACGTCCCCCCGGGCCTCCAGAACTCCACCTTCACTGACTTGGGTCGAATGCTGCTTGACCTTCCGGACGGCCTCCTGCTCATGGGCGGGGACTTTAATTCTGTGGTTTCGGGTGAACTGGATCGTCACCCACCGAGGACCCTCCCCGCTGCCCAGTCATGGCTGGGTGGGATGTTGGAGACCTTCGGCTTGGTGGATAGTTGGAGACTATTGCATCCGACCCAGTGTCAGTTCACCTTTCATTCGGGGGCGCATGGGAGTCTCTCCAGGTTAGACTACTTTCTTATGCCCGCGGCGCAGACTGGTCGGATTCGAGAGGTCAGACACCTGGCGCGTGGTATCTCCGACCATTCTCCGCTGTGGCTTCTCTTTGACACCGGGTCGCGGTCCGCAGGGCGGATAGCTCCCATTAACCCCTGGTACCTGCGGGACCCTGTGACTCGTGACAGCCTGGTTAAGGCCATGGACCAATACTTCAGTGAAAACGAGGGGTCGGTGTCGTCTGCGTTGTCCCTTTGGGAAGCCTTTAAAACTGTGATACGCGGACACGCCCTCGCCCAGATAGTGGTGGCCAAGAAGGTTAGGAGCGAGGCGGTGGTAAAGCTGGAGACTGACATCTCGGGGCTGGAGTCGGCCCTGGAGGCGAATGTTACTCCGGACGGACTACATGCCCTTAGCCTGAAACAGTTCGAATATAGGTCCCTGGTCACTGACGCGGCCAAAACTATGTATAGGGAGCAGCAGGGCCGATTGTATGACTCGGGGGACAAGGCGGGTAAGTTGATTGCGTGGCTGGACAAAAAAGAGAGAGTGAATCGTGTGGTCCCCGAGTTGCGTGCTGCGGATGGTGTGTGTGTGACTGAGCCGGATGAGATTGTGGAATGCTTCGCTGATCACCTCCGGGCGGTGTACTCCCCGGTGACTGACAGGGACGAGGATGACTCTCGCCTCCTACTGAGAGATATTGCTCTGCCCGGCCTGTCCGTTGAGGACCGGGAGCGGTTGGACGCCCCCTTATCGTCGGATGAAATAGCGACCGCGATTCGTTCCCTTCGCTCGGGCAAGGCTATGGGTCCTAACGGTCTGCCCATTGAACTATACAAATTGCGTCCTGATAAGCTTGCGCCCTTCCTCGGCCGCATGTTCCGCGACTCTCTTGCGGCGGGTTCCCTTCCTGCCGACCAGCGCTTGGCCACTATAGTCGTTATCCCCAAGGAGGGCAAGCCTCGTGACCGCTGTACCTCTTACCGGCCTATTTCACTGCTCAATGCGGAGCCTAAAATCCTGGCGAAAGTCCTGGCCAATCGATTGTTGAGTGTCGTGTGCGACCTTATTCATCCGGACCAATGCGGCTTTATCCCGCACCGCAACACCGCTCTTAACTTGCGGCGTCTGCACGGGGTCCTCGCCAGGGCGGAGTTCCTCTCCGAACCGGCCGTGTTGGTTTCTTTGGATGCCACGATGGCATTTGACACTATTGAGTGGCCATTCCTCTGGGCCGTCTTGGATAAATTCGGCTTTGGAGAGGGATTTATTGGCTGGGTGAGGCTCCTTTACACGGGACCCATGGCTCAAGTGGTGGTGAATGGGCGGGTCTCTCGGCCCTTTGCCCTCGGCAGGGGCACGAGGCAGGGGTGCCCGTTGTCCCCGTTGCTTTTTGCTCTCGCCCTGGAACCACTCGCTGCCTGGCTCCGTTGGGAGCCCTCGCTTAGAGGGATCCGGTGGGGCCCGGGCTTTGAAGATCGGGTCTCGCTGTATGCGGACGACATTCTCCTGTACCTCACCTCACCGCGGCAGTCACTCAACGTCCTCTTTGACGTTCTGACCTCCTTTGGGAACAATTCGGGTCTCACGATCAATTGATCTAAATCCTGCGTTTATCCCATCGCTGGTGGTCCTCCTCTCCTGCCGCCTCGGCTCCCGATTCAAATATCTCTGAGCGGCTTTAAGTACCTGGGGATATACGTTTCGCTGGACCCGGTGGCTCGCTACGAGCAGAATCTTCTGCGTCCACTTCGGCGACTGCGGGAGGACACGGCCCGGTGGTGCAGGCTGCCCCTGTCCCCGCTGGGTCGGGCCGCGCTGTTTAAAATGATGTCCCTTCCCAGGTTCCTCTATGCACTCCAGAACTCCTTTGACGTTATCCCAGTGGCCTACTTTCGGGAGGTGGAGAGCCTGCAGAGGAGACTGGTGTGGAACGGCCGGGCGCGTATTGCTCTTGCCAAGCTCACTCTCCCCTGGTATGACGGGGGCATCGCGCTTCCTGACATTCGTAGGTACTATTGGGCCTCGCAGCTATCTGCCATTAACCACGCCACGTATGCGCCCGGCTTGAATCCGGCGTATGAGATGGACAAGTTCCTGCTTCCCGGCGGGAACTACAACAGGGCACTTTATTCCCGCCTGGCTGACCGGACCCTTACGGGTCCTACTAAGATTGCTGTGCGGACCTGGAGGGCTGCCACTGCGGCCACGGGCTGGAGTGAGCGAATGACATGTGCTACTCCCTTGTTTGCCTCCGACCGCCTGGGCAGCTTGTGGACCACCAAGGGGTTTGACCAGTGGGACACGATTGGTATCAGCAAAGTGGGAGACCTGTGGCACAAGGGCGCGGTCAAGACGTTCGCGGTGCTCCAGGCCGAATACGAGCTGACCGACAGGGAGTTCTTCCGCTACGCCCAGGTTCGACACGCCCTGCTCTCGGTCTTCGGGGAGGGGACCAAGATCCCGGTTTCCTCGCCCCTCGAGGACCGCGTACTTGACGGACATGTCCCTGATAGTACTATTTCTTTAATTTATAAAAAATTGATTAATCACCGGGCGGATCTCCTGGTGCGCCTTCGGGAGGCTTGGACTGGGGATGGGGTTGAATTGGACGACGAAGACTGGCAGTCTGCACTGTCGTCCCCCAAGGAGGTTGCCATTCCGGCTCGTCTCCGGTTGGTACAGCTCAAGATTCTCCACCGGGTGTATGTTACGGGTCCGCGCTTGGTCGCGATGGGATTCTCCGACGACGGGCTCTGTAAACGAGGCTGCGGGCTCAGCGCCACCTTTCTTCATATCCTTTGGGAGTGTCGCGAGGTGGCGGACTACTGGCGCCGGGTCCACACGGTCATGGGACAGGTCACCGGGGTTGTGCTGCTGCCGGAGGTGCGTCGCTGTGTCCTGAATGTGTGGGAGCCCAATGACTACAACGCGGCTCAGACTCGGTGGGCGGCCCTAGGGAACATGATTGCCAAGAGGGATATAGCGCAACTTTGGGGCGCTCAACGGCCGCCCACCGTGTCAGTATGGAAGGAGAATATGGACTGGTGTATGTTTCGGGAGAAGACAGTGTATGTGGCCCGTGGCAAGCCGGGGGCATGGGGTAGAATTTGGGGTCAATGGAATGCGTATCGCGGAGGCATCTGTACGCCCCCCCTGGTGGACACTGATATCGCCATGTCCCCCTGACCCTTGACGGCTCCTGGCGCTTTTTGTAACAACTACATATGGACGTTCATCTCCCTTGACCCCCTTCCCCCCCCCCCTCCGTCCCCGGCCTCCCGGTACTCCTCTCTTTTAGCGGATTGCTCAAATGTTCTGACTGGAGTCTCCCGGGGGGAGCCTGAACCGCACTGGTATCCCTCGTAACTCGCCTTTTGTTTTTATTGTTTTTTCTTCTTGTTTCTGTTATTGTTGGACTGACGCTTGCTGTTCTTCGAGAACTATCTTGAGCCACGGCGGGGCAGTGCCCTGGGAACGGATTGCAGCCTTGATATGTGTATATTTCCTTATGTACCTAGCGGCCGGCCCGGGTGGTTGTAGGCCCATACTTGTAACCGAATTATTGTTCAATAAAAACTTTTTCCAAAAAAAAAAAAAAAAAAAAAAAAAAAAAAAACATTCACCCCCAGTCAAGAGATCTGGGTTAAATCCATCATTCTTTTGCTCACCATGTCACCCCAGTTTAGACCTGGCCATATGCAAATCAGTCTTGACCCTGTGCCTCATGGGAACAGTCCAGCCCGAACTGCCAAGCCAGGTCTTCCCTGGACCGGAAACAAACATCCTAGGACCGGTTTCGGGGTTTCACCCCAATTCAGCCAGGATAGCTTGATTCCAGTGGCACAGTGAGCCCAGAACTCACTTCTGAGCATAGCTGGCGCACTTAGGGCGAGAAAGCAAAAGACGCCCAATTGATGGACGAAATGCAGAACAAATCAAAACATTCACCCCCAGTCAAGAGATCTGGGTTAAATCCTTCGTTCTTTTGCTCACCATGCCACCCCAGTTTAGACCTGGCCGTATGCAAATCAGTCTTGACCCTGTGCCTCATGGGAACAGTCCAGCCCGAACTGCCAAGCTAGGTCCTCCCTGGACCGGAAACAAACATCCTAGGACCGGTTTCGGGGTTTCACCCCTCTTCAGCCAGGATAGCTTGATTCCAGTGGCACAGTGAGCCCAGGACTCACGTCTGAGCAACCTGGCGCACTTAGGGCAAGAAAGCAAAAGACACACAATTGATGGACGGAATGCAGAACAAATCAAAACATTCACCCCCTGTCAAGAGATCTGGGTTAAATCCTTCATTCTTTTGCTCACCATGCCACCCCAGTTTAGACCTGGCTGTATGCAAATCAGTCTTGACCCTGTGCCTCATGGGAACAGTCCAGCCCGAACTGCCAAGCTAGGTCCTCCCTGGACCGGAAACAAACATCCTAGGACCGGTTTCGGGGTTTCACCCCTATTCAGCCAGGATAGCTTGACTCCAGTGGCACAGTGAGCCCAGAACTCACGTCTGAGCATACCTGGCGCACTTAGAGCGAGAAAGCAAAAGACACCCAATTGATGGACGGAATGCAGAACAAATCAAAACATTCAACCCCAGTCAAGAGATCTGGGTTAAATCCTTCATTCTTTTGCTCACCATCCCACCCCAGTTTAAACCTGGCCTTATGCAAATCAGTCTTGACCCTGCGCCTCATGGGAACAGTCCAGCCCGAACTGCCAAGCCAGGTCCTCCCTGGACCGGAAACAAACATCCTAGGACCGGTTTCGGGGTTTCACCCCTCTTCAGCCAGGATAGCTTGATTCCAGTGGCACAGTGAGCCCAGGACTCACGTCTGAGCAACCTGGCGCACTTCGGGCAAGAAAGCAAAAGACACACAATTGATGGACGGAATGCAGAACAAATCAAAACATTCACCCCCAGTCAAGAGATCTGGGTTAAATCCTTCATTCTTTTGCTCACCATGCCACCCCAGTTTAGACCTGGCCGTATGCAAATCAGTCTTGACCCTGTGCCTCATGGGATCAGTCCAGCCCGAACTGCCAAGCTAGGTCCTCCCTGGACCGGAAACAAACATCCTAGGACCGGTTTCGGGGTTTCACCCCTATTCAGCCAGGATAGCTTGATTCCAGTGGCACAGTGAGCCCAGGACTCACGTCTGAGCAACCTGGCGATAAGGGACAACCCTGCCACGTACCCCAGGTGATAGAGATAGGGTCTGTCAGTGAGTCATTAATCAAAACTCTAGCTTTTGGTGCCGAATAAAAACCTGCTAGTGCTCTACAGAAGTTAAAATCGAGATTCAAAGATTTTGCCACACATAGTTGGTAGACCCAATTAATGCGGTCAAAAGCTTTAGTGGCATCAAAAGCTATCACCGCTAGTGGAAGATTGTGCCCGGTCGCCAGGTCAATAGAGCCTTTTATAAAACCTTTTTGGTCTACATGCACCAACTGCGTCATAGAACCATTTAGCCTATCGGCCAATATTTTTGCAAAGATCTTATAATTGCAATTAAGCAATGATATTGGCCGATATGGGTCGCAATTTTTAGGGCACTTCCCGGGTTTCAAGATTAGAGAAATGGTGGCGTCTTTCCATGAGGCCAGCATTTCAACCCCTTCAATATATAGATCATTGAAGATTTTACCATGATAGGAATTAACACTTTTGCCAGGGCTCTGTAGACTTCAACAGGCAGACTGTCAGGGACCGGGCCTTTCCTTTCTTGCCCCGTCTTAATACGGTGTCTACTTCTCTCTCATTGATTTCCCCATTCAACTGCCTGCTCTTATCTGATGAAAGGGGGTTTATATGACCTTGCCCCAGCCAGGCTTCCACCTCTTCTTTAGTAGTTTTTAAATCCTCACGATACACTTTGGTGTAAAAACTCTTGAAAGCATGCTCTATACCCTTATGATCACTAATTATATCACCTGCGTGGCCGCATCCCTCACTGTATTCGAAATGAGCTAAGCGACTGGCTTCCCACTTTTTCCTAACCCTATCGTATAATATTGTTGTCAGATTTGATTTTGCCTCCGACACTTTCTGGAACAACCGGACCCGAAGTTCTTCATCTTGCTTAGGGTCAGTCAGGTCTTTTTCTAGGGAGCGAACCTGCTCCTCTACTTCAGTCACTTCTTTATAGTACCCCCTCCTTTTTTCTGCGGCCAATGTCCCTAATCTACCCCTTAAAAAAGCTTTATATGCATCCCAAATCATTCTGGATGTTGCTGTACCCTGGTTAAACTAAAAAAAACTCTACAGTTTCCCTACTCAGTAGATCTATTACTCCTTCTTCCTGCAGGATCGTACGGTCTAGTGTCCATCTGGATTGAGTGCCACAATCCTGAATATTCAAGTATAATAACAATGCCGAATGGTCCGACAGATGGACTCCCACATGTTCGACTCGCTTAGCCCATTCCCTTAAATTATTATCAATGAGGAAGTAATCGATCCTCGATTGATGTCTGTATTTTTTATTATAAAATGTGAAACCCTTTTGTGCTCCTGACTTCTGGCACCATATGTCACACAACCCCAACTCGGTCATCATTTGCTTAATGAGCCCTGACAATCTTGGATTTACCAGCGCTCTACTGTTTGAGTTTCTGTCTAGGGTATGGTCTAAGACAGCATGAAAATCTCCCGCCAAAACAATGGGGTCTGAAGAGTTTAAAAGTTCCGCCAAAAGTTCACCTAGGGGAGAAACATCGTCTTGATTAGGGCCATAATACCCTGCTAACATCAAACCTTGTCCTCCTATTTTCAATTTGACAACTAACCATCTACCAGCTTTATCTGAAACCTTATCTCTTATAACGATTTGTGTCCCTCCTCTCACTAGAATCGCCACCCCCTTTGTTACCGCTGAATGAGTGGTGCAAACTGCTTGGGAGATCCATTTTTTTAGTTTTTAAGTGCTCCAGGTCCTCCTTTTCTGTCAAGTGCGTCTCTTGTAGAATAATAATCTCGGCCGGACAGTCCTTCAAATACTGTAATATGTTTGCCCTGATTCCCCGTACCCATAGGCCATTCACATTCCATGAAATTATTTTTATTAACTTCTCTTTCTTCTTTTGCTTATCCACCATCCCCCAGAGGGGCTAAAAACAAACTGCATGACTGAACTAAGCACATTTTAGAGGCTATAGAGGAACTTTTTTTAATTTTTTCTCCCACTGCTCCCCACCCAGTGCTCCCCCTCCCACGGAAAACCCTTCCCTGATTCTTCATGGCTCAAGGCTATATGGTGACCCCCCCAGAGCAAGCGTGTAAAAAGACTAAGTTAACTTTGTACGAGTGAATTTACCATTAACTTATCTGAAAAAAAATTCTATTTCTCTCTAACCCCTCTAAATGAAATAATACTTCCAAGTGCGAACCTTAATAACCTGGTAGCATAGAAAAAAGATTCACTTGTTTGAAGGCTTTCCTGCACTTTGAATAGAGGCACTAACCCCCTGGTTGAAGACTTTTAATAAAGTCATCCACCTTTTCACCAGAGTGGAAGATGTGCATCTTGTTGTTTAACATCACCTTCAAAAATGCCGGAAATCTTAGCTGTACTGACGCACCCAATCTCTTTAGTGCATCTATTCTTTGCCCCAACTCCCATTGTCTATTAGAGGTAACAGTAGAGACATCTGATCTGATCTCACATTTGAACCCGTCCACCTCGATTGATTTCATCCCAATGCTTTTGACAATATTTTTTCTTTTAACGCATATGTTAAAAAAATGTATAGGATTTTCCAAGGTTTAGACCTGTTTGCATTAAGTCTGAACCGGTTTCTATGCACACGCTGGAGGTCTTTTGCAATCTCTTCTTCCGACTCTTCCAACTGTAGTTCATTCTTGATCAGTTTCACTACATAGTCTTTGACATTGTCGCCTTCTCTACCTTCCGGCACTTTCAGAATTTTTAGATTGTTCCGTCTTTGGAAATTTTCCAGCCTTTCAAGTCTATCTTGCTGCTATCTTTCCATTGTTTTTAAGTTATCTATTTCGGAACAGTTTTCCCTCACTGTTTCCTGGAGATCTTTAACCTCGCCTTCTAATGCAGACGTTCTACTACTAAGGTCGTCTAACTTTCTCTCCATGACTTCGCATGCGTTCTTAATCTCTAACTGATTTGACTCCGATATCTCAAATCTATTTTTGATTTCCACTGATAGAGCTGCTAGGAGCGCTCCCACAGACATGTCCTCCTTCTCCGCCTGATACTCCACCTTGTCCGACTTCTGTTCAGGGAATGTCGAATTTGAGACCTGGCCTTTTGCTCTTCCTAAAGTTTGTTGCTTTCCATTCTCCCCTTCGGGGGAAATTGTATTAAGAATTTGGTACCCATTTGTAGAGATTTCCTCTCCCCAATTAACTTCGCCCACTTTATTGGAGCCATCCAGACCCCCCTAAACCATCTGGAGTCTTCGCCTGTCGCAAAGTATCTTTCTCCTGAAAACCTGCCATCTTACTTTCGTCCAAAATTAGCACTTTAGGTTGCACTTTAAAATATGTTTTAAGGGAATGAGTAATTTTTACCTTCTGTTCAGGGGTTTGTTTCTTTATTGAGACCTTTTTATATTTAACTTTGGATTGGGAAAGGGACCGTCTTGTAGTTGTCTTATGCTCAGTACCAGCCCCCCTACCTAGAATCTCACAACCTTCTCCTTCTCCTCCACCCTCTCTCTACAAGGTCCCAAGGGGTTACATCTTCCAGGGCCACCCTGCTTTTTCCTTTTCCCTGGCTACCGAGTGCGTATCTCAACACCCTCGAGACACCCTCAGTCAGTGCACTCCCACAAACGACCTTCCTCCTACCTTTAATATCACCAGGGCAGGGGCCTGAGCCGGTGGAGCCTCCTTGAAAAAACCCTCCTTTCTTTCCCTTTTGGAAAACAACTCTGCTTTGCCCGTCCAGCTGCTCCTCTGATCCGGTGTCCCCCCCGGGGTCGGGTATAATGATGCAGCCTCCACGCCTCTCCCTCTGCGTAGTTCCCGGGCCGCTCTGCCCCACAGCTGCTCTGTCTCCGACGCAGTCTTGCTCCTGGACACTTCGCCACAGCTCCAGCCGAAGGTATTGACTCTGCGTTATAAAGGTTGCTTTTCTGAAATAATGTATTCCCGTATTCCGGGGGAAATCCACACTTGGCTATTAAAAAGGATTTTTAGGGCAATAATCGAACACCTTTACTCATGACTCGCTGAAACTCACGGACGCTCTGGGGAACCACCCGCGACCCGCCACTCGCCGGCCGCCAGCCATGTTCTCCTCACTATTCCTTATACTTGAAAGTGCCTTTCAGAGGGACTGTGTTTATTATAAAACCCATACTTAGTCTTTTTTGGATGTTCGTGCGGTGACCTAACTTCTGACCTCTCCCTCTTTTGAACTCTCTTGGTAGACGAGGAAGAGTCCTCCCCGTCTTCCCCAGAAACAGGATCTTCCATGGCTTTAAGTCTCTGAAGCAACAACAATAACCCCCCCCCCCCCCCCCCCCCCCCCCTCTGTCTTTCAGGGCTTTTTAGGAAAAAGTATGGCAGATCTTACAATGCTTTACCTTGTGAGATGGTTAGAGGCAGTATGTGCAGTCTTTGTGTTGGTCCTCAGAATGCAACTTCTTTTTCCCACAGGTTCCACGTGGTCTGAAAAGACCTTTTGTAGTCAGTTCTGACATTGTAGTCAGATTCAAAGCAGATGGTAACTGGTAACAGTAGATAAATATATAAAATTTCTCCGAAGATTCAAAAGCAAGTTAAACTGAGCAAAGCTCAGGGGAGGCTCCCTCACACGACGTGCGGTAGACACATTTGAGAGACAGAAGGTTCTGAGGGGAGTGTTCTAGAGGGTGCTGCAACTTGATTTGTTGAAGTTTGGTCTCTTTTAAATGATAGAGATATGTTACTAAAGTGAAGGCTTTATGGTCTTCCCAAGCTATGTTCAACATTACACTGCTTTTCTAGTTATACTGTGGGCCTCAAGCTACTTCAATGATGGGGAATGATTCAGGCATGTGAATCTATTAAAGAGCCAATAATGGAGAACAATTATTTACAGGTAAGTAATAAGGAGACTCCTATATGGGACTGAGATAGGACCCCAGTGTTTTTATAGTTAATTGTTAGATTTTCTATCAAATTGGCCTTGTGGCCTATGTTATCCTACCATACTGCACCTGGTTGACTTAGAGAATTTCAGGACTCATCATCAGGTCTTTCACTTTATGCTCAAGTTGATGGGAACGAGGTGACAGACTAGAAGAATACAATATAACAGTTCATCCATTGTATGTCTGGCTCTTTGATGTAATAATGCCTTTGGGTACAAGGCTGGACAAGTCGGTAGGCTGAAGCTTCCAGCACAAAACTGTAAAAAGACCCGGCAGGCAAAACCTCATCATCCTAACAAGAGTGAAAATTAATCAAGTCACTGTTGCACTTTAGGGATCCTTCAGGGTCTTGATGTCTAATGCAATGATGACTTAGGGTCTGGCTGCCAGTGTCTGCTCAGAGCACGGTTCAAGGTTTCAAAAACCAGCTAAACGATTCATAACAGAGGGGGGTCAGATGTAATAGTTAATCAGCAGCCATTATGAAGTTCCCCAGTGGTAGCTGTCTTTGGGGGTTTCTATCCTACAATCTCCTTGTCACAGTTGGAATCGACTATTGTAAGTGAGGCACCATTACCATCAAAGGCACTTCAGGTTTTCATCAGTTCCTTCTCCAAACTGGACTTAGGGAATAGGGATCAACCGTGAATATCAATGATATATACTGAGAACTTCAAGAGCTAAAGACAGAGCATTGAAAAAGTGCAGGAATCAGGATGAAGATGTCCCCAGCCAACAAAACCAGACCCCACAACAGGGTTCTGAAGGAAACAACAATCTGCTAGTGCCTCTGAGCCACAGAAGGGGTGATGCAAGCACTAGAAGGATACAGGATGGGACTTTGACAGTGCAGGTTCATAAACCTGGTTTAGAGAGGCTACCCCATAATACCCATACATATGTGATGCTTTTCTGTGCTCTTGGTTTTTCCTTCTCTTGGCACCTGGGACGTCTCAGTCCATTGAGGCATCCTCCAAAGTAAAACTTCAGTAAGCTTGACCTTAAACAGCTCTTCTGGGATGAGGACAGCTTCTTGGCTTACAAGGGCTATGGTGCTCCTTCTTTTGCAAGGCAGGTCAGCTTCTCTTATCACCATAGGTCACACCAGCCATGCTTGGCCCGTCATGGGTACCGGCTTGGATAAGAGAGCTACAATAGGCAAGGTTTCGCTCCTGAAAAGACATCTGAACAAGTTACTTACCTTTGGTAATAACCTTTCTGTTGGATACTCTATCTACCCACAGATCCCCATCTCTGAATTTCCCACTGGTGTTAGACTGGATTTAGAAACTTTGCAAAAGATCCCAGCACACCCAGATAGCCTTATGAGTCTCTAGGTGCTGCTCCTGTTCCTCCCTCATGAAGCCATTTAAGACACCATCCCCTACGCCATATACAACATATACACTATACATGACGCAATCCACCATGCTGACACCCTTTCCCATCGCTTTGTCCAAGCCCTAAGAGGCAGATAGGTGATCAACAAAATATAGCATTATACACAAACATTACATTTTGTCCCTAATTTTCTATAAGTATCTCTGTGATTTCCTTGCACCATTAGTTCTCAGCTTCTCCTTTTGGCTAGTACTAAGAGACTTTAGCATGTGGCAATCTTGTCTCTACAACTCTGAGTTGCTCCAGGCCCTGACCCAACATTGGTTGGTCATTGGTCTCACATATGTGGGATGCGCAAAGATCGAATTTTCACCTCCTTCAACATGGTGCAATGGGGCCCATCTGTCAATAAGGCCTGGACTCACCACACACTTTTCCCGTTTGATCTTATAATGCCAATGTCAGACACCAAACACTTATGGAATTATCACCTCAAAACTCCTAAACGTCTCTGGGCAAAACAATATCAGACCCATGGTATCACTCTCTCATAAGACAGGCATAATTAAGTTGCAAACAATTAGAGCAGAAGTGGAAATTTGTTTACTCAGCTAAACTAAGCTAAGCTAAGCTGAGCTGAGCTAAGAGCTGGTTTTCAAGCTAACAAAAATCTTGATCTTAAGGTAAAACCTAAATGCTATGCAGTCAAAATTCTCAACGTCTGTAACACTACTAAAGAAATATTTAGTATTGTTAATTCAATATGCTCCCTTGAGAGCACTGCCTCCACATTAGAGCCCCCACAGGATCAGTGTGACAAACTCTGACTTTTATCTCAATAAAATCAACACAATTTGTCATGTCACTCTTTTACCCAGTCCTCAGTATCTCTGACCAGCCTCTCATCATACTCAAATTAGACAATGTTAATTCTTTTTGAGAGAGTGATTTTAATTCTCTATCTGTAGTGGTTACTCTATGTCATGGCCTCAGATTCCTTAGGTTCTCCATTGGACCTGTGTCTCCCCCAATATTCTATGGGGCTGCCCCATCCTAATTCCACAAGGCCTGCAAGAGCCTGTGTAACAAATACATTGCATCTGCATCAGGGCCCCACCTCCTGGAAATGTGCCTCAGCAATACCCTTGCTGAAAAAGCCACTGAGGAACCTGCAATTTTGAGTAAATTCCAAACCATCTATTTTCTGTCTTAGCCTGTAAAGCTCATTGCGCAAGCCATAAATAGGCAGCTTCCCCACTTTGAGTTGAATAACATTTTGGATATAGTCCAGTCAGGATATTGGATTCTCCGTAGCACACAGACTGCCTTGATCTTTTGTCCTGATGTCCTGAGAATGCTGGCATATCAAGGAAATTAATCTGGGGAGAGGATGTAGCCTTACGGCTAGAGTGGTCGACCTTGAATCTGGGGAACTAGTTTCGAGTCTCGGCATCAACGCTCCACCTCCTGTGATTCTGGGCAAATCACGTAATCTCCCCGTGCCTAACAAAAATTAATGTGTCCATCTGTAACGAAACTGGTGCTCATGTAGAGCGCTCTGATACCTGATACCTTCGGGTCTAGTTTGCGCTTTATAAAACTCTAAAAAGAAAATTACAAATCTGCTCTAGTATTGTTAGAATTGACCTCTGTATTTTATATGCTCTCACACAACCATCTGGTAGAGTTATTCGCAAACGCGGAGATCTAAGGCAATGCTTTGGTCTGGATTAAGTCACATCTTTCCAATCAAGCTCCAACAGTTTTAGTTCCGTTATGCTCAAACTTCAAACTTTTTTATTATGTAATCCCTTAGGGTTTTCTGTTAGTCAGGTACTTTTCAATGTTTATATCTATCTGCTTGCACTTTGACATTGATGCTTTATGCCAATGGCAGACAAATGCTCTTAGCTCTTGATGAAAACATCCATCAGTCGTCCTCCAATCTTCATGAATGTATGCTTAAGGTGAACCAGTGATTGCTTAACAATTCCATTAAGCTCTACACATATATGACTGAGGTTCCAAAAATCTCAGGTAGCTATTCCACAAAAGTTCTATTAGGGAATTTTTGGCGCACTCAACTTGGACACGCTCCTGCTCCGGTCCCATCCATAAAGAAAGCAGCATTTCTGCTCGACTGAGACTTGTATCTAACATAGGTCAACAAACGTTTTTTTGTTTTCTATTCCTGAAACGTTTGCTTCTCTATTATGTCTGGTAAGATCTGGAGCTCTCTTCCTGGCCACCTTGAAGCCCATCACCAGATTTTACTTTTTCGCAAAGCACTAACAAAATGGCTATTTTCCAACTTATAGCACATTTTCTCTCTGGGTATTTAATTTGTGTTTCCATCGCCAGGACACCCTTTCGGTAATTGTGTGCTTTATAAATGTACCACATACAAATCCACTAGGCCATGACTGAGAACGATAAGTTGGGCAAGCAGTGACAAATCTACAAGTAGGTAGAGTATGCATCAGAAATAATATCAAAAATGGATTGTTAACTTTTAATGTTTACTCCTCCCACAGATTCCTCATCTTTTCAATCAATACCCAAACAGGTGGTGGTTTGAAGAGAGAACTAAACCAAAAAGTCCAACAGCTCTGGATTGGAAAAACGATTTTCCCTGTAGACGTAGGAATCATGGCGGTAGAGCTTGGTGAAGGTGGGCTGAATCCCTCGTCACAATCCACATCATGTCTAAAACAAGACAAAGCAGAGGAAGAAATTAAGTTACTTACATGTAACTGTAGTTCTCCAGTATTGGAATCTTTTATGGATTCATATGCTTGAATCATTCCCCGTTGTCAAGATGGGAGTCATCGGTACCTTATAAAAGCAACGATAGGTATAGACTAGAAAAGGCCTAGGCCCTTTAGTTTAATAACCAATCATAGTAATTTGAGACCAAACTTAAGTCTTAACCAATCAGGTCGCATTACCCTCTAGAACCTTCCAGTGAGAAGCTTAGTTCCCTCATATTTAAAGCACAAGTGTATAATAAAATACATCCACTGAGAGAAAGGTGAGCTTCCGAGGGGAGGAGGGTGGGTCACATGTGAATCTATGAAAGATTCCAATACTGGAGAACTACAGTTACAGGTAAGTAACTTAATTGCTTTCTCCAGTATTGGATCTTTCTTAGATTCACATGCTTGAATCAGAGTAACAAGCAGTTGAAAAGAGCACATTTTCCCAACAATCCAATCCATATAAATGTATTTATATACATAACAAGGATTGTATGTATGAACAAGTTATCATCATATAGGAAAATAACAATGAATGAAAATGTGCGGAATTAATTATCGGATGGTGGGAAGGAAGGAATGGCTCACCTTTATTGGAAGAGATGTCGAAGCACTGCCTGACCTACTGCTGCTTTACGTTGAGCTGCTGATTCCAAGCAATACTGCTGGGTAAAAGTGTATCTGTTGTTCCAGGTTGCACACGGATTAGTTACTTACCTGTTATCCTAGTTCTCCTCCAGGGGTATACCCATCATAGTCATAATCTGTGACTAATCCCCGCCCACGTGCGGGATCCCAGAGTATATAGAATAAAATATATATATATATATATATACACATACATATGTTAAATCATATACATGCAGCCTAAAATGTTTCCAACATGGCAAAAATGCCGAAATACATAGGTTTGCATTGTAAGACAAATACCCTCCTAACCCATAAGGAAAAGAGGACATGCACTGAATAATTGTCATATACCAATGCTTTATTGCCACAAGGAAAACTTGTAATTGCAGGCATTTGCCTGTAGGCTGCATTGCAGAGCAATAATGAAACAAAGACAAAAAACTGACACCCTGCCTTTAAGGCTTCCAAGGGTTAGGGTACCGTGCCTTTAAGACCTGCAGGAGACCCTCTGCTCTCATCATGCAGCACAGGTGACAGTTAGGTCAGTTCTTTTTGCCGGTGTATTATGTATAGACACATGAGTAAAGGATGCAATTAATATAGAACAACTCTAGTAATGCTCGTCCGGGGAGGAGGGAGGGTCGCTTATGACTACGATGAGTATACCCCTGGATGAGAACTAGGATTAAAGGTAAGTAACGAATCCTTCTCATCCAGGGGATACTCATCAATAGTCATAATTTATGAATAGAGTAGCAAGCCCATACCCATGATCTCACGGACGAGCAACAGAGTATACAGAACATGATAAACCATTACATTCAAATTGCACACATGTAAACAAATCCTCAAAGAGGCCTGCCCTACCTGGGCATCGGCCTGTGCATCAGAATCTAGACAGTAATGGCGTGTGAAGGTATGCACCAATTGCCATGTGGCTGCCTTACAGATTTCAGATATTGGAACATTGCGATGGAGAGCTGTGGTAGAAGCCTTCTCTCTGGTAGAGTGCGCTTTAGGTCTGCCTTGTAAGGTCTTGTTAGCTAACTAGTAGGATAAAGCTATACAAGAGACAATCCATCGAGATGGAACTCTTAGATGCAGCTAGATCGGTGTTAGTGGAATCATAGTTGATAAAGAGCCAGTCAGATTTCCTAAGTGTGTGAGTTTTGGCAAGGTAAAACTTCAACACTCTCCGTAGATCTAAAGAGTGTAATGATCTCTCAAGGGGAGTTGATGGTTTAGGAAAGAAGGTGGGCAGAGTAATAATCTGATTGATGAGAAAATCCGAGACCACCTTAGGAAGGAAGCTTGGATGTGTACGTAGCACCACCCTATTGGCATGAAACACAGTATAAGGTTCCTTACAGTGCCTGAATCTCACTCACCCTACGGGCGGAAGTGATGGCTATTAAAAAAGCAGCCTTCCAGGTCAAATGCTGCAAAGACGCCTTATGGATAGGCTCGAAAGGAGCACCCATCAGTTTAGTGAGAACAATGTTAAGTTCCCAAGGCGGAGAAATAGATCTCACTGGGGGATAAACCTTCCTGAGTCCCTCCAGAAAGTCCTTGACCACTGGCATTTGAAAGAATGAACCCTGGGTAGGAGACTTTCTGTAAGCTGATATAGCCACCAGTTGAACCCTGATGGAGGGATATTGCAGGCCTGACTTTGCCAAGTATAACAAGTAGGGAAGGATCACTTGCTCCTGACCCTTAGTCAGATCAAAAGCGTTGTCCTTGCACCACAGGTAGAATCTCTTCCACTTGAAAGCATAAGATTTCCTGGTGGAGGGTCTCTTTGCTTCTTTGAGAATGGTCATACAGTCAGCAGAGAGTTCTAAGTGTCTGTATTGGATGACTTCAGGAGCCATGCAGTCAATCGCAGGGACGAGAGGTTGGGATGAAATACTCTCCCCTCGTTCTTGGTCAGCAAGTCCGGACGGCAGGGCAGCCTCCGGTGTGGGGCTTCGGACAGCTGCAGGAGATCGAGATACCACCACTGGTGAGGCCACTCTGGTGCTATCAGGATCATTCTGGTGTTGGTCCTGTAAAACTTCTGTATGACCGTCGGGATCAGAGGGAGTGGCAGAAAAGCATACAGCAATGTCTGCGACCATCTGATCAAAAGTGCATTCCCCCGTGATCCTTGTTGTGGGAATCTGGATGCGAAGACGGGGCAATTTGTATTTGCCGCGTCTGCGAACAGGTCGATGGCTGGCACTCCTCATTGCCGAAAAATGTCCAGAGTGACTTCTTAGTTTAGCACCCAGTTGTGCGCTTCTACGAAGTCTCTGCTGAGAACATCTGCCTGCACGTTCAGGGTTCCTGGAAGGCGAACGGCTACAATCGTAAGACTCCTCGCCAAAAGCCACTCCCATATGGTCTGGGACTCCAGAGACAGGACCCGTGACCTGGTGCCTCCCTGCTTGTTCAGATAGTACATTGTTGTTGTTTTGTCTGTCTGAATCTGAATGGAGCTGGACTGCAGGGACGGGTACAGAGACTTGAGAGCCAGATGGACTGTCCTTAGCTCCAAGAAGTTGATGTGATAACTTCTCTCTGTCTCGGACCAGAGAACTTGTACCTGAAGCTGGCCCATGTGAGCTCCCCAACCCTGCAGTGAGGCATCTGTAACAACAGTCTGGGTCGGAGGGACCTGATGAAAAGGAACCCCTTGCAGGAGATGTCAACGTTTCATCCACCATTTGATGGAGTCCCTGGCAGCCTGAGGAAGAGAGACACGATCTTCCCAACGGCCTGACCGCTGTGTCCATTGATCTTCGAGGGACTGCTGTAGAGGCCGCATGTAAAGTCTGGCATTGGGCACAATGAAGATACATGAGGCCATCGATCCCAGCAGTGATGACACCTGTCTTGCTGTGGGATATGTAGTGCTGAGAAGAACGCGGCACTTGATCAACATTGATGACAACCTCTCCTCCGAAGGAAACACGCTTGCCCTAGCGGTGTCTAGGGATGCGCCCAGATAATGTATCTTCTGCGTGGGGTTGAGGACTGACTTCTTGTAGTTGACTTGCAGCCCCAGGGAGTGAAGCAGGTTGAGACAGTAAGTGAGATGGCTCTGGAGTAGTGAAGGTGTGGAACTCTTTAGGAGCCAGTCGTCTAGGCAGGGATAGACGAAGATTTGCCTCTTGCAGAGGAAAGCAGCTACCACTGCCATGCACTTGGAGACCGTCCGGGGGGCGGATTTGAGCCCGAACGGAAGTACTCGGTATTGATAGTGCTGTTGAGACACTTGGAACCTGAGGAACTTGCGATGTTTCACTGAAACAGGAATGTGAAAGTAGGCGTCCTGCAGGTCGATGGCACACATCCAGTCTCCCTGGTGAAGATGTGGGAAAATCTGGTGCAGGGCTAGCATCCAAAATTTCTCTTTCCTTATAAACCTGTTCAGCAGGCGCAGGTCGAGGATAGGTCTGTACTCTCTGGCTACTCCTCATTTTTGGACCAGGAAGTACCGTGAGTATACCCCTTGGTTTCGCTGGTGAGGTGGGACCTCCTATATGGCCTTCTTGGGGAGGAGGGTATACACTTTGTTTTGCAACAGTAGATTGTGTTGTTGAGGAAAGCACTTCAATTGTGGGGCAACTTGCGGGGGAGGGGACTTGAACCTCAGCAAGTAACCATGCTGCACAATATTCAGCACCCATCTGTCTCTTGTTATGGTTTCCCACTCTTCCAGGTGAAAAACAATACTCCCTCCTACCGGAGTAGCGAACGGGTGCGGAGGAAGCAATGCCTCACTGTTTTGAATGCTACTTGGAGGAGGACTGCTGTTGTTTATTGTTCCCCCTTCCTCTGCCAGGACGCTTCTGCTGGGATTGGGACCTCTGCTGGTTTTGGGAGGACCATTGAGGGGTTTGAACCCTCTGTTGGAAGGGTCGCTTGTCGTTCTGAGGAAAGCGTTTACGAAATTCCTTCGACTTTTCCAGACAAGGAGCTTTGACCGTGTCTAGCTCGATCTTCATCTTTGTCATCTCCTCATCAGCATGAGAACCGAATAAGGAGGAGCTGTTAAAAGGAAGGTTGAGGATCTTCTTCTGGGCCTCCGGTTTAAGACCTGTTAGGCGCAACCTCGCTGAGCGCCATGAGAATAGCAGTGCGCGGCGAGATCTGAGGCGTCCGCCGCCGCTCTGATAATCTGGTTGGCTACTAAACCTCCCTCCTGCAGGATCTCATGGAAGTCTTGTCGATCTTCTTTGGGAAGCTTGTCTGTAAACCTAGCCAAGGAGTCCCAAAGAGACCTGTCGTAGCGCCCAAGAAGGGCTGACGCACTTGCAATCTTCATAGATGATGCAGAAGTATTCCACATCTTCCTGCCATAAGAATCCATTTGCTTACTGTCCTTTTCTGGAGGAACTGAAGCTGATGAGGCTGCGGAGTGCGCATTCCTGGCGGCTGCCACAATGACGGAATCTGCCGGAGGATCAGACCTAAGGAACAAGGGATTCTGGTCTGGAGCTTTATACTTCTTTGCGATCCTCGACGGAACTGACTCCACTGTGGCAGGGGTGAGGAACGTGGTCATAGCTGGTTCTATAAAGCCTGGCACTAGAGGTAGCAGAGATCTGGGTGCTGTTCGATGGTGCAATATCTCAAAAATAATAGATGTAGGGACCACAGGATTGTACAAGCTGATATTCAGTTTCTTAGCTCCTCTGCCAAGAATTTCAGAGGAAGTCCCAATGTCATCAATGGGAGAAACCCTTGAAGGTGGAGTAGCTGAAAAGTTTGGTGAGTAGTCCCGAACAGAGGTCCTTGTGGAAGAAGACCAGGTGGATGATCTTCTGCGCCTCCTCTTGAGTGAAGGTTTGTGGCGCGAGCAGTAACGACCCCTTGACCGTGATCGGCATGTAGAAGGCGACCTTAGTCTCTTGGAAGGCGACTTTGAAGATTTTGCAGGGGCGCTCTATCAGGGTCTCTTGAGGTTCTAGAGGGTGAGTATGTCCGAGAGTAGTCCAAGCCCGGACTTCTGCAGTCAACTGTTCCGACGCCCTGCAGCCAACGAGGCGACACACCATAAACCCTGTTTTCGTCACCTCTAGGAGATCTCTCTGGAAAACCTGCACAATATTCAGCCCTGGAGATGATGACTGGGCCCTTGACATCGAACGGGATCTCGACGTTGATATGCGCCGGACCTTCTCAGTGGCCTCTGAAGTTTTGTCTCTCGACGTCGAACGCCTCGACGTCGATAGGGTTTGCGCCACCTTCGCCGTTGATCTGTGCGGGGATCTGCTGTGGGAATGTCGTCCTCTCGACGTCGACCGCCCACGGCGATGGGGGGACCTTGGCGTCGACTGTCAGCGGCGATGGGGGGACCTCGACGTCGACCTCCCATGACGCCCCGCTGACGTCGACCTCCTCGACGTCGACTGATGTGACTTCGACGACGCTCTCGACGTCGACATGTCCACTCACGGCATGGTCTTCGCCGGCGAGTCTCTCGACGCCGACCCCCTCGAGGGTGGCGGAGAATGCCGACGTCGACAGAAGCCTCGACGTCGACGGGGCTTTAGCAGGTCTCTCTGGGCCCACAGCCTTCGAGCCCGAAGTGCTGTGCCTCGACGCCGACTTACTGGCATGCGGCGGAAAGTCTCGACCTCGAGACGATGACTTATCCCTCGACGCTGAAGAATGCCTCGGCCTCTTCGACGCCGATCTCGACACCGAGCATTCAGTCACCTGCTTCTTCCTGGACTCAGGGGAGGTGGAACAACGCCGTTTACGGTGTTGCTTACTTGAAGAGGGAGTTCTGAGGTCTCCCTGTCCACCTCCCTGCTGGCTTTTATCCCTCTCCAGCTGGGCATGAAGCTTGATGCGTTCTCTGTCACGCAGAGTCCATTTAGAAAACTTCTGGCAATGATAACACTGGTCAGGGGTGTGTGAAGTTGGAAGACACACAATACACACCGAGTGTGGGTCTGAGAGTGCCATTTTCTTGTCACAGGAAGGACATTTCCAAAATAAAGCAGGCATTCTGACTGGAAAAAATTTGGAAAAAAAACAGTAGAATATACTTCTAGGAATCAGAAATTGTAAAATTGTTAAAGAAAATGACAAATATATCACTTTCAGTCAAAAAACTGAAGAGCTCAAACTCCAGGATCCTCACAGAAGGAGCTGGAAAAAATAACTGACCTAACTGTCACCTGTGGTGCATGATGGGAGCAGAGGGTCTCCTGCAGGTCTTAAAGGCACGGTACCCTAACGCTTGGAAGCCTTAAAGGCAAGGTGTCAGTTTTTTGTCTTTGTTTCATTATTGCTCTGCAATACAGCCTACAGGAAAATGCCTGCAATTACAAGTTTTCCTTGTGGCAATAAAGCATTGGTATATGACAATTATTCAGTGCATGTCCTCTTTGCCTTATGGGTTAGGAGGGTATTTGTCTTACAATGCAAACCTATGTAATTTCGGCATTTTTGCCATGTTGGAAACATTTTAGGCTGCATGTATATGTTTTCACGTATATATATATATATATATATATATATATATATATATATATATATATATATATATGTATGTATATATTTATTTTCTATATACTCCGGGATCCCGCACGTGGGCGGGGATTATTCATAGATTATGACTATTGATGAGTATCCCCTCGATGAGAACTGCAGATGTCCATTAGAGAAACACACCAGTAAATAATGCCATAGAAGTTGACATAGACCTTGTAGAATGGGCATGAACTGTTCAGTGCAATGGCTTGTCCTCTTTCTGGCAGCAGAAGTGAATGGCATTGGAAATCATCTAGAAATGATTTTTCTTTGAGAGCGGAAAATCTTTCCTTGTAGCGCTAAACGCCACAAATAACTGAGACGATTTGCAGAAGGCTTTAGTTTTGTCCAAATAGAATTCTAAGCACCATTTGACATCTAAAGAGTGCAGCGCCCTTTCAGCTGAATTTGTAGGATTCAGAGAGAAAGACTTGAGAACAATTGGTTCATTAAGGTGGAAATCCAAAGGGACTTTAGGAATGAATTTCAGTTTTGTGAGGAGAAAAACCCTATCAGCTCTGAATTGAAGGAAGGGTTCTTGAATGGAGAGAGCCTCTATTTCACTGACTCTTCTTGCAGAAGTTAAGGGCAGGAGGACAGCTACCTTCCAGGAGAGGAATTTGATATCAGTTTGTGGATGCACTCAAAGGGCTCTTTCATAAACTGAGATAGCACCACGTTCAGTTGCCAAAGCAGAGGAGGAGGTTTTACCAGAGTAAATGTTCGAAAGAGGCCTTTGAAAAACTGTTTAATGATCCTGGAAGACCATAGTGATTGAGATGTGGGAGATCGCCAGAAACAAGAGATGGCTGCCAAGTGGACCTTGATGGAAGAATGGGCCAAACTCGACTGGGCAGGGTGGAGAAGGTATGGAATGATTTCTTCTGGTGAAGAAGAAAAGGAATGAAGTTTAGGTTTTTGACACCATGTGCAAAACCTTTTCCATTTGAGGCGATAGGTCTTATTGGTACTGTCTGCCCGGGCTCTAGCTAAGATTTCCCTGCAATCCAATTGGATGTTCAGATGTTCGAATTCATGGAATTAAGGAACCATACCAATAAACATAGAGACTTGGAATCCGGGTGCAGAACGTGGCCCAGATTCATTGTTAGGAGAGAAGGTAAAGGCTTGAGTTGATTGTGAGGCTCCCAGGAGAGAAGTAGTAACTCTGTGACCCAGTGTTGGCGAGGCTATGAGGATGAGTTTTCAGGTTACTGCCATCATCTTCATTCAGACTTTTAGGAGCAGAGGAATTGAAGGGAAGGTGTAGGCCAAGGTTCTGGACTATGCAATTGTAAATACATTCCACCACAACCCCCGTTGTGGATATCTGCTTGTAAAACCAGGCATTTTTGGTTAGAGGGGCCGTGAAGAGGTCCAGACTCGGTTTGCCCCACTTGAGAAAAATGCTGTTCAGGATTCCTTGATCGTATTCCCCCTTGTGGAAGATGAAAACAGACTGCTGAGTGTCTCCTATTGTGGCCTGCTTTCCTTGATATCTGCTCGTAGACGCACCCTGTGACGGATGGACAATTCCCATATTTTCTGCACTTCCAGGGATAGCAGGTGGGATTGTGTGCCACCCTGTTTATTGATGTAGTGCATCGTAGTCATATTGTCTGTGCGGACAAGTACTGCAGAATTGCAAATCCTTCGGAGGGATGCCTGTAAGGCCAGGTGTACTGTGAAATTGATTGTACTGCCTTTTACTTTAGCAGGTTCATGTGTAAATTAAGTTGAGAATGTGGCCATTTTCCACTGAACTGAAGATCTTGAAGGCAAGCACCCCATCCTTCTAGGGTATGGGGGGTTATGACCAAGGGAGAAGATTGTGGAAGAAAAGAAAGGCATACTGAAAGATGCTTGTGTTGAGTCCACCAGGATAGGTTGAATATCATGGCCGGAGTGACCTGGAGCCTGTCACCTGCATTCACTGCCTGTCCAAATCCTGAAGTTGACGCATTCACAGACGGCAGAATGGTACCAGAGAAATGCAAGGCATCATTCCTAGGAGGGACTTGTAATGGCAAACAAAAGTGGCTTTCTTCTTTGTATGGCCTTTGCCAGCGTTATCAGTTTTTCTTTTTTTATTATTTTATTTAGCATAAAAAATTAATACAGTCATATATTCTTACTGGATGTAGTATGGTACAGCAATATACATGTTGGAGGCACACATTAGGCAACAGTACAGTCAGTCATCAAACCAATGTTCCAACAGGTGAACAGTGGATACTATCGAGGACCAATAATATATATCACCACATATCTAAAGTTCTCAATGTAGTCTCTTATACATACATATGCAACATATAATATATGTTTGTTATATGATACAGACACATTATGGGATAATTACATTCTCTCCCTCCGGTTCCCCAGTTTCTTTTCCCACTAAGTACTGCTGGTACAGCCCCTAATAACCCATGGGTCGGTTCTGAGGGGGAAGCAGTTCACTATATATGTCAGATTGCATGTGTCGCAGTACATCATGTCCATATTCCAATCTTTAATACAGGCCAATCGCAGCTAGTTTCCTAACACTTTTATCAAACTTGGTTTCATAGCCCAGTAAGGTAACCAACGGATCAGGTTCAATGGAAAGCCCTGTAATCTCATTCAAAGCAGGAAAAAAGTTTACCCCAGTGCTCCAGGATTTCGGGACAGTACCACACCATGTGTATGAACCAACTGTCTTGCGCGACAGCGGTGACATCCAACGGTATCGCGGAGTCCATATGGATAAAGCCTCATTGGTACATAATACACTCTTTTAATAGAAGACTCGTTTTTTTACGTCGCACCAATACTGCCACCGTTTATCATCAAGTACTCGATCAAGGTCCCTCTGCCTTTCCAGGGACAGCTCAACAAATATGGCCTCCTGAGCTCCTGTTCAAAATTTATAGAGTCTAGTCACCAATTTAACAGGGGTGGGATTACGTATTAAAAAAGAAAGCGCTGTAATCTCCGGGGCCTCCTGCCTATCTTCCCCTAACAGGTCTTGTAGAGCATGTAGGGCTCTATGGTACTAATATCGGGTAAGAATTAAAGGTTTTTAACCCTCCTCTAAGATGACCTCCCAACTGCATACAGCTCCCTCACGAAAGAAGTTGCCCATCTTAGTTATACCTATTATCTCTATTGCACAGGCAACATCCCCTTCTCTTCTGGTCAGGTACCACAAGCACCATTCCAACAAGACCTGGGGAGAGTGGATGTATGACGATACAACACGATCATTTAGATCGCGGTACATTACATTGCTGTTTTTAAAATGCAAGTCGTTACAACGACTTGCGCTGGAGGGTGCTGGACTTAGGAATAGTATGATTTACTATTCCAACTCCAGGCTGCGTAACAGTAGGGAAGCTGTTGGAATAGTAAATCACACTATTCCTTAGCCTAGAGCGCCATACAGCGATGTAAATGTATTGCGGTGTTTTGATCACGTTGTAAAGGTCGTTTTCCACGGAGAGTACAACAAAGATCCCGCCAGTCTCTCCAGCACGTTCCGATAAGCATGTATTGTTGAGTTTAAAGAGTCACGGGTGCTATTCCGCCTCATTGGGATATTAAAAAACAATTGGGGAAGTGTAACGGGATCAGCATCATCCCTCTCAATATGTAGATGCGGCAAATCCTTAGGGCTCTGCACCGCTCTGTAATATAGCTCGAGGTCCAGCGCGTTTAATCCACCCATATTATAGGGCAAAGTAAGAACATCCCACTTAACCCTCAGCTGCTTGCCAGTCCAGGCCAATTTAATCATCAGAGAGAGGAGGATAGCAAACATGGTACACGGAAGAAGCATTGGGATATTTTGAAATAAAAACAGAAATCTGGAGAGCGCGACCATCTTAATGAGAGAGATGCGCCCAATCAAGGAAAGGGGTAATTTAATCCATCGAGTTACATCATATTCCAATTTGTAAATTGCTTTCCCAAAGTTGTCCAATAGTACTCTATCTGGGTCTGTGTGGACTTGTATGCCGAAATAGCGCACAGTCTGTTGTCAACTGCAAGTGGAAGTCTAGTTTCATGGGAATCATAGATGGAGTCGAGGGTAAAATAATAAATGTATCCCAATTTACTCTGAGGCCCAATAATTTCCAAAAAACGAACAACCTCCCTGAGCACAGACGTTAATATGCTTCTTTGGGTTTCAGATATAAAGCAGTGTGTCTGAAACAATTAGGCGATAGCCTGGGAAGCGCAAACCCCTGTGCCCATGGTACTCCCTCAACGCGCACGCCAAGGGTTCAGCCACTAGTGCATATAGAGGGGCAACGGGCATCCTTGCCGAGTACCTCTAGTGATCGTGATGGGGGAGGTGACAATATTACCCATTCGTATTTTGGCCACAGGGGCTGTGTACAGCACTGTAACCAAACATATCAACACTTCGCCAACCCTGATACGATGGAGCACTACCTTCATAAAGGTCCACTCAGAGTCAAACGCCTTTTCTGCGTCTAAAAAGACTGCAGCAGCTCTGACATCCTGGTCTACTCTTTGAATGACACCAAAGGCTGTTCTGAGATTGTAGGTTATACTCCAACCCGGGACAAATCCTGCCTGTTCCAGGCGAACCACCATTGGCACTATAGGGGCCAGTTGTTTGCTAATATCTTCGCGAAGAGTTTAGTGTTGAAGTTCAGTAATGTAGGAAGAGCAGCTGTCTGGTGGCTTGCCAGGTTTAAAAAGGGTCATCCTCTCCGCTTCAACCATTTCCTTATAGAGCATGATCAAATGAGGTATGAGTGATTCTTGGTATGCCTTGTAAAAGGCCACCGTAAGGCTGTCAATCCCAGGAGCCCCACCCATATGTCTTAAGTGCGGCGCAAATCTCTTTAGGGTCAAGGGGAGCCATAAGATACTCTCTATGCTCATTAGTGAGCCATATCATAGTGATATGCTCAAGGTATTGTGATGCGGCTTTGTCACCTGTAGATATACGTGAACAGTAGAGATCGGCATAGTATCTGCTGAATCTCTCCACTATGAGGCCTGCATCATGTAGTGGCTGCCCATTCTCACCCTGTAGTTCCACAATGACAATGCTTCTCTTTTAGGGTGCAACAAAGCTGCCAGGGTAGCTCCTGGGTGCTCCCCCTCCCCATACACTCTGGCAGCTGCATATTTGCCAAAGTGTTTAACTTCACTTTCAGCCGTTTCATAATTCTCCTCAAGTACCTTCTTAATATCTTCTAATACTTTATGGTAAACTGAGTGTTGATGGTCATGCTTCAACTGAGCTATTTCCCTTCCCAGTCTCACTAAACTGCCCCTCAGAGACCAGAGCCCTCCTGCATGCTTTGAAATTGTTATCCCTCTGAGGATTCCGATACAGTGAAACAGCTGTTTACCGTACCACTGTTGTCCGTAAAAACTCTTCTATCGCCATAGCCAGTTCAGCCTTAAAGGCAGCGTCTAATAAGGAATATGTAGGAAATCTCCAAATAAATGGTGCAAATTTCCATGTGTGAAGCTCAATGTCCAACAGCACCGGAGAACGATCTGAATAAGTTCTTGGTAGCCGGACACATTTCAGTACGCGTGTGAATAAATGCTTAGGTATCAACCAATAATCTGCCATCATTATCAGTTTTAGCTGCCTCTCTGGAGTGGGATGTGCTTTGGAGAGTGTTGAATGTAGCGTGGCCCTGAAAAACGTTATAGTTTGTGATGGCCAAAGAGTGGATTTTTCTGGGTTCAGAGTGAGACTCAATTGGTTGAAAAGCTTTGTGCAGGCGATGTTCGTGCAGCGTGCTTGGAAAAAGCCTTGACTAACCAGTAAGCCAGATGAGGAAAGACTTGATCTTGGTATTGTTTATAGAAAGGCTGCTACAGTTGCCAAGCATTTCATGAAGATGCAAGGGGCAGATTAAAGGCCAAACGGGAGCACTCTGACTTGGCAGTGTCAGCCGGCTACCATGAAAACTCAGAAACTTTCTGTGCTTTGGGTGGATGGGAATATGGAAATACGCATCTTTTAGCTTGAGGGCTGTCATAAAATCTCCTTTGTTTAGGAATTGCAGTATCTCCCTGTAGCATTACCATGCAGAACGAATGCTTCCTGAGATGAGCGTTAAGGCGTCTCAGGTCTAGGATTGTTTGCCACTGTCTTGACTTCTTGCAGACCAAGAAGAAACAAGAGTAGAAACCCTTTCCTCTGTGCTGGGCAGGAACTTTCTCACTCTCACTCCCTTATATAGCATGGTTTTGACTTTTCACTTGAGAAGTTGCAGATGTTTGTGGACAGAAGGGTGAGGTTGGAGGCGGTCTTTGGAGAAATTCCAAAGTGTGGCTGAATTGAATGAGGGAAAAGATCCACTGGACGGTTGTAATCTACTGCCATCGGTGAAGTAAATGAGATACTTTGCCCTTGAGATGGAGAGGAGGAGAGTAGCCGCTGCCTGAAACACGTAATGGCCGACAAGCTGTATCCTTTTCTGGGCGTCCTGATTTTCCCCTAAGGAGGAGTCTGAAATATGATAACTGGTGGGTATTTTTGCTGATTTTGAGGCCGAAACTGCTGGGTAGATGTGGAATATGTGGGGTATCGGTATTGCTGGTATCCCCCACTGTAGGAGGATTGCCCTTTTCTACAAGCACCACGAAAAGGCACTTTCCGATATTGTAATGTCCCCAACGACTTAGCTGTGTCGGTGTCAGCTTTGATCGATTGGAGGGCCTCATCCACATGCTTTCTAAAGAGGGCTTCCTGTCATAAGGAAGGTGATGAATTTAGTTTTGAACCTCCATCTGGAAAGAGGTAGCCTGAAGCCAGCCATGACGCTTGAACACTGCTGCACCTGCTAACTGTGGAAAACCTGTAATAACAATGTCCATGGCGCAATCTATTATTTCAGAAGATGTATGTTCACCCTCATGAAACACTTTTTTTAGCCTCATCCTTGGCGTCTTCAGGTAGCTGATCCAGGTACGGAGCTATATCCGACCATATTTGGCAGTCATACCTCACTAAGACCACTAGATAGTTGGCTACCCTGACTGTTAATAGTGACATTGAAGAAAAACATTTCCAGATGTTGTTGAGGCGCCACCCTGCCTCTCTGGAGGCGCTGAGATAGGAGTTGAAGGGTTCTTGGAACGGCGCTGGGCCTCCTGAGTGACAAATGAATCTGGCTTAGGGTGTCCAGTAAGACATACTGGGGCATCTTCAGGGGCGTGTATTATTTTATCATGGCACGGTAACACTGCTGCCACGGAAGCTGGGGGCCTTCATTACCTCTATGCCCTCTTTCTAGATGTAGTCAATGGATCACTGACAGAATATCGACAACAGGAATATGGACATACAGAAATATCGTGACAAAAATATCGTTGTCAAAAATATCGACCTCCTATCTTCATAATGGTAAGTACAAAAATTTCTGAAAAAATATCGTTGTTAATTATAAGTAATTAGGGTCCGATTCTGATCGGAAGGGCTCCGAATGATGGTCGGAGCCCTTCCGACAGAATCGGAACATGTCGGCCGGATTCCTTACCGACCGAGCCATTCTGATGGGCTCGGTCGGAAAGGAATCCGAGTCGGATTTCCGGATTGCGAACGACAGGCTCGGAGAGCCCGTCCGCCGTCCGGAAATCCCTCAATACTCCCCCGGCCGCCTCTTTGCGACCGAGGGAGTACGATGGCAGTTTTTCACTGCCTTTTCGTGCCGGTCTTTCCGGCACAAAAAGGCAGTCGGAAACTGTCTCTGAGGGTCCCCAATAGGGCCCCCATTGGTGCGAGGCTGCCGAATGGCGGCCTGGGGGCACCTACCTGTGGATCCCTGCACCCGGTGGCAGGCACCTTGGGGTGCCGGCCACAGGGTGCAGGGATGAACTGTACCCCTGCTTTTCACAATGCAAGCATGCATTCCTCTCGGAATGCATGCTTGCATTGTGAAGTATACGAGTGCATCGTACTTGAAGGGCCGTAACCGACGACAGCAGGTCGGTCGGTTACGGCTCCTGACCGATGTCGGACGGACCAGAGTCTGTCCGACATCGGAATCGGCCCCTAAATGTAATATAAAATAAATTAAACATACATATTTAAAATGTTATTAAAGTCCTGATTATTCATGATCTCAGCTGTGTCAGACCTGTTTCTTAGAAAAGAAGCGGGATTGGTGTTTATGTTAAAGGCGGAGGTCGGCTCCGCATTTCCTGGCACGCCTCTGGTTTTGGAGCTCCGTGGAAGCCGACAGCTGTTGGTGTAATGCAGGGATGCATATAAGCGGCGCCCCCCCAACCTGAATGTTGGTTAGGTATTGGGGAGAGAGCAGTGGATTTACCGCTGAGAGGATCGGTGAGCAACAGGGCAGACCGCCTGTATTCCTGCCTGAGAGAGGAACAAGCCTTCCATGGACGACGGAGTGGTAGCGCTATCAGACGCTGGGGCAGGGTACCTACCTTAGCCTTCAAATGTGGACTGCACGGGATTCTCTACAGGCAAAATGGACATAATAGGGTATTACGGAGGAGAGCTAGAGGGAAAGTATTCACTTTGGGAACTATCCACGCCCCCTCGCTGTGACGTCAGCGCTGCTCCAATGAGAAGCCTCCGTGAGTAACAAAAAACCCAGCGAAACTTAAAAACATTTTACAGTCAAGCACAGCACTGGCAAGAAGAAGGCAGTTGCCGAAACGCGTCCCAGGTGCAAGACTTATTGAAGATACGCATAATTATTGTGTCTTATGGCGGAATTAAAGTCCTGATTACTCATGATCTCAGCTGTGTCAGACTTGTTTCTTAGAAAAGAAGCGGGATTGGTGTTTATGGTAAAGGCGGAGGTCGGCTCCGCATTTCCTGGCACGCCTCTCGTTTTGGAGCTCCGTGGAAGCCGACAGCTGTTGGTGTAATGCAGGGATGCATATAAGCGGCGCCCCCCCAACCTGAATGTTGGTTAGGTATTGGGGAGAGAGCAGTGGATTTACCTCTGAGAGGATCGGTGAGCAACAGGGCAGACCGCCTGTATTCCTGCCTGAGAGAGGAACAAGCCTTCCATGGACGACGGAGTCGTAGCGCTATCAGACGCTGGGGCAGGGTACCTACCTTAGCCTTCAAATGTGGACTGCACGGGATTCTCTACAGGCAAAATGGACATAATGGGGTATTACGAAGGAGAGCTAGAGGGAAAGTATTGACTTTGGGAACTATCCACGCCCTCTCTCTGTGATGTCAGCGCTGCTCCAATGAGAAGCCTCCGTGAGTAACAAAAAACCCAGCGAAACTTAAAAACATTTTAAAGTCAAGCACAGCACTGGCAAGAAGAAGGCAGTCGCCGAAACGCGTCCCAGGTGCAAGACTTATTGAAGATACGCATAATTATTGTGTCTTATGACGGAATTAAAGTCCTGATTACTCATGATCTCAGCTGTGTCAGACCTGTTTCTTAGAAAAGAAGCGGGATTGGTGTTTATGTTAAAGGCGGAGGTCGGCTCCGCATTTCCTGGCACGCCTCTCGTTTTGGAGCTCCGTGGAAGCCGACAGCTGTTGGTGTAATGCAGGGATGCATATAAGCGGCGCCCCCCCAACCTGAATGTTGGTTAGGTATTGGGGAGAGAGCAGTGGATTTACCGCTGAGAGGATCGGTGAGCAACAGGGCAGACCGCCTGTATTCCTGCCTGAGAGAGGAACAAGCCTTCCATGGACGACGGAGTCGTAGCGCTATCAGACGCTGGGCCAGGGTACCTACCTTAGCCTTCAAATGTGGACTGCACGGGATTCTCTACAAAATGGACATAATGGGGTATTACGGAGGAGAGCTAGAGGGAAAGTATTCACTTTGGGAACTATCCACGCCCTCTCTCTGTGACGTCAGCGCTGCTCCAATGAGAAGCCTCCGTGAGTAACAAAAAACCCCGCGAAATTTAAAAACATTTTACAGTCAAGCACAGCACTGGCAAGAAGAAGGCAGTCGACGAAACGTGTCCCAGGTGCAAGACTTATTGAAGATACGCATAATTTTTGTGTCTTATGGCGGAATTAAAGTCCGGATTACTCATGATCTCAGCTGTGTCTGACCTGTTTCTTAGAAAAGAAGCGGGATTGGTGTTTATGTTAAAGGCAGAGGTCGGCTCCGCATTTCCTGGCACGCCTCTCGTTTTGGAACTCCGTGGAAGCCGACAGCTGTTGGTGTAATGCAGGGATGCATATAAGCGGCGCCCCCCAACCTGAATGTTGGTTAGGTATTGGGGAGAGAGCAGTGGATTTACCGCTGAGAGGATCGGTGAGCAACAGGGCAGACCGCCTGTATTCCTGCCTGAGAGAGGAACAAGCCTTCCATGGACGACGGAGTCGTAGCGCTATCAGACGCTGGGGCAGGGTACCTACCTTAGCCTTCAAATGTGGACTGCACGGGATTCTCTACAGGCAAAATGGACATAATGGGGTATTACGGAGGAGAGCTAGAGGGAAAGTATTCACTTTGGGAACTATCCACGCCCTCTCTCTGTGACGTCAGCACTGCTCCAATGAGAAGCCTCCGTGAGTAACAAAAAACCCCGCGAAATTTTAAAACATTTTAAAGTCAAGCACAGCACTGGCAAGAAGAAGGCAGTCGCCGAAACGCATCCCAGGTGCAAGACTTATTGAAGATAGGCATAATAATTGTATCTTATGGCGGAATTAAAGTCCTGATTACTCATGATCTCAGCTGTGTCAGACCTGTTTCTTAGAAAAGAAGCGGGATTGGTGTTTATGTTAAAGGCGGAGGTCGGCTCCGCATTTCCTGGCACGCCTCTCGTTTTGGAGCTCCGTGGAAGCCGACAGCTGTTGGTGTAATGCAGGGATGCATATAAGCGGCGCCCCCCCAACCTGAATGTTGGTTAGGTATTGGGGAGAGAGCAGTGGATTTACCGCTGAGAGGATCGGTGAGCAACAGGGCAGACCGCCTGTATTCCTGCCTGAGAGAGGAACAAGCCTTCCATGGACGACGGAGTCGTAGCGCTATCAGACGCTGGGCCAGGGTACCTACCTTAGCCTTCAAATGTGGACTGCACGGGATTCTCTACAGGCAAAATGGACATAATGGGGTATTACGGAGGAGAGCTAGAGGGAAAGTATTCACTTTGGGAACTATCCACGCCCTCTCTCTGTGACGTCAGCGCGGCTCCAATGAGAAGCCTCCGTGAGTAACAAAAAACCCCGTGAAATTTAAAAACATTTTACAGTCAAGCACAGCACTGGCAAGAAGAAGGCAGTCGCCGAAACGCGTCCCAGGTGCAAGACTTATTAAAGATACGCATAATTATTGTGTCTTATGGCGGAATAATTAAAGTCCTGATTACTCATGATCTCAGCTGTGTCAGACCGGTTTCTTTGAAAAGAAGCGGGACTGGTGTATATATATATATATATATATATATATATATATATATATATATATATATATATATATATATATATATATATATATATATTCACTGAAAAAACCATAGGTTTCACACATGTTATAGTTAGCTGTACATTTCACTCGTAAAAAACCAATGAAATTCCCCCGTTATAGTTAGTGCAGGCAACTATAACTCACGCGACCGCAATCTTCTGCTGATGACATATGTGTCTTTATGAAAAAAAAAAATTTGTAATATATGTATAGCTAAAATTTAATGGAAGAAGACATGGGCAAATAAGTGTCTAAATACAGTATTAGCATCAGCAGAGGATTGCGGTCGCGTGAGTTATAGTTGCCTGCACTAACTATAACGGGGGAATTTCATTGGTTTTTTACGAGTGAAATGTACAGCTAACTATAACATGTGTGAAACCTATGGTTTTTTCAGTGAATTTGCAAGGTTTTTTAAATGCTAATTCCTAACTATAACGTGTGTGAAACCTATGGTTTTTTCAGTGAATTTGTACGGTTTTTTAAATGCTAAGTTACTTTACGCCATTCGTGGCGTGCGCGCCCAGTTAACGCAGTTCGTTCCGTGCACGCACGGTGCGCTTCGCGCACCTTGCGCGCACAGTGAGCACGCGGTGCGCTTCGCGCACCGCGCGCCCACTTCACGCAGTTAGTGCCGTGCACGCACGGTGGTCACGCGGTGCGCTGCGCGCACCGCGTGCCCACGTTATGCGGGATGGGCCATGTACGCACGATGCGCTTCGCGCACCGTGCGCACATGGGGGACATATTATGCACATCTTTGTGAAATGTATTCTTTGTAAATTTCATTAAAATTATATGCCATGCACACGGGGTGGGGATAATGTGGATAATTTTTTTTTTTTAAATGTTTTACCGTACGCGTACGGTAAGCGTAATCGGCGATTTTCCGAAAAAAAAATGGTTTTTTTTTTTGGGCTTGGGGGTTGTTTGGGGACCCCTATATCAATGCTGGGTGGTTAGGATCTCAAGAAACTGCCTCTTTAGACATTTTTTGCCTTCGTTTTTGCTGCTCAACTCAGAGAGCGAGAGAGAAAATGGCGGCCGCCGCTTCCTGGTTTCGACCGATTCGAATGTTTACTAAGATCTAAGAGCCAATCAAAATCGCGCTCGCGCACGCCACCGTACGCGTACGGTAAGCTTACGGTAAGCACACCGTAAGCGCACCGTAAGCTGCCACAGATATATATATTGATTTAAAGGCTATTTTCTCAGAATCTACTGAACAGATTTACACCAAACCTACAAAAGGCACTTCCTTGACCTGAGGACTACCTCTCTGCCAAATTTCAAGTAATTCTGTTCAGCTGTAGCTGTGTCTAAAGGTCCTATGGAAAAATGCATGGGAAAAACGCGTTTTGGGACCCCCCTTTTATCTCAGCCCCTGCTTGACGAATCCCCCCGAGACTTTCAGGGTAGGAGCGGAGCGGAGCGCCCCACCTATTTTGAAAAATTCGCGAGGATTCGTCGACCGGCGCCAAAGTTATTCAAAATAGAATATTGCGGATTTCCTATGGAAACGTGGTCCTAACTATAACTACCTACTGGCGACCGCCAGTAGGTAATATATATATATATATATATATATATATATATAATTGTAATTAATTATAACATGTTAGAAATATATTACAATATATATGTATATATATACATACACCTGTAACATAAACATAAAAAAATAAAAAATTATATTATAAATTAAAATATGTAATATTTTTTACAAGTACATTTTACACTGCATTGACTGCAACAGTAGGGAAAGTGTTGGATAGTGTAGGAGAACAAAATTACTATTCCCACTCCAGCGAGTGCAAGAGTAGGGAAAGTGTTGGATAGCGGAGGGGAATAATTTCATATTCCCACTCCAATGAGTGTACCAGTAGGGAAAATGTTGGTTAGCGGAGGGGAAAAAATTACTATTCCCACTCCAAGTGCAACAGTAGGGAAAGTGTTGGATAGCGTAGGGGTAAAAATTACTATTCCCACTCCAGCGAGTGCCACCATTGGTGAAAGTGTTGGATAGTGTAGGGGTATAAATTACTATTCCCACTCCTCTGAATGCAGTAGTAGGGAAAGTGTTGGATAGCAAAGGGGTAAAATGTACTATTCACACTCAAGAAAATCCGAAATTAAACACAAACAAAATATCAACATATAATAAAAAGCCAAAAACAAAAAACATATATTATAAATTTTTATAAAACATAGAAACATTTTATAATGTACATAAAAATATAAATTTTTTAAGTTTAACAAAAGTTTTGAAAAACATAAATTTTTTGTAATAGAAATTAATTTTAATATAAAAATATAATTATTACATACATGTAATATTTTGTTTCCTACCCTATAACACCACACAATTTACAACACACATCTAAATTAAATAAAAAAGTCTACCTCCATAATTAACAATTATCAATTAAAAAAATATTAATAATTCAAAACATATTTCAAAAGGTAAGAATTAGTGTACTAACCAAACGCTTATAGGTATAGAACATAAATCCCAAACAATTACAAAAATATTTATCAATCAATAAATAAATATTAATGATCAAGTAATGATTATGGTAGACTAAATTACTTTCCACCATCTACCCCAACATCAAAACACACTCCTAAAAATATTTACACAATTTCCATAACTAATTTTACATTAATACATTTATATCAGAGAACAGCAAATACTTTTTTTTATTTACTTCCCACCATTTACCACTATAAACACCACAACTGACACATCAAAATTATTACTCGTATCTCATCAAGAGTCTCTGAGACTGCAGCCCTTATATCAATAAGTATTGTTTCACTAGAAACTACCTTATCCCATTTTACCCTCCCCATGTTATTACAGAGCTGGACTTCACTAGTAGAAGGTAGCGACAGTGAGTTTGGTAGTTTTAGGATACCCTTAAGTTCCATTTTTAGAGATAGTGGATTATGGTCACTTTACACTCTCTCCAAGACCTCCATATCACAAAGGTCTGACCAATAATCTAGGCTTAATAATATATAATCAATCCTACTAGTACTCACACCATTATCAAATGTGGCGTCTCCATGTTTATCGGAGGATGAGCAGCTATTAACTGCTCTAAGCCCCCCTCCAAACACAACGCCTTAAGTTGGAGGGCTGCTTCTGACCATCTCTTAATGGGAGGTATCTCTAAACTTGGTATACTCCATAATGCATCCTCTTCTTCGGTCAGTTTAGAATCCTCACTACCAAGGGGTTCGAAGGTGGTATTGAAGTCCCCAGCTATAACTATATAGGGGTTGCCTGCCAGTCCACCCAGAAAATCTTCTAGGCAGCCAACTGTACTTGATTGTCGTCCCCCAGTAAGACCCCTTGCATAGATATTTACAATCAATATTTCCAAGGTTGGGTTGGCCTGTAAACGTACAGCCAAGATGTCATGACTATCAACAGGGACTATACTCGTGGTAAAACCCAGATTCTGCTTTACCCAAATAATTAGACCCCCGCTGGTCTACCCTTCAGCCCCTGGAGAGCTGGTTTAATAAAAAAATTAACAATCCCAACCGATAAATGGTTTGGTTGACCACGTCTCCTGGAATATGCAGATTTCATACTGCTCTATTAGGTCCTGCCAGTCTTGTGACTCCACCTTTGACTGCAGGCCCGCAATATTCCAGGAAATGTAGGATAGTACTGTGGGACATGATGGTAATGACAATTCCAAGTTCCTAGATTGGTTATATACTGGATCAGTCGTACACCCCTTATCTGGGTAAGAGGTTTGGTGCCCTTCTAAGTCATTGTTCTTTCGAACGCTGACGTGAGGTTCTGACCTTAGTCAGTCACAGCAATCCAATCCACTCACGGGAGCAAATCTATTTCCTGTGCTTATACCACCCAATTTTTCTAGAGCACCAGATTTGTGACATTCCACCCCATGGGCACACCTAACCTACCATTACCACTGCCCTGACTGTGCGGTGGATTAAAAAAAAATGCATAAGGCAAAACTTGAATTTCAAAATTATCATGTGGAATCCAACTCAATTGATCAATAAGAAAATGTGGCGCAGCCCGATTACTGAAATTTAGGATCACACAATCTCCCCGTAATGATTTTTGAGCTGGTCCTAACCATTCCACTCTTCTAGCCATTATAATTTGGTGGCTCAATGTGTCTGCCCGAATCCCTCTTAGATTTACTTGATGTGTTAGCCAGTGTAGGGATTTGTTCATTAGCTGTGTGGTAGACTCCAATTGCCACTCCCTCAAGGGTGGAACATTTCCCAAGATCAATACAAGCTCTGTACCCGACTTCTTCGTAGAATGACTAATGTCTGTAACCAGACCTGCTGCAGCGATGACTGGGAGCTCCGTCCCGGGGTTTGGATTATGACTTCTGTTATTATTATTATTATTACGTCCCTTGTTCCCAGGGGTTGATTATGCACCTTAAGCAACCCCCGGAAGTTGCACTACTAACTGGGGTCCCCTAGCTGCTAGAGGCACAGAACTCACAGAGACCGCTGCAGAGCTGGGGTCAACATTTTTGCAGTTACATTTACAATGGCAAACCCCTAGGCTTTTTATCAAAGACAGCCGCTCCTCAATTATTGATAACTTACTTAGGAGTGGATTCAGCAATAATTAAAAATTAATTATTAGCAATTAACAATTAAAATATAAATAATTATCAATAAATTAATTCACACAATTAACACTGTAAAATAAAAAATAAATAAATTTTATATCAGAAAATATTCATAAATGTATTAAAATAAAATTACTTCCCACCCTACTCCCCTATCAACCCACAAACCGCTCCTAAAAAAAGACACAATTAACATAATTAACAATCAATTATTAATTAATAATAATTGAATAATAAATTAATTCCCACAAATATAAAATATTTAAAATAAAATGTTAATTATGATTAAATTACTTCCCACTGTTCCCCTATAAACCCACAACCTGCTCCTAAAAAATGACACAATTAACATATTTACCAATTAATCAATAAAAATTAACAACCAATTATTAATTAATAATAAATGAATCACCACAATTAACACTATAAAATCAAAATTAAATAAATACTAGTAAATACAAATTAATTTTCAATTTATTTTAATTAAATTACTTCCTGCACTATTCCCCTATAAACCCACAGCCCACTACGGAACTAAAACGCAAAATTTAATTAAATATAATTAATATTCAAGTTATTATAATTAAATTACTTCCTGCCCTATTCCCCTATAAACCCACAGCCCGCTACGGAACTAAAACGCAAACTTTAATGAAAATAAAATTAATAACTTCAAAAAATTTAACACATATTAAATTTAAAAAACAAATGCGATACTTAGACAAAAAATAGAGTACATACATTTAAAATACATACTTAAATACAGAACACTAACTAAAAAAACGATATTTTAAACAACTATATTTTTGCAAACGATATTAATGACTTCGATATTTTGGAAAATGATATTTCTTACCTTAACCTCGATATTCCTGACCATGATATTCATGCAGTGGATATTTCTGTATGTCGATATTCTGCACTCGATATTAGTGCAAGTCGACATTTTCTACTCGATATTCTGACTGTTTACCGCAGTCAATAATCGGAATCACCCTGATGGTCTTGAAATAGGGTTCCTTAAAGTCGGATTAAAAACAGTTTGTTTGCTCTGTAGGCACTGGTATATCAAATCTTTTGTGGCCCTCTCAGGAAGGTTATGGAATCCTCCTATATGTTCTGGAGGCAAATCAGCTGGTGGCGGCGTTGAAGATGATGGGGCTGATATCATGTAGTCGTCCCATTCAGTATGTGTGTCTTGGAGTTCACCCTTTTACTTATCTTCTGAGGATGTGGGATCCTGGAGTGGAACTGTTGGTGGGGTCTGCTGTGGATAAGGAGACACAAGTTGAGATGGAAGAGCTTGCAGTGTTTAAGGCTGTTTTAGAGGAGATTTTGGCAGTGGAGAAACAAGCTTAGTGGTAGGCGATGATGGAAGGAAACGCCTTCTATAGTCTGACTACATGAACTGTAGGTCAGTGACTCATGATGATGGTAGAGAAACGATTTTTTGGTGGTGCTGGTGATGATATTGTGTTGGCGGGGCACAATAGGCTTGTTCATTGTACTCCTTTTCGTCATGCTCAGGTTGATATTTGATGTGTAACTCTGGTGAGCTGTGAGCCACGCCAAAGAGACCATCCTCATCAGAATCCTCCTCATCTAAAAGTGGGCTGGCAGTAATGGTGATACTTTAGTGGGGAAAGTATGCGCAGGGGTGATTTGTTTAGATTTGCCATGTTTTTCAGATTTTTCTGTCGTCAACAAGGTCGACGACAGGATCATCGTTGAAGGAGAAGTCAACACTGATTTCTTCGTCAACCGTGCTAATTTAATGGACAGCGGTGACCTCTTTAATGGCGGTAACTTCACCGACTGTGGAGACTTTGTCGATGAGGGACACTACACCGACAGAAGCGACACTGTAGACGGGATTGATGTTGAGGTAAGGATGATCTTTGCTGTCGACAAAACAGGAACTTGCTTTATGGATAAGGAGGTCATCGACGAGAGAAATGAGGGTGTGGAGAATGTGGAGACAGTGACTGTAGACGAAGTAGTGGTTTTCATTGACGATGACGTTGACGATTATCTTCTTGTCGATGATTTTCCATTAACAGAATGGAGGGTGGCTTCTTGAAAGTGTGGGTCACCCAAGGAAGTGATCTCGGAGGCTGACTGATTTAAAAGGTATTTTTGAAGAGAAAGATTGTTTTCTTTTCTTTTTGTTTTGAGGGGATCGCACCATTTGGATGTACTGCGTTCTTTGTGAGAACTAGGAGAGGAGGTTTTTGATTACTTTTTAGATGGTTCCAGAGAGGAATGAGGATGAGAAGCCCTCTCTCTCTCTCTCTTTTAATTGATTTTCTTGAGGATGCAGATGAAGACTCATCACTACCCAACACTGCCTTCTTTCTGTTTTTAAGCTTGTGAAGCCATAACAGCAGCCTGCCCTCCCGATTCTTAAGAGTGTTTGAGGAGAAGGTACGACATACCTTACATTCCTTTGCTTTATGTGAAGGGTACATGCAATAAATGCAGTCCTGGTGAGGGTCATCGAAGTGAAGCCTCTTTTTGCCACAGGTAGAACAGGACCTGAATAGGCTCTACTTTGCTTTCTCCAACATGGTGAAATCCGATTTTAGCAAGACAAAACACAGATATAGATGGAAGATGATATATCTGTGAATATCTGAAGAAATGTAAGCTCCAAAATCGCTGTAGAAAAGGCCTTGGACAGAAAAGCTTAGCAGAGCTCAGTGCAGACTCCCTCACTCAATGTGCAGTAGAAAATCTGAGGGAACGGAGCTTCTCACATGAAGGTTTTAGAGGGTAATACCAGCTGATTGGTTAAGACTTAAGTTTGGTCTCTTTTTTAAAATGACAAAATGATTATAAATTACTTATTGAACTAAAGGGCCTATCCCTTTTCTAGTCTATACCTATCATTACACTGCTTTTATAAGGTACAGAGTACTCCCATCTTGACGACAGGTATTGATTCAAGCACGAGAATCTATGAAAGTTCCAATACTGGAGTAAACAGCAATCACCCTTATGGAAAGAGCCCTGAGGCCTTGAGGCAGGTCCTTCATGGTCAGCTCAAAGCATAGTTTGGAGCAGGTCTAAAAAAAAAAAAAGGTAGTACATCATCCTCTTCTGGACTGCCTCATCCTTCTTGGGTCCATAAAAACCAAGCGGTACTCCCTGGTTCTTTCAAATTAGAAGCTGAGCCATGAGTCTGAATGATGTAGCCATCCATCTTCCTTCTCTTGATGTGGAACAGGAAAGAACGCTGGCAGGTTGATAGATTGCTACAATAAATGATGACACAAACCTAGACAGAAAGGAGACCCGCGTCCCAAGTACCAGCTTGCCCGCAAGGAAAGAGGGGAATGGAAGTTGGACCAAAATGGCCTCTAGTTCTCTTATGTGTGCAGCAGAGGTGCTGCCAATGAACACTTCTTCAGCATAAGTAGTAGAGGTCTCAGACAGAAGCAGAGTATGGGCTCAAAGAACACCCTCAACAAAAACCCCAGGCCCAAATTCAAATTTCATTGGAGAATGATAAACATAGACTAAGGAAGCAAATGAATCAACCCTTACAGAAACTACATAACAGCAGATTATATGAATAAAGACTGATAATCAGGTAATCACAAACAAACTGATAAGGCTCAAATGTAGCCCTTAATTGTGCTCAGAATAAAGCCTTGTCAGGCCAAAGAAAGCACAAACCACTAAACATCACAACGTTGTCTTGCCCGGATCGACTTTCTTTTCAGCATACCAACAACCAATATGTGACCAGGAGCTGTAGTAAATGGTTTAGGTGGAGAGTCAGCAAGAAGAAAGTCTGACACTCATTTTTTTTTTTTAAAAGAATTTTTATTGAGTTTTCCCCAACCATCGCAGCATTAAATCTACGTTACATACAATGGCCTCTTGCAAGAGAACTAGGCAGCATAGGACTTTTCAGGAAAAACTAGTTCCTCAACATTTTCTCCCCTAACAGCCCCACCCCACCCCCTCTGTACCCCCACCCCCCCCTTGTCAGTGTGCCCGCGTCAAACCCCATCCGGTTGAGGCACACAGTGCCCCATGTATCGAGAGAGCCTAACTCAAACTTATGGGATGAGCTCCATCATTGTTCTCAAAAAGACCAGAGGCTTCACGCTGCCACACATTTGCGCACCACGCCTCCAACCTGACCACTTGGCACGTCTTAAGATATTGTAGGAATGCCGATTCCTCGCGGAAAGTACTCAAGTGGCCTCATCCTGAGCAGACTCCCCAGCGGTCCCAGGGGGCCCCTCCGCAATCCCCGTGTTCCGGACCATGCGTGCAGGAGCCCCAACTTCCTCATCCAGCTCCCCCGGGCAACGAAGCTCCTCTACTAAGGCTCCCCACACCCTAGCAGCGTCTAGCGCATTGTCATTAGAAGCACGCCTGGCCAGTTGTAGACTAAGCGTCCCTTCGTTCCCTGCCCAAACCAAGAAACTCGCCTTCCACCTCCTAAAGCTCGGTCCGGCCGTTGCCTTCCAATGTATGGTAAGCTCCCTCTTCGCCATTATCAGCCCCAAATCATAAAATTTGCTCGTAATTTTTGTACTGGGGGTGTGCGGAAACCAAAGCAAAAGGCAAGTTCCCATGTCCACTTCCAGCTCACGCTCAGTCACTTGATTCAAACACGCCACCACATCTGCCCAGTAGGAGCCCAGACCCGGATAGGACCAGAACATATGTCCGAAGTCAGCCCCTTCCGCATTGCACCGAGGACACAGTGATTGAGAGCCTCCGAAATACCGCAAAATCTTTGCCGGAGTTAAGTAGGCTCTGTGGAGAGTGTAAAATTGGACCAGTTGAAACCTAGCATTGCGTGTGCCCTTCCAGGTGCGCCGTAACAGCTGCGACCACGTCGTCTCTGGAATAGGCCTACCAAGGTCCCCCTCCCATTTTCCCCGCAGGGCAGCCAGGGTCGAGAGCCCTTCCGTGGACAGCCGCCTATAGAGACAGGTGATGGCCTTAAATGTACCCGCTGCCATAATGACGTACTGACATCCCAAGGACGTTGGGGGTTCCGACAGCCCCATCTTCCAATGTTTCTGAATCCCTGACACCAAGGCAGAATGAAGAAGATAATCCCCCCTCGGCAAGTCAACATCCCTCTGCAACTCCTGGAACGGCAACAAAACCCCGTCTCTGTAGAGATTCCCAAGCATGTGAGCCCCGCACTCCTCCCAGCCCGCCAACGCCGACCAGTCCCCGCCATGTGGGAGAGCCGTACAAATGCCCAAAGGAATTTCCGGGGCATATGGGACCGCGAAGCCTGGTCGTTTCTGACTGCGGATCCAGCAGAGCCGAAGCGTGCGCTCCTCGAGTGTGAGCTGGTCCAACCTGAGTTTTTGCTGAAGCACAGTAAATGGCAACACATGCCTAGGGATGATCCTACCCTGCGGGCCCTCAGGGCCTCTAAACTCGCGCCCTACGGCCTGTGTAAGCCATTGCAGCTGCGCTGCCAAATAATACCATTCAAAATCTGGAGCTGCCGGCCCCCCCTCCTCCCTCGGTCTCATCAGAGTGGCCAACGCCACCCGTCGTCTGCCTGATCCCCAAATGAACCCTGTCGTCAGTGCCCGGAGCGCCTTGGAAAAGGAAGCCGGAATCCATATCGGCAAGGTACGAAAGAAGTAAAGCAATCGCGGCAGCGCTACCATTTTCAGCAGCACCACTCGCCCAGCCACCGACAGCGGGAGGGTGCGCCAGAACGCCATACTCCCCTTAAGCCCCCTCATCGCGCCACCCACATTTCCCTCGAAAAGATTGGCAGGAGCGTGAAAAATGCGGACGCCCAGGTACGGTAGGCAGGCAGGTTCCCAACGTAGATCGTCAAGCGCCACAGGCGCCTGGGCCCCAGGGGACAGAGGAAACAGGCAAGTCTTAGTCCAGTTTACCTGCAACCCCGATAAGTAGCCAAACTCCCAGAGCAGGGCTCTAGCAACCCGCAAGGAATCCTGCGCACCAGCTAGATACAACAAGGGGTCCAAAAAGTCTGACACTCATAACATCGTATGGTAAACTGAAAGAAAGAATGGTTAATAAATGGTACAATAATTCCCTGCACTTTAATATATATTCATTATAGTCTTCCACCACAATTGCGTGGCAGTACTTTTCTCTGGAACATGATTGATAAGATTCAGACGATACCTGGCTAGAATTGCATGAAAGACCTTGTATAATTCAGATGGGATACTATCAGGGCTCTTTGTTTTTTCAAACTTCAGTGATCTGCGAGTCTTGTCTAGTTCAAAGGCAAACAAATACTGACCCCAGCTGCTGAAAACTGGTAGCCATAGTATGGATAGGTGGCGGTAAAATGGTTTATTGTATTTTGTTTTGTATCACCCTTATTTTTTCAATTTTGTTGTGTCGTAGGTATAATACACTTTGACAAGGTTGAAACAAACAATAACAACCCATTGCCCGAAACAGTCCACTGTATCAACCCCAGTCCAACATATACTCATTACAAATACAGAGTAAATGGGATCCTGATGGTTCATAGTTGGTTAGCAGATCAGGAGTAAAATATGACAATACATATAGTACATTGCAAAATAGGTCTGTCGCTTTACAGCTACGCCAGTTCAAGTAGTCTCATATTTCCTCTTCCGTGCTGTCTACTGCTGATCCATTGGAATAATCCTCATAGGTCTGAAACTGCTCAAACACGAGACCCAAGTTGCAATATCATCCTGAGCCCTGTCATCATGCCAAGACATCCTGATGTGTTGTTCTTCAGCCACCGCCCACTCAAGGACATCTTTTACCCACAGGCTGCCCTGCGGCACCCGCACGCCCATCTAACCAATTGCCACCCGCCTTTTGGTCAATAGAAGGGTAAGCTGCATATATTTGTATGGCATTTTCCTGCCTCTCGGTCGGGCCTCTTTGCCCAATAAACCTGCCTATGGTGTGAGAGGGATCTGGAGCCCGAGGCGCCCTCGATCCATGGAACCACCTTTGTCAAAAACACACCCAACTCCGGACACTGCATAGCCAAATGTAGAACATTCAACACTTTTTGTGGGTCAATCTTAGCAAGGCGTATGGGGTGCAGTACATGCAACCAGGTAACTGAAATGTATGAGCTTGAACCTGTTATTGCATGACAACTTGCGGACCAGCGCACAGGCCCTGCTCCATTCTGCATCAACAAAGGGTCCAGCTAACTCCCTATCCCACAACAGTTGCGTCCGCATCTGAGGTTGAGTGAGGTCCCCCTCTGATGGCCTTGTATAGAGGTGTGATGAAGTGTCTTCCCTCCCCCCAACGGAGGGTGCTAGAGCCGCTGGGAACGTATACCATACCTACCGAGCCTTGTTTACCAGTTTCGCGTGCTGCAAGAACTGAATGGGTCCCAACTGCAGTTAATCTATAGCTTCCTGAAAGAAAATAAAAGTGTCTCCAGGGTTAGAGATTCCCAGCCAGCAAGCATCCACCCTCTCTCTGTTGGTCCTTGGACATATCCTCATCAGTAATGTGAACCAGAGGGGAATCCCATAACCTCAGCTCTCTGTCAAAGGGCGCAAGAAGGAGCACCTTGGTGACCACTCTATCCCATAGAGCCACCGTCTACCATATCAGATATGGGACTGGGAAGGCGGGCCAGCACCTGCTCATAAGCAGGCATGCGCACCATCATCAGAACCCCTGTAATATTCTCTTTTCCCAATTATCCAAGTCTGTAAGTCATTTTGCTAAATATTGCAGGTGGGCTTCATAATAGTAATGCTGCATTTCCGGTAGGGGTAGACCCCCATCCTCCATATCCCTCTCTAGAACTGTCAAGGCCACTCTACTGCAACAACCTGTCTACACCAGGGAGGTCAGCAAGCTATCCAATTTTCTAAATATCCCAGCCCAATGGGAGACAAAGAGTTCAGTACTTCATACAGACATCGGGGGAGAAAAAACATCTTAGAGATGGCCACCCTGCCCATAACTGTAAAGGGAATTGTGTTCCAATACTGCACAGACATCTTGAGCCCCTGTAGCATCCTTCCAATACTATGCCACATGTGCCTCTCCTCAGTGTGGCCACCCAGATTCCCAAATACAGAAAACTGTCTGTTTCCCATCTGAAACCCAGATCTGGAAAATGTTCTCATGGTACTCCCACCAGTCCCCCCGCGAAGGAAATAAAAGGGTTTTTATTGTGAATGACCCGCAGGCCAGAGACCTCTCCAAAATCCATCAAACACTGCATCAGGTTCAGCACAGCCACCCTAGGGGAGCGGCGATACACTAGTGTGTTATCCGCATATAGCAAGATGATATGAAACGTGTCCCTGACTGGTATTCCCTTTTGCTCATTTCCTGTCATTACAGAATAGGTAAGGGCTCTAGAGCCAAGGCAAAAAATAAGGGTCAAATAGGGCAGCCCTGTCTAGTTCCCCTACCTACAAGCCAGGTGTCATACAACGTACCGCTCACCTGAACCTGGGCCACTGGTGCCGTATGCAGTATCCACACCCACTGGCAAAACGAGGGCCCAAACCACATGGCCTCCAACACTGCCAGCAAATATGACCAGTCCACTGTGTCAAATGTCTTCTCGAGCCATTTCATGGTCCTGGTCGGCAATATCTTGCAGTACGTGTCAGCCTGCGTATATCAAGAGCTTTGCTGTGGCCCACGGTGAAGCAGCACTGATTATCATGCAGGAATTCCTGGCTCACCTCCTCGGAAACGCGTCCCTAAAAGCTTACAGAGCCTTGACATCTGAGTTGATCATGGTTAGTGGTCGATTGTCAAGAATTCCTGTCATGCGAGGGGAGGAAAACGGTAACCAGCGAAAACGGACTACATCTCCCAGGATGCTTAGCGGTTGAGAGGTTATGTAAACAGGAGAGCTGTTACATAACTCAAGGAAAACACGCCCTTATGTAAACAGGAGAGCTGTTACATAACTCAAGGAAAACACGCCCTTATGTAAACAGGAGAGCTGTTACATAACTCAAGGAAAACACGCCCTTATGTAAACAGGAGAGCTGTTACATAAACTCAAGGAAAACACGCCCTATAAAGGGAGGAACCGGGAGGTACAACGCTGTCGGATATTGTGTTTACACCGACGTACCTGCTTAGTGAAGAGCAGTGTTCTGGAGTGGTGCTCCAGTAAGGCAAGAACGGAGGTAGGTCGAGTCGTTACTCCCTGGGCCGTGTCTTGCCCCATCGTCACCTGTGAAGGACCCGGAAGCTCTACCGGATAACCATTGAGCTTCGATTTTTGACTCGGCTGAGTCAAAGCGCAGTGGCGCTTTTGCTGGTTGGAGTCGTAACTCCCAGCCCGACCAGAGATACAGGGACTGCCAGCTGTAACGCACACCAGGGGGTGTTTGCCGCGTTACAGACTCGGAAGTCCACGGGATCGATCGAGCGGCTGCTCTCGGTTCAGTCTTCTTTGCTTGTGATTGGGGTATCGGTGACGCATCACCAGGAGGTGACTCCGCGTCCCGGTGCAGTCTGAGGAAGAGGTTGAGCGGCTGCTCCCTTCAGGTAGAGACCCCGGCTGGGTGTTTCCCTGACTCCTCGATTCTCCCCAACACTCTTCGTGCCCCTCACAGCCTACCGATTGGCATTGTCGGCCATTTCATTTCTGCCCTCTGTTGGCATACGCCGGGATCGGCGTATATGCAGAGGACGGTTAGGACCATCCGTGCTGTGGGCTGGTAACGTACTTAGCCTGGAGGATTCCAGTGACTATAACCTTTGTTTATTCCTTGTATTATTTTTGCCTTCATTAAAATAACTAAACCTTCACAAGTGGTTGCGTTCTCATTATCGTGTCTGTTAAACGATCCTGAGACGTTCAGGGCGTTACAAAATATCCGACCTTAATAACACTAACTGTCTCCCGGTCGATAACAGACATGGCAACACTTGATGATGTGCTGGCTGCTTTAGCGACCGTGCAAATTGAATTGGCTGCCTCCAGGCAAGAAACAGCCGATGTAAAAGCCAGACTGGATGCTATCCAATTGGACCCGCTCGCGCCCAGCACCTCCCTCACGAACCAGACCCCTGCGGTAGTAGTGGAAATGCCGGTAGCCGTCCCCTTGGCAACACCAGAGAGGTACAGTGGGGATCCTAACACAGTGCAGGTATTCCTCACACAAGTGGCGCTACATTTATCGTGCAAACCAAGGGCGTTCCCCACGAGTCAGGCTCGTGTGGCTTTCCTTATATCCTATTTGTCTGGAAACGCGGCACAATGGGCCGTACCTCTGGTGAGCAGGGACGACCCCATCTTATGTGATTGGGGTGCTTTTCGCGAGGAATTCCTGAAGGTCTTCGACAGAAGGGCTGACTCGTACACGGCGGACCGTGAAATGCTTGAGTTGAGACAGGGATCCAACGACCTGGTGCAGTATCTCAACGCGTTCCGAAGGCTGGTTGCGGAAACCAAGTGGCCTGTTGCTAAACAGACGGCGCTCTTCCATCACGGGCTGTGCGATGAGCTCAAGGACGCCGTGGCTCATATTGACCCACAACCCAAGACATGTGAGGGCCTTATCAACCTGGTATTACGGCTGGAACATAGGCTAAGTGAAAGAAAGGGGGATCATGGGAGAAAAGGAAAATCCCTTCCATCCTATGTGACAGTGGGAAGTCCTGAAACTGCCACCGCATCCAAGGGAGAACCCATGGACATCGGCGCAATACGAGCGAGCCTCACAGCCACGGAGAAAGAATCACGCCGTAAACAAGGAGTGTGCCTATATTGTGGCAAAAAAGGCCACTACGTACGTGAATGCCCTGCCAAACCGAAGACGTCACGTTATCGGGCCAACCGGTCGGTAACAGCCGTGGTGGACGTACCGGCGGAAAACTAGAGGACTCCCAGACCAAAGAAGGGGCATCTCGGAGTCACTCATCCATCCCTTCACTTTCCAACTCGGTCACTAAGGGACAACGACACCTGTTTCTCACGGTGCACGTGGGAGTGCATGACCAGTGGATACCCGTTGTGGCCATGGTGGATTCAGGGGCCACTGGCATGTTTATGGACCACAACGAGGCATGCAGGCTAGGGCTAGTGCTTCTTCCCAAAGCTGTACCCGAAGACGTCTATGCTGTAGACGGAAGGCGATTGGTGACGGGGCCCATCGGGCAGCACACGGGGGTCCTTCCGATGAGATGTGGGAGGAACCATTTGGAACAAATCGATTTTAACATCATCCGAGCGCCCCAATATGGCGTCATATTGGGATTGCCGTGGCTACAGAAACACAACCCCTCTGTGGATTGGCCAACACATCGCATCGAACTGACGTCACCGTATTGCATCCTGCATTGTGGAATAAGAACGGAATCCTTTGACGCAGATGAGAGCGGGAGTCAGACGGTGGCTACAGCGGCAGAAAAATATGTGGCTCTCCCCCAGGCTTATCACAGTTTTGAGGATGTATTTGATGAGGTGAAGGCGGAAGTGCTACCACCACATAGACAGTTTGACTGCCAGATCGACCTGGTGCCAGGGGCCAGCGTTCCCAGCGGCAGGCTGTATGCCCTGACGGAGCCTGAAAACGTGCATCTCCGGGGGTACCTGGATAAACTCCTCAAGCTAGGATTCATCCGCCCGTCCAAGTCTCCGGCCGCCTCGCCACTCTTCTTCATCCCGAAGGCTAATGGGGAGCTGAGAGCCTGTGTGGACTTTAGGGCATTGAATGCGATAACCGTAAAGAATCGGTACCCCTTGCCTCTCATCAGTGTACTTCTGGAACAGGTCAAGAAAGCTCGTATCTACACCAAGTTGGATTTGAAAGGGGCATACCATCTGGTGCGCATGAGGGACGGAGACGAGTGGAAGACCGCCTTTAAGACCAGGTTCGGCCTTTTTGAGTACCTCGTCATGCCGTTCGGTCTGTGCAACGCCCCGGCAGCCTTTCAGTACTTTTTGAATGAGGTATTCAGAGAGGAGTTGGATATCTACGTGGTCGTATATATCGACGACATCCTCATCTATTCGTCCAGTGTGGAGGAGCACGTACACCACGTCAAAGCTGTGCTCCAAAAGCTGAGGGAAAACATGCTGTTTTGTAAACTCAGCAAGTGTGACTTCCACGTCACATCCGTGGAATTCCTCGGAGTGATGCTGAGTCCAGAGGGACAGGAGATGGCAGAACGAAAGATCAAGGCGGTGAAAGAATGGCCGGTGCCCCAAAGCGTGAAGGACGTCCAAAGTTTCATTGGCTTCGCCAACTTTTACAGGCGGTTTATAGATGGATTTTCAGGATTGGTGGCCCCAATCACACAGCTACTGAGGAAGTCCAAGGAGTTTGTCTGGTCCCCTGAAGCGAACACAGCCTTTGAGGCCCTGAAAAGCGCCTTTGGTAAGGCGCCGGTGTTGGCTCACCCCGATCCGGATCTCCCCTACGTGGTGGAAGCGGACGCATCGGATGTGGCGCTGGGGGCTATCTTGTCCCAACGCAACCACGACACAGGGGTGCTTCATCCCGTTGCGTACATGTCCCGCAAACTCAACGACGCCGAATGCAACTACCATATTGCGGAGAAGGAGCTTCTCGCAATCAAGGACGCCTTCACCGAATGGAGGCATTGGTTGATGGGGGCAAGACATGTGGTATCGGTGTACACGGACCATCGGAACCTACAGTTCATGACGGCCACAAGACACCTTTCTCCCAGACAGCTGCGGTGGATGATCTTCTTTGCGGGGTTCAACTTCCGCATCACATATCGGCCGGGGACGGAAAACCGGAAGGCGGACGCCCTGTCCCGTCAATCTGCAGTTAAGGAACCATTGCCTGCGACCGAGCATTCCATCATTTCCCCGAGGATGGTATTGGGGGTTATCCAACCGGATACTTTCCTGAGGGGAATAAAGAGAGGGATCAGGTCATTCGCATGGCGGAGGTGGCTCCTCAGTCACAGAGAATGGCAGCTGAAGGACGGGATACCCCTGAAGGGCAGGTGCCTATTGATACCCACGCCTAGGCTAAGGAAACAAGCATTCATCTGGTGCCATGACTCTCCATGCGCAGGTCATTTGGGCTTTGAAAAAACGGTGGCTAGCATGGGACGGCATTTCTGGTGGCCAACCATGAGAGTGGATGCCAGGAGGTGGGGACAGGAGTGTCCTACGTGTGCTACCATGAAGGCAGACCATGGCCGAACCCAAGGGCTCTTACATCCACTTCCGACCCCGGATAGACCATGGGATAGCATATCACTGGACTTCGTGGTGGGCCTACCGGTAGACCAGGGGATGACGGCAATACTGGTGGTGGTGGATTACTTGACGAAAATGGGGCACTTCATCCCCTGCAAGAGAGTCCCTACGGCCGGGGAATTGGCGTCACTACTCCTAAAGAATGTGGTACGACTGCATGGATTACCTGGGGTGATCGTGTCGGACCGGGGGTCGCAGTTTACTGCGCAATTCTGGAAGACTTGGTGCACTGCGCTGCATGTTAAGACCGCCCTGTCCACCAGCTACCACCCTCAAACGGACGGCCAAACCGAGCGCCTGAACCAAACGTTCAAACAGTATCTGCGATGTTTTGTGGACCAGGGCAGGGAAGAATGGGTCGACTTGCTATGGGTTGCAGAGATAGCCTATAACAACGCCACTCACAGCTCCACACAGTCATCTCCGTTCTATAGCAACTATGGCCAACATCCCAGGTTCTTGCCATTTCTACATCCGTTCAGAGAGGACAGGATTCCCGCCACAGCGGACAGGGTGGCACACATAAAAGACACGTTGATGCGCTCAAGGGCTGTCCTAATAGAGGCCAAGAGAAGATACAAGGCTGCGGCAGACAGGAAGAGAAGGCCCGGGCCACTGTACCGCACTGGAGACTACGTCTGGATATCCACAAGAAACATGAGGTTTCGAAAGAACAGTGTGTTCCATCCCAAGTACATGGGCCCCTATCGAATTACCAAGTGTATGGGTCCCGTGAACGTGAAGGTGTGCTTGCCCCAGTCATTGCGGATACACCCTGTCTTTCATGTATCATTGCTCAAACCAGCACCCTCCAAGCCGTCTGGGACACCTAGGCCGGTATGCGTGGAGTCGGAGGTGGAGTATGAAGTGTCGGGCATACGGGCGTCCAAATGGCGCAGGGGGAAGCTGTGGTACCTGGTTGCGTGGAAAGGCTATGGCCCGGAGGAGCAGTCATGGGAACCGGCTGAAGGGGTTCATGCTCCGCGCTTGGTCTCCTTGTTCCATCGGCGTTTTCCTGCCAGCGCTGGACCCGTGGGGAGCCGCTGAGAGGGAGGATGTACTGTCAAGAATTCCTGTCATGCGAGGGGAGGAAAACGGTAACCAGCGAAAACGGACTACATCTCCCAGGATGCTTAGCGGTTGAGAGGTTATGTAAACAGGAGAGCTGTTACATAACTCAAGGAAAACACGCCCTTATGTAAACAGGAGAGCTGTTACATAACTCAAGGAAAACACGCCCTTATGTAAACAGGAGAGCTGTTATATAAACTCAAGGAAAACACGCCCTATAAAGGGAGGAACCGGGAGGTACAACGCTGTCGGATATTGTGTTTACACCGACGTACCTGCTTAGTGAAGAGCAGTGTTCTGGAGTGGTGCTCCAGTAAGGCAAGAACGGAGGTAGGTCGAGTCGTTACTCCCTGGGCCGTGTCTTGCCCCATCGTCACCTGTGAAGGACCCGGAAGCTCTACCGGATAACCATTGAGCTTCGATTTTTGACTCGGCTGAGTCAAAGCGCAGTGGCGCTTTTGCTGGTTGGAGTCGTAACTCCCAGCCCGACCAGAGATACAGGGACTGCCAGCTGTAACGCACACCAGGGGGTGTTTGCCGCGTTACAGACTCGGAAGTCCACGGGATCGATCGAGCGGCTGCTCTCGGTTCAGTCTTCTTTGCTTGTGATTGGGGTATCGGTGACGCATCACCAGGAGGTGACTCCGCGTCCCGGTGCAGTCTGAGGAAGAGGTTGAGCGGCTGCTCCCTTCAGGTAGAGACCCCGGCTGGGTGTTTCCCTGACTCCTCGATTCTCCCCAACACTCTTCGTGCCCCTCACAGCCTACCGATTGGCATTGTCGGCCATTTCATTTCTGCCCTCTGTTGGCATACGCCGGGATCGGCGTATATGCAGAGGACGGTTAGGACCATCCGTGCTGTAGGCTGGTAACGTACTTAGCCTGGAGGATTCCAGTGACTATAACCTTTGTTTATTCCTTGTATTATTTTTGCCTTCATTAAAATAACTAAACCTTCACAAGTGGTTGCGTTCTCATTATCGTGTCTGTTAAACGATCCTGAGACATTCAGGGCGTTACATCGATATGAGGCGTGTTCAGCTGCATCCCACAATTACAATTGCAATTACAGATTATAAAAGGGAAAACATATTTCATTACATAATATTAAGATCATCTTAAACTCCAAATCAGTAGACCCTGGTGACTGAATTCGGAAATGCAGCTTGTAGTCTTGCCTAAACAAGGCACCGGATTTTGTTGGCATGCCAATTTAAAATAGTCTAAGTCTAAGAAAGTTTACTGAAAAAAAGCTGTTGATCTGAGGTGAATATCAACAACATATCGCTTCCTTAACTGTTCTTACGTTGTTCTTTATAAAGAATTAGAGCAAATATTTCCTTTTCAGGTCCAATAAATTTGGCCAACTGCATAATATATGGGCCAAAGATTCACATTTATAGTCAAACTCTGCAACGATTATGAGAGTAAAAATTCCTTTTCTAGGAGCTGTCAAATTCGGCAGTACGTATATACAGAAAACAAAACGATTTGTTTTTTTTAGCTACCTTCAAGTTTGAGTCGAGATACGGTTCTTTTAGGTAGCGGTATGAGTCTTTCAGCTATTTCCCGGGATACATGATAATGCAGACAGAGGAGGTAGGTTGTGATTATCGAGGCAGCTCTCAATATGGCTACTGAGTTGTTCAAGAGGTTAGAGATGTCAGAGATGAATAAGAGGAACATATGATGGGCCAGTACAATGGCATGTTTCACGCCATTTCGATGAAATTTTGATTCTATTTGAAGTTTGACCCTTGTCCAAGTATCAGTATGAAAGGCAATAAAAAGATGTCGTTCCAACTGGTCTATGCCTTTATCAGCCAGTTTCTTCCAGAGATAGTTGCGAGTGACTTTGTCAAAGGGCGAGTTATAATTGATAAAAAAAAGATGTAAAGGCCTTATTCTTGATTGGGTTTGTTAACCAATACAGAATGGGCTAGGATTTTATCTGCTGTTGAATAGCCTTGGTGAAATCCAGGCTGATTCCCATGCAGCAGCTTATTATCAATCGCCCATTCAGGTAATTTACCCAATAGAAGTTTACGAAATAGCGTGTCTTCAGTGTCAAGCAATGCAATTGGCCGGTATTTTTTTGGAGCTGTTAGTCCCTTTTTATGAGTCGGATGTGTTGTGTGTACCCCTTACATGACAGGGTAATTTGAGCTCTCAGCGTTATATAGGCCTGAAAGAATGCCCGTAGTACTGGATTCTGCTTTAACAATGAAATTGACACCAACTGGGAGCTTGTGCTTGAGAAGACCTTGACTTCTTGATCAGAATAATAATTTTCTCTGAAATTACACCGAAGCCATTGTTAACCCGTTGGCTCGGCGAAAGGGAAACATAGATGTTATTGCCAAAATGTTCTTAATGGGTGCTTCTCGGAAAGTATGCGAAATAAAATAATCACTTGCAGTGCTATTGGAGAATCTGCCAATCGGGGTCGGAAGGTTTTCATTTTTTGGTTTCTATTGATTCTCTGCGTTTTAACCAAGCCCACTCTAGCTGAGTGGGTTCGAGCCCCTTTATGGTTAGTTTGTCGTGATGCCTAAGGTTTTTTATGTTTTTATCGTGATATGAGATGCTTTCTACTGTTGTCTTTTAGTACCCGTTTCACCTGGGCAAATCAGTAGCACTGTAGGGTCCTTGACAGCTGCTTTAACAAAGATGCCAGCCCTCTCGTTCATGGTGTCAACGCTTGGTCCCTTACAGTCTGGTGGTGGAGTGCAGTTTGAAGATTTGTTCCGAAACAGCCTTCTTTAAAATGCAGAAAGAAGTTGGCCAGCATCTTGTACTCATTGTCCAAGTGGCTACTGGTGCACAGGCAGTATCCATTTTTTGATTCATATTAAGCCGTCTCAGAGGTGGCCCAAAATGGGCAACTGGCTCTTTTGGCTGTGAGTCTGACTGGAATCTGTGAGCTGCTGTTTCACAGCTGAAATGCATGACTGGATGTTCAAGAAGACTTACCTGAAAGTTTGTTGACTCTTCAACCCCCTTGAACAAGTTTTTCAAGGCAGCGTGGCTAACTTTGACATCAGCTTGCATTTCTGAAGCTAAGCAATAGTGTTCTGTGAATGTATGGTCTAATCTCCATGTGGCAGTTTTACAAATATCTGGCAACAAAACATTTCTTCTAGAATGGGTTTGTGTGTGTGTGTGTGTGGGGGGGGGGGGGTGAAGGAGGAAGGAGGTAGGGCGGAGGTATCACGAGGCACGCTTGGTAGGTTTGAAGATTGTTTTATTCTCCCTGTGTCTCTTCCGTAATGGAGAGGGTTTTTTTTCTTTTACAGATACTTTGTAACCAGGGGTATACAACAGAGTAAGTCCACAGTCTCTCCAGGTCTCCCTATTCGGGTTTTCTTGGGCCACAGAATTTCCGGTTGCACCTTGTCTCTTCCCCAGGTCCGGTTCCGTCAGTCCGCAAAAAAATAAAACAAAACCAGGAGGTTACTGCTTATATTGCTGTCTCTTCCTTTTCTGTGCTACCATCACCAAAATAAGGGAAAAGGCCATAGGTGGTGAGGGAAGGGTGTGAGGAGAAATAACTGACGTGATGTAGGCTCACAAAAAACGAAAAAATAGTGATGACCCACACGTGGCTTATTCCCCCATACCTCCCCACCACCCCCACCAGAAAGCCCCCCCTAACGGTACTCGCCTTGCACCACGGTCCGAGTCCAGGACTGTGGTTAAGGGACCCGGGGCGCCTTCTCTCCTTGTTGAACCGCCGGGTTGGGTCACGATGTATGCGGCTCTCTCTTCAGGCTTCTGTCCTTTTCCGGTGTTCTCTTCCTCGTCGTCTCGGTCGCCTCCTCTCTCTGTGCTCCGTTCGTTTTCTCCAGGTCCGCTCTCCCCTCTCCCGCTTCCGTTTCCGCGTCTGTTTGTTCCTCCTCTGTTGCTGACGACAGGGGGTGTTCCGGGCTCCTCCCTGCCGATGCTAGACCGCGTACTCCTTCCAGTCTATGTAGTGAGCCGGCACCTTCCGTGCTGCAGGTCCGGCATACCTCCTCCTCACAGGGTTATAGGTCTTCCTGGGAAAGGTTTATTTACTGGCTGCCAGCATAAGGAAATATACATGCCACAATCCATTTGGCAATATATTGTTTGAAAGTAGCTATATCATGATGGATGTGGCTATAATTAACAAATACCTCTTTGGATTTCCTCAGCAACTTTCTAAGTGCAAATGAAGTGAATGTAACATATATGAATGGAAAATCCTCTACGGCAATAACTAAGAGAAGCAGAGCAAATTTTGAAGGCCTAATGAACAGGGAGGCGGGTTATTAGAGTCAGGGCCCCTCTGGCTAAAACTGCAGCAGGAAAACTGGTGTTAATTCAGAAACTGGGGATGGGGGGGCACTAGAGGGTAAAGGGGAAGGTAGGATCCTTGATACGAGCTGAATATGGGTAGTGGGGAAAGCCTAAAAGGTAAAACCGCTAAGAAAGGAAGGGGGATCCCTGTTCTGTCGAGCCCGAGGGAATGGTGACATGGGGGAGACATATTTAATTCCTTGGAGATAAAGGAGAGTGGAGGACAAGGAATAGTTAGTAGCGGAGTAAGATCTGTGGAGGCCTTGTGTCATCTTTAGGATTCGCTTTCAAACCCCTAAGTAGGTATCCAAGTCACCAGTCATTGGGTACTTGCGTAGGCCGTAACTTCTTCCTGGTTCAACACCTTACCGTCGGCCTTGGCCCAGATGATTGTAGACTGGTACCATTATTTAAGTGTGAGAAGGACCTTAACACATAGTAATTGCTTGCTTGGCGAGGAGCCAGGCTAGGTCAATAAATTGGTTGCCATCTTTTATAGATACCCAGAGCACAGGCTACCCAGTCATGGGAATGGCTCTCCATGTGACGGATAACAGGTTATCCAGTATGCTGGACCAATAGCAGACTAGGGAGAATCATGACCAGAGCATATGTATTAATTCTGTTGGGTTGTGTTTGTTAATTGCTGCAGGGAGAAGTAATCTCTATGTAGGATATAGAATTGGATGAGTTTGAACCCCACGTTGCAAGAAAGTGTGTTTGTGTGTATGTGTGATTGTGAGTGAGTGTGTGTCACATACTAGGGTTAGGAACTCAGAGCTCTTAGGCCACCAGCATTAACCAGAATGTGCGGTTTGTTGTGTGTCACTTTGTAATGGCTGTTATTCCAGATGAGCTCAAACAATAGCTTTTCTAGGTTGGGGATGAAACTTTAGGCGGGTACTATGGGAAAGCTCGCAAATTAATACAAGAGTCGTGGCAGGACCACCATCATAGAAGGAGCAATACGACTGGTGATCATCAGCACACGCTAACTCCAGAATGTTATTTGGGATCTAAGGGTAGACACTGTTCTAGTAAGGTTACTATCTAGGAGATTTTAGTCAGAATGGTAAATCCTAATTTCAAGGTAGCAGAATGAAACTCCTTCCCATTTGAGGTGACCCCTGACCCCCAAGGTCCAAGCTCACTGCATAGGTGTCCGGGAGTAAAGGGAAGACACTATTTTCAGCAACCTACTTGCAGGCCTGAGGCTGCTGCAAACTCTTTAAGAACTTGCCTATCTCTGAGTGGTCCCCCAGAAGGTCTTTAAGATAGATCAGGATGTCGTCCGCATAAAGGAAACCCACTTGCATTCTGTCTGCAAAAGACATACTCTAAGCCGTACACTTCCCCCTTCAACCTAAAAGCAACAGGTTCCATTGCCAAGGCAGAGAGCAGCGTGTAGAGGGGACAGCCATGTTGGGTCCCTATACTGACAAAGAACAGGAGAGATTAGCTTACCCTGCCAGACCCGTGTTGGGTGATTTGTGTATAGTAATTTCATGAGTCAGATCGTATGTTCCCAGAAGCTAAACTTCTTTAGAGCCTTAAAGAGGTACCCCCATAATCAAGGTATCAAATGCTTCCTTAAGGTCTAGTATTAAGGAAGCCGATCATTGCCAAGACACAGGAGAATCTTCAAGAAGCTGGTAGAGTATCCGCAGATTCAGAGAAATATTCAGTCGCTGGATAATGCCGTTCTCCGCTGGGTAAATCAAACAAGGTAGAAATCCAAATATTCGTGATGATCACATTTTCCCAATGATTTTATCAAAATTAAGGATGTATATGACTCTATATGAGGTGAGGTCTTCAGGTGGGCATCTGTGCTTGAGTAGGTGGACAACCAGGGCTTCACGAAAAGACCATGCCAGGATGTGCTCCTGTCGCTTCTTTGTACATCAGCTGTTGCATGGCTAAACCTTGTACCTTATAAGTGTTTAGCCATACAACAGTTGATGTTGTTGCACCAAGGATATTGTGCTGCATAACTAAATACTTATAAGGGGCCCAAAAGCGAGACCTATTGGAAATGCCAATGCTTTTTTTTTAATGGATTGTCTCTCTGCCGGTTTATGTTGTGTAGGCCTGTATAATGCACTCATGTAGCCTTAACTGATGGAAAGAGCTTTGCATGTGTTGGTTAATGGGCTGAAGATCGCTCAATTAATTGTAAGATATTTTAATTTATATACCATTTTATATTTGTTTTAGGTTGGTGTTCTGTGTTTGCTGTATTGATTTAATGAATTGCTATTTATTGTAGATTTTTATGATATTTGTAATTGCTTATGTCAATGAATTGAATAATGTGCAATATTTCTGTAAGAATGCATTTCTTGGAAATAAAGAGTCTGATCTGATTGTACATGTGTGCATTCATATATAGCAAACATATATTCCTGTTCTGCTGAGGCCACCCTCTTCACTGACTATAAAGATGGTTCTATATTTTGAATGAGGCCATACAAAGTGCACAGAAAGGTATACTTTGTAAAAGTCTATGAAATTTGTTGCAGCTTCACAAAAGCTTGCAATCTTTGTCACGTCACTATGAAAATCATGAAATGTGGGGAAATATATGTCATCTGCAAGTCCCGTAGTGGCTACAGGCAGCAAAGAAGACAGGCACAGTCCAGGCTACGTGCAAGTAGCAGCTTTATAGACAGGTAACAGAGTTGCATTACGCTAGGAGTCATGAGATGCGTGTGTTTTACGGTGAACGTGAAATATAATGACAGTGCAAACTGATTAACTGTAATTTTGCTGAAGAGCATGACATGCACAATCACGACAATGCCCCAAATCGTGGATAGATATCCGATGCCGAAACGGGAGAGGTTCCGAGGACTGTGAAAGAAGTAAAGAAATGAGAGTGGCGGCGCAGTGAAGGAATAAAAATGTGAAGGAGACGCGTGAACTAGCCTATGTTCGCATTAAAGTCTGACGAACAAGGGAGCTAAACGCCATAAAAACAGTGAGATGCGAGTGCGATCTCAATGAAAGATAGGGCTTATGGCCTAATCAAAGCGCAGTGCTGGTTAAGGGAATCCCATAGGTAAAGCACAGTGGCTTGCATGGACAGGCTGACGCGCAATGTAACCCCACAAACTCGTCCCAACTGTATGTAGTCCAAACGGAAACCCCAACAGTAGACGGGGCAACTAGTGTGAAAACAGCTAAGCAGGGGTGGAGAAAGTTAATACAACTGGACGCTAATTGTAACAAATTAAAGAACTAAATCAAAAACGGCCACTGTGCAACAAGTTACCGTATAGTGAAAAAGATCTAAGAGTGCTTAATGGTGTAACGTTATATGCAGTGATTATATGCCAAATGCGACGAAAAGAAACACACAACAAGCACCAGAAAATGTCTACTGTCTGAGGCCGCATTGGCTTAGTCGGAAGTGAATTGCTCCTTGAAGAATTCACATCAGATGCTTCCGAAGTTAAGAATAACAAGCTAACGAGGAGGAGGGGGGAGAAGGGAGGGGGTAGTGAGAGCAGACAGCAAGCGGGTGGAGGAGGCTTAATGAGCCATGACAGAAAGGCAGATGGCGGCTGCGGGCGTGCACGCTCACGTGCACTCAAGCTTTAGGCCACCAAAAGACTCTGGTGGCACTTTTAAAAGCCACTTACTAAATGTCTCGAAGAGACAGCATGCGCTGTTTCAGGCGAGACCTAAAGAGCAGTACCTGATTGGCAGTATGTCTGACTAAGGGGGTGTATTTAAGGTTTGGGTGGGGAAACTTCATAGTGCAGAGTGCAAACAGACAACCAACCAAAACTAACAATACATTGGTAAACTTCATATGCGGGTGAGCGGCACAGTTAGTTGAGGGTGCAGAGGTATCCGGGCGATCCACTCAGAAAGCAATTCTATGCATACTGTCTCGTCTGAGAGGTGTGTGTGGGTCCACCCGTCCTCCATCTGTCAAGAAACAAGAGAGCAGCTCCGGGGGCAGAGGATAAAATGGACCCCCCTGCCCCCAACAGCTAAGGCCTGACCCCCGAAGTTATCAACCCACGCTCAGCTTTGATGCAGGGAATGTACCCTGAGGTGAGCTGCCAAAAGAACTGTAGGGGTGTGTAAAGGCAGATCTTTATCTAGTAAAACAGGAAGGGGTGACGATCCAATCACATCAGATACGGTCATCGACAGTTTGTAGAGGGCATTCCAGGCCATGGTGAGGGATCAAAGAGGAGGATGTGTTGTCCCTATCCGAGGAGGAGTGCAGGCCAAGGGCCGGGTCGTGAAACGAAGACGCAGCTACTAGAGAAATGGGTATTGTCCTGGGCTTGCTCTCAGGAACATGTTGCAGCAGAGTTCGGCAAACCCTGTGCCTCCTCCGGCAATGCCTGGACTGCTAGGTCCCCATTTGCAAGATGCTTTGGCTTGGAAACAGGTGCTCTGTTTCTCCACTCAGTCTCTGTCTCTGTGAAGAAGAGGGCAGTCTGACCACACAGGACCTTGAGCTTCACCAGGAAAATGAGTGAATGCTTGATGCCCATTTCCCTTAGTTTCCTTTTAACACCCTAGAATGAGGCAGCTAATGCTGAACAGTTAGAATGCAGTCAGAGAAGACAAGGATTTGGTTCAAGGCAGCCAGCCTGACGTGCCCCTCGGAGGATTTCATCTCGATCTTTAAAATGCTGGAGTTTGGCAATCAATGGGTGCAGCAGGGCCCAGTTGAACGGGAGAGTGCTGGAATACACTGGACATGTTTGATGGAGAAGTACAGGGTGAGATTGTCCGGCGCAGAAACGGTCTTCGAACAAATTTCAATGAACTCCATCAAGTTGCGCCTCTCAGAGTCTTCAGGCATACTGACCACATGCCAGTCAACATTCTCGCCCTGATCTCCAGGAAGTGCACATGGTCCATCAGATCGAGAAGTTGCTGTTGATGATCCAGTGTCTGTGGTAGCAGGGTCTGTATTGCCTTTCAGATTGGGAGACCCTCTCAACTAGTCATTGTTAATTACTTTGCAGGAGACCTACATCAACTTCAATGGTGTCAAACTTAGGGCCAGATTAATCAAAGGGTTTTACTCATTCTGTGTCTATGGGAAAATTATTTAGTACATATGGCCCTTAGTCTCCAAGGAGGTACATGTCGTGTCAATGGCCTCCAGTATAATGTTGAGTTTGTCTCCTCCAGAAGCTGAAGAGGCCATCTCCGAGGCATCTGGGCACTCCCTGTGACTAAGCGCTGGACTTCACTGACTTCGGTCAGCTCATGGCAAGGTGGTCCTCTCACAGAGCACGTCACAGGCTGACATTTTCAGATGGGGCCTGAAGGAGACCCCCAAAAGGGAGTAAAGACAACACTGGACAAGGGTTTAAGTTAGGTGGCACTGAGCCTGCCCGCCAACTTCGGCCGCCTTCAGTGTACAGGGAAACAGTGGTAGCAGCACAAGCAGTCTAGCGAAGCTGTGCGATAAAAGTGCAGGTCCGAGATACTATAAGCATTCGGTAGGCGTATAGTCGGCACAAGAGGCCAGCTCAGATACAGATGACAGCACTGAAGGGGGGCCCAGGGCTCAGGACATTGAGGCAGAGGGCACTTCCAACCCCTCCTGGGTTCTGGAGCCCAAGTTACCTGGTCAGCAGCAGGCACGGCACCCATCCAGGGCCCTGGTGCACTGTTTTCAACCTATGGTCTTAGGGGTGACTGCACAAACAACCTACACCCACACAGAGTTCTTCCGTGTTTAGGCTGAAGGCACCGAGGTACAGTAGGGATCCAGCAAGATGAGCTCACACCAACAGTGACTAATCTTAGGGTCACCCCATGTCTTTGTCGGTTCCTAGGAGGGGGTGCGCTAATACTTTCTAATACCTTCTGGCCCCCAATGACTGAAAGGCTGTCAATATGTGGCCTTCAGCTCAGTGTAACCACCTCACTCCAGGGATGAGGACCACAACCACCACCAGTCACCCGCCACAGCCGATGGCCCTCTGCATGCTTTCTCAGAGGGCCCCACCAGCACGGAAAGCCGCTCAGCGCTGGAAATATCCAGTCCCTGTGATGCATCCTCCACCCTGTTATAGCACAAGAGGAGGCTTGTACCGGTCAACCATAGTCTCTATGGTAGCACATCCAATTGGACAAGTTTTTAACACATCACTCCTGTTTTTCCCTGATCCTGTAAGGGCAAGTAGTGAAAGGGGCCCTGATCTAAACTGGACATAAAGTGCCTGTTCATACTGTTGGGTTATAATATCTAAATTTAACTCAAATTTAAAAGAACATTTGAATGATACAAAAATGTCTGTTAGACCTACGGTGGGTACTCTTGAAATTTTACCTCATAGCACAAAATTCCAATAGGACAATTTTAGCTTTTCAATAGCATTTCTCGGAGCTCATAAGGGTTTGTCCAATAATCCCCCAGGCCTAGCTTGGATAGCCAATTCTTAATATGAAAAAACCAAGGGATTTTATCTGCAAATGAGCCTTCCAACAATCCTCGGAGCCATTCCCTGTATAGCTCCAATTCATCTGTTAACCATACCCTTATCCAAAATTGGATAGGCCTCAATGTGGCAATATCAGCAATAGACCTTACATTTAAATCCATACGAATTGGAAGTGTAGGGGTACTTTAAGTAATCTTTAGTAGTGTTTTAATAAATGCATTTTCAGTCTTTTCCAGAGTGTCCAAATTGCAATGCCCCCAAATTTCAGCCCTATAAAGGGGTGCCCCACAGGCTTGACTTCTATATATTTTCAAGGGTGGAAAAATAGGGAAGGAGGATGCCCTATTATCAGACCTTGTAATAGCCCCAGCATGCTGTTTTAGAGTCATGACACTCTTCTTCAACTAGGCTATCCCATCTATGCGAGTCCTCCAATCAGACATCCAAGTAATCACACTTGGGCACCCACTCCAGGATCTCCCCATCTAATAGTATGATCTTTTCTCCTTGTTATTGCTATCTGCAAACATTATGTACTTCGTTTTGGATTTTGGATTTCCAACCCTTATGTAATTTTGAATATGACAAAAACCTCTCTCAAAGAACAGGTAGCTTTTAGTACGCACACACCTTGGCGCACACTTTTCTGTATCGGGACAAAATCAAACGCGGAGCGTAGAGCCAAAAAGGCAACAGCCACTCTCCAGGTCTACGATCCTTCACTTGATCGCTAAGAAGCGTAAGATTGGTTCCACTGTGCTTATTTTGTGCCTGAATCCCACCTGTAGATGAGATATTAAGTTTTTCCTAAATCCAGTCCCATAGTCTGAGTATTTGAAAGCTAAACACTTTCTGCATATTATCTATCAGGCTTATTGGTCTGTAATTACTAGGGGAGGCTCTATCTCCTTTCTAATGAATAGGAATTATTGCTCCTTTCGAGGAGATTGGGATCCCACCTCCTGCTAACAAGGCATTGGACACTGAGTTCATATATGGGCCTCCAGATCCGAGGTTCAGATCTATAAAGATCTCTGGGGATTCTGTCTAAACCACAGACTTTCCCAGATTTTTGTGCTAATATAGCTGCCATAGTTTCTTTGAGAGAAATAATTTTGCCCCTCATTCCTCCCCTCAATGGAAAATAATGCTGAGTCGGCTGATATTATGGGAATCAGGTCTAGATTGATCACTGTGCCCTTTTTGGGATACTAACTGCCAAACTGTGCTTTACTTCCCATGCTGATACTAGCATACTCTCGCCTAGTTAGAGCAATCATAGATCTATCCTTAAGTGGTACAGCCTGAATGAGGTTATTTTTGGCTGCGCCACAATTTGTATTGAACAATTCATTGGACCTCACTGGTTTGGGACCCTTTCACCCCGTGCAATGTTTGACAAATAGTAGACCCAATTAGTGAAAGAGGTTTTCATGAGCAGTTATTATCTGATCAGGAGTGAACTCGTTTTGGGAAAGTGTCATAATTTCATTCAGAGCCATTTTATATTTTTCTCAGAATCCAAGAAAGCCTCGCATCTAATGGCATGTTTGTTACTAGCTACCACCACCGGATTAATGCATCATGTTTGTCCAACTCCTCTCTCCCCTTGATTGACATCTCGTCCCAATTTAACAGAATAGAGAAATGATCGCTATCATGGCGATCGCTTAGTGCCAGACCAGATAGCTCATGTCAAATTCTCAAATCCAGTAGGATATAATCACAGGCAGCTATAATTCCTCCCTGGTAAAGGTAGGCTTTGCTCTGCTATCCAAGGAGAATCACCCATTCCCAGGTCTCAGACCATACAAGACCTTTACATTTTCTTCTGCCATTCTAGCATTGCAGTCGGTTAACACTGCATGCCGTTTTGGCCATTATTCCCATTCGATATGGGACATGGTTGCGCAGGGGCTGCCCAGGCTCTAGGAGAAGGACCAGATTCTGCTCTCCCAGACTATTTCAGACAGGAGAGAATCAGCGAAGTGCGCCATCCGATGTGGTTTGGACACGGCAGACTCGCTGGCAGAGCGATTTTCCACGGCGGTGGCCGTAGGTTGCCACGCCTGGCTGAGGATGTTTGGTTTTTTCAGGCTATGTCCATGCTATTCTCAAGGACATGCCCGTTGATGGCTCCCGTCTCTTCAGACAAAGCAGATGCAGGACTTGAACGTTTTAAGGGCTCGCGTGCTACGGCCAAGTCCTTGGGCCTCACCACATCTCGGCCTGTGTCTGTTTTATGCTCCTTTCGTAGCTACAGATCGGGCTACCAACCGGACCATCCCTATTCCAGCTAGAGGGCCCTGCAAGTTCAGGGTTCGGGAGAACAGAAGTCGAACTGAGCCATGATCCCCTCATCCAATGCAAAACCCTCCTAGTCTGATCCCCCAGGATAATTCACGTCTAGTTGGTGGCAGAATTCGCCATCATCTCCACCACTGGGGGGACATCACCTCGGACAAGTGGGTGTTGCAAATAGTCCGAAGGGGCTACTCCCTCCCCTTTGAGACTACACCTCCATCCATGCCTCCAGTTTACGGTCGGCTGAAGGAGGATCACCTTGCCCTACTCTCTTGGCCAAAGGAGCTATAGTCAGGGTTCCCGGGCCAGAAATAGGCTGTGGTTGATACTCTTGCTATTTCCTGGTTCCAAAGAAGGACGGAGGCCTTCGTCCTATCCTCGACCTCAGAGCCCTCAAATACTTCCTCAAAAAGGAGAAGTTCAAGAGGCTCTCCCTTGCTCAGGTCCTGTCTGCCCTGGACCCGAGAACCTGATGGTAGCACTGGACTTGCAGGATGCCAATTTTCATAGCCCCGTTCTGACTGCCCATCGTCGCTACCTGCAGTTTAGAGTGGGCCATGAACACTTTCAGTTTGCCGTGTTCCCTTTCAGCTTTACCAGAGCCCCTTGGATGTTCACCAAGGTGATAGCGGTGGTTACAGTCCATCTGCAGGAATCAGGGATTCCAGTCTTCCCCTATCTCGACAACTGTTTGTTGAAGGCAGCCTCGTCCCGAGCAGTTATCTCCCACCTTCAGACTATGGCGAACCTCCTGCATTTGATGGGGTTCACTATCAACGTGCCGAAGTCACACCTGATTCCCTCTCAGACGTTCCCATTCATCGGAGCAGTTCTGGACACGGTGCAGTTTCGGCCTATCCTCTCGAATGGCGAGTCCAGGATATTCAGGCTATGATGCCCATATTTCAGCCTCTATCCTGGATTTAGATGCATCTGATTCTGAGGCTGTTGTGCCTCATGCATCCTGCTAGTGGACCATGCCAGATGGCACATGTGCGCTCAGCAGTGGGACCTGAAGTTCCAATGGGCACAGAATTGGGGGGCACTACGAAAAACCTGCAGTGGTGGATGACAAAACGCGATTGGGTCAAAGGCAGACCCTTCTCCCTTCCACACCCAAATCTCACAGTAGTGACAGATGCGTCTCTTCTGGGATGGGGCAGCCATCTGGGGGAGGTGGAGATCAGAGGACTGTGGTCTCCGATGGAAGCCAGGCTCCATATCAACCTACTGGAGATTTGGGCGATCCGATTGGCACTGAAATCCTTTTTACCATCTATCAAGGGAAGGCTGGTAAAGGTGTTCCTGGGCAACACAACCACCATGTGGTAATGCAATAGGCCCTGCGTCTCTGGACTTGCCTGGAACAACAGGGCATTGCACTGGTGGTTCAACATCTGGACGGTTCTCTGAACGTCAGAGCGGACAAACTCTGCCGACGGTGCCTTGCGGATCATGAGTGGTGTCTCCATATGGAAGTGGTACAAGGTCTCTTTCAGTGGTGGGGAGAGCCTGGGTTAGATCTGTTCGCCTCCGGAGAGAACGCGCAATGTCAGCAGTATTGCACGTTGGAGTTTAAGGTGACTCTCACTCGGGGATGCTTTTCATTTCGAGTGGAGCTCAGGCCTCCTGTACGCTTTTTCGCCCATACCACTCCTGCCCAGAGTGCCCAAGAAGACCAGGGAGCAACCAGAGGCAAGTTGTTCTTATGGCTCTGGACTGGGCATGGAGAGTCTGGTATCCCAATCTTCTGGCAATGAGCATCAATCCTCCGATCAGGCTGCCCCTTCGGGAGGAACTTCTGTTGCAGCAGCAGGGGAGGGTCCTCCACCCAAAACCTGTCCACTCTCCGACCTCTTGCGCGGGGATTGAGCGGCAACAGTTAGCAACTTTTGACCTTCCATCCGAAGTCTGCAAAGTTATTCTGGCAGCCAGGCTCAAGTCAAAGAAATCTGTATATGCCTGCCGATGGAACTGATTTTGAAAATATTCTACAGAAAGGTCTATTGACCCCTTATCTGACCCTCTATCAGATGTTCTTCTGTTTATACTTTCCTTGGCCCAGCAGGTCTCTGCTCTGGGCACTCTGAAGGGCTACCTTTCGGCCCGGTCAGCTTTTCTCCGGCTGCCCATCAGCCTCCACTTTTTAAATCCCCACTGGTACAAAGATTTTTGAAGGGGCTAGCCCGTTTGTACCCCCCGTCTACTTTTCTTATGCCACAATGGGGCCTTAATTTGGGCCTTACTTTCTTGATGTGCGCAACGTTTGAGCCACTGCATAACTCCCCCCTATAGTTGTTCATTATAAAAACTGCTTTTTTGGTGGTAATCACCTCTGCCAGGAGGGTGAGCGAGCTGCAGGCACTGTCATCACAGCCTCCATACATGACTGTCTTTCCGGACAAAGTGGTACTCCGAACTAGGGCATCTTTTCCGCACATGGTTGTAACACTCTTCCATCTCGGGCAGTCTGTTACTCTGCCCACTTTCTATGCACTCTAGGTACACTTAGAGTAGGGTTGTGCATGGTAGGAGTACGCCAGATTACTGCCTTGTTTATAGGCCTGCATATATACACTGTTTTAGCACCATGGTGGAAGAAAACAAGTTACTTACCTGTAACTACAGTTATCCAGTATTGGTATCTTTCATAGATTCACATGCCTGAATCATTCCCCGTCGCCGAACAGGAGTCCCACGGTAAATACAAAAGTAGTGCCAAGAGTAAATAATAGTAGTAGGCTAAAAGAAAAGGCCTAAGGCCCAAGTCTTAGTAGCCTATCTACATCATTATAGAAAAAAGAACCAAAGATTGGTCCCAGCCAATCAGCTGCCAGCACCCTCCAGAACCTTCCCAGCAGAGGCAGTTCTCCTCAGATTTTCCTAGCATAAGTGAGAAGTAAGTATACCAGATATAGAGAACTGACTAGCCGGGGAGGAGGGTGGGTGCATGTGAATCTATGAAAGATACCAATACTGGATAACTGTAGTTACAGGTAAGTAACTTGTTTTCTTATCCAGTATTCGGGTATCTTTCATAGATTCACATGCCTGAATCAGAGTAGTAAGCAGTATAGCCATATACTGTCGTTTGCGGATGGTGGGAGACACTGGTTCATAAACTCCCAAATAGCATCCTCAGTGCTTGAAAAAACACATCTTACTTTTTTTTTTTTTTAAAGAGTAGTCTTAAAGGAAGCAAAGCTATAGCCAAGTATTAGCTATTATATATATATATATATATATATATACAAATATTTGAAATCTTGCAGATATATAAATCTGTACATTTGCATGAATATTAAAGAATGGAATAATACATAAAAGGGCAAAGTATCTGAGTCTGGTCTTAATGAAAGAGATGGCATAGAACAGCCTGTCCAACCGCTGCATCATCTTGATGCGAAAATTGAAGACAGTAATGCTTCGTCGACGTGTGGACATTTTTACATGTCGCAGCACGACATATTTTCCGGAGTTACTCCAGCAAACAAAACTGTCGACGTCGATACTGTTCTTGTTGAATGAGCTTTGACTTTCCTCTGCAAAGGTCTGTTAGCCTTGTCATGGCAGAAATGAATAGCAGATGCCAGCCATCTGGCTATTGTTCCGCTTTGCTACAGCATTTCCAAGAGTTGCTTGACCATTCGCCACAAACAGCCGGTTGGATCGTCTGATATCCTTAGTTTTCTGTAGGTAGAGTTTAAAACAGTGTGTAACATCCAGTGAGTGTAATGTTCTTTCAGCTGGAGTGGATGGATCCGGAAAGAATGTTTTTAATCTTACGGGTTTGTTCAAGTGAAATTTTATGGTACCTTAGGAAAGAACCTGGGATTTGTTTGAAGGGTTACATAGTCCCGAGCAAAATGTAAAAGGGGGTTCATTTATAGTGACAGCTTGGATTTCACTAACCCTTCTTGCCGAGGTAAGAGCCAGTAAATGGGCAACCTTCCAAGTGAGGAATTTGAGATCAGCTTTATGGATAGGCTCAAATGGACGCTTCATTAACTGCACTAGCACAGTGTTGAGTTCCCCCTCTGGAGGGGTGCTCGCACTGGAGAGAAGGCTCGGAAGATTCCTTTCATAAATTGTTTGATAAGTAAAGGCGAGCAGAGAAAAGGGAATTTTGAGCATTTCCTGAATCTAGAAAGTGCAGCAAGATGTACTTTGACCGGTGAAAAAGTAAGCCCAGACTTGGCTAGAGAAAGCAGATAATGGAGAACTTGTTCTGCAGTAGCTTGAATTGAGTGAATATTATTTGCCTCACACCAACAGCAAAATCGGTTCCATTTGAAGCGATAAGTTTTGATTGTGCTTCGGGCACGAGATTTGGCCAATATTTCACGACAGTCTTGTGAAATGTTGAGGTCCTTGAAGTCTAAGAAATCAGGAGCCATGCATGCAAGTGCAGTGACTGTGGGTCCGGATGAACCACTTGTCCTCCGACCGTTGACAACATCATAGGCGTCAGCAGTAGGCAAATGGGTTTGCCTTGAGACAATAGTAGAAGTTCCTGGAAGCAATATTGTCTTGGCCAACGGGGTGCAATCAGAATTAGACGGCAACCTTCCAGCTTCATCTTGCGGGAGCACCTTCGGAATCAATGGTATTGGGGAAAAACGTACACACCAATCCCTGATCCCTGTTGAGGTAACCTGCTGGCATAATATTGACATTCTTTGTTCTCTCTTGTTGTGAATAGGTCCAGGGCTGGCTTACCCCAAGCTTGGAACACTGTGTTCGCCTGTTCCTTTTCCAGCTTCCACTCCTAACAGTCCGATTGAGACATGCTCAGCGTGTCCGTCAGGGTATTGAGGAGACCCCTGATGTGTTTGGCTTTCAGGGCATCTTGTGGAAAGTGACCTATTCCCACAATTCCTAAGCTTCTTGCGAGAGCATAGCTGATTTTTATCTTGCTTGTTTGTTGATATAATACATGCTGATGGTATTGCCAGTCGGGACTAGCACCGACGAACCCTTAATCCTCGGGAGGAATGCTTGGAGAAAACAGAAAAACGGCGCGACGCTCAGCCTGTTGATCTGCTGTTGTTTTTATCTTTGAGATCAAATCCTGCAGATGACCTCCCCATCCTTCCATGGAGGTATCGGTCGTTAAAACGAAATCTGGAATGGTCTGTAGGAACGTGAGATCCTGGGTTAGATTCTCAGTCTGCAACCACCAATGTAGAGAATTTATCATGTGCGGCGTGACCTTGATGGTATCTTCAAACGAATCCATGGCTTGTTGCCATTGAAGTTGCGGTTCCTCCTGAAGAGGTCGCATTTTGAGCCGTACCAAGGGTATGAGATGTATCGTTGAAGAGCACATCCTCAGGAGCGAAGCGAACATTCGGACTGAAACTGGCCTTTTTTTTTTTTTTCTTTTTCAAATTAACCTTGCCAATTTTTGAAGATGCAGTTGGCGACCAAGTGACAAGAATGCGTTGCATTGGACCGTGAGTAACCTTGCTCCGAGAAAAACATGACTTGGAGAGGACGGAACTGATTTGCAGTCGTTGAGAAACAGCCTCAGAGAAGAGAAGAGATGGATACATTCTGCTGTGGCAATCTTGGTTTCATGTTCGGAAGGACCTTTGAGCAGCCAATCGTCTAGATAAGGGAACACTTGTATTCCTCGAGATCGCAATGCTGCTGCCACTGGTGCCAAGCACTGCGTGAAGGTTCTTGCTGCCAATTTCAGCCCAAAGAGGAGCACTTTGAACTGATAATGGGCGCAAGGCACTTGAAAGCGAAGATATTTGTGATGTTTGGGGTGGATAGGTATGTGGAAATACGCATTTTCCATATCCAGAGAAGCCATAAAAGCTGTACACAGCAGGCCATTGTGCCCTAGAGAATATCACCTCCTTCCTCGATTCCTGCCCCTGGGAACCTATCAGCTCCCATCACGCGAGTCTTCTAGATGAGCCAATATCGCTGGCGGAGATAGCAAAAGCACTAAAACAGCTCCCAATAGGGAAAATCCTCGGGCCTTATGGTCTTACTGTTGCTTTTTATCACACCTTCAATCCACAGCTCAAAAATTACCTTCTTCCCCTTTTTAATAATTTTACCAACACCACTGGACTCACTCCAACCATGTCCGAAGCTGAAGTAGTGCTGGTCCCAAAACAAGGTAAAGACCCCTCCCTTTACACATCTTATCGACCCAATGCCCTCTTAAATACTGATGCGAAGAATTATAAAAAAAGATCCTTGCAAATTGTTTGGAGCCTTATCTACCTGGCATTATCAACCAAGACCAGGTCGGATTTATCTGCCATCGCGAGGGCACAGACAATATTTGTCATATAGCCCACCTTATCGAAAAAGTTCAATACAGGGACATTCCTGCCTACCTGGTGTCGTTTGACGCAGAGAACGCATTTGATCGGGTAGACTGGCGCTTTCTCAGGGAGGTCCTACACCAAATAGGATTAGGCCCTACCATGATCTCCAGACTGATGGCCCCTTACACTCAACCGACCATGCGTATGCGCATCAATGGCCGCCTCACTCCTCCCATTGCTATACATAAGGGCACTCGACAAGGGTGGCCGCTATCCCCACTCTTATTTGCCCTGGTGGTAGAGCCTCTTGCAATTGCTGTACGCTGCTCACCCACCATCTCGGGCATTCCTTTTGCGGGATATCGGCACAAGAGTTCTCTATTTGCGGAGGACCTTCTTTTGTCGCTTACTACTCCGGCCTCATCCCTTCCAGAATTAGCATCACTCTTGCTCTCCTTTGAAGAAGCCTCGTGCTTGATGATCAACTTAGCCAAATCCCATCCCTAAATCTCACCCTCGCATCTTCAGAGATTCAAGAATGACAGAGTCTGATCCTATTGAAATGGTCTGAAAGTTTGATAAGATATTTAGGATTGGATCGGACTTCCTCACTATTTTGCTGGATTCATGCCAACTGGCCGAGCTACAGACGCACCATACGGGAAGATATCCGTAGATGGCGAAAACTCCCCCCCTCTTGGCTAGGTTGAATTAACACTATCAAGAGAACTCTCCTTCCGAAGGTGCTATACTTATTCCAAACCCTCCACACTCTAATCCCACAAACTGATATTCAATCCCTCCAACGAGATCTACCCACCTTCATCTGGGGTAAAGGCCGCCTGCGTTTTTCTAACAAAGTTTTGATGCTACCCTGCGATCAGGAGGTTTAGCGTGCCCTAACATCCTTGAATATTATTGGTCTTGTAATCTTCGCTACATCTCGGAATGAGTGGTCCGGTTAAGCGAAAAACATTGGTTCCACATGGACCGAGCTTCTTACATGCAGGACCTTGTGGGACTTAGCTTGGCTCTCCGTGTGGCTGGCCCCAGTAGTGCATACATAGCTACTCCTACAAAAACGGTCCTAGACATATGGGACAAACTTGCGGTATCTCAGGGCTTGACCTCATTCCCATCCCCCAAAACCCCGATAGCACGCAACCCCACTTTTCCGCCTGCCCTCCAATCTCATGCCATCCAATCTTGGACGGAGGGTGAGTGTCGCAGAATTCAGGACTTATTCCAGGGGGCCACATTCATCACCTTTGAACAGTGCAAAAAATTATTTCATCTTACAGACAATGAAAGAATGCAATATTATCAACGTAGACACTGGCTGTTTTCCCCCCCACATACACAAAAGGGCGAGTAGATCGCTTACTCCCTTCGAAGCCCTAGTCCGGACTTCGAGGGATCTAGGGGATTGATCTCTAACACATACAAAGTGTTACAACACTCACAACAACCCCAACCCCACACATACCAAAACCAATGGAATATGGAGCTTGGCGGGGAGGTCTCCCCAGAGGACTGGGACCGACTTTGGCGAGACATACCTAAACTATATCAAAGCATCCCCCAACGCGAATCGGCCCATAAACTTATGACACGGTGGTACTTTACTCCCGCCCGTCTCCAAAAGATGATTCCGAGCTTCCCTCAAACATGTTGGAGTTGTCAGAGAGGAACAGGTGATTTCATCCACATTTGGTGGTCTTGCTCCAACCTAACGCTTTACTGGAAGGAGATCCTCAGCCACATTAAAGATACAATGGGATTCTCCATACCCAGCTCTCCGACTGTGACTCTGTTGGGCATTAGACCCTCTCAATTAACAGCCATGACACACTCAGATTGGCGCCTAATAGCACAAATGCTGGGGGCGGCACGACAGATCATAGCTTTATAGTGGAAGAAACCTGCCACTCCACGCATCGAGACATGGTTTCTTCGGCTGTGACATGTCCTGGCCCTAGAGTTACTTACCGCCCGTATTAATCACACAGACACCAAATTCACCCGCACTTGGCAACCATTAATTCAACACCTATCTCAGATTGAAAACACTTGCTTTACCCCTTCACGTCTTCGAGCGCTGCAGCTATTTGAGGATTCCCTTCTACCTTACTCAAGAGGTACACGTCAAGTCTTCCCCTATTCCACAAAATCATGGTTGGGCGTCTCCTTCCTCCTAGAAGACTTCAGCTATTCACCCCCTTGACATTCTGAGAGTATCTCCCTCCCTATTTCTTTTTTTCTTCCCCCCACTATTCTATGGAGGAGGGGAGTACTTATTAACCCCATCTCTCAATAGCGTCATCACGCAAGTTCTAATATATTTTCAATCTAATACACTGGTATGTACAAATCCTACTCACATAGCCCGATTATTGGGTCAGTGTTCACATGACCCCCATACCTTTGTTCTCTTACACTGGGGGAGCTCTCATTAAAATAGGGATCTTGTTAACTTTCGCAGTTATTTAGCTCCCTCTCTATCTCTGGCTATTTTGCTACACACTATAACTTAAAACAAATCTATGCCAGTGTATCATGTTAATAGCTAAACATATTGTTTTATCTTTGTTACGCCCTCATCCTTTATTGTTTCTTCTTATTGTAACAGGAGAACTTTTGCAAGGCCCTGTCAATGTACCATGCAATCAAAGATGTACTTTGCTTTGTTTCTCCCTTTTTGTTTTCCTGTTCAATTTATATTCAATCAATCAACAAAGCTTTATTTGATTAAAAAATAATCATAAAAGCGCAAATTCAGTTAATTACAATAAAAATAAAGCGCATATAAATCTAAAATGGTGAGGAAGACTAGCCCCAAGAATCAGAGTAGGTTTTTACAGTACAGTTACTTATATAATAATAGTCTTCTTGCATTTAAAAACAGCCTTTAAAAACGATGAGACCGATAAAGTTATAACCTTTTCCCCCAAAGATTGCATGATTAAAAAAGCTGGACGGCACTGTTTCATCCCTAATGTTCTAAGCACAGGTACTATCCACCGTTTCCTCTGATAATTATAGAATTTGCAGAAAAATAAAACATGCATGGTAGACTGCACAGACAAACCGTCACAGGGGCAATTAACCAGTTGTCTGGACCAGTCATTGGTTGTAGGAAAGCTAAATAACCTATGCACAATGGACATCCTAAATCGTGTCAATAAAAATCATCTGTCAAAATCAGAAAGTACATATGTTAAATAGGGCTGTATCTTCAAAGTAGTAAGCGTGTTCTGATGTGCCCGGACCGAGATTTTATGAATTTCCCTATTTAATCTGATATTTTCAAGGTGGTGCAGGCAGCTTAGTTTTAATATTTTCCAGTTTACTTTAAGCAAAGTGCTAGGGTTGTCAAAATACTCTGGATTACCCAATTTACGTGAGAAATCTTTAATATGCATAAGCCAATCTATGTGAGAAGCCCCATCAAACGCACAGCAATCACTGATCAATTGGCGATTTAAACTGGTCTGTTCTGTGGTCCAAATGTGATGCCAGAGGAGAAGTGGTTGAATCCCAATAACATCTTCTATATGTGATAATCCCAACTCAGAGTGACAATTAGAAATAGAAGTACTTACTGGAAGAGCGAGCAAGTTTCTAAGGAATCTGTTTTCAGACTTTTGCATTGAGGTTACGTCTACGTAGCCCCAAATACCTGCTCCATAGGTCGCAATTGATACGCACTTGGCTTTATAGATGTGGAGTAATTCAATAAACAGATTTGAAAATAAAGGCCCCCTCCCCCATACTGTAGAATATGTGAGACTCAGTCCGCTCAGTAAAGAAGGCGTGACCTTGCCAGTCCTAGCTGCTTATACACCGCATCCTAATCACACTGATTTAAACGAAGCAGAAATAGGAATACTATACAAAGATCTACTAAACATTTACAGAAACCTCACGCAGTACATTATGCAAACACTCACAGTTAACCCTGCACGCATGGCTCAGGCTGCACAAACACAATTGGCTGCTAGGGTATCAGCCCTAAAACACTGAATGCTGTTATGGGAAAAGTTCCCACCAGTCTGGGGCAAATTCCATTCTAGATAGCACAAAAAATCAGTTTGACGCAGTTTTTCCCCATACGGGCCGCAGAAGATACTCTGAATATTGACAATTTGCTTGCCGATGGGGATGGCTTCCGGGTAGAAGATTGTGCCACTTGGGGTACAGTCTTCGCTGCCGTTCATACCAGAACACATGGTACCCTTTCACTATCACTTCTACCAAAGCTACTGACACAAGTACAGAATGAGTGCGGGGCAGCACCTGCCCTGGATTTAGGGATGAAACTGGTAGGGAACTTTGACACAGTAACCTCTATATTGTTAGGTAACATAAAAGGGGAGGCAGCAGCATTGGCTATACACCACCACCTAAAGGTACTCACTACTGCACAGCAGGAGTAGGAATTACCTAAAATTATTGATGAAACCTATGCTATGCTGTGTAGGGATTTATTTAGGAGTCAGACCTGGAACACCAATGGTTAAGGGTAATTCTGAAAAGTAAAACTCCAAGCAAGCACCAGATTCTTCTAAGAAGAAGTAAGATAATAAACAAAAAATAAATAGATTAATACACGATCACGGGGTGGGTCTCCTCAACAGGAACCCACTTATAAAACATATAATCTAAGAAACCGTGATAATATTGGAAAGCCTGACAGGTATCAGGATACTGATACATGCTACTCTCGTTCCTTTCAGGATTCGTCCGATACGTGTTCGGAGAGAGGAGGATGGTCAGAGCGCAGATTAGAAGAGCACATGAAGCCGAAAAGGGAAACACACGGCACTTCAGACTACATCCTTAAAGAGGATAAACCAAAGAGTCAAAAACCTCAAATCAAAAAGAAGAAGGTTGCAGAGATTAAAATAAGACATGCTCAGACTACTGAGGACTTTGCTTCTGAACAGGCAATGGGCAGTGAGCTTGCTGGACAGCATGGCAGAAGTCACAATAGCTCACTGGAACCTGATGGATTATCTGGCGGTAGTAGCACTGAGTGAGCATATCACGGTGGAAACACCTGATAGATGGGTAAGTGTCCCTCATTGCTTATACAAAATTATACTCCACATGGAGGGGGACATACCCAGGTCAGATAAGGGTTTCTTTTGGGAGAACCTGACTTATGGTTACAACATTCTTTTGGCTGAAAAAGATTTGCCACCTGAGTTAGAAATAGAGTGCCCAATGGGAGAAACTGATGCCTGGTGGAGCTGCTAGACAGCTATAGAGGAGATCAGCCCTGGTTTACCCCCTTGACCATCACCCACCCAGCAGGACATTAGGCATAGTTCTCATCTCTCCTTTTTTGTCTCCCTCTGCCCCCTGCCTCCGACGAACTACTGTTAACTTTGTTCTTTTTCCTGTGTTCTTACTATGCTCTTGTAACGGATGTAATTTGTAACTTGTAACGCAACGATCCTCATGTAAAGCGCTCTGATACCTCCAGGTCTAGCCAGCGCTATATAAAATTCAAATAAAAAAATAAAAAACAGTAAATTTATCGGCTTTCTCAGACTCGTTCTAGAATCAGTTTAACATTCCTACGAGCAGAAGTGGGCACTAGCGCTAGCTACTGCACTTTACCAAAACCATGTTGGCTCAGATAATGAGTCACCTCATCCATTAAAATGAGTCCCTCAACCCTAGAGACAATACCCCCCAAAAAATTAAGCTAAAATACAAGTTAGGGAAATACTAGACCAACTTGAGTCTCAGGGTGTAATAGAAAATTGCACCTCGCCCATGAATAATCCCTTGTTTACCATAATGAAACCAGGCAATTCATACGGTCTAGTTTTAGACTACAGTCATTTGAACACTTCCAGAAGCACATTTGCAGTACAAAATGCATAGTGCTGCACTAATGAATAAAATTGAGCAGAAGAAATACAAAACAACACTAGATATCGTAAATTGATTCTTTTACCAAAATATAGCGCCTGGAAGCAGATACTTGACAGCATCCTTGGCGCTAGGATCTCAGCGACAATTTTGTCATTTACCACGGGGTATAAGAATAACCCCGGGCTGTTTTCAGCAAGAGTGACAGAGTTACTTCAACATTTTGATGAGGTGGCATCTTCCTACATAGATGACATTTATCTGACTGACAATGAGTTAATAGAACATTTGGCTAGAGTGAACCACATAATTCTAGGGTGTGCTCACCTGGGATACAAATTCATAACATTTGGTTTTTTTTTTAAATAAAATACAAAATGTCCCACTTCAGTGTCCTATTACTAGGATCGAGTTGTCAAGTGAAGGCAAAAGCCTGGCAGCACATTTTTTGGGAAATTGTGCACTGCTCCAACCTTCAACAACTCTGAAAAGACTAAAATACATTTTAGGATTTTAAAATGTTGGCAGAACATACATTTTGGATTACGCAGAACAAGTAAAACCGTTCTAAGATTTAATCAGACCAGATTTTTTAATCAGCCATTGGACGCAGGAACATACAAACATTTTATGTGCCATATAAGCTGACATATTAGCTTTCAAACATTTGCACACACAGGTAAATTCGACTAACCTGGTAATCTGCGTAGTCGCTGGACCAATCGGGTATACCTAAATCACCTTCAATAAGGGTGATACGGTACCCATTGCACACAATGCATACAAATCACATTTGTACGCAAACGCTGAAATGCGTTTTGCACCCACTGAGCACATTCTGACAGTGGTACAGATTGCTGTGGTAAGAGAGAGCGCACTGGCCCTTGGTAAGCGAGTAATTGTAGTGACCCCAGTACCAACCTTAGAGGCCATTACAAAAGCAAGTGTTCCAAACGCTAAGGCCTTGCATCAACAATGGAATAAATGGGCTAACTCTCTCACTGCTACAGATGTAGACTACAGATTTGATTCTATACTACAAACACAAGCCTTCCTGCAGTATGAGCAACCCCTCCTCTGGAAGGAATCCACAAGTCGTTCCAACCCATTCCTTGGGTATTTGAGGGGTCCCCCATGGGTGGGTCCTCAGATTCATCCAGAAACAAGACTCACATCTGAAACCAAACACTCTTCGACCATCTGAACACTTAGACTTTGTTGGACTTTGACTGGAACCAAGACAGCATCAAGGAAGACTCCTGCTGCTCCTGGTCTAACTGTTCTTAAGGTCTTCTGCCTCGTCTGTGTCTGTGCTTCACTCAGGTTCTCCAGAAGACCTGTAGAAATCAAGAACATCAGCAGAAATCTCCCTTGGAGTGAAGGAGTCACTCACCTGCATCTGCAGGCACCGCAATGAAGCTGACTGGTCTTGTCATGATCCTCGCGAGCCATTTGGCTTCCAGACGGAAGATCGGCGCCCCTAGGGGGTATCTCACAGCGCGGCAAAGGTGCGTACTCCTAAGACCGACTACAAGTCCCAGAAGACATCGGGACGTCCAACGGCGGAGCACCGGAAGCGGGGTCGGTCACATGACCGCCGCTATAAGACCATCCCCCTCTGGAGAAACGGCGCTTGACAATCCGAGGAGGTTCCCTGAAGACAGCGCTTAGCGGATGGTATTCCCCGCTGGAGGACGAGCGCTCGCTTACTTTTCCAGCATCGTGACTCCCATGTCCCGAACCCGTTGGCACGCCGCTCCTGAGGTCTCCCTGGTTCCCGTTCCTGCCTGAGGTACCTAGATCCGGTATCGGGTAGGACACTCCGTTGGGAGGAGCAGGAGCACCCGTTTGCATCGTACTTTACTAGGCAGTGACGTAACTGCCGTTGCCCAGTGGCTTTCCCGAGGAATCCCCGATTTCCGTCTCCTTCGACAGCGTCCTGCGCAGGCAGCGCGAGGAGGCGTGGATGCCCAGCCGCTTACTACTACCTTTGCTTACAGAGAGAGAATGCCTTTTTGTTTAGATAGGCATTGCTGGTTGCCGCCACGGTAGTGAGGTTAACTACCGCTTGCGCAACAACAGAACGAACTGGTTCTGCGCAGACCATACCCTATCTACCATTTCCAAGACCGTGAAGCCTACGGTCTCCCTGACTGGGGAATCAAGGTTAGCGCCCGCAGTAGGTGAGTGGTGGCCCTCGAGCGGGGAACAGGGAGGCAGGGGGTAAGTGGTACTTCCTTCCATAATGCTCTGACTTGTCTGTCTCCCCCTCACTGCAGCCTGCTTGAGAACTACCCGTCAGACCCTCCGGCCCACTGACAGAAGAGACAAGCGGACCCTATCCTTCCCTTCATTTGTTCCTCTCTTTTTCCCCCTAAGTGCATCTACCACGCATGGGTTGTTTTGGTTCGCCAGCGTGGGGTTGCACCAGTGGGAAGGGAGAAATATTCTACACGTCATCGTTCCTGCCGATCGATCAGCAGGTTAGTAGGAGCCTAGAGTATACGGCTACTGCCGGCCTGACAGATTGTCAAGCCCACGTATACCTTTCGGCCTGAACGATGGACTCCAATGTCGTGCTGTCCTCCCTGTTGGAAAGCATTACGGCTTTACAACAGGAAGTGCACGATTCACGGTTGGAGAACCAGGACATGAAAAGGGAAATGAGTACCTTGCGCAGGGAGGTTGCAGGCATTACGAGGCAAGGCCCTAACAAGAGTACATACATAAAAGATTGGACCCTTCCCCCTCCTGCGACACGCACAACCCCGGTACTGGGGGGTGGTGCCTCTGGTACAGGGTTCTTTACACCTTCTGGCACGCCCCAACCTCCACAGGATTCTGCTCCGACAGTGCACGTCATCCAGACTCATGGTATACCATTAGCTCCCCCCGAAAGGTTCTTTGGGGACCCAAAGAAATTTGAGACCTTTCTTAACCAATGCCGGCTACATTTCCTTTGCAAACCAACGATCTTCCAAGAACATACCGCAAAGACTTCCTTTATGATGTCATACATGGGGGGCAATGCAGCCAGCTGGACCATTCCGTTAATGGACAGAAACGACCCGGTGCTGCACAATTTCCACGACTTTTGTACCGCAATGAGAAGATTGTTCGATCGCAAGTCGCACATGCTATCCTTGGATCGGGAATTGCTCACTCTGAGACAAGGCTCGCAGGACCTGCTATCATATATCACGACCTTTAATCGATTGGTGGTGGAAACCGATTGGCCTCCCGAGAAACGCTCTACCCTCTTTTACCAAGGTCTTCGAGGTGAGCTGAAAGACGTGTTATCGCAAGTGGTTCAGCTGCCTCCCACCTGTGAGGAGCTGACTGATCTCACAGTACAGTTGGAACATCGCCTGCAAGAACGGAAGACTGATAAAGGCCGAGGTGAGAACCGCTTCCCGTTGCCCAGAATGAGATCGCTCCCCGAGGACCGTCAAAAAACCACAGATCTCAGCGAACCTATGCAGATCGGGGAAGTGCGAGGTCCTCTTACCCCCGAAGAACGGGAAAAAAGAAGGCAACAGAAGCTGTGTCTTTACTGCGGAAAGAGTGGGCATTTCATCCGGGAATGTCGCGCGAGAGCCAAGGCCCCGGAAAGACCCGGTCCCCCACATGTGCCTGCAGCGACCTTCTCACAGGAGTCGGAAAACTAGAGAGCCCACGACAGGAAGGGATCACTGCCATGGGTACCGATTCATCACGCATCCCCCTTGCACTAGCTAACACCATGCAACCCGCCGTAGCTCACATCAATGTGTGTGTAACTTTATGGATCACTGAAAACAGCCTGCTAGACGTGGCGTCCTTGTTGGATTCGGGCGCCACCGGAAATTTTATGGATCTCCAGTATGCTCGACGGTTTGGGGTGCCATACGAAAGGAAGATGATACCCGAAATAGTGAAAGCCGTAGATGGGAAGACCTTAACCTCCGGACCGGTTAGATATCACACCATACCCCTGAAAATGAGGGTAGGGGAAGAACACTACGAAATCCTGCAGTTTGACCTGATAGACGCGCCTCAATTCCGTTTGATCCTAGGCATGCCGTGGCTAACGCTACATGACCCGGTAGTACGCTGGGCAGAACGTACGGTGTCACTGACCTCTGAGTATTGCAAAACACACTGTACTCGGCACGTCTTGCAGGACAATGGTTCCAGAACTCAAGCTAGTTTCCTCGCTGAAGGTCGGGAAGAATCCGAGTATTGCTGCACTGTATCCTTACCTAACGAATATCTGAAATACCAACCGGTGTTCGACAAACAAACAGCGGCCACATTACCTCCCCACCGAACATTTGATTGTCGGATCGATCTACACCCTGGAGCGGACATCCCCTGCAGTCGTGTGTACGCCCTAACAGAACCAGAGACCCGCTACCTCAAGAAATATCTGGAGGAGAATCTGGAATCAGGATTCATCCGCCCTTCCTCGTCGCCCGCCTCGTCTCCCCTCTTTTTCATCGCCAAAAAAGACTGCGACGAGTTACGAGCCTGCATCGATTACCGCGCCATCAACAAGATAACCATCAAGAACCGGTACCCTCTCCCCTTGATTCCCGTATTGCTAGACCAGCTCAAGGGGGCCCGAATATACACCAAGCTGGATCTTCGAGGTGCATACCATTTGGTTCGTGTAAAATCTGGGGACAAATGGAAAACGGCGTTCCGAACGAAGTTCGGTCTTTACGAGTATCAAGTGATGCCCTTCGGGCTATGCAACGCTCCAGCAGCATTTCATTTCTTCATGGATGAAGTTCTCCGAGGTCTGCTGGAGGTGTGTTGCATAGTCTACATAGACGATATACTCATCTATTCGTCCACCTTACAGGAACACATCACCCATGTGCAGGAAGTGTTGACACGTCTTCAACGCCATTCGCTATATGCCAAGTTGGAGAAATGCTTATTTCATGTACCGGAAGTTGCCTTCCTAGGGTACATCATTAATGCACAAGGGTTTCAAATGGATACCGCCAAAGTAGATGCAATCACTTCCTGGAAGGCCCCAAGCCACGTTAAGGCGGTACAACGATTCCTGGGGTTCGCCAATTACTATAGGCGGTTTATAAAGGACTTCTCGAAGGTGATTCACCCCATCTCTCGTCTACTGAGAAAAAATACTCCTTTTATCTGGGATCAAGAGGCGGAACGGTCTTTTCAGGAACTAAAGCGACGGTTCACAACAGCTCCCATTTTGTTACACCCGAATACTGACCTTCCTTTCGTGGTGGAGACGGAAGCGTCTCAATACGCCATAGGAGGAGTGCTGTCGCAAAGACACCAACAAACGGGGTAACTCCATCCGGTGGCGTTTTATTCCAAGAAACTATCCCCGAGTGAGGTGAACTACTCCATTACGGATAAGGAACTGCTGGCCATCAAACGGGCTTGCGAAGAGTGGAGGCACTATCTGCTAGGGGCAAGCCATACAGTTGAGATGTACACCGACCACAGAAACCTTTTGTTCCTGAAATCTGCCAGAGCCCTCACACCACGTCAGTTACGCTGGTCCCTGTTCTTCTCTGATTATGACTTTCTCATCAAATACAGACCTGGACCCCAGAACGGCAAGGCCGATGCCTTATCCCGTATGGAAGAAACCATACACCCCGAAGCAAGCCTACCCCCTGATCCACCGTCGATCCTGCCCAGCAAGGCTTTTGCTCATCAAGTGCATGCCCTCGCCTCGTCTGACGAATACCTCGAGGCTGTAAAAGCGTCCTTAACCGACTTCAACAGTTCAGCCTGGATACAAATAGACCCAGCCCACAGAACCAAAAAAGGGGAATTCCTGTTCCAGAACGATGCCTTATTTCTCCCACAGAAGACACAACAACAGCAAGCGATTTCCTGGGTTCATGATTCCGCGCTAGGAGGCCATTTGGGGGTATACAAAACCATAGCAGGGCTCGAAAGATCCTTTTGGTGGCCCACATTACGAACAGATGCCAAAGAATACCTGAAGAATTGTGCCATCTGTGCGCAGAGTAAGGTCAGCCATTCAAAACCAGCGGGCTGTGGTGTCCCATACCCATCCCACCAGCCCCATGGCATACGGTATCGATGGATTTCATCGTTGAGATGCCACCCTGTGAAGGATACACCACCGTGCTAGTAATTATTGATCACCTAACAAAGATGGGCCACTTCGTCCCTCTCAAAAGACTACCCACGGCGGGCGAACTGGCTCTGGTATTCCTACAACATGTGGTGAGAGCACACGGACTACCAAGGGTGCTTATCACAGACCGAGGATCCCAGTTTACCTCACGCTTTTGGAGAAAACTATGTGAAACTATGAACATCGATGCCCGTCTATCCACAAGTTACCATCCCCAGACGGATGGCAAAACAGAACGTCTGAACCAGACGTTAGAACAGTACCTGCGCTGCTTTACCCTCCAAAACACCATGGAGTGGTACCCTTTAATATGGTTAGCAGAGTTTGCCTACAATAACGCAGAACACACCACCCTAGGGTGTTCCCCGTTCTTTTGTCTTTATGGTTTCCACCCCGACATTCTTCCATTCGAGTGGCCTGTGGTCACTACACACCCTACAATTCAAGAACACCATACGCATCTCCGCACCATTCTCAGAGAAACCAAACTCCATTTAGAGACAGCGCAAAACACACAAAAACTATACGCGGACCGAAAGAGAGCGCCAGAACCCGAGTATAGGGTGGGAGACAAGGTATGGTTATCCACCAAGAACTTACATCTAAAAGGGGTGGGTAAACTAGCACCCAAGTATGTGGGGCCATACCGAATAGACCGCGTCCTGAATTCCGTTGCGGTAAGGCTAAGCCTACCAGCCTCCTGGAGGATACATCCTGTTTTCCATGTTTCCCTTCTCCGACCATGCCCTGCCAACATGAGTCTACCTCTGACTCCCCTCCCTGTGGAGGTGGAAGGGCAAGAGGAATATGAAGTCCAAGCCTTATTAGACTCCCGACAGGTGAGGGGAAGAGTACAATACCTGGTTGAGTGGAAAGGGTTTGGGCCAGAAGAACGGACTTGGGAACCAGCAGCTAACTTACATTGTCCAAAACTACTCCGACAATTCCATGCCAAACATCCTGGTAAACCAGGACAACCGCCGAGACGGCGGTCCTTGAGAGGGGGTACTGTCATGATCCTCGCGAGCCATTTGGCTTCCAGACGGAAGATCGGCGCCCCTAAGGGGTATCTCACAGCGCGGCAAAGGTGCGTACTCCTAAGACCGACTACAAGTCCCAGAAGACATCGGGACGTCCAACGGCGGAGCACCGGAAGCGGGGTCGGTCACATGACCGCCGCTATAAGACCATCCCCCTCTGGAGAAACGGCGCTTGACAATCCGAGGAGGTTCCCTGAAGACAGCGCTTAGCGGATGGTATTCCCCGCTGGAGGACGAGCGCTCGCTTACTTTTCCAGCATCGTGACTCCCATGTCCCGAACCCGTTGGCACGTGTCAAGAATTCCTGTCATACAAGGGAAACACGCCCTTATGTAAACAGGAGAGCTGTTACATAACTCAAGGGAAACACGCCCTTATGTAAACAGGAGAGCTGTTACATAACTCAAGGGAAACACGCCCTTATGTAAACAGGAGAGCTGTTACATAACTCAAGGGAAACACGCCCTTATGTAAACAGGAGAGCTGTTACATAACTCAAGGAAAACACGCCCTATAAAGGGAGGAACCGGGAGGTACAAGGCTGTCGGATATTGTGTTTACACCGACGTACCTGCTTCGTGAAGAGCAGTGTTCCGGAGTGGTGCTCCAGTAAGGCAAGAACGGAGGTAGGTCGAGTCGTTACTCCCTGGGCCGTGTCTTGCCCCATCGTCACCTGTGAAGGACCCGGAAGCTCTACCGGTCAACCATTGAGCTTCGCTTTTTGACTCGGCTGAGTCCAAGCGCAGTGGCGCTTTTGCTGGTTGGAGTCGTAACTCCCAGCCCGACCAGAGACACAGGGACTGCCAGCTGTAACGCACACCAGGAGGTGTTGCCGCGTTACAGACTCGGAAGTCCACAGGATCGATCGAGCGGCTGCTCTCGGTTCAGTCTTCTTGCTTGTGATTGGGGTATCGGTGACGCATCACCAGGAGGTGACTCCGCGTCCCGGTGCAGTCTGAGGAAGAGGTTGAGCGGCTGCTCCCTTCAGGTAGAGACCCCGGCTGGGTGTTTCCCTGACTCCTCGATTCTCCCCAACACTCTTCGTGCCCCTCACAGCCTACCGATTGGCATTGTCGGCCATTTCATTTCTGCCCTCTGTTGGCATACGCCGGGATCGGCGTATATGCAGAGGACGGTTAGGACCATCCGTGCTGTGGGCTGGTAAGGTACTTAGCCTGGAGGATTCCAGTGACTATAACTTTTGTTTGTTCTTTGTATTTTATTTGCCTTCATTAAAAGAACTAACCCTTCACAAGTGGTTGCGTCCTCATTGTCGTGTCTGTTAAACGATCCTGAGACGTTCAGGGCGTTACAAAATATCCGACCTTAATAACACTAACTGTCTCCCGGTCGATAACAGACATGGCAACACTTGATGATGTGCTGGCTGCTTTAGCGGCCATGCAAGTTGAAGTGGCTGCCTCTAGGCAAGAAACAGCCGATGTAAAAGCCAGACTGGATGCTATCCAATTGGACCCGCTCACGCCCAGCACCTCCCTCACGAACCAGACCCCTGCGGTAGTAGTGGAAATGCCGGTAGCCATCCCCTTGGCAACACCAGAGAGGTACAGTGGGGATCCTAACACAGTGCAGGTATTCCTCACACAAGTGGCGCTACATTTATCGTGCAAACCAAAGGCGTTCCCCACGAGTCAGGCTCGTGTGGCTTTCCTTATATCCTATTTGGCTGGAAACGCGGCACAATGGGCCGTACCTCTGGTGAGCAGGGACGACCCCCTCTTATGTGATTGGGGTGCTTTTCGCGAGGAATTCCTGAAGGTATTCGACAGAAGGGCTGACTCGTACACGGCGGACCGTGAAATGCTTGAGTTGAGACAGGGATCCAACGACCTGGTGCAGTATCTCAACGCGTTCCGAAGGCTGGTTGCGGAAACCAAGTGGCCTGTTGCTAAACAGACGGCGCTCTTCCATCAAGGGCTGTGCGATGAGCTCAAGGACGCCGTGGCTCATATTGACCCTCAACCCAAGACATGTGAGGGCCTTATCAACCTGGTATTACGGCTGGAACATAGGCTAAGTGAAAGAAAGGGGGATCATGGGAGAAAAGGAAAATCCCTTCCATCCTATGTGACGGTGGGAAGTCCTGAAACTTCCACCGCATCCAAGGGAGAACCCATGGACATCAGCGCAATACGAGCGAGCCTCACAGCCACGGAGAAAGAGTCACGCCGTAAACAAGGATTGTGCCTATATTGTGGCAAAAAAGGCCACTACGTACGTGAATGCCCTGCCAAACCGAAGACGTCACGTTATCGGGCCAACCGGTCGGTAACAGCCGTGGTGGACATACCGGCGGAAAACTAGAGGACTCCAAGACCAGAGAAGGGGCATCTCGGAGTCACTCATCCATGCCTTCACTTTCCAACTCGGTCACTAAGGGACAACGACACCTGTTTATCACGGTGCACGTGGGAGTGCATGACCAGTGGATACCCGTTGTGGCCATGGTGGATTCAGGGGCCACTGGCATGTTTATGGACCACAACGAGGCATGCAGGCTAGGGCTAGTGCTTCTTCCCAAAGCAGTACCCGAAGACGTCTATGCGGTAGACGGAAGGCGATTGGTGACGGGGCCCATCGGACAGCACACGGGGGTCCTTCCGATGAGATATGGGAGGAACCATTTGGAACAAATCGATTTTAACATCATCCGAGCGCCCTAATATGGCGTCATATTGGGATTGCCGTGGCTACAGAAACACAACCCCTTTGTGGATTGGCCAACACATCGCATCGAAATGACGTCACCGTATTGCATCCTGCATTGTGGAATAAGAACGGAATCCCTTGACGCAGATGAGAGCGGGAGTCAGACGGTGGCTACAGCGGCAGAAAAAGATGTGGCTCTCCCCCAGGCTTATCACAGTTTTGAGGATGTATTTGATGAGGTGAAGGCGGAAGTGCTACCACCACATAGACAGTTTGACTGCCAGATCGACCTGGTGCCAGGGGCCAGCGTTCCCAGCGGCAGGCTGTATGCCCTGACGGAGCCTGAAAACGTGCATCTCCGGGGGTACCTGGATAAACTCCTCAAGCTAGGATTCATCCGCCCGTCCAAGTCTCCGGCCGCCTCGCCACTCTTCTTCATCCCGAAGGCTAATGGGGAGCTGAGAGCCTGTGTGGACTTTAGGGCATTGAATGCGATAACCATAAAAAATCGGTACCCCTTGCCTCTCATCAGTGTACTTCTGGAACAGGTCAAGAAAGCTCGTATCTACACCAAGTTGGATTTGAAAGGGGCATACCATCTGGTGCGCATGAGGGACGGAGACGAGTGGAAGACCGCCTTTAAGACCAGGTTCGGCCTTTTTGAGTACCTCGTCATGCCGTTCGGTCTGTGCAACGCCCCGGCAGCCTTTCAGTACTTTTTGAATGAGGTATTCAGAGAGGAGTTGGATATCTACGTGGTCGTATATATCGACGACATCCTCATCTATTCGTCCAGTGTGGAGGAGCACGTACACCACGTCAAAGCTGTGCTCCAAAAGCTGAGGGAAAACATGCTGTTTTGTAAACTCAGCAAGTGTGACTTCCACGTCACATCCGTGGAATTCCTCGGAGTGATGCTGAGTCCAGAGGGACAGGAGATGGCAGAACGAAAGATCAAGGCGGTGAAAGAATGGCCGGTGCCCCAAAGCGTGAAGGACGTCCAAAGTTTCATTGGCTTCGCCAACTTTTACAGGCGGTTCATAGATGGATTTTCAGGAGTGGTGGCCCCAATCACACAGCTACTGAGGAAGTCCAAGGAGTTTGTCTGGTCCCCTGAAGCGAACAAAGCCTTTGAGGCCCTGAAAAGCGCCTTTGGTAAGGCGCCGGTGTTGGCTCACCCCGATCCGGATCTCCCCTACGTGGTGGAAGCGGACGCGTCGGATGTGGCGCTGGGGGCTATCTTGTCCCAACGCAACCACGACACAGGGGTGCTTCATCCCGTTGCGTACATGTCCCGCAAACTCAACGACGCCGAACGCAACTACCATATTGCGGAGAAGGAGCTTCTCGCAATCAAGGACGCCTTCACCGAATGGAGGCATTGGTTGATGGGGGCAAGGCATGTGGTATCGGTGTACACGGACCATCGGAACCTACAGTTCATGACGGCCACTAGACACCTTTCTCCCAGGCAGCTGCGGTGGATGATCTTCTTTGCGGGGTTCAACTTCCGCATCACATATCGGCCGGGGACAGAAAACCGGAAGGCGGACGCCCTGTCCCGTCAATCTGCAGTTAAGGAACCATTGCCTGCAACCGAGCGTTCCATCATTTCCCCGAGGATGGTATTGGGGGTTATCCAACCGGATACTTTCCTGAGGGGAATAAAGAGAGGGATCAGGTCATTCGCATGGCGGAGGTGGCTCCTCAGTCACAGAGAATGGCAGCTGAAGGACGGGATACCCCTGAAGGGCAGGTGCCTATTGATACCCACGCCTAGGCTAAGGAAACAAGCATTCATCTGGTGCCATGACTCTCCATGCGCAGGTCATTTGGGCTTTGAAAAAACGGTGGCTAGCATGGGACGGCATTTCTGGTGGCCAACCATGAGAGTGGATGTCAGGAGGTGGGGACAGGAGTGTCCTACGTGTGCTACCATGAAGGCCGACCATGGCCGAACCCAAGGGCTCTTACATCCACTTCCGACCCCGGCTAGACCATGGGATAGCATATCACTGGACTTCGTGGTGGGCCTACCGGTAGACCAGGGGATGACGGCAATACTGGTGGTGGTGGATTACTTGACGAAAATGGGGCACTTCATCCCCTGCAAGAGAGTCCCTACGGCCGGGGAATTGGCGTCACTACTCCTAAAGAATGTGGTACGACTGCATGGATTACCTGGGGTGATCGTGTCGGACCGGGGGTCGCAGTTTACTGCGCAATTCTGGAAGACTTGGTGCACTGCGCTGCATGTTAAGACCGCCCTGTCCACCAGCTACCACCCTCAAACGGACGGCCAAACCGAGCGCCTGAACCAAACGCTCAAACAGTATCTGCGATGTTTTGTGGACCAGGGCAGGGAAGAATGGGTCGACTTGCTATGGGTTGCAGAGATAGCCTATAACAACGCCACTCACAGCTCCACACAGTCATCTCCGTTCTATAGCAACTATGGCCAACATCCCAGGTTCTTGCCATTTCTACATCCGTTCAGAGAGGACAGGATTCCCGCCACAGCGGACAGGGTGGCACACATAAAAGACACGTTGATGCGCTCAAGGGCTGTCCTAATAGAGGCCAAGAGAAGATACAAGGCTGCGGCAGATAGGAAGAGAAGGCCCGGGCCACTGTACCGCACTGGAGACTACGTCTGGATATCCACAAGAAACATGAGGTTTCGAAAGAACAGTGTGTTCCATCCCAAGTACATGGGCCCCTATCGAATTACCAAGTGTATGGGTCCCGTGAACGTGAAGGTGTGCTTGCCCCAGTCATTGCGGATACACCCTGTCTTTCATGTATCATTGCTCAAACCAGCACCCTCCAAGCCGTCTGGGACACCTAGGCCGGTATGCGTGGAGTCGGAGGTGGAGTATGAAGTGTCGGGCATACGGGCGTCCAAATGGCGCAGGGGGAAGCTGTGGTACCTGGTTGCGTGGAAAGGCTATGGCCCGGAGGAGCATTCATGGGAACCGGCTGAAGGGGTTCATGCTCCGCGCTTGGTCTCCTTGTTCCATCGGCGTTTTCCTGCCAGCGCTGGACCCGTGGGGAGCCGCTGAGAGGGAGGATGTACTGTCAAGAATTCCTGTCATACAAGGGAAACACGCCCTTATGTAAACAGGAGAGCTGTTACATAACTCAAGGGAAACACGCCCTTATGTAAACAGGAGAGCTGTTACATAACTCAAGGGAAACACGCCCTTATGTAAACAGGAGAGCTGTTACATAACTCAAGGGAAACACGCCCTTATGTAAACAGGAGAGCTGTTACATAACTCAAGGAAAACACGCCCTATAAAGGGAGGAACCGGGAGGTACAAGGCTGTCGGATATTGTGTTTACACCGACGTACCTGCTTCGTGAAGAGCAGTGTTCCGGAGTGGTGCTCCAGTAAGGCAAGAACGGAGGTAGGTCGAGTCGTTACTCCCTGGGCCGTGTCTTGCCCCATCGTCACCTGTGAAGGACCCGGAAGCTCTACCGGTCAACCATTGAGCTTCGCTTTTTGACTCGGCTGAGTCCAAGCGCAGTGGCGCTTTTGCTGGTTGGAGTCGTAACTCCCAGCCCGACCAGAGACACAGGGACTGCCAGCTGTAACGCACACCAGGAGGTGTTGCCGCGTTACAGACTCGGAAGTCCACAGGATTGATCGAGCGGCTGCTCTCGGTTCAGTCTTCTTGCTTGTGATTGGGGTATCGGTGACGCATCACCAGGAGGTGACTCCGCGTCCCGGTGCAGTCTGAGGAAGAGGTTGAGCGGCTGCTCCCTTCAGGTAGAGACCCCGGCTGGGTGTTTCCCTGACTCCTCGATTCTCCCCAACACTCTTCGTGCCCCTCACAGCCTACCGATTGGCATTGTCGGCCATTTCATTTCTGCCCTCTGTTGGCATACGCCGGGATCGGCGTATATGCAGAGGACGGTTAGGACCATCCGTGCTGTGGGCTGGTAACGTACTTAGCCTGGAGGATTCCAGTGACTATAACTTTTGTTTGTTCTTTGTATTTTATTTGCCTTCATTAAAAGAACTAACCCTTCACAAGTGGTTGCGTCCTCATTGTCGTGTCTGTTAAACGATCCTGAGACGTTCAGGGCGTTACAGCACGCCGCTCCTGAGGTCTCCCTGGTTCCCGTTCCTGCCTGAGGTACCTAGATCCGGTATCGGGTAGGACACTCCGTTGGGAGGAGCAGGAGCACCCGTTTGCATCGTACTTTACTAGGCAGTGACGTAACTGCCGTTGCCCAGTGGCTTTCCCGAGGAATCCCCGATTTCCGTCTCCTTCGACAGCGTCCTGCGCAGGCAGCGCGAGGAGGCGTGGATGCCCAGCCGCTTACTACTACCTTTGCTTACAGAGAGAGAACGCCTTTTTGTTTAGATAGGCATTGCTGGTTGCCGCCACGGTAGTGAGGTTAACTACCGCTTGCGCAACAACAGAACGAACTGGTTCTGCGCAGACCATACCATATCTACCATTTCCAAGACCGTGAAGCCTACGGTCTCCCTGACTGGGGAATCAAGGTTAGCGCCCGCAGTAGGTGAGTGGTGGCCCTCGAGCGGGGAACAGGGAGGCAGGGGGTAAGTGGTACTTCCTTCCATAATGCTCTGACTTGTCTGTCTCCCCCTCACTGCAGCCTGCTTGAGAACTACCCGTCAGACCCTCCGGCCCACTGACAGAAGAGACAAGCGGACCCTATCCTTCCCTTCATTTGTTCCTCTCTTTTTCCCCCTAAGTGCCTCTACCACGCATGGGTTGTTTTGGTTCGCCAGCGTGGGGTTGCACCAGTGGGAAGGGAGAAATATTCTACACGTCATCGTTCCTGCCGATCGATCAGCAGGTTAGTAGGAGCCTAGAGTATACGGCTACTGCCGGCCTGACAACCTGCTGTTGCTGTCATCCTATGGACTTCGAGGCTCAGCAACACAGCTGGTGGTTCTGTGGCTCTCCAGAGGCCTGAACGGTCTTCCCCGATATTTGGAGGACAGTATCCCTCGTGGGAGCCGCTGGGACAAAACCTTTGTGCACTGTGTCGAGTTGCCGTTGCCAAGGCTTGTTGGCTCTGCAATCCAGAGCTCTTCAGGCTCCACAAAGCTCCAGCCTCCAGCACCTCATCCCTTGAAGATCAGCATCCTACCTGCATCTCTTGCACCATGGACCTCGATCTTTTGTGAGCTATCTGAGATCCTCTTACTACTCCTGTGCCTTCGGCCTGTAGGTCCTCTCGAGGGTCTTCTGCTTTGGTGGGCTCCCCTGCTTGCTCGGGGCCTGCTCTGACTCCCCTGTACTTGGTGAGTCCATTAGACCTTGCTGGTACCAACGATTGCACCTTTTCGTTCTCCATAGCAGTTGCAGCTACCAAGGCTTGTTGGTGCTCCCACCAGATGCCAACCACCTAGACACTGACATCTGATGTCGGAAAGCTCATGCACAGCTCTTGGTCCTCGTCAGCGTTGCGTGGTCCCCTCAGCTACAGCGACAAGGTCTCCGTCAACTCTCCTGAGCTACCTGCTAAGGGTGGGAATTGTGCTTCTGTGCCTCCTGGTAACCTCCAAGTGGCATAGACTCTGTCCCTTCTGCTTGCAGCTTCTACTGTTCAAGAATCCATCCTTGAGTTCCACCTGACGTCTTCAGAAATTTGTTCGGAGGCCTTTTCTCCAAAGTCTTCCATTGTCGTCTACGGCAGGTTCCGACGTCACTTCACCCCTATGCACTTGGCTTCCCTGGTGCAGGAAACCTGGTTCCTTGGCCATCCATGGGTGGGGTGGCTCTAGAACCTTCTGTCCTCCAAAGGGTGTTTTGGGGTCCTCTGGAAATCGGTCTTTCTCCTTAAAACTGCAATTGCGATTTCTCCATGGACTTCCATTGGGCACGCGGCTGTGTTTCCACTCTGAACACAGCTTCCGTAGGGCTTCTGGGTTCTTACCTTGGGGGGGTTCCTTGTTCCCCCAGCTCCTCTAAGTCTTCCGACCAAGTCCTGTCTTTGCAGTTTGCATTTTACATTCGTAGTATATGTAAATTTGATACTTGTTTAGCGCACTACTCACCCGCAAGGGTCTCAAGGCGTTTGTATGAATACCGCTGTGGAACCCATCCTGGCTTTCCCTGTGAGGTGTCCACTCCTGGGCACCCCCAAGGTGGAGGCCAGGCATCCTTAGCGTTGTGGGGATTAAGCAAGCTATTGCCCAGAGTTGCAGAGTGGGACTCCATGATTGGAATAGGCACCGAGGTGAGAATTATCAGGTTCGTGGAATTTTTGAGCCCAAGACCCGCTGAGGCGGGGAATTGAACCCTGGTCCCGGGCTAGACCTCTGCATCAGGGTCTGCCGCTCTAATCATTGAGCCACACTTCTCCAATCTGCACCAAACCATAAGTAATGAGGGAAGAGAAATCAGATTGTGCTGAAACCCATGTTAAGGGCAAGACTGAAAGAAATAGATCCAAAGAATACCACCACCGAAGACAACCCCGTACCCGGTGGAATAAAAGATCAAAATGATGAGTAAAAGGTGACCAAGTATAGTACCAGATTGAAGTATAATAGAAGAACGATCTGTGAGTAGTATTGAGAAATGAGTTAGCCGATGAGTAGAGCCCCACGGTATGAAAGACAATTGCGCTAATGGGAGGACCGCTGTCTCACCTTGAATAGTTCAAAATGTAAATTGTACCGTATGTAATTGCTGCTAGTGTTGAATCTCATTTCGTGGATTCTGCAAGTAAACAATATATATATAAATATATATACATGTTATGACTATCAGGGTAACCATATATTGACGGCACCTGAACTCATAGAATATTTTGTGGGTGACTACGTTATATCAATATCGTCCTTGTTTGTTGTGTGTTGGAAATCTTACCTAATGTGAAAATTTCCATCGGGTGCTCATATGCCAATACGCCAAAAACCCAAGTAATACAGCTCCTAGTTCATTATTGTCCAAAAGATAATTCATATTGGGACCAGTATCCGTCCTCTCTGTTAAAATAAAGCAAGAAAAAACATCCTATTGGGGGTTGCCTAATATGTAATATGTTTGTACATAGGTATGTAAAGACGCTCGGTCTGTATTAACATATCTCAATTGTTTTGAATAATACACTAATTAATAAACGATCTGAATTCTAATGTTAAAAGGATCATTCACAATCCTAATCCAGATATATGTAACTCCCATAGTTAAATAAAATTGCTAGCGAGTTTCTAGCCTTAACCCGTATATCTGGGTAGCACAAGCAACGAGCCAAATATGAGTGGGCTAAAGGAAACAAAAACATAAATGTAGTTGTTTTCGAATAATGGAACGTAACGTTCTCACTGTTTCAGCATTAAACGTCTAAACACAAACCACAACTCTATTAGCAGTATTCCCGGAACTAAATGCTCACCTCGTAACCATGTGTGTAATCACCTCATCCTGTCGTTTGGCGTCTTCACGCTAGAAGGTTCCCGCCAGTGTGTGTGAAACGCGAGATAAGTAGAGTAGTGACAATAGAAAGTGGACTATGAGACCCATAATCAGTACTAGTATTCAAAGAATGGCGGCCATCTTATAGCGGTGAATGTAAGCCCTGATTACGTCGAATGGTGCCACTCAATTCAAAATAGGACCATTATGTACCATGGTGTGCGTATTTTCGTCAAACAAACGCGCTGTTGCCAGAATGTTGCAATTAAATAGTAAAAAATATGTAGGTCCTTGTCCACATAATGGAGAGTCTATTGGATTATTTGTTAACGTATATAGCTACTATTAAGATGGTGGAAAAGATGGTATAAAGAGTATATACGCATCTAAATACGTGTACGTGTGTCACTGAGTTCGTGGCAAGCAATTAAAAGCTATATAATTCAATATATAGTATCTCAACTGTCAAGAAAATAATCCCAAATTTTTAGTGGAAGTGTCACTAGTTCATTGTTATGTCCACAGCGTGGTAATCCATTGGCGGGCTACCCTCTTCTGTGATAGATATTAAATATATATGGGTAGAGAAGGACAGGTTCCAGTAAGTAGTGCACGAGAAAGGAGATCATGGAGCCCCCGTAATTGTGGAATATAGTCAGATAGTGAAGATAAGTAAGAGCAAGTGCTTGGCAGTTATAGCATTTAACATAGTTTTAAAAGAACTATACGTATAAAGGTTGCATATCATTAAGTCTAAGGCAGATGTCCATGGCAGTATATACATTGTTACATTACAAGAATTCAAACAGCTCTTTGTCAATGTTAATTCCATGTTCCACTGCTCTAAGAGAAACGATCCATTTACATTCATTTTGTCGTAATTTGGTAACTCTGTTACCGCCTCTCAAATTTGGAAGTACTACTTCCAGGCCATGAAAAGCTATTTTGATCAGCTCTGTATGGTTGCGCATGGTGTTAAAGTGGGAGGCTAGAGGATATTGGGCATCATTGTTTCTTATTGCCCTAATATGCTCCTGTATCCGCTCCTTAAGAGGTCTGATGGTGCTTCCTATGTAGATTTTACCACATATACAAATGATACAATAAATTACAAACTTCGTATTGCAGTTTATAAAGTCATTAACTGTATGGATTCTTTCCGAGTTGTATTTGAAAGTTCTGGTTTTATTTAATGCGAAAGGACAGACGTTACAAGTCCCGCATTTGAAAAAACCTTTAGGTTTTTCCGGTAACCAAGTCCTGTTTGGAGTTGTTGGAATAAAGCTAGGACACAATGATTGTCTAAGCGTATTACCCCTTGCAAATGTGATGTTTGGTTTGTGTCCCACTACCTCCAATATTTTGTTATCATCCGTTAGTAGATGCCAGTGTTTATTAAGTATTTTGAATAAGTCAGTACTGGCAGTTGAGTATGATGTGATAAATCTAATTAATTTTTTCTTACGTGCCTGTTTCTTTGTTTTAGCATGGCCTGTGAGTAAGTGTGTTCTGTTGATTTTGTTAACAGTATTACATGCCTTTTTGATCACTGCGTTGTTATAGCCTCTGGCCATAAATCTCCTTTCAACTGCGTTAAGTTCCTCATCTAGTATTTTCATGTCACTGCAATTTATTTTTATTCTTATCATCTCCCCCAAAGGAATAGATTTGATTTGTGAGGGAGGATGTGCACTTTTGGCATGAAGCACTGCATTGCATGCCGTTTCTTTTCTAAAAGGTCTGGATTGTAGTTTGTCCTTTTCGACTACAATAGTGATGTCTAGAATATTAATATGAGAAGTGCTTTCTGTTTTAGTAAAAGTTAGATTAAAAGGATTATTATTTAGGTAGAGAAAAAATTCCTCTAACATCTCTTTGGTTCCAGCCCAGAACATTAGAATGTCATCAATGTATCTTCCTAAAAATAGTACATTTTCCATTAGTGTACTAGGACCCTTCTTCCAACGGTGAGTAAGCTCAAAGTATCCCATATAAAGATTGGCAAAGGAGGGCGAAAATTTCACCCCCATCGCCACGCCTCTAATTTGACGATACCAGTTGTCATTATGTATGAAGATATTATTGTTGAGAACCAATTCAATTAATTCCAGTAGCATCACTGTATGTTCAAAAAACTGTACTGATCTCGACTCCAGAAAGTATTGTGCTGCCTGAATTTCCAAATCACCAGGTATACTCGTATAGAGGGAACAAACATCAAGTGTAACCAAATAGTGTCCCTCCACCCAGTCGACATCCGCGATCTTACTTAGTACATCTGTTGTGTCTTTGATGAATGAAGGTAAGTTCACCACTAATGGCTGTAAGTAAGAGTCAATGTATTCCGAGATTCTCTCCGTCGGGGATCCAATCCCCGAAATAATGGGCCTGCCCGGGGGGAAATGTCCTTTTTTATGAATTTTGGGTAGACAGTACATGGTATAGTTGGTGTGTCATTATATAGATATCTGAATTCAATATCTGAAATCAGGCATCTATCTTTCCAGTACAATAGTTTGTTATGTATTGTTTCTTTGGTGGTAGAAAGTGGGTTATGGTCTAAATGTCTATATGTCGTGACATCGCTCAGTTGTCTATCTATTTCTGCCATGTAGTCAGATTTGTTCATGAGTACTACACTGCCTCCCTTGTCAGCCTCTCGAATGACAAGGGAGTGGTCATTCTTGAGATTTAGTAATGCCTGTTTTTCTTCCATCAAGAGATTTTGTGACCGATGTGTTCTTTTAATAAGAGTCTTGTCTTCCAATTTGTACAGGTCATCAAAGACATTGTGTTGGAATTTGTCAATCAGGTTGTAGCCTGACATTTGTGGAGTAAATCTAGATTTGTATCTTAGGCCACTATCAATGCTAGCAAATGTATTCAAATCTAGATCTAATGCTACATCTTGTAATGTAGGAATATCATCACACTCACCTATTGATAACAGTAATTGTACGTCTTTGATGTCCCTAATTGAAGGCATATCCTCTGTGTTGATGTCAACATTTGCTGTACTGGGCAATTTTTGTTTATCTTGGAAAAACTTAAATAGTTTGATTTTCCCTACAAATTTAAAGCAGCTGATATGTAAAGTTGTAAAGTTAGGCAAAACACTAGGACAAAAGCTCAATCCCTTGCTCAATACATTTATTTCATGATTGTTCAAAACATGGTTTGATAGATTGACAACATTCACGTTATCCGTATATGTAGTATCTTTTATACCGCTTAGTTCTTTTGATTGCGTGTACCTGACCTCGTTGTCACACCCAATTTTTGTTGTACGCCTGGACCTGGATTTTCCCCTTCTTGTCTTTTTTGGCCCATATCTCTTTTGTATGCCTGTTTGTTCCCTTTTCTGAAGCGTTGTAATTCTAAAAAAAAGGGATCAGATGTTATACCCTCCATTCGTGTTTGCATGTTAAGTGATTCACTACTGGTTGCACTGTTGATACTAGATGTATCCGGAGTACTGACTGTATCAGTTGACTGAGGAAGATGTTCCAAGGTAACTATATTTTTGTCAATGCCAATATTGTCAAATTTTTTGGCAAAGGTATAGACTCTGCCATTTTTGTAGTCCCTTTCATCCCTCCTGATTTTCTGTAGTTTTTTATCCTTTAAGTATAGTTGGTGTTTGCGTAATTCCTCTTTAAGGATCACTAGGTTTTTTTCCATTACTTCCGGTAAATTAAGTTCATGGATTTCCTCTTCCAATTCAGTGATTTCTATCAAAATTTTACTCCGCTTAAGTTCGGCATCCTTGATAAGAATGTCCATCATTCCTACTGATGAGTTGAATAGTAATTTCTCCCATTCTTTGAGGTGACCTAAGTCTAGATCCTCAAATGAGGGGAAAATTAGGATTCGAAGACCCCTGGGTACCTGTCCTTTTTCTATGTATTTGCGCAAAACTGTTGCGTCCCACCATCTGGAGAGTTCCTGACGTTTTAATCTCTCCAGTCTAATGAATTTCTGTCTCATCCCTTCTTTGTTCGGTGGTCTGACACTAGTCTGTCCTAAAGTTGTTTCATTCTTAAACAGATGTTCTAGTAGAGCATCTCTGTTATCATCAACATTTGCCATTACATGATTCAGAAAAAACAATTTTTATATAACAAATTCTACTGTCAATATGGATAATGAAATACAGTTTAAATGATACAAAGTCAAAAAGTTGTTTGTGAAACGAGTGCTAGATCAGCAAAGACTAATATGCATACAGAAAAACTTAGTGGATATGCTGAAGAGATCTGCACATCATTTAGTGTACATAAGTAATGTCAACAAACAGTAAGACTTCAAACAGTAGTATTGGGTGCTGACACGAAGCCAAATACTCATCCACTAAGAGTATTAAATATCTTTGCGACTATGGAGAATCCAAAGATTTTAAATCCACTAGAAAGGCAACGTAGCACACCACCATAGTCTAATAATACCCTGAATTAACCATTTCCTTGGGTATTATCCATGGATTGTAAAGTTCATAGAAAGATGTAGATCATTGTCCAATCTTGATAGGGTTGTTGTGTTAAATTTTTTTATTATTAGCCAAGTAAATATCCAATGTTCAGATCGCAGCCGACGCGCGTTTCGCCCACAGGGCTTTCTCAAGGCTGCATAGATACAAAAAAAAAAGTAAAACATAAAGTCTATTTGACTCCATACGTAAGTATGCAAATAATGGTTAATTCAGGGTATTTTTAGACTATGGTGGTGTGCTACGTTGCCTTTCTAGTGGACCATACAATAAGCCGGCCTCCTACAGTAACCTAGACAAGTTTAGAGTTGCTGAAATGGTGGGGGTGTATGCTACTCGATGACTAGGGTCTCCTGTCGAGGCTCATTTGATGTGCTGCTGTGTTAATAACCAACGACCCCAAAAGCCTACCTATTCAATGGCTGATGTTAACACTACAAGCTGTACTTAATCTCAGACACAGTCTTTATTTTTCCACAGTGACGGCCACTTCCACACATGCCATGGAGCCTTCTGCCAACTTTTAATGATTTTTATTTTGCTACTTAGGCCAACAGGGGTTTAATTCTATGCCTTTATCTACATTTCTATGTAATTGAAACTATCAGATAGAGACTTCTAGCTGCAGATTCCTTACCTTTGAATTCTAGGCACTAGAAAAAATTTTTATGTAGGGTCTAAGGGAAATTTTAATGACCTGCCACAGTTCTAATCCCCTAAATCTATATTGTAAACAACAAATCAATGAACTGGGGGTCTAGTCAAGTCCTGCTTTCTAAGCGGAAAGGTAAAGAGAAACGGGCTAAAAAAGTCCCAAAGAACAAAAAAAGTGAAAAGAGTAAGAGAAGCAGAAAGAAAAGACAACCAGATGCAATCGAGAGTGAACCTTGGAGCGGAATGATCGGATACCCATCAATTATCGATGTGATCAGTCTTATCATCAGGTTGTCCAATCCAAAATGAGATGCTTCTCTTGATCATAGAGAACATCTGAATGAAAAGATTACACTCGTAGGTTGTCCAAGGTTGTCAAGGGTTTGGAATGGAAAAACAAACCATAGTTGGATGATAGGATAATTGACAGGAGTGCAGTGCTAACAAGAAACAGTGAAGTGGTGTGTTAAAATAGAATTGCGAGAAAACACTACCAATTTATTACGTGTCTCGCATCCTAATTAAAACAACAGTGCAGAAAGGCAGTATTAAACAAATGACTGCCGTATAAAGGTCGACATGTTTCAGCCAAATGAGATACAATCACCTCTGAGGCTTTCTTCAGGACCTATGTTGTTATTTATCTAGCTACTGCAGTAAAGTGAAGAACACGTATAGTGATAAACATATAGATAAAGACAGACAAGTACATTTATCTCACTATCATGTGGAGATGGCACATTGTACCATTTTAAGTGTATCCTCCGTCTCAAAAGGATGCTGCGTGCATCTGCCAAGAAAGCAAAAGGAATTGTCTCAAAACAGGAAAACTAAGAAATAGAAGCACTTTTTTTGTCCTAAACAGAAAACTAACATTATATTAGATGTTTAAAAGGGCTTACCCGTAATGATCGGGGAGCAGACCTCACCTCGCCCGGATCCTGATTCCCGACTAAGAGGCCCCGCTCTATATGAAAAGAAAAATGAACTACCAATATCTGGAAAGCAACTGATGCAAAATCCAAGGAAAGAGTATATGTCAGTGTAATATACTACTAGCTACAAAAACTGGTAGCCTGCAACTAGGAATAAAACCACGTAATGTGTCATGTCAAAACAAAAGATAACTCCCCAACAGGAAGTGAGAGGTTTTATATAAAATGGGAAAAGAAATACCGAATATGCACCTAAACATGAAATTTTCATGCATAACGAAACATCTGCACCTCTTAGACCTGGGCATTAGTGCATGGGTTCGCATAATGATGTTAAAGAACTGGTGTGCAGTCTACATATTGAAAGCTTTATCAAGGGGGAACTTTACCAGGGAAAAAACATGTAGAGAGGTCTAGTTGCTTCGTGAAACGAAGATATTATAGTAAAGAACGCCCGATATTCTTCTAAAAGTAAGAAGACCTAAGCAGTGACTCCGGTGCTTACCTCTCCGTCGTTGCCTCGTTGCGGCACCAGAATCAGGAGGGAGGTAACCGGGACTGCAAAGACGGCGTTCTAATAGAGCCGCCAAAGCACGTCAGGACAACGCGCGATTGCGTAGGGATTGGTACGTTAACCCTGTATCCGGAAACACAAACCGGACTACAGGGTGACGTCATAATGGCCGATTATGTAGTTCCTCAAGGTTACTGAGATATCAACATATTTGTATCCAGTTTAGTGGCGTGGCAAAAAACAGCGAAACAAAATCTGATATTATTATTAGTAAGGCCGCCTATGCCCGTCAACTGTCAAGCACGTAATTATGCTGGCTGTGACGACAACTCGGTAAACAAAACTGAAAAAGACTACAAAATGATGTCATAATGGCCGCTGGTGTAGTCCGTTTCGTTTTGCTGATGAAATGCGTGCGTGCTTGATATCGATACTAGAAAGGTAAAATACCCATGCTTGTAGTTGAGGTGTAAATGCGTGTGTCTACAACTGACAAATATGTACCTCTCTGAGACCGCAGGACCTCTCATTTATAATTGAAAAAAAGTAATTTCAGATATAGAGACATGCCAGTGGTGGAAATGTAAGGGACTACAAGATGACATCACAGAGTAGGCTTGAGTAGTTCATTAGCTGTACTGGAACAGAGACTCGCAATATGAATAGTGAGTGTATCAAAAATGAGAGAGTCATAATGTTTGATGTTGAAAATGTGTTGGTAATGATCAAAGGGTAATGCAAAGTGGCAAGTGCTATTTAGTAGCATATGGGGAAGCAAGCAGGTACCCAGATACTAAAATATGCTCTAAGAGGACACCAAGATATTTCATAGGGTGGTCCAAGGAATTTCATCGTTTAAACCCCTCACATCGCTCTGTAATTTGAACACCCATTTTTGTTCTTTCATAAACAGGTATTTAGTGGTGTCAACAATGTGTGAAGGTATCAATGGTTTTTCGAGCACTGTCCAGGAAAAATCGTCTGCTGTATGATTTCGATCAACGAAATGTCTAGTAAGTTTAGTCGTTGATCTTCTGCACCTGAAGGAACTCTTATGTTCTACCATGCGAGTCCTTACTTTCCGGGTTGTCATACCCACATACTTGTATTGGCAAGGACAAGTAATAAGGTAGATCAAATTGTCACTGTTGCAGTTGGTGAACCTCTTCAGCAGCCAGGGTCTGTTCGTACCTATATCGATAGAGGTAGTGTGTTTCGTTTGTGGACAAACGGAGCAGTTGCCACAAGGGAAATGGCCAGCCACTGCCGGGAGTTCCCAGAGTGTGCCTACTGATCTCTGGGGCAAAGTTTTGGGGCGGGTGTGTACTAACCGGTCCCGTATGTTACTAGACCTCTTAAAAGAGAACAGAGGGGTTGCCAAGGATCTGTCACAAGAAGACAGAATCCGCCAATGTTTCCTTACGCTTTTTTGTATTTTATTCGCCATTGTACTGAATGTGGTAACAAAGGTCATGCGTTCAAGAGTAGGTTTCTCAATTGCAGGTTCCAAAAGTGCTTCACGATGGTTGTTAGTGGCCCGCTTGAAAGAGCGTTTCACTAGCCTAGGAGGATAGTGTCTCGAGATCAATTGTTCAGTGAGGACCTCAGCGTGTTTTTTGAAAGTATTCACAGTTGAACAGTTCCTGCGGACCCGCAGGAACTGTCCAAATGGTAAATTGTCCCTCAACGATTTTGGGTGTTGACTGTCATACCTTAGTAAAGAATTACGAGACATTGGTTTCCGATAGAGCTCACTTTCAAGACCTGTGGGTGTGACAAAAATGGACAGGTCTAAAAAGGCTAGCCTTCTGTCATTGATCTCAACTGTGAACTTTAAGAACTGATTTCTCGTGTTCAGCCATTGATGAAAGAGAAGAATAGACGCACGATCTCCTCTCCAGACCACCAGCACATCATCAATATAGCGTTTCCACAGTCGGATGGAATCAAGAAACGGATTGGTGGAATTAAAGATGTGTTGCTGTTCATAGGAATGGACATAAAGATTGGCCAGGCTCGGCGCAAAAATACTGCCCATACTGGTCCCGGAAACTTGGAGGTAGATCTGGTCTTCAAATTTAAAGAAGTTGTCTTTCATGGCAAGTTTGGCTAATGCCATAATAAAGTGTACAGGGGTAATAGAATCCAATTCGGTCTCAAGTAGGATAGTAGATATTGTGTCCAAAGTCTCATCCTGGGGGATGGAGGTGTAAAGCGCCTCAACATCAAAAGAGACTAAGAGATCCGTACTAGTATCAAAATCGATGGTAGGTAACAGACGTAGTACGTCTTTCGTGTCCTTGAGATACGTGGGCATCTTGCTGACAATGGGTCTCAAGAAATGGTCCACAAAGGTGGAAAGAGGTTCCAGTATAGCTCCTTGGCCCGAAATGATGGGTCTGCCAGGCGGTGGTCTTTGTGCCTTATGTATCTTCGGTAAAATATAGAAGTACGGCATGATAGGAAATTTGGTTTGTAAAAACTGGGATTCTTTAGCTGTAATCCAACCTTCGCAGAGTGCTTCCTCCGCCATATCACTAATAGTACGCTGTAATCTATTAGTGGGATCTTCCGCCAGTGGTAAGTAGAAGCGGCGGTCTTCCAATTGTCTCAAGCATTCAGTTCTGTAATCGGATGTGTCTAGAATCACTATGGCACCGCCCTTGTCCGCTGGTTTTATGGTGATCAGAGTGTCTGCGGACAAGTCTCGAAGGGCCCTTTGTTCACCCAAGGGTAAGTTAGTGTATGAGGATTTATGACTCATAGAGAGTAAGGTGACATCTCTTTTCACTGCTTCTTCAAAGGTTAGAACAGCCGGCGGAACCGTATGACTGGGGGGATTAAACGCTGAGCGTTTCTTGAGGCCAGTGTTCGTATCAGTTTCTTCATCTTCGGTCAGTTCCTTATCTTTGAAAAAGTAATGCAGTCTCAATTTCCGAAAGAATCGTGCCAATTCGCACTGTGTCTGAAAAGGATCACCATCAAAGGTGGTGACAAACCCGAGACCTCTATTCAAAACTGATTCTTCATCTCTGGTGAGTATCTTGGAGCTAAGATTAACAATCAGGTCTGATGGGGGCTGTCTGTCGGAGGAATGTTCCTCTGTGTCTGACTGCGGGTCCCCATGTGTGGGCCTGTTTGGGGGTCCCAGTGAACCTGGGATCGTTGGTTTCTTCTTCTGCCTCTCGACCTGGGGGGGCCTAATCCTAAAAAAGGATGAGAGTTCGGGTCAGATGGAAAACCTTGAAAGGGTGCCATTGGTGGTTGAAAAGGATGTGGGGGATAACTCCACGGTGTTGGTGGCCACCACTGCTGGAATTGGGGCATGGACTGTCCCCTATAACTATTGAAACGATTGAATCTGCCCCTCCCTCTTGGTGGTTGTTTGAATGAACCTTGACCCTCTGAGTCACTATCCTCCGTGCTGGATCCCGAATAAGTAGATCCAAATCTCTTGCCATTATTCCGGAATTCAGGAGGGGAGTAATTCTCACTGGTGTATGGGTAGACTGTCTCATGTTTAAATTTGGCCAGGTCTTTCTTAAACTTCTCAATTTTTGAGAGTAAGATGGAATCTTTGAACTCTTTGTTGTTTTTATTGGATTCTTCCTGATTTTTACGAAAGAGACTGGCAGTGATGGTTGTTTTTATTTGAGATTCTAAGAGCTGTATTTCAATCAAAATAGAATCAGCGACCTTTTTGGCAGTACTGATAATCAGTATGAGCCAGTCACGCGTGCAGCGCCAGGCTATCAGGGACCAGTCTTTCAGAAATCCCTTGTCTGTAAGGAACAGACGTGGAGCGTTGGTGACTATTAAGCCTGGGGGTGCACAGTTGGCCCTTAGATATTCTGCCATAATGGCACCATGGACCGAGGAACGGGAGTGTGATTTCTTCAGAATCAGGATCTTCCCCCATTCAGCAACCCCACTTGCAGAGGAGGTGGTAGGTAAATCTAAAATACTGGGAGTGTTGTCAAGAATGGATTGCAGAGTAGCGTCATCATATGCTAAACCGCCACATTCGGCCATTTTGACACAGAAAGGGTAGCAGCAGGGGACAATTGGATGACAGACACATAAAGTGGGAAAATTGAAGAAAGAAAGAACTCACTAGTTGTAAGTTCAATATGTTCTATCCTAGTGGTATAGAAAAAATGTAAGTACACACAGACCCGCAGCTTGTAAGCTGCTCAATAACTAGGCACTAGAAAAAAATTTTATGTAGGGTCTAAGGGAAATTTTAATGACCTGCCACAGTTCTAATCCCCTAAATCTATATTGTAAACAACAAATCAATGAACTGGGGGTCTAGTCAAGTCCTGCTTTCTAAGCGGAAAGGTAAAGAGAAACGGGCTAAAAAAGTCCCAAAGAACAAAAAAAGTGAAAAGAGTAAGAGAAGCAGAAAGAAAAGACAACCAGATGCAATCGAGAGTGAACCTTGGAGCGGAATGATCGGATACCCATCAATTATCGATGTGATCAGTCTTATCATCAGGTTGTCCAATCCAAAATGAGATGCTTCTCTTGATCATAGAGAACATCTGAATGAAAAGATTACACTCGTAGGTTGTCCAAGGTTGTCAAGGGTTTGGAATGGAAAAACAAACCATAGGTGGATGATAGGATAATTGACAGGAGTGCAGTGCTAACAAGAAACAGTGAAGTGGTGTGTTAAAATAGAATTGCGAGAAAACACTACCAATTTATTACGTGTCTCGCATCCTAATTAAAACAACAGTGCAGAAAGGCAGTATTAAACAAATGACTGCCGTATAAAGGTCGACATGTTTCAGCCAAATGAGATACAATCACCTCTGAGGCTTTCTTCAGGACCTATGTTGTTATTTATCTAGCTACTGCAGTAAAGTGAAGAACACGTATAGTGATAAACATATAGATAAAGACAGACAAGTACATTTATCTCACTATCATGTGGAGATGGCACATTGTACCATTTTAAGTGTATCCTCCGTCTCAAAAGGATGCTGCGTGCATCTGCCAAGAAAGCAAAAGGAATTGTCTCAAAACAGGAAAACTAAGAAATAGAAGCACTTTTTTTGTCCTAAACAGAAAACTAACATTATATTAGATGTTTAAAAGGGCTTACCCGTAATGATCGGGGAGCAGACCTCACCTCGCCCGGATCCTGATTCCCGACTAAGAGGCCCCGCTCTATATGAAAAGAAAAATGAACTACCAATATCTGGAAAGCAACTGATGCAAAATCCAAGGAAAGAGTAACTGGCGTGACTGGCTCATACTGATTATCAGTACTGCCAAAAAGGTCGCTGATTCTATTTTGATTGAAATACAGCTCTTAGAATCTCAAATAAAAACAACCATCACTGCCAGTCTCTTTCGTAAAAATCAGGAAGAATCCAATAAAAACAACAAAGAGTTCAAAGATTCCATCTTACTCTCAAAAATTGAGAAGTTTAAGAAAGACCTGGCCAAATTTAAACATGAGACAGTCTACCCATACACCAGTGAGAATTACTCCCCTCCTGAATTCCGGAATAATGGCAAGAGATTTGGATCTACTTATTCGGGATCCAGCACGGAGGATAGTGACTCAGAGGGTCAAGGTTCATTCAAACAACCACCAAGAGGGAGGGGCAGATTCAATTGTTTCAATAGTTATAGGGGACAGTCCATGCCCCAATTCCAGCAGTGGTGGCCACCAACACCGTGGAGTTATCCCCCACATCCTTTTCAACCACCAATGGCACCCTTTCAAGGTTTTCCATCTGACCCGAACTCTCATCCTTTTTTAGGATTAGGCCCCCCCAGGTCGAGAGGCAGAAGAAGAAACCAACGATCCCAGGTTCACTGGGACCCCCAAACAGGCCCACACATGGGGACCCGCAGTCAGACACAGAGGAACATTCCTCCGACAGACAGCCCCCATCAGACCTGATTGTTAATCTTAGCTCCAAGATACTCACCAGAGATGAAGAATCAGTTTTGAATAGAGGTCTCGGGTTTGTCACCACCTTTGATGGTGATCCTTTTCAGACACAGTGCGAATTGGCACGATTCTTTCGGAAATTGAGACTGCATTACTTTTTCAAAGATAAGGAACTGACCGAAGATGAAGAAACTGATACGAACACTGGCCTCAAGAAACGCTCAGCGTTTAATCCCCCCAGTCATACGGTTCCGCCGGCTGTTCTAACCTTTGAAGAAGCAGTGAAAAGAGATGTCACCTTACTCTCTATGAGTCATAAATCCTCATACACTAACTTACCCTTGGGTGAACAAAGGGCCCTTCGAGACTTGTCCGCAGACACTCTGATCACCATAAAACCAGCGGACAAGGGCGGTGCCATAGTGATTCTAGACACATCCGATTACAGAACTGAATGCTTGAGACAATTGGAAGACCGCCGCTTCTACTTACCACTGGCGGAAGATCCCACTAATAGATTACAGCGTACTATTAGTGATATGGCGGAGGAAGCACTCTGCGAAGGTTGGATTACAGCTAAAGAATCCCAGTTTTTACAAACCAAATTTCCTATCATGCCGTACTTCTATATTTTACCGAAGATACATAAGGCACAAAGACCACCGCCTGGCAGACCCATCATTTCGGGCCAAGGAGCTATACTGGAACCTCTTTCCACCTTTGTGGACCATTTCTTGAGACCCATTGTCAGCAAGATGCCCACGTATCTCAAGGACACGAAAGACGTACTACGTCTGTTACCTACCATCGATTTTGATACTAGTACGGATCTCTTAGTCTCTTTTGATGTTGAGGCGCTTTACACCTCCATCCCCCAGGATGAGACTTTGGACACAATATCTACTATCCTACTTGAGACCGAATTGGATTCTATTACCCCTGTACACTTTATTATGGCATTAGCCAAACTTGACATGAAAGACAACTTCTTTAAATTTGAAGACCAGATCTACCTCCAAGTTTCCGGGACCAGTATGGGCAGTATTTTTGCGCCGAGCCTGGCCAATCTTTATGTCCATTCCTATGAACAGCAACACATCTTTAATTCCACCAATCCGTTTCTTGATTCCATCCGACTGTGGAAACGCTATATTGATGATGTGCTGGTGGTCTGGAGAGGAGATCGTGCGTCTATTCTTCTCTTTCATCAATGGCTGAACACGAGAAATCAGTTCTTAAAGTTCACAGTTGAGATCAATGACAGAAGGCTAGCCTTTTTAGACCTGTCCATTTTTGTCACACCCACAGGTCTTGAAAGTGAGCTCTATCGGAAACCAATGTCTCGTAATTCTTTACTAAGGTATGACAGTCAACACCCAAAATCGTTGAGGGACAATTTACCATTTGGACAGTTCCTGCGGGTCCGCAGGAACTGTTCAACTGTGAATACTTTCAAAAAACACGCTGAGGTCCTCACTGAACAATTGATCTCGAGACACTATCCTCCTAGGCTAGTGAAACGCTCTTTCAAGCGGGCCACTAACAACCATCGTGAAGCACTTTTGGAACCTGCAATTGAGAAACCTACTCTTGAACGCATGACCTTTGTTACCACATTCAGTACAATGGCGAATAAAATACAAAAAAGCGTAAGGAAACATTGGCGGATTCTGTCTTCTTGTGACAGATCCTTGGCAACCCCTCTGTTCTCTTTTAAGAGGTCTAGTAACATACGGGACCGGTTAGTACACACCCGCCCCAAAACTTTGCCCCAGAGATCAGTAGGCACACTCTGGGAACTCCCGGCAGTGGCTGGCCATTTCCCTTGTGGCAACTGCTCCGTTTGTCCACAAACGAAACACACTACCTCTATCGATATAGGTACGAACAGACCCTGGCTGCTGAAGAGGTTCACCAACTGCAACAGTGACAATTTGATCTACCTTATTACTTGTCCTTGCCAATACAAGTATGTGGGTATGACAACCCGGAAAGTAAGGACTCGCATGGTAGAACATAAGAGTTCCTTCAGGTGCAGAAGATCAACGACTAAACTTACTAGACATTTCGTTGATCGAAATCATACAGCAGACGATTTTTCCTGGACAGTGCTCGAAAAACCATTGATACCTTCACACATTGTTGACACCACTAAATACCTGTTTATGAAAGAACAAAAATGGGTGTTCAAATTACAGAGCGATGTGAGGGGTTTAAACGATGAAATTCCTTGGACCACCCTATGAAATATCTTGGTGTCCTCTTAGAGCATATTTTAGTATCTGGGTACCTGCTTGCTTCCCCATATGCTACTAAATAGCACTTGCCACTTTGCATTACCCTTTGATCATTACCAACACATTTTCAACATCAAACATTATGACTCTCTCATTTTTGATACACTCACTATTCATATTGCGAGTCTCTGTTCCAGTACAGCTAATGAACTACTCAAGCCTACTCTGTGATGTCATCTTGTAGTCCCTTACATTTCCACCACTGGCATGTCTCTATATCTGAAATTACTTTTTTTCAATTATAAATGAGAGGTCCTGCGGTCTCAGAGAGGTACATATTTGTCAGTTGTAGACACACGCATTTACACCTCAACTACAAGCATGGGTATTTTACCTTTCTAGTATCGATATCAAGCACGCACGCATTTCATCAGCAAAACGAAACGGACTACACCAGCGGCCATTATGACATCATTTTGTAGTCTTTTTCAGTTTTGTTTACCGAGTTGTCGTCACAGCCAGCATAATTACGTGCTTGACAGTTGACGGGCATAGGCGGCCTTACTAATAATAATATCAGATTTTGTTTCGCTGTTTTTTGCCACGCCACTAAACTGGATACAAATATGTTGATATCTCAGTAACCTTGAGGAACTACATAATCGGCCATTATGACGTCACCCTGTAGTCCGGTTTGTGTTTCCGGATACAGGGTTAACGTACCAATCCCTACGCAATCGCGCGTTGTCCTGACGTGCTTTGGCGGCTCTATTAGAACGCCGTCTTTGCAGTCCCGGTTACCTCCCTCCTGATTCTGGTGCCGCAACGAGGCAACGACGGAGAGGTAAGCACCGGAGTCACTGCTTAGGTCTTCTTACTTTTAGAAGAATATCGGGCGTTCTTTACTATAATATCTTCGTTTCACGAAGCAACTAGACCTCTCTACATGTTTTTTCCCTGGTAAAGTTCCCCCTTGATAAAGCTTTCAATATGTAGACTGCACACCAGTTCTTTAACATCATTATGCGAACCCATGCACTAATGCCCAGGTCTAAGAGGTGCAGATGTTTCGTTATGCATGAAAATTTCATGTTTAGGTGCATATTCGGTATTTCTTTTCCCATTTTATATAAAACCTCTCACTTCCTGTTGGGGAGTTATCTTTTGTTTTGACATGACACATTACGTGGTTTTATTCCTAGTTGCAGGCTACCAGTTTTTGTAGCTAGTAGTATATTACACTGACATATACTCTTTCCTTGGATTTTGCATCAGTTGCTTTCCAGATATTGGTAGTTCATTTTTCTTTTCATATAGAGCGGGGCCTCTTAGTCGGGAATCAGGATCCGGGCGAGGTGAGGTCTGCTCCCCGATCATTACGGGTAAGCCCTTTTAAACATCTAATATAATGTTAGTTTTCTGTTTAGGACAAAAAAAGTGCTTCTATTTCTTAGTTTTCCTGTTTTGAGACAATTCCTTTTGCTTTCTTGGCAGATGCACGCAGCATCCTTTTGAGACGGAGGATACACTTAAAATGGTACAATGTGCCATCTCCACATGATAGTGAGATAAATGTACTTTTCTGTCTTTATCTATATGTTTATCACTATACGTGTTCTTCACTTTACTGCAGTAGCTAGATAAATAACAACATAGGTCCTGAAGAAAGCCTCAGAGGTGATTGTATCTCATTTGGCTGAAACATGTCGACCTTTATACGGCAGTCATTTGTTTAATACTGCCTTTCTGCACTGTTGTTTTAATTAGGATGCGAGACACGTAATAAATTGGTAGTGTTTTCTCGCAATTCTATTTTAACACACCACTTCACTGTTTCTTGTTAGCACTGCACTCCTGTCAATTATCCTATCATCCAACTATGGTTTGTTTTTCCATTCCAAACCCTTGACAACCTTGGACAACCTACGAGTGTAATCTTTTCATTCAGATGTTCTCTATGATCAAGAGAAGCATCTCATTTTGGATTGGACAACCTGATGATAAGACTGATCACATCGATAATTGATGGGTATCCGATCATTCCGCTCCAAGGTTACCTTTGAATTCCCCAGGCGTCAGGCTGGATCCAGAAACAATTGCATTAGCAGGACCCCTGTGTGCCGTTAGGTGGCTCCATTCAGCTCTGAGTAACATCGTTGCCATTGTTAGCGTCGGTTATAACGTCGCGGTCACCTATATAGCCACCAAACAGGCGTGCTGACGTCAGTTCTTTTCTTTCTGCATCAGTTAAACGCTGATCTACAGAAAGGCTACAGTGACCACAGGTTCCTCAGCCAACACCCAAATCCTGAAAGCTTGATAGTGCAGGCTTCAACATCCCATGGCGCTTTCCCTTCCGCACCTTCGGATAGGGAATCCAAGAGGCTGAACACACTTGAGAAGAAGACGTTTTCTTCTAACAGCCTGGCACTACAGTCGGTGAATACTGCATGCTTATTGGGCTGTTTCTCCCATGCACTTTGTGAAACAGTTGCGCAAGGGCTGCCATAGGTCCCGGAGAAGGCCCGAGCTGTACTCTTTCAATCGGTGAAGGATGGGAGATATTCAGCAAAATTCACCATTAGGTGTGGCCAAGACACGACTGATTCGCTGAACAGAGCGGTTTTGTTGATGGTGGCCTTGCATCGCCACACCTGGCTCAGAACATCTGGCTTCTCAGGTGATGTCCAGGCTAATCTCATGGACATGCTCTTTGACGGATCTTGTCTCTTTGGTCAGAAAGCAGGCTTAGCCTTGCAGCGCTTTAAGGATTCTCGTGGCCAGATCCTTAGGCCTCTCAGTAACATCTCGTGGCCAGTTTAGCTTTCACCCCTTTTGTTGTATGCAAAGGGGTTTTAGCCGCATCAACCATATCCCAGCCACCGTACTGTGCAGACTCCCCAAGTTGTGCGAGGACTGGACGCAGCTCATTCCGACCTCCGAATGGTAGTCAGAAGTCATCTGCCACCCACCCTCGGCAGCTGCCACCTCCAAGCACTCCTAGTTTGAGTCTGCAAGACCATTGCACTCCAGTGGGAGGGAGAATTCATCACCATCTTTCCCGCTAGAGGTCAATAACATCGAACAAATGGGTCTTGTAGATCATGCAGGACTGCTAGTCTCTGCCTTTTCTTTCTTTTCCTCCTTCTATGCCGCTATTTCAGGAACGTCTGGCGGAGGATCCTCTAACTTATCTCCAAGTAGAAGTTTCAGCTCTCCTGGCCAAGGGACCTATAGATAGGGTTCCGATTTCAGAGGTACGAGAGTGGTTGTTATTCCCGCTACTTTCTGATTCCGAAAAAGAAGAAAGGGTTGCGGCTCATTTTAGATCTTCGGATTGTCAATCTCTTCCTCAAAAAGGAGAAGTTCAAGATGCTCATGTTGGCTCAGGTCTTGTCTGCCCTAGACCAAGGAGATTGGATAGTAACATTGGACTTGCAGGATGTGTATTTTCACATCCCCGTCCTGCCAGGCCACAGACGTTACCTGCTGGTAAAGGTAGGCCATGGGCATTTTCAGTTTACCATGCTAACTTTTGGCCTTATCAGCGATACTTGGGTGTTCACCAAGGTGATGGCGGTGGTCACTGCTCGTCTGCACAGGTTAGAGGTTTGAATCTTCCCCTACATCGACATCTGGCTGTTGAAGGCGTTCTTGCCCCAGGCTGTCGGCTCCCATCTACAGACTAATGTGAACCGCCTGCATTCGCTGGAAATCTCAATAAATGTGCTGAAGTCACACCTGACTCCTTCTCAGACGCTCCCTTTCATTGGAGCTGTTCTGCACACTGTGCGGTTTCGAACCATCCTCCAAGCAGCATTTAGGTTATGATACCGATGTTTCAGCCTCTATTCTGGATTTCAGTAAGACTGACTCTGAGGCTGCTGGGCCTCATGGCCTCCGGTATCCGGTTAGTAAACGACACCAGATGGCGTATGTGGGCACAGCAGTGGGACCTAAAGTTCCAGTGGGCACAGCATATCGGGAATTTCTCCGACATGGTCCAGATCTCTGTGGGAACTGCAAAAGACCTGCAGTGGTGGTTGACGAACTGCGATTGGGTAAAAGGCAGACAGCTCTCCCTTCCTCAGCCAGATCTCACAGTAGTGACAGACACGTCATACCTGCAATGGGGTGGCCATCTGGGAGAGGTGGAGATCAGGGCACACTAGCCTCTGGCAGAGTTGGGGTACACCTCAACTTTTTGGAGCTTCGAGCCATCTCGCTAGCATTGACAGCATTTCTTCTCTCTATCAAGTTAATGCTTTTCATTGCGAGTGGAGCTCAGGCCTTCTATACGCCTTTCAGCCCATACCACTTGTGTCCAGAGTTCTCAAGAAGATTAAGAACGGCTGGGCCCAAGTCATTGTTGTGGCTCCGGACTGGGCACGGAGAGTTTGGTATCCAGAGATGCTTTGAATGAGCATCGATCCTCCGATTAGTTTGCCCCTTCAGGAGGATCTTCTGTTGCAGCAGCAGGAGAGGGTCCAGCACCCGAATCTGTCCACTCTCCAGCTCCATGAGTGGAGATTGAGTGGTGACAGTGGATAGCTTTGGACCTTCCTCCCGAAGTCTGTAATATTATTGTACAGAAAGGTCTTTTGACCCTCTATCTGCATCTTTATCTACTATCCTTCTTTTCATTCATACACTTGGGTATGGGTTAATTATCTGCTCTGTCCGCTTACTTGTAGCTACTTGTTAAATTCTCCAAGGGCTTGTAAATATGTTTCCACCAACGCCCTTAGTAATGCCACAGTGGGACCTTCATATGGTTCTCACTTTCCTTATGTGCGCTCTTTTCGAGCCTTTGCATAATTGTCCATAACATCTACCCGAAGGGTGAGCGGGTTTCAGGCATTGTCATGCACGCCTTCCTATTTGATAAACTTTGGGGATACGGTGGTCCTTCGCACCCGGGCTTCATTCTTACCAAAAGTGCTGACCCCATTCCATCTGGGTCACAGGCACCCTGCCTACCTTTTTTGCTCCCCCACATCCCATCTGAAACCAAAAAGAGTGTTGTCGTTCTACCTTGACCGCACAAAAGAGTTCCGGGTGGACGACCAACTCTTTGTGGGTGACGTGGGAGCTAAAAAAGATCGGGCAGTGCAGAAACTGACCATTTCTCGCTGGGTCGTTCTCTGCGTTAGATCTGCTACGCCCTGGGTAGGAAGCAGCCCCTGGGGGCTTATGAGCTCATTCCACTGGGGGAAAGGCTGCAACCACGGCATTGGCTTGGAGTGTCCCAATCCTGGACATCTGTCAGGCAGCAATGTGAGCATCTTTGCACACATTTTCCAAGCACTTCTGCCTGGAAAGTCAGGACTGCAGTGATGGGCATTTTGCCCGTTTGGTCCTGTAGGACTTCTTAGTGTAAGAAATCTGTCCGAAGCCCACCGCCTGGATGGTATGGCTTGGGTATCAATTGAAAGGTAAGGAATCTGCAGTAAGAAGTCTCTATCAGGTGAACAATTTACTTTCCTCTGGTAACGCATTATCTGGCAGAGACAATATCTAGCTGCTGTTTCCTTACAGGCCCACCCATGCCTCCCCGCTCTGCAAACTCATTTTTTTGGGCTAAGGTTGTTGCCTTTTTCTGGGCCCTAGATATGATACACACTACAAGTCAGTCACTCTCTGTGCTTTTGGCATGGAAAAGTAAAAAGTACTAGCGTCCGCACACCTGGGTGGTACCCATATAGGTGACCGTGATGTCATACCCAACGCTAACGACGCCAACCACGTCACACGGCGCCAAATGGAGCCGCCCGATGGCACGCAGGGGTACTGCTCATGCAAATGCCTGGTGAATTTAAAGGTAAGGAATCTGCAGCTTGATATTGTCTCTACCAGCTAATGCATTACCGAGGGTAAGTAACTTGTTCTTCTCGTCTTAGTCCAAGCACCCACTAACAAGGCTTCTTCCACTATTCACTTCTCCAAAGCCTCATCTCTCCTGGAAAATACTCACTTCCTACATGTACCTGTACCTCCAAGTTCTGAAGTTTCTTCCTAATAGCTTCACTTTTTTATGATCTAATTACAAGTATCCCTCTTTACGCCATATCCGCCTCCAAAACGCCCTCATTGTGAAAAAGATTTATTTCTATTTGGTGGTGCAGACATGTTACTCTTAGCAGAATCATGGGCCTGTTCCAACCAAGGCAGCATCAGATATCTTCGTGGCATCAATTTCTGTCAAGTTAACCCGTAAAAGCACAAAGGAAGGCAGTGAACCCTTCCTTTATAAGGCTCTTCACAACTTCCTTGGAAGTGCAAATTGTAAACATTTCAGGTTATATCACCAGCCTGGTTCTGCTGAAGGCTGCATAATGGAGTCCTTGATCCCAGTGTGTCAAAGGTAACCCGTAAAAGCACAAAGGAAAGGAAGACAGTGAACCCTTCCTTTATAAGGCTCTTCACAACTTCCTTGGAAGTGCGACTTGTAAACATTTCAGGTTACATCACCAGCCTGGTTCTGCTGAAGGCTGCATAATGGAGTCTTTGATCCCAGTGTGTCTTTCACAGAATAAAGGCTGTGAATATCAGATTTGGATTCTGCACATATTTCCATTTAAGATCCATGCAAGTTATTATAAAAATGATCTGTAAAATTCTACTTACAAATTATTTAAAAACAGCCTCAGCGGACGTATGGAATGAATGTATGTGATTGACCCTCAGGTTCTGCATTGCAATGATTCTGTGGCTGACTGACTTTGGCTTCCTCAGTTGATATGTATGAGCACTATTCAATTATTATTTAAGGCATAACAGGAGTTTCAGAGTGTGTTATGAATTCAACTTGGAGGACATGTATCTGGCATCCTCACATATCATTGGTGCATGGCAGGTGTCTCCTCTATCCTCTCCAATCTTGATGTTAAGCCTCCACTACCTTCACTCAATCGCATTGTGTTCAGTGTCTCTTTTATGCAGACAGCCCACCTATTATCTGTGTGTCCCAGCCCCACTGACCAACCCTCCAAATCAGCCAATCTTGCTTCTTTTTACTCTTTCCTTGCTGTCTCTCTCTCTCATGCTTGTTAATCTTGTGCCTCCTTTTAAACCTGATCCTCACAATTGGGATGGGGTAAAATCGTACAGCAAATCCCCTGACCACTTCATAAAAAGGGAAGCGTCAAGGGCAAAGCTTGAGCATTTGGAATTGTAAGCTGTAGCAGATAGGTCCACCTGTAAAAGACTCAGTCTAAGAGACATCCAAGAAGACAACTCAAACCATTTTGTCACCTGCGACCAAGAGCCACTTCTAGGAATGACAGAATCCAAACTAGAATAGGACAGACTTCTAGAAATGTATTTATAGATGTAGAAAATTTAATAGGTAGACTGTGGCCTGGAGGTTCTGGGTCACCTTGACTGGACAGTCCGTTTTGATGAGCCAGTCTTCCAGATACTGTCTGACAAGCGATCTTTTGCAGACATAGGCAAACTGCAACTACTGCTATACATTTCGAAAATGCTCGAGGCAACTACTCCAGTCTGAAGGGGAGTACTGTATGTTGGTAAGGATAAGTTACTTACCTGTAATCCTAGTTTTCTTCCAGGGGTATCCTCAAAGTCATAAGCATTGATCATTCCCACCCATGTGCGGGGACCCCAGAAATAATAAAAATTATATATGAAAAACATATATATATATATATATATATATATATATATATATATATATATATATATATATATATATATATATATATATATATATATATACATACACACACACATTCATATATAATTTTTTCTCATATCAATGCAGCCCCCATCTAGGAGGCTAAACAATGTAATAACAAATCGACTGCTTTTGCAAACACATAATATATGTATAAAAACACCGCAGGAGAAGCAGCACTTGACCTGTTTTTAATGAGTAAACCTCATGAAAAAACTGCAAAAAAAAAAAGCAGACATTGTTAGCCTACAGGCTGCATTGTAAACCAATAGCATAGAAAATGAAAGCATTTTCACACAAAACTGGCACCGTGCCTTTAAGGCAGCCATGACCCCTAGCTTCCCATCATGCCTCACAGGTGACAGTTACGCCAGTTGTTCTTTGCGTAACCCTGAAGGAGCAGGGCACAAAGATATCATTTAATAATGAAGTAATCTCATTTGCCTGGGGAGGCAGGTGGGTTGCTTATGACGTTGATGAGGATACCCCTAGAAGAGAACTAGGATTACAGGTAAGTAACTTATCCTTCTCTTCCAGGGGATCCTCATAAATAGTCATAAGCACTGAATAGAATAGCAAGCCCATCCTCCACCTGCAGGCACATGAGAGAGAACGACTCAACATACAACAACAGCCGCAATCAGCTGTTGAACAGATTCCTCAAGGAGACCTGGCCTACTTGGGTGTCTGCTCTGGGGTCTGAGTCTAGACAATAGTGCCTTGTAAATGTATGGACGGACCTCCAAGTTGCCACCTTACAGATCTCAGAGATAGGCACGTTATGAAGAAAATCAGTCGTAGCCGCTTTTCCTCTCGTGGAATGCGCCTTGTGAATGGGTCCACGGCGCATTTGCGCTAATTGATAAGCTAACGTGATGCATGAAACTATCCCTCTGGAGATGGACCGCTTTGAAGCTGGAAAACCTGCTCTGATCGACCCATAGTTAACAAATAGTTGATCAGATTTTCTCATGGACTTGGACCTATCCAGGTAGAATTTTAAAACACTTTTTAGGTCAAGCGAGTGTAAAGTCCTCTCAGCTGGAGTGGAGGGATTAGGTGAAAAAAGTCGGTAGAGAGATGGTCTGATTCACATGGAAAACTGACACCACGTTCGGAAGGAAGGATGAGTCCTCAATACCACCCTATTTAGATGGAAAACAGTAGAAGGTTCCTTAGAGCAGAGGGCCTGTATCACGCTCACTCTGCGAGCTGAGGTGATTGCTACCAAGAAAGCCGCCTTACAAGAGAGGTGTTGCAAGGTTGCTTTGTGGATAGGTTCGAAAGGTGGACCCATCAACTTTGATAGCACTAGGTTCAGCTCCCAGGTCGCTGAAGGAGGCCGGACCGGAGGGTAGACTTTTTTCAGACCCTGTAAGAAGTCTTTCACAACCTGTAACTGAAAGAAAGAAGGCTGAGAAGGTGAACGCCTATATGCAGTGATGGCTGCTAAGTGCACCTTAATGGAAGGAAACTTCAAGTCTAGTTTAGCCAGGTAAAGCAGGTATGGTAAAATGACCTCCTCCTGCCCTTTGGTTGGGTTACAGTTGTTTTGAACGCACCACATATAAAAACGTTTCCACTTGCACGCATGAGTGCCTAGTGGACGGCCTCCTTGCTTCTTTTAAGATGGACATGCAGTCTTGTGGTAGTCCTAAATGGCCATACTGGAGGACCTCAGGAGCCATGCTGCCAAGTTCAGTGAGGGAAGGTTGGGGTGCTAAATCTTCCCGTTCATCTTGGACAGCAGGTCCAGCCTGCACGGCAGCCTCCTGTGCGGGCATTCTGACAGGTGTAGAAGGTCCGGGTACCACCATTGTCTCAGCCAGTCCGGGGCAATCAGGATCATTCTCGTGTGCGAATACGACAGCTTGGTGACCACCTTCGGGATGACAGGAAGGGGTGGAAAGGCGTACACAAATGCCCCTGACCAGTTGACCAAAGGGCATTCCCCTTCGACCCTGGCCAGTAGAACCTTGAGGCGAAGTCTCTGCATTTTGTATTTTTGTCTGCGAAGAGGTCGATGCTGGGAAGACCCTAAGCCTGGAAAATGTCTTAGACGACCTCGTCGTTTAGTACCCAGTCTTGTCTGTCTTCGAAGTGTTGACTGAGAGCATCCGCTCTCGCGTTCTGTTCTCCCGGCAGGTGTACCGCTGTGATTGATAGATTCCGTGCCAGGAGCCAATGCCAGAGAGCTTGAGCTTCCAGAGACAATGTGCGTGAGCGAGTTCCCCCCTGTTTGTTCAGGTAGTACATGGTGATGGTATTGTCCGTCTGTACTAAGATTGAACTTGCCTGACTCGAAGGGAGGAAAGCCTTGAGGGCCAGGTGAACTGCTCTCAGCTCCAGCATGTTTATGTGATATGAGTGCTCTTTTGATGACCATTGACCTTGCGTCTGGAGAGGCCCCATGTGGGCTCCCCAGCCCTGGAGGGAGGCGTCCGTGATCAGTGTTTGAGAGGGCGGTGCTTCATGAAAAGGTATCCCTACTTGCACATCCTCATTCTTCATCCACTATGGGATGCTCTTGCTGCGTTTGAGAGACTTATTTTGTTGTCCCAGCGAGCTCTTTGCTGATCCCACTTGTCCTCCAGATCCTGCTGTAGAGGACACATTCGCAGCTTGGAATTTGGGACCAGGAAGATGCAGGATGCCATTGACCCTAACAGGGAGGCAATCCGATGAACTGACAGCATTCTGTTGTCCAGAACAAGTTTGCATTTCTGTATGATGGAAAACTGTCTCTCCTCCGAAGGAAACACTTTTCCTACCTCGAGGTCTACCAGAGCTCCTAGATATTGCATTCTCTGTGTGGGTTGTTGTGTCGATTTGTTGAAGTTCACATGAAGGCCCAGCCGGTGACAAAGCTCCAGGCATTGCAGGAAATGACTCCTTATGCTGTGGGGGGAGGGAGCCTTCAACAGCCAGTCGTCCAGGTACGGGTACACGAAGATGCCTCTGCGGCGTAGTGCGGCTGCCAGCACTGCCATGCACTTCGTGAACACTCGGGGAGCGGACTTCAACTCGAAGGGTAGTACTGAACTGGTAGCGTGAAGATCTCACCAGGAATCTCAGATATTGTCTGTGATGTTGTCTGACCGGAACTTGAAAGTAGGCATCTTGTAAATCCAGCAAACACATCCAATCTCCCTGCCTGAGATGTGGATATATTTGATGGAGAGCCAACATGCGAAACTTCTCCTTCCTGATTGACTTGTTGAGCGTTGGCAGATCCGGAATGGGGCTGTATTCTGCTTTTCGGCCCTTCTTCTTTACTAAGAAGTATCTTGAGTAGACCCCTCTCCCTCTTTGAGATATTGGCACCTTCTCGATGGCTGATTTTCGCAGAAGGGAGGCATCTTCGTTCTGCAATATCTTCATCTGATGGCAGGATGATGGAACCAAAGGGACTGAGGGAGGATGGCGTCGAAAACTTAGAGAGTACCCATTCTGCAGCGTAGCTAACACCCACTGGTCCTTGGTGATAGCTCGCCACTCTTCGAGATGATTTACAATACTTGCCCCCACTGGAGTGGTGAACGGCGATGGGGGAAATTGTCACTCATTGTTTGGTCTGCGTCTTGGCGGAGGTGTTAGACTGACGCTGGTTTCCTCTTCCTCTGGAGGAACGCCTGCCTTGGTATTGGGACCTTTGTTGTCCCTGCTGATTCTGGTTTTTCTGCCAATGAGGGGTTTGAACCCTCTGTTGGGAGGATCGTCGACTGCAAGGCCTGAATCGTCTGCGGAACTCTTTCTTCTTCTCTAGATCCACGGACTTTAGTGTGTCTAGCTCCGTCTTCATCCAGGACATTTCTTTATCCGTGTGTGCACCAAATAAAGATGAGCCGGAGAAGGGAAGATTGAGGATCCAAGACTATGCTTCTGGTTTGAGTGGGCGCTAGGTGGCGCTGGACCGTCATGGCCGCGCTTTAGTGAGGCTCTCGCCAGCCGGGCGTCAATAAACCCTGCAACCACATCCTACAGGCCAGTTACCTACATTTAATCGATGCCGACGGACAGCTGAAGGTCTCGGGTCCACTCGGCGCAAGTTTCGAATCTGTAGGTGCCCTGACGGCGCAGATACTACCCGGCGGGGACGAGACAGCGAGAGGGGCGGACCTTCGGAGCGGAGGCTCCTAACAGCGCGAGACCGGGGATTCATCGGGCCCTGCGGGCCGCGAGGTACTCGTGGACTTTGGCTGGCACGAACGACACTCTACTGGACGACCGCGGTGGGCCTGACGTCCCCTTCACTTCATCGCGATTGCCTGTGCCCACTTGCGGTGCCGGGCGTGCTTCTACTACATTGAGGCTGCGGATGTCATATGTGTAGGTACCCTGCCCACCCTACCGGACCACGCTAAAGCAGGGGAGCGCGCTTCTTGGCCCGAGGGCGCCGGGGGCTGCATCGAGGAGGGGGCTGTCAGCGGAGCACCTCCACTGGAGTTGCGGAGTAGCAGCGGCCCGTGCCCTTCGGACGTCTCTCCTGGTCTGCCTACGGAGCGGAGGTGCGTGACCCTATACTTGCCGGGATAGCGGTGGTGCTGTGGCTGTACGGAGCGCCCTGAGGCCAGGCTGACCTACAGGCCCCCGGCATCTGGAGGGGTCTGCTCCTCTGGCGAGCTGGTGTTGGCGCTGCGGAGTGTGGTAGGCGCCTCGACTCGGAGCTCCCGTTAGCACCTGCGGTATTGACCCTACCTTGCGGCCTATCTCTCTTAGGCCTCGTCCGACGCGGCCATGGGCAAAGCGGACGCAAAACAGGCGACTCTACAATTCAACCCCCCAAAAAAGAAAACGCGAGCCCTACCTGCAGAGAGTGGCGAATTGGGGCCCAGCGAAGAGGAGGAAGTGGACTGGAAGGCTATCCTTCTCGGCCTGCAGACGAGCCTAACGTCCATTGACACCAAAATCGACAATATGAACACACGTCTGGAGGCAGTGGTACATCGGCTGGACCAACATGGAGAGCGCCTGAAAGAAGCGGAGGGGCGAATATCGGAGCTGGAGGATGGCGCAGTGGCCGGGGCGGCTAAGTTGACGCAGATGGACCGGCTGCTCAAGGTCATTGCCGACAAAAATGAAGATTTAGAGGCACGCTCCCGCAGAAACAACGTTCGCCTGATTGGTCTTGCGGAGTCCAGCGGTGGGGGTCGCATGGAGGATTTCATTGAGCGGCTGTTGATCGATAAATTTGGAAGGGACTCTTTCTCGCCGCAACTGGTGGTGGAGCGAGCCCACCGCTCATTGGGGCCTCGCCCGATTCCTGGCGCCCCTCCACGTCCTGTTATCATCAAAGTTCTGAATTACAGAGACCGTGACACCGTATTGCGTCTAGCCAGGGAGAAACAACCGATCCTACATGAAAACGTCACCATTTCATTTTACCCGGATTTCACACAAGCAGTGCAAGATGCCCGTCGAAAATTTACAGGAGTAAAGAAGAAACTACAGCAACGAGACATTCCTTACTCCATGCAATATCCAGCCAAGCTCAAGGTCACACATCATGGCAAGCCCTTCTTCTTTGGTACTCCGCAACAGGTGGAGGACTTTTTGAAGGAACAGTCTTCGGCGGCCCCTCAGCGACGCGGTCCTGGAACGAGATCAGGCTCCAGCTCCCCGACTACTGCTCCTGACTGATGAGTACCGCTGTTATGGTTTATGTTTAGTCTCTTTACCCCTTCATGTATCTCTCCTTTTTCCTTGGTACTATCTATTCCCCCATCGCTCTTGAATCCACTCTTTGAGCAACCTGTACTTTGACTATGGAACTTGGGAGGATCATGCTTTTTGGGAGGGACCGTCTCCATCGGTCACTATGGGACTACATTTACCCTTCGCCCTCTCGCTGAAATGCGCGGGTTGAACAATCATTACGATTTGGGGCCCTGTATATGCTGTCGCCTACTGTTAACAAGGTACTGGTCTGGTCGTTGACGACTGGATTTCGCCCTGGCACTCCCCCCCTGTCCCACCTGAACTCCTCCCCCTATGGGGTGATGGTATGGTGGGTGAAAAAAAGGGATGGGAAGGGCAGGTCCGGCACACCGGCGAGTCCCCTACAGGGTATACCCCACTTTTTGCATATATGTTTGTTGTAAAGATTGGGAGGGGGTCTGCATTCCGGCAGGATTGGGCTGCAGTGGTGGGAGGGGGTGGGATGGGGGTTGGGGATGTTCGACATGAGTGGGATGTTGAAGTAGGCAAGGGGGTGGGAGTTCCAGGGACTGTTTTAGAGTTGTTGTTCGCATTCAGCATGAATAATGCGCATATATTTGTTGAAATAGCACACTGTGTCACCCTTTTTCGACCATTACATTTATGGCCCTGCTGCCAGTTGCACCTCGTCACCCATAAGTCATCTCTCGGCACACATGACCCGCACCACAGGCACTGAGATGGGGGAGGGAGCCCTGCTCACTGCTGTCACCTGGAATGTTCGGGGCCTGGGGGACCCCAGGAAACGTAGGCAAATCTTGGGTGCCTTAGACAGGTTGCATGCTCAGGTTGTATTTCTTCAGGAGACTCACATGGACCCTCTTCGCAATGCCACCTTTGCTGCCAGATGGGCTGCACATTCCCTTCATGCCCCTTACTCGTCTTATGCCAGAGGCGTTACTATCCTAGTTAAAAGGGGAGTTCCCTACGTTCCCATAGGCACCGCCACTGATCGCGAGGGTCGTTACTGCATAGCATGGGGTAGGATAGGGGTCGAGACCATCACCCTTGCCTGCTCTTATGGCCCCAACTGCGACAATCCGAGCAGTTTCATTGCTCTCTGGAACAAGGTCAGTGAGGTGGGATCCACCCATCTTATCTGGGGGGGAGATTTCAATGCTGTTTTAAACCCCACGATGGATAGGTCAAACCCCTCCACGCACCACTACACTAACACACACAGATACCTGAGGGACATATGCGACACCCATGAGATCGTGGATACCTGGCGACACTTGCACCCGACCTCTATGGAAGGCACACACTGGAATCATGCACATGCAACTTGGGCCAGACTAGATTACATTATGGTGGATAAAGCCCTAGCCCCCTCCTTGGTGGGGGTGCGCCATCTGGGCCGCACATACTCCGATCACTCTCCAGTATTGGCCGAGTTCCGGCTACCCGACATCGTGGGCAGACCTCAGACTTGGAGACTCCAACCCACCATCTTACTTGATGAACTATTTAGAACAGAATTGGGTCATGAACTAGAAGACTTCCTATCCCGCAACAGTGGAACGGTGGACCGGATGGCCACTCTCTGGGAGGCGCTGAAGGTAACGATACGAGGCTTCTGCATTTCAAAGAGCTCCGGGGTACTACGGACCCTGAGAGATACACTACGCAAACTGGAAACTACACTCCACACTCTAGAACATAGCCCAGACTATAACACCAATGCAGATGCGCAGGCAAAGTACCGCGAAACGCTATCGGACTACATGTCCACCGCTGAAAGGGAGGTAAAATTCCGAGGCCAATACTTCAAAGCTCGCACGTACGGGGAAGGGGAACGACCCGGTAAATCTTTGGCGGGAGCGGTCCGACCACCACGAGGCTCTAATTTTGTGCTGGAGCTGGAGGGGGAGGATGGGACTCCTTTACGGGACACGCGCTCGCTTCTGGCGGCCTTTACCACACACTACTCAACGTTATACTCCACTACCAGGGTCGGTGCACTGGACATGGACGACTACCTTAGGGAGCTCACACTGGGATGGCTCTCTGACCGTCACCGGGAGTTCCTAGCGGAGCCGGTGGGCCTGGAGGAAGTTAAAGATGCGATCAAACAGATGGCTCCGGGAAAGGCCCCTGGCCTGGACGGGCTGCCTATGGACTTCTACAAGGCGTATATTGACATCCTTGCTCCGGTGATCCGTGAGGTTTTCATGGAGGCGCATGAATCAGGCGCACTTCCTCCATCAATGCAGGAGGCGCTGATTACCTCCTTGTTGAAGCCTGGGAAGCCGCCTCAGTGTTGCGACTCGTACCGCCCGCTCTCGCTAATTAACTGTGACGCAAAAATCCTGACAAAAATACTGGCTAACCGTCTGCAGTTGTTACTGGGAGGCCTGGTGTTATCTGATCAAGCGGGTTTCGTCCCGGGCAGGGCCACCTCCAATAATCTCCGGACGCTATTCTCCATCATGCATAATGTAGCTCCAGATTTGCCATTGGTGGCTGTTTTTTTGGACGCCGCCAAGGCCTTCGACTCCCTGGAATGGGACTATCTCCACTGTATCTTGCGCAATATGGGCATGCCGCTGGGCTTCACGCGCTGGATTGATCTCCTGTATGACAGACCGGTCGCTAGGGTGGGGTTGAACGGGCGCATATCGGACGCCTTTGTGGTGTCGCGAGGTACCCGGCAGGGTTGCCCACTATCTCCGCTGCTGTTCGCGATAGCGATGGAACCTCTGGCGGCCCGGCTCCGCCAACATCACCGAGACAAGGCTCTGCGCTGTCTCCAGCGGGAGGTCCTCATCTCCCTATACGCGGATGACAATACACTCTACATACGTGACCCCGCTGCCAACCTCAACCCTATCCTCCGTGAGTTTATTCGTTTTGCGGGTTTATCTGGTGTCCACATCAATTGGGGGAAGTCCACTATATTCCCACTGACTGCGGCCGCCCAGCCCTTCCCTCTGGACTACCCTCTACGGTGGGAAATGGAGGAAGTTCGTTACCTGGGCATACTCCTCTCCCATGACCGAGAGGAGCTAATGCGGATGAACTATGGCCGCACGTTTGAATATATCCAGGCATGCGTGTCTAGATGGATCACGCTGCCCCTCTCCTTTGCGGGCCGCGCCTCCTTAATCAAGATGGTTGTTCTTCCAAAACTCCTGTACCTGTTCATGAACATCCCATACTACCCTGGCAAGTCCTTCTTTCGTCTTTTGAGGTCTGAACTCATTCGCCTGGTCTGGGGAGGGAGGAGGCCGCGTCTTCGTTGGGAGGTGTTGACTCGTCCATTCGCGCATGGAGGGCTCGACCTTCCGGACTTCGAGTTGTATTATCACAGCGCGCAGGCCCACTACATTCATCACTGGATTCGCCCCACGCCCTTCCTGCCGCAGACGGCTGTGGAACATTGGCTGGCTGCGCCTATTCCACTTGAGGGAGCGATACTCAGTACACCAGAGACACATACAGCGTACCGCACCACGATCTCGAGCTCCATTCTAGCGTGGCGTTACATTGCGAAGGTGGCATGCGCACCGCTCATCTATTCCCCACTGCTTCCTCTGGCATACCATCCCCGGCTGCCCCTTTTACAGGAACAACTATTTAAAAAGTTTATGGCCAAATTCCACATTACAACATGGGGGGACCTCTATCATAGTGGACAATTCCGTTCCCAATCTCATATGTTCACTCACTCTGCACCCACTTTTATGGACACTTTCCTATATACCAGGCTTCGTAGCGGTATTCGTGCATTAACGGGAGACTTTCCTAGTGAGCCACCCACGCTGGAACCCCTGCATCGTTTACTTAAGGCTAACACTCCGACTCATGCAGTCTCTACCCTATACCACTCGCTACGCACCACTCTAGACTTCTCGCCTTGCAAGGCCCGTACAAAATGGGAGGAAGACCTAGGACTGCCCATAGATGATGACCTCTGGAGCTACTGCTGCTTACAAACCGAACAGATCTCCTCCAGTAGCAGGTTTAGGGTGATTCATTATCGGTTCTTACATAGGCTCTATTGCACTCCAGCACACATGCATAGGATAGGCCTTCGAGAGGATGATCTATGCTGGCGCTGTCGCGCTCCGGGGGCGGACTTCCTGCACCTGGCGTGGGGATGCCGGGAAATTGCCGACTATTGGCAACAAGTTTTTTCCGGCATTTCCGAAATGATAGATGTCTCACTGACACCCTCTCCAACACAGGCACTCCTGGGCTATACAAGTACTATACGAAAACCTGTCCGTAGATTTGCCACTATCGCCTTTCTTATGGCGAAACGTCTGATAGCTTGTAGATGGGGGCGGGGCAGAACTCCCAGGTTTAAGGATTGGATCGATGATATGGTACACTGCCAGGATACTTTACTTCGTTATGCTGAACTCCTGCCTTCCGCTTCACGGCCGGCTGACATCTGGGGTCCCTTACAGGCATATCTGTTATCACACCCACAGACATAGCGGACCTTCTTCCCGCTTTCCCCTTCACCTTCCTAGACACCGCTCCTGCGGTGGTGGCCCAACTTCTGCCCCTTGGCCAGGCAGCAATCGGGGATGAGAGTTGAGACTGTCATTGGACGCAACAGACAGGCGCCTTTATACCACTGCTACACGTTATTATGGGTCGACTGCTTCAATGCAAAAGTTTTTGGGGGTGATGGTCCTTCGTACTGGCACGTTAAGTATCTTGCTTCTTATGCCGCAGCCGGCCCCTGGAGGGTTGTAGGCAGGCAGCTGTGTTTAACATTCATTCTCCTTCTTGTACCACGCTGCCGGCCACAGGTTGGTTGTAGGCATGGGGCTGTGTAATTTGTATTCATGCTGAATAAAGGTTTTGGAAATTTAAAAAAAAAAAAAAAAATGCTTCTGGTTTGAGCGCTGTGAGTCGGAGCCAGGAGGTTCTTCTAGCGCATATCCCATGCGCAAAGGCATGAGCCGAAAGAGTAGCTCCATCAGCTGCGGCACTGAAAATTTGGTTCGCCACAAATCTGCCTTCATGCAAGATCTCTTCAAAATCCTTGCGATCTTCTTGTGGTAACTTTTCCGTTAATCTTTAAAGGGAGTCCCACAGAGACCTGTCATACCGACCCAAGAGAGCCAATGCACTCGATACCTTGATCATAGAGGTTGAAGTGCCACATACCTTCCTTCCCCACGAATCCTGTGTTTAACTCTCCTTATCTGGTGGAACAGTAGAGGAGGAAGCAACAGCAGGAGTCTTTCTTGCCGCAGCTATAACAACAAAATCCGGTGGGAAGGTCAGATTTAAGGAAAAGTGGGTCTTCTTCCGATGAACAATATTTTTTTAAAATCCTAGCCGGCGCGGTCTACAGTGTCGCATGCGTGAGGAAAATGTCCATAACTGGTTCTATTAGGCCCGGGACCAATGGTAGCAGTGGTCTAGATGCTGCCCTTTGGTGTAAAGTCTCAAAGACAACATAGGACAAACTCTGTCGAGTCGACATAGGGATGTTTAGCTTCGCCGCCCCTCTGCCAAGCACGTCCTGAAAAGTGCCAACGTCATCCACCGGAGAGACCCTCGACGGTGGGCTGTCAGTAAGAGTAGGTGAATAGTCTCTGTGTGACGTATAAGTGAAAGAGGAGGAAGGTGCTGGGAGATCTGTGCCTTCCCCTCCTGCTTCTAAATCTAGATCCCCTTCTGTGAGAGTGCGCAGGAGTGCAACTGCGATCCTGCCTCTTGATAGAGTACGCGCTCTATTCACTGCCTGTACCAGCCGCGCCAAATGAGACCTGTGGAGGTGGCTCGAGTAATGCTGTGCCCTTGTGGCTGGAGTCGCGGCCCAGTGATGCAAGGACCAGTTTCATCTTGGTAATAGATGGAAAGAAGGAGATCTTTGCCCTTCTCTCCTCTCAGGAGAATGTGGAGGGGGCGAATTCTCTCTTTCCTGTGCAGGCCTGGTCGGCGAGTCTTGATGTCCCCTGGACACTGGACTGCTGGACGTAGAGATCACGACCTCCGGAGAGCTGGACGTTGAACCTCTGTGAGAGCTGCGAGAACCTGTTCTCGACGTTAGTGACGGCGATGCAGATAGGCTTACCGGACGTGAGGCCTCTTTGGACTGGTGCCTCGACGTCGATCTGGAAAGTCTCCTCTGGACAGACTGCCCTCTCAACATCGACCGTCGTCTCGGTGACTTTCTCCTCTTGGACGAAGGACTCACTCTTGCAGTCGACTGGTCTCTCGAAGTTGAGCGTCTACCTGACGCCAACGGAGTACCGTGCTTCGACGTCAGGTGCCTTTGCTCCGAAGACCAGTGTCTCGACGTCGACCTGCAGTGTGCCAGCATCGAAGGAGACTTCTGCCTCGGCATCAATGACTGAGTCTTCTGCCTCGACGTTGAAGATCTTTGCACTGACCTCGACGGAGACTTCTACTTCGATGTCGGCGTCGGAGTCCTGCGCCTCGACGTCGAAGATCTTTGGACTGGCGTCGACGGAGACCGCTGCCTCGACGTCGATCGCCTAGCCAGCGTCGACGGAGATTTGCTCCTCGACGTTGATCGGCGCCTGGTTGACGACAACGGAGGGCCCTTTACCTTCACTGACGTTGAGAGCGATGTTCTCGATTTCTTAGAAGAGTGATGCGCCTGCACCACCGTTGTCCTCGACGACGACTGCTTTGCCGTCGGCAGCTTCGACGCCGATTCCAACGCCGAAGGAGAACAGGTAAGCACCTTGTCTCTCCATGTCGACCGAGTTCTCTTTTTCAGCTGCCTCACTGGAGACCTACCTCTTTCAGAGAGGCCATAAAGTCGAATTCTCTCCCTGTCCTTGATGGTCCTTCTTGACAACTTCTTGCAATGATGAAAGGTGGCAGAAGATTGAGAATCAGGGAGGCAGATAATACACACAGGGTGGGTGTCTGATCTAGCCTTCTTGCCACAGGCAAGGCAAGGATCAAATAAGGTGGCATTTCTGACAGAAATAAATCTTTTCTGAAATTCAAAAAAGGCTTTACTCTCACTCTAAAAGACGTCGAGTGAAAGCAAAAAATCAGATAATTTTTGACAGAAAGTCACAAAAGGAAGAGCTGTGAATCCAGGGTCCTGACTGAAGGAGCCGAAAAGAACTGACCTAACTGTCACCCCTGAGACATGATGGGAAGCTAGGGGTCAAGGCACGGTGCCAGTTTTGTGTGAAAATGCTTTCATTGTCTATGCTATTGGTTTACAATGCAGCCTGTAGGCTAACAATGTCTGCTTTTTTTGCAGTTGTTTCATGAGGTTTACTCATTAAAAACAGAGTTCAAGTGCTACTTGCCCTCCTGTGTTTTTATACATATATTATGTGTTTGCAAAAGCAGTCTATTTGTTATTACATTGTTTAGCCTCCTAGATTGGGGCTGCATTGAAATGAGAAAAAATGATATCTGTATATATATATATATATATATATATATATATATATATATATATATATATATATATATATATATATATATATATATATATATGTATTTCATACATCATTTTTATTATTTCCGTGGTCCCCGCACATGTGTGGGAATATTCAGTGCATAGGACTATTGATGAGGATCCTCTGGAAGAGAATAAAACTTACTCGCAACAAGCCATAGAAACTTCTTGCTCGTCTTGACACTAGAATGTAGAGGGACAAATCGTATAAGTCTACTGCACACATCCAATGGGGTTGTATGTAGTGAAATGAAAACATGCAGAATTTCTCACACTAGGAAGTATTTTAAATAGATGCCTTTTTCCATTGGAAGGGGGCTACTTCTGTTGCTCACTTTCTTAGCCAATATGAAGAGTCCCTGTGCAAGTTGGTCTGCTGGTTCCTTGACATTGATGGAACAGATGGAGGAGGGGCTTTGAATAAAAGTGAGTAGTTTTCTTGTAGAACAGTCAGCACCCATTTGTTGCTCGTTGAGGTGTTAAGAAATCATCTAACCCGACCCAATGACATGGAATACAGAAGAATTTATATGGTGGTCATCCTGATGAGTTGGAAGGCTTCTTTCTGGAACTGCACCTTTGATGGTAGGTGTAGCTTTGGTGTTGCTGTTGAGACTCATACAACCATAATAATATTAGTGGAGATCTTTTTGGCAGAATGGCAATTTGAAGAATTTCTTCTTTCATCCAGGGCAATCGCTTTTAATGCTTCAACCGTATTCCTCCATTATCTCCTGGTCAGTATACTGGCCAAAATGAGAAGAGCAAGAGAATGACAAGTTCAGTATTTTTAGCTCTGTATTAGATTTCAATGTTTTGAGGAAGTATGATCTTCTTAGTGTGATACCATGACAGCAGCCTGAAACTACAAGTTCAGGGAAGTCAATGAGAGAGAACAACACCCTTTGCACTACTCTTGAAAAATCCTACTGGCAGTCTTCGTGGAGCTCGTCTGTAAATTGTTTAACTTTTTTAAAAAGAGAATTCAGATCTCCCTAAAAAGGCTGTAGCTCTGGCAGCCTTCAACGCTATATAGTTTGACCCCATGTCTTTTTTCACATCACGTCCATCCTCTTTATAAGGAAGAGCCAAAGTTTCTGAACCTACTGATCTTTGTCACTTCCAGACAGCTAATAAAATTATAGGGTCAGGTTTAGGGCCAAACTAAAGCACTGCAAAGTCCTGCTTTAGGGGCCTGTACTTCTTTATCAGCTGTGAAGGGCTTGCTAATGCATGGTGTTAGAAATGGGTCTCCACTATTTCCTGCAATCCTGGTACCAGTGTCAACAAGGGTATAGTTATTGCTCTGGGTTAAAGAGTCTTTATTATGATAGGCACCAATGTGTGAGGAGCCTCCAACATAATGTTAAACCTACATGCTTCTTGAGCCAACACATCCTTTAAAGTTGGAATGTGAGCAACCGGCAAGACTTTATGTAATGGTTATCGAGTCAAGGCAGTACTGGTGTAGGATGAAATAGTATTGTTGTCTGACAGGAGGTGGAGACGGGGTTCTCCTATGTCTACTCCCGCAAGGGGGCTTATCTTTCTCAAACTCTTCTGATGGATGCCGAGGAGTAAGTAGAGGAGGAGGTGGTATATCTGCTTGAAATAGCCTTGGTTTATGTGATGAACATGGAGAAGGACTCATCTTACTAATTGACAACATTGATGTTTGCCAGGACACAAAGTGATTATGGAGCTTGAAATGGAGGAACCAGGAGGGGTTTCAATGGGTCTCACAATCTGTCTTCTGCTGGAATTATAAAGGATAGAGGCCTAAAATGTGCTGGGGAAACTGGCATAGTCCTTCTATTGGGCAGCGTAGGCTGTCCTTCTGAAGATTGGGATGATGTTGAGTCCCTTGATGCTGATCTATGCAACGTTGAGGTGTATTTACACGTATAGCAGCAAGTTGACTTTTAGATGCTGCAATTTAGTTTTGTGTGGACATTTAATATTTAAAAAATCCTACAAATATTCGGACAAATCATCCTTAGATGGACTCTGGAGAGGGCTTCTCTGCATTGGATAAGCCAAACTCTTTAATCTTCTTTTGATAAATGTGAAGTTGAAGTGCTCCATAGTCCCTGCACACAGGAGGAGCTTATTCTATCATTATGATTATAAATGAAGACCGTAGGGTGCAGGAATATAGTATCAATTCGAAGATTGCGATGAATGTCCTTGCAGCTGTAAGCAATACATAACAATATTGCTTTTAGACATTAGCTTTTAGTTAAGATCTTTATCACAAGGCCGCTTAAGGTTTTATCAGTAAGCTTCTACATGATCTTCCATCTAATAGACCAGCAAGAAGTTGGCACAGTAAGATGAATGCAAGGACCATAAGCCTTAAGGCAGGCAAGTAAAATAAGTCCCTCAATCCTGTGGATATTAAATTACAACTATAATTTGTATGCCGAGCGCCCCTCAATGCCCTAAACCCCAGTACCACTACACATGCTGGAATATTGATGACTACGCCCCTGGACACAGTCTATATATAGGACTACCCTTTATGGGAATATAAGCTCAGTAGTCTCTTGATGTGTTGGAATTTTAGTGGCAGAGTTTACATGTTTGACAAACTAACATAGGAGATTTTAAGTGGTGAAAACCATTACTGTGTTAGATGACTAAATTGTATGTCATATAGCACTAATGTCTACAGCTGTATTTTAAGAGTACATTAGTTTTAATATGTATCACTGAATCCACGCTGGTTCGGGACAATGCTGGCAGAACATCATGACCTCCATAGAAATGGAGAAATATGTAATAATTCAAAGAATACATGACAATTAACTACAAATTGCGTTGAGATGCTACATTTAAAGAAAACCACATTGAATTCTAAACCACATACAAACACTTATAACATCTATACTGAAGACATATGTACTAATGAACTAGATATATTTATATTTGATTATGTATACAATAGGATAACCCAGTATTACCTCGGGAAATTGGGTATGACTATGTAGAATATAAGAATATAAGACAAAACCCCTTAAGGAGTAATTTGTGTAACTCCTGAAGGAGTAATGTCTGTCAAGGTTTATAGTAATTGCATGATGGTTTGAGTAAATCCAATCTTCACTAACTCTCATATACAGTTTTACCACATTAACAATCAATTGTTTATTAATGAAGACATACTCTGTGTCAGGTGCATATAATGAAAAGACATTTAATTTATATAACAGTTTTATCAATACCGAAACAACAGCTCATGAATATTTTCTCATAGAACTGTGTGTCAGCATAATAGCATAAACAAACCAAGCAAATGTTGATGAATATCTCACATCAACCGGTCAATCTAAGAATTGATCTGTCTCATAAAATAACAATATCAAAAAGACTATTTATCTATTTGTGGTTGATACACCATCAAAGGCCATTTCGGGCATATGGACTAATTCGCTTATATGGCTGAAGTTGGTGTTTGCTATTATGCTGACCCTCTATTCTATGATACATTTTCATGAGCTGTTGAATTGGTATTGAAAAAACTGTGGTAGTAAGAAAACTGTGTTAAACAAATTATATGTCTTCACATTTTTTGAACCTGATACAGTATGCGCCTTCATTGTTTTCTTATATTTTAATCATATAATATCAAACAAATGGTCTCTAATGTGTACAGAATGAATTAGCACTCAGTATTTCCTTATCTTTTTTGTAGCATTTTTCTGAATGAGTTAACAAATTGCATAGAAAACCCAGATTCACTCGGAACATGCTTTCTAAAACGGGTAAGAGGATATAAAGAATAAATAATTACACAACGTATGACAACTGCATGCATGATCAGTAAAGTAGTTAATTAATGTTTGATTCCTTTTTCTAATGAGTGCAATGTGTGTGTACTTGATGACTAACTAAAGATGATATGTACAGCATGAATACAAATGTGCAAACTATAATATGATCTTTATTATAATAGTTGTGTGTTGGGAGGTGCTATGATTCCCAAAAGGCAAAACCTTGCATGGGTCATGATTCCCTTAACAAATATAATAAATAGTAAATTAAACTGACCAAATGTGTAAGTATAGTTTATGTAACTGCTGTTCAGTAAATATACAACCATATACTAAGTACTATAAGTTCAATCTGTACACTGCGATAGAATCACAATAACTAAGCTTTGTAAGTATGGCTCATAAGTTTTCTTCCCTCAACTGCTTTTGAAATGGAATCTGTACGACAATAAGCATTGGGTTTTTTTCCAGTCATTTAGGCTGTACTTTGATAATTACATGGAATTTGACCTGTGCACTTTAGTAATAATTGAGTCCACATATCCAAATAACACATAGGCCAGGAGTACTAATAAACGTGTGTGTGTTTGCGTTTGTGTGTGTGTGTGTGTGTGTGTGTATTCACTTAAAAAACAAAGGTTTAAGTGACTTTAAAGTTAAGCAAAAATGTAAGTAAAAACTAACATTTTAAACAAACAAAAAAACACTAAAATTCACCAGTAACAGTCAACTAAAATAATGATAACTTGTGCCATCATTGATGACAGTGTTGTCATCAATGTTGTCATTTCAGATTTTATCAGTTATGTTATTAATGATGTCACAAAACATGTCATGAATGATGTAATATGTGAGGTCATAAGCAGTGCATGGCAAGTGTGTGTGTGTTACAGTTACTTCAGTTAACAATAACTAGTGAGCATAAGTGGGTCTTTTTAGTTTAAAATATTAAGCTTTTACTGAGATTTTCTACGTGGCATTGGGTTGTGCGTTTTTGTAAATGTTTTCCATTTAATTTTTGTTAATATTGTTGGTTCCCCCGGTCTCTGTCCTGTCCCACCTATTTGTTTATTTTTTGGGGGTGACTGGGACTGAGTCCCTAAGTCCTAAACTGGCTACCACATCATCTTTGATCTTTTCTTTTTATCTGCTGATCCCACAGTCCTAGGGAGGCCAGAAATAATCTACTGAACGGATTTACACCAAATCACAAAAAGCATGCTTACTGGGAAAGATATGTCTTCATTCCAAATTTGGGGTAATTCAGTTCATCCACTTTGGCGGTAATGCTGTTAAATATTCCAATAAAAAAATTGCATGAGGAAAATGCGTTTTGAGACCCCCCCTCTTTTTTTCCCTCCCTCACTTGACGGATTACCCTGAAACTTTCCACAAAGGAGGCGAGGTGATGATCCTGAAAGTTTTGTGAAGATTCGTCAAACGAAGTCAAAGTTTTTAGGAAACTACAAAATCTATTTCTATGGAAACAGTCTTAACTATTACTATACATTGGCGGCCACCGCTGTGTAATATATCATGTTTTGGTACTTTTTTGTAGAAAATGGTGCTGTCATTTGTATATCAACCCATATTTCACAGGTAACCATGAAATATGAAAAATGTCAGGGCTATTAGAATTATGTAGCATGAAAAATCAAAGTTATCTAAAGTATGCAACAACAATGCTAATTATGAAGCACATTCTGTCAGTATTATTTTTTGTCATTTGAGATAGAAACATCATTTTGGTAAAATCTGCTAATTTTCCAAATTATGTGGTACATGCTGTAAATCCATAATTATGTGGTAAAAACTCAAAATCACCTAAATTGACTGATCCCCACCACTGACCACTGTATATTAGAAACTGATTCAATAAAGGTAAGCAAAGTCTACAAACAAGTTACTTACCTTTGGTAAGGCTTCTCCTGCTAAATATTCTCTACAGAACCACATATTAGTCACATTTAGAATATTTACTAGACGTTTCCACAGCAGTGGTCACTCGTGCCACTTGCTGGCTTCCGCGCAGCTTCACGTTGGCTTCATTCTGCCCCAGAAGTGATGGATGCGGAGCCGCGAATAAGCACAACCCCTCCACATCAACCTCAGTTTCCTGCTTGACACTTTCCACCAGGGGCAGCTCCTCCGCTATGGCGGAGGAGCGTCACCCCACTGCTTTCTCGCAGTGCGAGAAGCCAAAACATAAAATGGTATTAACTTCTAGTTATTACCATTAAATGTTTGCTTTGTGGGTGGGCCGTTGAGGCTTCTCTGCTCTCCGAACAGGGCAGGGGAGGAGTGGTTTGCCCACTCCTGAGTGTGCACAGACTGTTTGGTCGGCCCTCTCGGGCAGCCAAAACCAGTCATGTGCACTTTGCCCTTCTGCATGCATGGAGAACATGCACACCCCGCTAGCCCCTGGCAGAGTGCCATGTCACGGTGCTTCAAACCAATCACAGCGTGACCCCCCTGCGAGCCATGCCGGACGCTACTGCTTTCCATGCTGTTGGACGTGGAGCACTAAACAAATGTTGTTACCAGTGTAGAGATCTCTAATTTGGACCTTTTTAGGTGGTAAAAAGAAACCACTCCAAGGAGGTGATGTGTGAGGGCAATAAGGAATCTGTGGTTAGATACGAGCTTCCACCAGAAAGAGCACTACAGAAGGTAATAAACTGGTTTATCTGATGAATAATTGTAACTGCAGATTCTTTACCTGTAGGAGTCCATCTCAAAGGTGGAGGGTCTGTGGAGTGGGCTCAGACCAAATAGTCCTGCAAGTCTGAAAGGGCAAAATGCACTTCGTGATAGAGCTAGCTGTGACAGAAGTGGCGCTTCGTGACCAAATGCACTGACACCCACGTGATAGCCTGAAAATTGTAAAGAACAGAAACTCCACCTACAAGTGGTAGCAGTCTTGGCCCTGATGGTGTGAACCCTCAGTCCATTCGGCAGGTGCTTTTTGGCCAAAGTGTAGCAGACTTTAATGCAGGACTATCTTGACAAAGTCCTTTTCTGCACTGCCTTACCTTTGTTTGCGCCCGAGAACACCACAAAAAGCTGGTCATCCACTGATGGTCTTTGGTGTGATTGATGTACGTGTTTTAGGCATTTTTGGTGTCAGGCCGATGGAGTTACTCCTCCTTTTTCAAGAGTTGAGGCAGAGCATAGAAAGTTGAGGAGGTGATGGAGTGCCCAATATGAAAAAGTGTCACAACATTTGACAAAAAAAGCCTCTTTGATCCTTAGCACCAGCTTGTCTGGAAAGAAGGTGGCATAGGCAGCTGCACAGAGAGGGCCTGGAACTCACTCACATGACTAGCTGAAGTAATCGTAGTGAGGAAGACAGTTTTGAAAGTCAGCAGATGTAACGAGCAGCTATGCAGTGGCTTGATGGGGATGCACATGGGGAACTTCAGAACCAAATTAAGATACGACCCTGGTACCACAAATTGTTTGGGAGGGAACATGTGGGTCAAACATTTAACAAACAGCATCACAACACATGATTTAAACAAGGACGGTTGGTTTGTTAAACACAGAAAGGCTTAAAGTGCCAGAAAATGACCTTTAATAGTGCCCACTGCAAGACCTTGCTGGGACAAAGACAAATTGAACAGTATAAACATCCAATAATTTAGTTGTGTGTTTCAGACTCCACATCAGGCAACAAATGTGTCCCAGCATGAATGGACTTCGTCATGAGGAACCTGGTAGCAAGGATGAGATATACGACCCCCAGTGGTAGATCGAATACAGTCAAATGCTGCTGCTCAATCTCCACGCATGGAGGTGCAGATTGCGCAGCCCTGAGTACAAGACCCTGCCCTGCAACAGAATGTCTTCCTGAAGTGGTAGTCAGAATAGAGGACAGATGCTCATGCACAGATGTTCTGGGTACCATACTCTCCTGGCCCAATCTGGAACCACTAAGATGACTTTATGACTGGCCTGGTAGTTCTTGATCTTCTTTACAAATCGGGGCAGGAGAAACCGAGGAGGGAAGGCATGCAGGAGAAACCGAGGAGGAAAGGCATTCAGGAGTCTTACGCTCCTATGCCTGAAAGCATCTTTCAGAGAGAGCATTCTTGGGAACACCAACTCGCAGAAATTTCAACATTCTCAATGTTGGCAAAAAGATCCATTTAAGGTCTTTCCCACTGCTAGAAGATGCAGTTAGCCACCATGGGGTGTTATCACCAAGTTGCTGACTAACCTTGCCCATCTGGTATTTAACTAGCTTGAAAGATTATCACATAGATGTGGTGTCTGTGAGAACCTGCACCAGCCTTTCCTTGAAGGAATACCAGCAATAGATTTATGTGGAGCTGGGTTTCTAGCGGAGGCCTCTGATTCCCAACTCCCCCACATGGCCGCAGTGACACATTCATCTCCACCGTCAGCTGTAGGTGGGGAAGTCAGAGAGGTCTGCCACTGCTAAGACTGTGGTCGAGCAGCCACCACTGCTGAGCTTGTGCAGTCTCCCCATAAACCTAATGTCCACTAGGTCTCTTGGTGTTGGGCCCACTGAGACTTCAGATCCCACAGCTGAGCTCACATATGCCACCTGGCGAAATGGACAAGCAGGATTCTCAAGACCAACAGACTACGAAGAATCAGAGCTGCTCTGAGATCCCAGAATGAGTCTGGAACATTGTGATCATAGCCCAAATATCCTAGACTCATTGCGGAAGAGATAAGGCCCTAAACTGCACTGTGTCCAAGGTAGCTCCTACAAAAGGAAGCTTTTGCAAAGGAGACAGGCATGATTTTGGCGCATGGATTGAGAACTCCAACGTTGCCAGATTTGCCGTCGTCTGGAAGTGGTTCAACGACTGGCTTTGGCAAGCCCACCTACAACAGCCAGTTTCCAAGGTAGGTGGAAACTGGTACCCCAAACCTCCAAACATGGGCAGCAACCACTGCCATTATTTTCCTGAACACCTGAAGGTCGTCATTAAGTTCTACGGGGAGCATGGCAACGGGAAAATGTTCCTGACCAACCATGAACTGCAGGCATTGTTTGTGTGGCAGCAGGGCGGGTACGTTAAAGTACACATTCTACAGGTCCAAGGTTACCATCCAGTCACAAGGAACCATGACAAACAGAACTTGGGCCAGTGTAAGCATTTTGAATTTGTCATACAGTAGGAAGGCTTTCAGAGAGCAAAGATCAAAAATAGGATGAAGGTCTTCATCCTTCTTCGGCACGAGGAAATAACAGCAACAGCCCATCCCACCTTCTGAATCCGGCATCTCTCAATGGCTTCTTTGGTATGTAGAGCTTGCATCTCTTCCAGCATGATGGTTAGGTGGTCCTATGAAAGCGTCTCCAATGTGAGAGAAGGTTGTGGTGGGTCGCAAAGAAACAAGAGGGCATAATCTTACTCAATGATCTGACGGATCCATCTGTCAGAGTAGCTTCATAAGGGTTGACACTGATGAGGGAACTGACTGGCAGGTGTGAATATACTCAAGGAATGAGTCATGGTCCTGCCTTCCTTAAAGCGGTCGAGGGTAGAATTATCCTTTTCACAAAATCGTCAGGACCCATCAAAGGGCATATCCACGATGGATGCAAGCACGTCTCCAGAAAGGCCTGTGAATCGCATCCATAGGTCGTGATGGAGCACCATACTAGTGCAGACTGCTCACCCCAAGCAATCAGTACTGTCCAGGCCAGACTGAATTATCTATTTAGCTACATCCTAGCTGGCTTAAATGGATTAGGTCAAGGAGGCCCTTAACATTTTTTGAGACTGCTAGCATGATCTTGCTGGCCATGTCCTAGAGGGCGTGTGTATAATGCCTAACAGGCATACCTCATTGACTAACGTCAATGCCATACTGGCTGAAGAAAACATTTGCTTTCCAAATGCATCAATCCTTTTCGACTCCCTATTTGGAAGAGTCACAGGGATGCATTATGATTCATTTGGCTGAAGGATGCCAGGACCACCAAATTCTCAGGAGTATGATGCTCCTTTTAAGAAAATTCGGGTTGCTAGGCACCGGTTTGTGGCATCTAGCAAGCTGCCTAGCCCCCCGTAGGGAACAGCTAGGCTTAGCCCAAGTGCCCATAAGTAGGTCAGTCATGGCTTCATTAATTGGAAGTAAGGACTCAGATGAGGCTGTCCTAGGGTGCAAAATCTCAGTAAGGACATTTGTCTTGACTTCATCAGAAGCAACTGTAGACCCAGGAACACAGCTGTTCATCCGATCTCTACAGCAAATGAAGCGCACTCCTCTGTTGGGTGCCTAGTGTGGAAAAATCAACCCTGTATCAGGGGAAGTGACCAGGCCACTGGCCTCCTGTAAATCCATATAGAAACGATCATAATCATAATGTGAGGGTAGATCACCCCCCCCATTATCACCATTGTCATGATCAGTTAGTGACAAACTCCAGTCAGTATCACAGCCAAAAAGATGATGTAGCCTACGAGGACTTCACTTTGGCAAAGGGAGTGTTTTGCCTGAATCAGACCGTATTGGAAAAGGGGGAGCTGGAGTGGATTCAAATTGCAATTTCCCTCAGATTCGGCTCGGGTCAGACACTGGGTTCAGCGGGGTGTCGACCTCTGGTGCTGGCAACATCAGGACCGGCATCGATGAAAAAGAGACCGGCACAGGTCTTGGAGCTAGAATGTGAGTCTGCACGGGCGTCAAAGCAAATCCAAGGTGGGCTCCAGGGGCTCAGACAGCACAGAGAATGAACCCATTGCGGTAACTCGACAGGAAGCCCCAATGGATCACTGGGAAACAAAGGTTTGCTTGAGGAAGCCAGAGGAGTGCCAAAGATATACAGCATGACCTCCATCAATGTCTTGACCTGCTGCAGCGTCACCAATGGCCTAGGAAATTTGGGGTGCAGCCGAACCAGTTATGGAATCCCCTCTTCGGTCAGAGATCAGGAGCAAGATCTATTAGCTCTTTGACATCACCCTGACTTCTCTTTGGGCAGAGTGATGGCATGGGATTGAGTCCTGCTTCAACATCCTATGCTTCTTCTTTGACTTGGACTTAGACATACAAGATGACTTCGACCACATGGAAAATCTGTTGCAGAAACAGCCTTGAGAGAAGGAACGGACTGTGCCCTCGACTCAAGCACCAGAGCGGGCTTACAGGAGGTTTGTAACTTCTTTTGTTGTTTGTTGGCAGACAGATTTGCTTTATGGTACCAGATCGCCTTTGGGTGCATGAGGGCACATTCTTCGCATGTCTTGCAGTTGTGCTCCAAACACCAAAGACACACCTCATGCGGGTCCATCACTAGCATTTGTTTCTCACAGTTCTGGTTTGAACCCTTCAGTGGGAACATCATTCCCTTGCACACTAGAAATAGCAATCTGGAAGAATTCACTAACCAATGAAAACAAGCATTGGCATAGCCAATAGGTCTCGCCTTTGGGACCTTATAAGTATTTAATTATGCAGCACTATCATTGGTGCAACATCAACTGTTGTATGGCTAAACACTTATAAAGTCCCTAAGGCAAGACCTATTGGCTATGCCAATGCTTATTCTGTTTGATCTTGCTAGCAAGCACTGCCACTAGGTGGTGCCAAATACTGTGTTTTCTCTTGCGCCCGAGTACATGCCTTCCCAATTCCGAGCAGCTCGTTTGAGCAGACACCATAGAGAACAAGCATTTGCAATACAATCGGTCTCGCCTTTGGAACCTTATAAGTATTTAGCTATAAAATACAGAAAAGCTCAGCACTTACCCAATATAAAGACTGATTACCAACAATGTGATACAGTATTTGAATAGACAAATAACAAGTAAAGAGTAATCTCCCAAATGAGTGACTTGAGACTTGAATATCTTGTAAAAAAAAGATGTACTCTTCTTTCATTCAGGTAGCTTTTCATTAAAAACACAATGCATGTTCATAGCCGACGTGACGCGCTTCGTCCCCACAGAACTTCTTCAAGGCTATAAAGACATATATATATAACAATACAATTACTAGATACGTAGACATATCAATATTATTACATAAGTAAAATGTGTACAAATTCATTTGCAAACACAATAATAAGCACAAATTAAGCCACATTGGAAGATTTTTTGTATGTATTACAGGAGAAGAAAAAAACAACACTGGGAGATCTTTTTACTAGTAATCCTTGTCACGACATATGTATGACATAATGAAATAGTGAAAAAATAAATTGTACATCTAGAAATATATTATACACCGAATCAATACTAATAGTGAAGACGAAGAAATGCATGTAATTGATTCAACATAGACTGTAACAGCTAAATCTCTAACTACAGAAGATCTTTATATTGGTATGAGTTTAAACAGCATGCCAGCCCTCAATCAAAGCAACACTTGAGAATGTTTACACATATTTTTTCACTGATTGTTATAGCCCTATACCTTCAGTGTACACCAAAAAAGAAAAATAATAAAACACTAAAGTAAAAAATAGAAAATCATAGACCTAAAAAAGAACACTGTATCTTTTTAAAGCACATATCTGCTGTCAAAGATAACATTAATCATTTATCATCCATTTTCTTTCTTATATATCGTATATTTTTGGTTAACAACCAATCCAAGAACCTTGCCTACCTGTTTGTGTTTATTATAAATTAGAACACGATGAAAATATACAAAATCTGGTCCTGATGAGTCCAATGAAATAGGTATCCCTTCTTTTATCACAAATTAAGTTCTGAAATAGAAATGTGTCCATATTTCACAATCTGTTTCAACAAACTAGAATTTAAATCACATATCTATAGCCCAAATATATAACATTTCTATTTATGTGCTTGCTAAATAGTTATATAAGTTTGCATTGTATTTTAAAACTGAGACCTTATTATTTCACATTTACCAGTTCAAACACATTATAGCTTTTTTCTTAATCCAAATTTGTAGATTCTATGTGCAATAGCATATTGAATTTAACAAACCTTAGAATAAACTGGCTACAACAACAAATAGCAGTGTGGCTTTTTATTCTCAAACAAGCACTGATGCATGGCTGTCCCTTTCCAGCATCTATACACCCCTGCTCACCAACGCCACAACTTGCGCAATGATGAGCTATTTAGCCGCAGTTTCGTTTTTCTGTAAAGGTTTGCACTGCTTATTGAAAAGCCGAACATTGCCTAAATAATGCCCGAGCAAAATAAATTCCGAGAGCCAAGACTTTAAATAAATAAAAGGGGTGCGGTGCAGAGATGTGGTACCCGCACGCATCTAATAGCTACAGCAACGACTTGGCAGACAAGAGGAACTTGGGCCCCCGACCCTTGCAAGAAAGCTGCTGCCACTGTAAAGGACTTTGATTTCGAGGTGTGGGTTTGTTTTAATGAGGAGAGAGACCAGGTTAATGAATCGATACAGTGAAGGAAAAGGGTCGGGTGAACTAAGAGACAATAGGCCATGACCTAAATTAAACATGAAAATAGATTAAACGAAAAACAGCATAAAGGCAGAAGGTACAATGTGACATATTAAGGACAAAGCTTCCACATGTTAAAGAAGGAATATGCTACTTCCCAGTATGCATCTGTTCTTGGCATGTAGAGCTGCAGATCTATACACTGTGCATAGATCGCCATCTGGTGTTGGGCCCGGATGTTTGCAGTTTGTTTTTCCTCTTGGAAAGTCTTTGGAAGTCACGAGTTCGGTGACTCCTCCTCTGGTTCGTATTGCGCATGGGCTTCGGCTCCATCCTCAGATTGTTTTTCGCCAGCAGGGAAAGATGGAGCGTAGTAGTAACAGTACAGAAACCCATGTGTATTGTATCTAAATAAGATAAGACTGGAACGGATACAGGAGGCGGGTGGGCGTGTATAGATCTGCAGCTCTACATGCCAAGAACAGATGCATACTGGTAAGTAGCATATTCCGTTTGAGGCATATGAGCTGCAGATTATACACTGTGCATTGATTACATAGCAGTACCCAACCCTAGCGGCGACCACCGGTATCCGTTGCAGTTGTTTGAAACAGTGTTTTTAGTACAGCTTGGCCCACACTAGCCTGTTGCTTGGTTTGCACATCTACACAGTAATGTTTTGTGAAGGTGTGCGTTGTTGACCATGTCGCTGCTTAGCAGATGTCATCTAGTGGTATGTTCCCTAGGAAAGCCATAGAAGCCCCTATATTCCTTGTAGAGTGGGCTTTAGGGGGAACCGATAGCGTTCGTTTTGCTTTTTGGTAGCAAATCTGTATGCATTTTACAATCCACCTAGCTATCCCTGATTTGGAAATAGGGTTGCCTTTGTGTGGTGGGGAGAAGGAAACAAATAACTGTTTGGTTTTTCTGAAAGGTTGTGTTCTCTGGATGTAATAAAGTAAAGCTCTTTTAACATCCAGTGTGTGTAAGGCTCTTTCCGCAACTGTTTGGGGTTCCTGTATAGTGAACGCCTGTATTTCACTAACTCTTCTGAGGGAAGTGATGGCCACTAGAAAAGCTGTTTTCCATGTGAGAAATTGCAGCTCACACTTATGTAATGGTTCGAAAGGGGGTCCCATTAACCGTGTGAGAACTATATTCAAGTTCCAAACAGGTGAGGGTGGCACTCTGGGTGGAATTACTCTTTTGAGGCCTTCCATAAAGGCCTTGATGGCAGGCACTTTGAAAAGTGAGAGGTGCTGCCTATTTTGTAAATAGGCAGCAATTGCAGCGAGGTGTAAGCGAATGGAAGTATATGCTAGGTTACACCTTTGTAAATGGAGTAGATAACATATAATGTGCTGTATGGATACATTTAAAGGATTGATTGTATTGTTGTGGCAGTAAACAACAAAACGTTTCCACTTTGCTGCATAGCACGCCCTAGTAGTAGGGCGTCTAGCTTCCCTGATAATGTTCGTGCAATCAGGGGGAAGGTTAAGGTATCCAAATTCTAGGACCTCAGGAGCCAGATCGCAAGGTTGAGTTGAGCTGGGTCCGGGTGCCTGATCTCTCCATGGTTCTGGGTTAGGAGGCATGGCGAGAGGCATAGCTTTTGATGTGGTACTACTGAGAGTTCCAGCAGTGTGGTGTACCACGGTTGTCTGGCCCATGTTGGAGCTACCAGGATCAGAGTTAGGGAATGCTGCTGTAGCTTTCACACCACTAATGGAATTAGTGGGAGAGGTGGAAAAGCGTATGCAAATTTGTTTGACCAGTTCATCCATATCGCATTGCCTTCGGACAATGGGTGTGGATATCTGGCGGCGAAGCTTGGGCATTTTTTGTTTTCGTGGGTGGCGAATAGGTCTATGTGTGGATGCCCCCACTTCTGAAAGAACGGTGAAGAACTTGTGGGTGAAGTTCCCACTCGTGGATCTGCTGTGTCTGCCTGCTCAGCAGATCTGGTAATGACAGGTTGAGAGCCTGTATGTAACTGAGCACTGTTCACAAAGTGTCCTGTTAGACACTGACTAGTTTGAAAAAATTTGTTTAATTTTCAGCATAGAAACAAAAACTTTTTCTAGAGCTTTTCTCGACGTTTTCATGTGAGATAACAAATAAAGATATTGTGGTTTGTAACAATACAAATTAATGCCATTTGTACAGCAACATCTTATTTACAAGCAAATTTCATATAGAGCACCAATGCAATTTACATGTTTTAAACATGATACAATGTGACAAAGAATACAACACAGCAGAAAATTTTTTGAAATGCCCAATGCATTTCGGAACCAGCCGGTTCCTTCGTCAGGGGCCAATCTGAAAAAAACAAAGTAAACCATGTCGCTAGTTAGGAAAATGTTTTTAGGGCTCAATCTCTGTAACTCTAATAAAGAGCGGGCATGTCTGACAACAAGTTACCTGTCTGTGTGTTTTGTTTGTGGTTTTCTGAAACAGATGGAAACATGACCGAGTCAGCAACAACTAAGGTGAAAACATATACGTGAAAGATGACAGTGAGACTTTGTCAAATTCACGCTTACCTGAGTGTGAGAAACTCGTGGTTCTGAAATTGTATAAACGAACCAGAACAGATTAGTGGTATGAATCGGACTAAGTGTCCAATGCGTGTACTCGATGAAAAAAGGGTTTACAAAAGCGGTAGCGAATCTTACCTTGCGTAAGATGTTGGAGTCAAAGCTGTGTGAAAAATAGTTGCATTTAGTCAACAGATAACATACCGGGTAAGTGACGCAGAGCTGACAGAACTTATGGGAGTGCAATTTAAAGGGAATTGTGTGCATTGCTCAACGGATATTTATCTTACCTCGAGAGGTGTTTGTGCGAGGCTGCGAAAAGAGAGAAAAGAAGCGTATTTTTTAGAAAGGAGACGTATTTTTTGCAAGGAGGGAAGAATTTTTAGCCAAGTGAAGTGATCGTAGTAACAAGCGTACTCGACCAGCGAAGATCATAGGAAAGAAACCTCACCTTTGAAAGTACTGCGAGATAAGAGTAACCGGCGTTTCTGCACGAATGAGCGAATGCGAAGAATCAGATGTGAGAGTGTTTAAAAGAAGAAAAACCGGGTCATGAACCGGAAGTGTATAACATAGACGATGGACTAACGGAGACTAGGTAATCAGCCGGGTATGTTTCTAGTTCTAAGGGCATACATGGATGCCATGTTGAAACGGAGGGTCAGGGCTAAAGCATCATAGGGAAGCATCAAGGTGCATAAAATAATGACGACGTAGGCGCGGGAATTGACAAAATAAAGAAGCGCTAAGTGAACGTTAATGTACGTGATCCTTAAGACAAAAGTCAATAGAAAGATGTCAGGCAAACTGAAATAGAAGAGCAGCTTGAACGTTGAAAGTGCGGAGAAAGTCTACCGAGAATAGTAATATGGGGAGTAGTTGACGCTATAGGCAATGTTGATAATTATGTGGTGCAGGGTGAACATAGGGAAAAGTATGATGAAAAGGTAAAGACTAGAGTGTGTGAACAGGCGCAAAGGGTCACCTGTGAGGCTACGGTGTGTATGGTAATAGGCAAGGTAGTGCAAGAAATATTGATGTAAATATGACATGGTATGGTGTCTTTTATTGGTGGTGTCAATCACTGGTTCTGTGGTTGGAGATCTAGCTCAGGGATTCACTAATTAGTAAGTGTACTGATGGTCAAATAAAGCCCGACATATCCAACCTGTCATTGAGACCGGTTGGTGCCATGGTATCCATTAGTTTGATCCAAAAAACTTCCCTTTGTAAAAGTCTCAGGTGATTGTTAATGCCTTGTTGTTGCGCAACATGTTCAATGATTTGAACTCTGAGTTGTGATATGGAGTGCCGTGCTTCATGCCAATGGGATGCCAGAGGAGAATTCTTGCTCTGGGTTCTGATTCGACTTTTATGTTCAGTTAGACGTGTTTTCATTTTCCGTTGAGTTTTTCCAATGTATAATTTGCCACAGGGGCATTTGATCCCGTAGATTACATTGGAAGTGTTGCAATCACTAGTGTGTCGTAGTAAAACATCCTTGCCAGTGGTAGGGTGTTTTAGAATGTTTCCTGGGATGATATTGTTGCAGTGTGAACAATTTTGGCATTTCACAGTACCTCTATGGGTGTAGCAGGATTGAGGTTTCTTTTTAGTGGAAGATATTAATTCACGGAGATTTTGGCCCCTGGTGTAGGCGTGCAGAGGCAGTTCACAGAAGACGTTGTTGAAGTCAGTTTCCTTGGATAGTAGTTCCCAACGTTTATTGATGATTCTTTTAATTGCTGTGGAACATGTTGAATATTTGGATATGAAAACTATGTTTGATTTGTTTATTTTGTTTGTGGGTGTCAGTAGTTCTTCACGTGATTTATCCATTGCTCTTTGTGCACAGGAGTCAATGATACTGGAAGGGTACCCTCTTTCATGGTATTTTTCTTTTTGTTCATTGATCTTAGTAGTGCTGTCAGCTGTGTTGGAACAAATACGTTTAATCCGGATGAACTGGGAGTAAGGCAAATTGTTGATGAGATTGTTAGGATGGAAGCTGGAAAAATGTAACGCATTGTTGCGATCAGTGGGTTTGGTGTAGACTGTGGTTGTTAATCCATGTCCATCTTGATTTTTCTGGATAGTGACATCAAGGAATTGAATGGTCTGTGTTTCAATTTTGTGGGTGAATTGAATCCTGGGATTGTGGGAATTTAGAGTTGTGATCATTTGTTCAAGGAGTTGCTGGGAGTTAGTCCAAACCAGAAAGATATCATCGATGTATCGGCAGTAGGTGTAAATGTTTGACCACCATTGAGGTATGTCCATAATATACTCTGTATAATATACTTTGTATTGTTACAAACCACAATATCTTTATTTGTTATCTCACATGAAAACGTCGAGAAAAGCTCTAGAAAAAGTTTTTGTTTCTATGCTGAAAATTAAACAAATTTTTTCAAACTAGTCAGTGTCTAACAGGACACTTTGTGAACAGTGCTCAGTTACATACAGGCTCTCAACCTGTCATTACCCGGTCTTTTTCCCAGTAGGAGAGGACAAACTCCTACATAACTGATGCACCGCTGTTTCTTCCTATTGAGAAATACTGACTAAATTGCTATATCATTGGAGTGCTCTCCCCACACAACCGCTGTCTCACCAGTTTTCTTTTGTCCACCAAGGAGAAGCACCCAAATCAACTCAAAGATGTCGTTCGAATCCATTACAAACATAACAGAAAACAGAGCAACCACTCTGGTCTACACTCCAGACCAAGCATCTGAAATTTATTCTTTAATACAGGAAGTAAGAAATATGGACACACACAGTGGCTCAATCTCGCAACAACTCAAGCAACTTGAATACCTAACTAGACGCCAGCTCAACCAACAACTTCATGCTTCCACACTCGTACAGTATCATAAGGCCAAACGGATCCCCAGAGGACTACGACTCTCAATCAGACCCATGCTCTTCCGTTTTCATCTTAACCCCACCTTCATGAACAAATGGTTCTCAATCCTCAATAAGTGCTCCCTTGACTTGATTCTTCTGATAATCGAGGAGCTTTCCAAAACAATTAAGGATCTTGAACTTGAAATTAACACATTGAAAGACGAACTTCAAAACAGGTTAGAACATGACACCTGGAAAATTAATCTAGAAGGCTTGAACATAAAACTAGACAAGTACAGCAGAGAATTACAAGAGGGCAAACTCAGGAAGTATAAAAGAGACACTATTGACTACAAGTTAAATGAGGTTTACACCTGGGCGGAAATATATGCACGCAAGAGATTTGAACCACGCAAACCAACCACACATTCATCAGAAGAAAGTTTGGTTTCAGATAAGGATATCTCCACATCTAGAACACCAGTGCAGTCCGCAACCTCATCCTCTAACTCACAAACCTCAACTAAGGATACCACTGAACAAGTCGCTAAAACCAACACGGTGTCTTTTTTATCTCAGGCCCCGGATCAAGGAATACCCCCAGTACTACAACCAGACACCCAAAGCGCAACAATAAGATCAGGCGAGGAAAGGGTAGGAAAATCGCTACGCAGCGGGAAGAACATTCCCTGATCATAAACATCTCATCTGTTGACATCACACCTCATCAAAAAGCTGTTTTAAATAGAGGTTTGTCTTTTGTTCCAACTAGTCATGCAAACCAACTGGACATTGATGTTGCACTGTATAAGTTCATGCGTACATTACGTCTACGCCACTACTTTTCCAATGTAGTAATTTCAGAAGCAACCCCCACCACAAGTAAAATGACAAAATTCAAGCCTCGCAGTACCTTTCAAGCCCCTGTGTCCCACAAGATGCTGGACACATTCGAGATCATGATTAAGAAAGACATCAAGAACTTAACTCTCCATCCCAACAAACATCGGAATTTAACAAATAATGAAAGAATCACATTGAGAACCCTCGCTAACAACCCAGATATCACCATCCAACCCGCTGACAAGGGTGGAGCCATTGTTATAATGGACACAGAATTCTATTCTCAACAGGTCGACACTCACGTGAATGACCCATCAATATACCTACCATTACAAACCGACCCTACACCACAGCTTGTAACCATTTTACAAGATATCTTGAAAAGAGCATACGAATTAGGATGGATTGACGAACAAACTAGACAGTTTCTTACAACATCAGATCCACGCAGACCTCACCTTTACATGTTACCCAAAATACACAAAAATCTACATCAACCACCTTTCAGACCAATTGTTTCTGGATGCGGTTCAATTTTTGATGTCGTGGGCAAATACTTAGATCACTACTTACAGAAATTTGTGCAAAATTGGTGGTCCTACACCAAGGACACCACAGATTTTCTAAAAAAACTTCAGCTTATCCAACCAAACATCCAACCCACCTGGCTTTTGTGCACCATTGATGTGGTGGCTCTCTACACCTCTATTCCTCACTCCACAGGTATGGAGGCAGTCGAATGGGCTCTACTCCAACGGGAAGACATTGACACTGAAAAGGTTTTCATTTTACAACTCCTACACTTTTGCCTTCATCACAGTTACTTCAAATGGAACGATCAATTCTACGCCCAACTCTCGGGAACCTCCATGGGTTTTCCAGGGGCTCCCTCGTACGCCAATATCTTCATGGCCATGTTTGAACAGGAGTATATTATGGACATACCTCAATGGTGGTCAAACATTTACACCTACTGCCGATACATCGATGATATCTTTCTGGTTTGGACTAACTCCCAGCAACTCCTTGAACAAATGATCACAACTCTAAATTCCCACAATCCCAGGATTCAATTCACCCACAAAATTGAAACACAGACCATTCAATTCCTTGATGTCACTATCCAGAAAAATCAAGATGGACATGGATTAACAACCACAGTCTACACCAAACCCACTGATCGCAACAATGCGTTACATTTTTCCAGCTTCCATCCTAACAATCTCATCAACAATTTGCCTTACTCCCAGTTCATCCGGATTAAACGTATTTGTTCCAACACAGCTGACAGCACTACTAACATCAATGAACAAAAAGAAAAATACCATGAAAGAGGGTACCCTTCCAGTATCATTGACTCCTGTGCACAAAGAGCAATGGATAAATCACGTGAAGAACTACTGACACCCACAAACAAAATAAACAAATCAAACATAGTTTTCATATCCAAATATTCAACATGTTCCACAGCAATTAAAAGAATCATCAATAAACGTTGGGAACTACTATCCAATGAAACTGACTTCAACAACGTCTTCTGTGAACTGCCTCTGCACGCCTACACCAGGGGCCAAAATCTCCGTGAATTAATATCTTCCACTAAAAAGAAACCTCAATCCTGCTACACCCATAGAGGTACTGTGAAATGCCAAAATTGTTCACACTGCAACAATATCATCCCAGGAAACATTCTAAAACACCCTACCACTGGCAAGGATGTTTTACTACGACACACTAGTGATTGCAACACTTCCAATGTAATCTACGGGATCAAATGCCCCTGTGGCAAATTATACATTGGAAAAACTCAACGGAAAATGAAAACACGTCTAACTGAACATAAAAGTCGAATCAGAACCCAGAGCAAGAATTCTCCTCTGGCATCCCATTGGCATGAAGCACGGCACTCCATATCACAACTCAGATTTCAAATCATTGAACATGTTGCGCAACAACAAGGCATTAACAATCACCTGAGACTTTTACAAAGGGAAGTTTTTTGGATCAAACTAATGGATACCATGGCACCAACCGGTCTCAATGACAGGTTGGATATGTCGTGCCTTATTTGACCATCAGTACACTTACTAATTAGTGAATCCCTGAGCTAGATCTCCAACCACAGAACCAGTGATTGACACCACCAATAAAAGACACCATACCATGTCATATTTACATCAATATTTCTTGCACTACCTTGCCTATTACCATACACACCGTAGCCTCACAGGTGACCCTTTGCGCCTGTTCACACACTCTAGTCTTTACCTTTTCATCATACTTTTCCCTATGTTCACCCTGCACCACATAATTATCAACATTGCCTATAGCGTCAACTACTCCCCATATTACTATTCTCGGTAGACTTTCTCCGCACTTTCAACGTTCAAGCTGCTCTTCTATTTCAGTTTGCCTGACATCTTTCTATTGACTTTTGTCTTAAGGATCACGTACATTAACGTTCACTTAGCGCTTCTTTATTTTGTCAATTCCCGCGCCTACGTCGTCATTATTTTATGCACCTTGATGCTTCCCTATGATGCTTTAGCCCTTACCCTCCGTTTCAACATGGCATCCATGTATGCCCTTAGAACTAGAAACATACCCGGCTGATTACCTAGTCTCCGTTAGTCCATCGTCTATGTTATACACTTCCGGTTCATGACCCGGTTTTTCTTCTTTTAAACACTCTCACATCTGATTCTTCGCATTCGCTCATTCGTGCAGAAACGCCGGTTACTCTTATCTCGCAGTACTTTCAAAGGTGAGGTTTCTTTCCTATGATCTTCGCTGGTCGAGTACGCTTGTTACTACGATCACTTCACTTGGCTAAAAATTCTTCCCTCCTTGCAAAAAATACGTCTCCTTTCTAAAAAATACGCTTCTTTTCTCTCTTTTCGCAGCCTCGCACAAACACCTCTCGAGGTAAGATAAATATCCGTTGAGCAATGCACACAATTCCCTTTAAATTGCACTCCCATAAGTTCTGTCAGCTCTGCGTCACTTACCCGGTATGTTATCTGTTGACTAAATGCAACTATTTTTCACACAGCTTTGACTCCAACATCTTACGCAAGGTAAGATTCGCTACCGCTTTTGTAAACCCTTTTTTCATCGAGTACACGCATTGGACACTTAGTCCGATTCATACCACTAATCTGTTCTGGTTCGTTTATACAATTTCAGAACCACGAGTTTCTCACACTCAGGTAAGCGTGAATTTGACAAAGTCTCACTGTCATCTTTCACGTATATGTTTTCACCTTAGTTGTTGCTGACTCGGTCATGTTTCCATCTGTTTCAGAAAACCACAAACAAAACACACAGACAGGTAACTTGTTGTCAGACATGCCCGCTCTTTATTAGAGTTACAGAGATTGAGCCCTAAAAACATTTTCCTAACTAGCGACATGGTTTACTTTGTTTTTTTCAGATTGGCCCCTGACGAAGGAACCGGCTGGTTCCGAAATGCATTGGGCATTTCAAAAAAATTTCTGCTGTGTTGTATTCTTTGTCACATTGTATCATGTTTAAAACATGTAAATTGCATTGGTGCTCTATATGAAATTTGCTTGTAAATAAGATGTTGCTGTATAAATGGCATTAATTTGTATTGTTACAAACCACAATATCTTTATTTGTTATCTCACATGAAAACGTCGAGAAAAGCTCTAGAAAAAGTTTTTGTTTCTATGCTGAAAATTAAACAAATTTTTTCAAACTAGTCAGTGTCTAACAGGACACTTTGTGAACAGTGCTCAGTTACATACAGGCTCTCAACCGGTCATTACCCGGTCTTTTTCCCAGTAGGAGAGGACAAACTCCTACATAACTGATGCACCGCTGTTTCTTCCTATTGAGAAATACTGACTAAATTGCTATATCATTGGAGTGCTCTCCCCACACAACCGCTGTCTGCTCAGCAGATCTGCCACGGTGTTTTGTACTCCTGGGACGTGTTGGGCTAGGAGGAAAATCTTTTGTGGAATTGCCCATCTCCATATGCTCTGTGCTAACTGAGAAAGCTGTGGAGAGTGTGTGCCCCCCTGCTTTTGAATGTAGTACATGGCAGTCATGTTGTCTGTGCGAATGAGGACTGCTTTGCCTGAAATCTGCGCTTGGAAGGATTTTAGGGTGAGGAAGATCGCCAGTAACTCCAGATGGTTGATGTGGAGTAACTTCTGTTGCGGCGTCCATGTGCCCTGTGCTGTTAGATGTAACAGATGAGCTCCCCAGTCGGAGAGCGATGCATCTGCTGTTAGGATTATTTGTGGGACCGGGTCCAGGAACGGTCGACCTTTGGAAAGGTTTGTGGTGTTCCACCACTGCAGAGAGCGATGGGTGCGACCGTCTACCAACACCAGATCTGTCAGTTGTCCCTGGGCCTGGTTCCACTGGCGCGCCAAGCACTCTTGGAGTGGACGCATTTGGAGTCTTGCATGCGGCACTATAAAGATGCAAGAGGCCATCATCCCTATGAGCTGCATATACACTCTTGCTGGGAGAGAGTGTTGACATAGGAATTTTTGACGCAGCGCCTGTATCTTTGCAATCCTGGCAGGATTGGGATAGGCGATGGCTTTTGAGGTGTCTATAGTGGCGCCGAGATACTGTTTTGTGTGTGATGGCACCAGGTGGGATTTTTGATGGTTTACCGTGAAACCTAGCTGGTGAAGCAGTTGGACTGTAGCGGCTGTATGTCGCACACATTGTTGGTAGGACGTGGCTTTTATCAGCCAATCGTCCAGATAAGGGAAGACGTGAATGTGCTGTCTTCTGAGGTGTGCAGCCACTACTTATTCCATGGGTGGTTCACAGTTCCTATATAGAGAGAAAGATAGTAGTAGCCAAAGTACAGGCTATAGAGAGTAAGAGAAGTCTCCAAGGTCAAAGTGAGTGTGTAGAGTGAGGAGAGAATACTCCTTGTTGTGATACTGAGTGCCCTCACACACCCTTGCGGATGTTTAGCATCATCATTGGGCACAATTGCTCGTCGTGGGGGTGGCGCTGCAGTCCCTCACGGGCCCTTGGTTAGGGGCTCTCTGTTGGAGTTCTTTTAGGAGTTGCCGCATTTGTGAGTGTGGGTGTGTGGGTAGGGGTGTGTTAGTGAGTGCAGATATTAAAATTGAGGCAGGGTCCAAAAAGAAGTTTAATTGGGAGGTCCCTGGTTCAAATTAAAAACTTGGCGGGGATGGAGATGCACGGTAGTGCTTATAATGAGAGGGGAAACTAAACCAAATAATGTCCCACTTCTCTCAACCCGTATAGTGTAATAACAAAAAGTGCTGTAGGAATGATTAGGTCAACATGTTTCGCGCCTTTAGGTGGTCCCTATTGGATCCAGGAGCGCTTCGTCAGGACCAAAAGAAAGAAATATCAAGGATGGGTTCGGGAAGAGACAACCCGTAATCCCACCTGTTACCTAGGTCTGGTACGCTTGACAATTCGTATTTCAGAATCCGTTATTGTACGAAATTCATGTTCACAGCCTAAGAGGAGACATAACAAAGGAGCGGGGGGGGAAAGGAAAGGAAGGAAAGAAAACAACAGAGTGATACATCAAGACTGTTGATAGAACTCAGACACTAGTGCACGGTCAGTGCTGTGGTGCCCAGTGCATGAAACCCACCGAAAATTAAATACAGTGGTCATGCTAATTGTGTGGCCGGGGTACTACCCAGTGTTAACGGACATAATGTCCAGGGATGAAGGTGCTATCAAAAAAATTGGAGTACGACACACGCGGTAATAAAAACACATTAAAAAAAACCACACTGAAATGGTGAAGACAGGTATGCAGCTATCTCATCAAGGTAACTGGTACGATGCTGCGATGCCTAAGCATTACCTAGTGAAGAGGGATCAGTCCGGTAACGAGAACTCAGTTACCGCAGGGGGTGGAGGGGAATGGCTCCGATCTCACGACGTGGTGCACATGCCGATCGTGTGCAGTGACTATGGAGGAAACTCCAGTGAGATATCTGGCACGGTGTGGCCTGGCTGTGGAGTGCACGAATAGTGAGTCGGGCAGGGAAGAATACATAAGGATATGCACTCATGCAAAAAAACACAACAACACAATAACATAGAGCGCGGGCGCAAGCCTACCCCCTCCTATTCGGTGGTGGGCTCCGTCAGCGTGAGCCGCGTCGTAAGGCTGCAAATAGTAAAAAAGGTTTTTGTGCTCGGTAAGAATGCAGAACTCGTACCTGGATCGAGGTAACTGCTGGGGCGTCCCGAGTAGAAGGTTCTAATACTCACATAGTCTTGTGGCCTTACGTGGCGGGGAGACCTACCCGTGCGGTGGTTCAGCCGGTAACATCGGTGTATCCTGACCAATGGTTAAAGTAGTGTTGCCGGGTCGGAACGTGTCCACGGGTGATGACGTCCCTGCGGACGCGACCACGGTACGGGGTACACGTTGAAGGCTCGCCAGGGGTTTGGCTAGTAACTACGGCGGCCATGATAGAAAGGTTGTAAACAAATGGGAGGTGAGAGAAGGAAGGGTCCCGTTGCTCAGTATTCATACCAATGCGCCAAAAAGAAGAATGACGTGGGGAATCCCCGCGTGTTGAAAAAACGGACTGGAAAGGTACTGGGACCTCAAACGGACTCACATGTACTAAGCCCATAAGTGGGAAAAAAAGGGGGAGACCATAACGTACTATACCACGAAACACAGGTCAAGTGATGTTATCGTGATGATCCTGTGTGTGTGGAAAAGAGGATACCGCCCTATTGTCTTGGTGTGTGAAGCTAGAATATATGAAAGAGCTGCTCCTCTGGTGATGTGAGGGACTATACCATCATCATGTCATGAGTATCCCAATCATGGACCGATGGCTCTGTAAATAAAAATACACATGTAAATAGTAACATCGTGTCCATATAGACAAGCCAGATCGCCTGTCATAGAGCCAATATCTAGGTTAGTAAGGTTGATGGTGTTGTCGATGCTCAGATTATTATGATCGTGTTGATGGTGATCATGCTAAATCATTGTGTAGTGGTGCTCAATATAACATACTGGCTAGGATCATCTTGTGATTACCACTAATGAGATAGTTCAACCCAGGGGATGTCATCATTCAGTCCCCCTTTATTACTTTTCAATTTGAACACCCATCGTTGTTCCTGCCTAAACAGTGTGGATGCTGACCAACTGGGATTGGATTCAATGATAGTCCATCGTAAACTCTCAGGGGAGTGATTCTTTTCCAAGAAGTGGCTTTGTAGTTTGGTTGCTGTGCGTTTGCACCGAATCGTGCTCTTATGCTCACCGATTCGTGTTTTGATTGGTCTCGTAGTCATGCCAATGTATCTTGAGCTACAGGGGCAGGTAATCATATACACACAGTTCTTCGTATTGCAGTTAGTATGGTGTAGTTGCTTCCATGGTTTTTCAAGTCCCAGATCAATTTCCTTGGTGGCGCTAGTCAGTGGGCATACTGTACATGACCCACATGGATAATGGCCAGTTACCGGGGGAAGGTTCCACAGAGTTGGTTGGATCTTGATAGTGTTCTTAGGGCGTGTATGGACTAGCATATCTCTCAGATTTTGTGTTCTCTTAAATGCAAAGAGAGGTTTAGGGCCTGGTTGAAACTCCCCCGTCTCCAATATCTTCCAATGTTTCTTTATTATTCTCTGAATTTTATTGGAATTCGGGGTGAAGGATGTTACACATGTTAGTGTCTCTGAGATGGTTTTCTCTTTGATTTCCAGCAGGGCTTCTCTATGATTATTTCTGGCTCTTTTACGCGCTTGTTTTACGATTTTCTTGGGATACTTTCTTTGCGTCAAGTTCTCTGTAAGAGTATCTGCCTCTTTCTCAAATTCCAGGATGGTGTTACAGTTGCGGCGTAGGCGGAGGAATTGCCCAACCGGTAAGTTATTTCTTAGAGCCTTAGGGTGGTGACTTTGGAACAGGAGTAAACTATTCCTATCTGTGGGTTTTTTATAGTTAGTGGTCATCAGACATCCTTCTTTCAGGGATATCAGTAGGTCAAGAAATGGTATAGATTCTGGAGACTGTGTGCCTACAAACTTAAGGTAAGGATTTAATGTATTCACCCATGTAAAGAATGTCAGACATGTTTTTTCGTCCCCTTTCCAGAAGATGATTATGTCATCGATATATCTGCGCCATAGCATGATGTTGTTCTTATATGGGTTGGTATCTGTCAGGATGTATTCCTCTTCAAAATTTGCCATATATAGGCAGGCCAGACTCGGCGCGAAGGTGCTCCCCATACTGGTGCCCTGTGTTTGGTGATAGAGGTTGTTCTCAAAAGCGAAAAAGTTCTCCTTAAGTGCTATGGTCGCACAGTCACAGATGAAGGTAATCGGGGTTGGGGATGTCCATGGATCGATGTTACGCAAGGCCTGATCGAGAACCGCCAGTGTGGCATCTTGGGGAATGTTAGTATATAACGCTTCCACGTCTAAGGTTACCAACAAGTTGATAGACTCTGGTGCGGCGAAACCCTCTATGAGGTTGAGCACCTCAGTGGTGTCTCTCAAGTACGTCGGGGTCTTAATCACCAGGGGACGTAGAAACACATCACAGAACTTGCTCAGGGGTTCCAGCAGGGAGTTAATCCCGGACACAATGGGTCTGCCTGGTGGAGGGGAGACTCCCTTGTGAATTTTCGGGAGGCAATAAAAATACGGTATACGTGGCTTGTTGTTCAAAAGGAATAAAGCCTCTTCCTTGGTAATCCATCCCTCTGCCTCTGCTTCAGATGTCAAATGTTGTATCATGATAGAAAGGCGTGTGGTAGGGTCTTCATTGATGGATTCGTAGTACCTCGTGTTGGATAACTGTCGTAAGCATTCCTCATCATAGGTATGTTTGTCCTGGATGACGATTGCCCCTCCCTTGTCTGCGGGTTTCAATATGATGGTATCATCCTCTGTTAGATGTCTGAGGAGTAATCTTTCTTTCTTAGAGAGATTGTCAAACGGGCGAGTAGGGACAGTGTTGTGGACCTCCTTCAAGACAGCCTGTTCAAATGTTAGTACTTCGTTTGAGGTCATGGCTGATGTGGGGGTGAATTTGGATTTATTCCTCAAGCCCGACCCGCTGGGCGGGGTCTCAGGTTTGTCTTGGAAGAATGCTCTTAGGCGGATTTTTCGAAAGAACTGATGTAGTTCCTGGTGAAGGGTGAATTCATCTTCCTTTGGTGTGGGGACAAATCCTAGACCCTTTTCCAGTAGTTTGTTCTCATCTTCAGTGAGGAGCCTTGAGGATAAGTTAACCACTAAGGTCTTGTGGTCTTGCTTCGTAGGACCATCGGTTCTGGGTCCTGCCAATGGACGGTCTTGGTTGCTCCTCTTCTTTTTCCTCTGCCTCTGCCCCTCCCTCTGTTGAGAAAAGGTGGGATCTGATATTGATGGTAATTGGGTATTGGATTCTGTCCCATGGGGCCATTCCATATAGGTTGGGGACCCATCCATGGTCCTTGGTACAGTGGTGTCTGGAATGGGTGCGGGGGGAACCCCTGGAATAATGGTGGTGGGGGTGGTTGGTGTCTATACCCACCTCTTGGTCTTGACTGTCTGGTTTCGTAATTGGATTCACTGCCAGTAGAATCTGACCTCCCGGAACTGCGGCTGCTGACATCGTCTGAGGAGGTGTCTATGTTGGAGAACACATAATCATCTTTGGTGTAAGGATAGATTTTCTCCTTATCGAACCGTTTTACGTCTTTTTGCAGTTGACTGATCTTCTGTTTAGTTAAGTATTCTTTGTGTTCGTTCATTTCAAGATTAATCTCTGAAAGCTTTGATTTAAATGCTGTAATAGAGATCCCTGTCTTGAGTCTGTTCTCAAAGCCACTACTGCCAGGCACTTGGTGAAAACCCTTGGTGCTGTTGTTACCCCGAACGGGAGCACCTTGAACTGGTAGAGTTGTCCGTCTACCACAAACCTGAGGTACTTTCTGTGAGACTGGTGTACTGGGATGTGAAAGTACGCGTCTTTTAAGTCCAGAGTGGTGAGAAAATCGTTCTGGGAGAGAAGTGGAAGAACCTGTTGAAGGGTTACCATGTGAAAATGGTCTGAGTGAATGTAGGTGTTGAGAGGTCTGAGATCTAAGACAGGTCGTAGGGTCTCGTCTGTCTTTGGAATTATAAAGTACAGGGAGTAGACCCCTAAATCTTGTTGATTTATGGGGACCTGCTCTATTGCTCCTTTTTGCAGGAGAGAGATCACCTCTTGTGTTAGCAGCGCAGTATGTTCTTGCGACATAGGGCGGTGCCTGGGTGGAATGTTGGGGGGTGTTGATGTTAATTCCAGGCAATACCCTGACTGAATAATTTGTGTCACCCATCTGTCTGAGGTGATTGTCTCCCAGACATGCAGGAAAGATTGTAGTCTGCCTCCGACCGGAGTGGAATGGTCTGGAGGGAGCGGGGGAAAGTCATTGGGCAGGAGGGGTGGCAGAGCGGGCGGTATTTGTTTTGCCTCTGCCCTTATTATTATTGCCTCTGTATCCGCCTCTTTGATAACCTTTTGTGAAGGTAGATTGAGGGGGGGATTTATAGGACGTGGACGCACTGTCCGAGGAGTAGCCTCTGCCCGTGCCCCGAAAGGAAGAACGGCGAAAGGATCGCCTAGGAGTCTGTGTCTGTAGGGCTCCCATAGATTTCGCCGTGTCTGTATCTTTCTTCATTTTTTCGAGGGCTTCGTCTACCTTAGGGCCAAAGAGATGGTCTTGGTCGAAGGGGTGATTTAATAGAAAGGCTTGTACCTCCGGTTTAAACCCTGAAACCCTGAGCCAGGCATGGCGACGGAGAAGGACACTGGTGTTTATGGCCCTGGAGGCTGTATCTGCTGCATCTAGGGCACATCTTATGGAGGTGTTGGTTATGGTTTTCCCCTCTTGAATAAGTTCATTAGCACTAGTCTTGTACATTTCAGGGAGATGGTGCATGATGGTCTCTAGCTCATCATAATGCGCCCTGTCGTAACGGGCCAACAATGCTTGCGTATTGGCAATACGCCAGATATTGGCCACTTGTGACGCAGTGCGCTTCCCTGACGTATCTAGGAGCTTGGATTCTTTGTCAGGTGGGGGCGCCTCGCCTGACGCCTGAGAATTTGAGCGCTTCCTAGCTGTAGACACCACTAGGGAGTCTAATGGTGCAGGGCCTTTAATGTAAGAAGGGTCTGTGGGTGCGGCTTTGTATTTTTTCTCTATCCGAGGGTTTAGGACCCTGGCCCTGACTGGGTCTTTAAAAACCTCAGGGGCATGTTTAATTACGCCCTTTAACATAGGTAGAATGGCAGTGGACCTATGTGTATCGTCAAAGGTGTCTAAGAGAAAATCTTCCTCTACTGGGTCTGTGTGTAACTCCACCCTGTGGTAGTGTGCCGCCCTTTGTAACAAGTGGTGAAAACCCAAGGAATCTTCAGGAGGGGATGGCCTAGATAGATAAAGGTCATCCTGTGGGACATTTGGGATGTCCGGATTGTTATAATCATCCCATGGGTCTGGAGATCCAGTAGGGGTGGGATCTGTTGGCCCATCTGCTGGATCATAGTAAGGGTTCCCCAAATCGTCTGGGACAGGAGACAAGGTGGGGGAACGATGAGGTGGAGGGGGTGGAGGTGGAGAGGGTGGAGGAGGAGGAGGTGGGGAAGGCACCCTGAAAGGAGAGGTAGCAATGTCCTTCCTCTTTGGAGGTGGAGGAGGAGCTGGCTTGTCCAAGTGTCTCTTTTTAGAAGACAATGTCAAGTGTCCAGTCTTTGGATCTTTGGTGAGAGTTTTTTGCAAAGGATCCGGTGTAAAAAGCTCCTGTGACACTGGTTGTTCGGTCACCGCCGAAGGTTTCGGTGCCGACAGCTTTTTAGGTTTATCGAAGCCGTGCTTCCTTGGAACCTCCGTTTTTTTGGTCGGTGCCGAAGAAGTTCTCGGCACGGGAGTGTCGGTGCCGAGGGTCTTGTGATGTTTTGTCGGCGCCGGAGTGGCAGGTTTCGACCCCGAAGGCTTCGGTGTCGGATTCGGTGTGGAGGCCGATTTTTTCTTCGGTGCCGAAGGGTGTTTCTCGGCACCGGTGGTCGGCTGGCTCGAGCCCGAGCTGCCGGAAGGCTTACTAGGCTTCTTTACCGGGCCCGAAGGTGAGGTGTGAGAAGCAGTGTCCTTGGTCTTGCCTAGGCCCGGAGGCGAAGGTGTGACCGAAGCCTTTTTCGGTATCGGCGCGGGCGCCGGAGTGATGTCCTCCACATCTGAGTCGTCGGCCTCAGAAGCGCTGACGAGGTCGTCGTCCTCCTGTTCGATGTCCTGCTGTCCCGGAGCTTCGACGTCGTCTCCGAAGATGTCGACTGGAGCGAAGGTCGAGGAGTGCGCCATGTTGCGTCTAGCCCGTAGATCTCGAATGGTCTTTTTTGAGCGAAAAGACTTGCAGGCGGGACAGTCTCGGGCCTCGTGTTCTGGGGAAAGGCAGAGGTTGCACACCTCATGGAGATCGGTGTGGGGAAACTTGGACCCACATCGAGGGCACTTCTTGAAGGGAGTTCTTTCCATCAGCCGAGACCGGAGCCGGAATAGGCCCGAAGGCCGCCATCGACCACCGGAATCGAAGATGTGCCGAAGAGAAGATGAATAAGATGATTTATGTCTTTGAAGAAACTCGATGAGCGAGGATTTGTGCGTCGATCGGTGAACTGGGAAGTTCGGAACCGGAGCGCGAAGTTTTACATCCGAGCCCGATGGCGGAAAAAAACAATCTGAGGATGGAGCCGAAGCCCATGCGCAATACGAACCAGAGGAGGAGTCACCGAACTCGTGACTTCCAAAGACTTTCCAAGAGGAAAAACAAACTGCAAACATCCGGGCCCAACACCAGATGGCGATCTATGCACAGTGTATAATCTGCAGCTCATATGCCTCGAACATACACTTTTATGAATTTTGAAGAGATTTTATTATATTTTACATGATGTTTGTAGTTTGATTTACATAGCAAACATTTTCAGGGCTTGGCTCGTGCACAGGCTTTAAGAGCAGAGCCAGACCCTTGGCTCAGCTCTCCTACCTCCAGAACAAAGTGGATATTGTTGTTTACCATTGCCATTCAGGACCTAACCAGTATGTCACTCCAACTGAATATCCAAGTTAGCCCCTGTGTACTCTCCAAGGATAGTAATAGCAAACTGCTTAATTGCAAATTTCACTTGTCAAGTGTTTTATACCTTTTAGCCCAGGGTTGCTTCATGAACTGTTAAATTATTGCTTTTGGACCAGGATAGCAGTGCTATATGAACTGTTAAATATACTGTTGCATACTGATTTCAGTTATTTGTCAAGTAACATTTATGAAATTTTACTTTTGCGATGTTTAAATCATTAGGCAGTGCCCCCTCATGTGGATTTCCTAGATGGCTTAGGCCACATCTCATTTACAGCCCGCCCACCTTTTTCATCTCACTTGAAGAAATGTCTAGTCACACAACAGTCTTTACGGTGCAGCAATCCCTATGGTCGCACTCTATACCTAGCACACAGTCTCTCCATCCCTGAAATGCACTTCACTGCTGTAGTAGGCTACCATGCATGACTGGGAAGGGATGCACATGCAGAAGTACCGAGAGAAAAGACAGTGATGAACATGGAGGCGATGACAGGTGAGATATACAGGTGGAGGATTTCAGAAAGATAGGAGAGAAAAAGGGTGTTAAGAGAGAGAAGCTGAAGAGGAAAGCGGTATGAGGAATAGAAAGGAGTGATTGAGACATCCAGAGGATAACTCTCCCCTTCCACTGACCTTAATAATGATTAATTTGCAGTCTCACACTTTCAGAACATTTTCAGTTCTGATGATTCCCAACAAAATGATTGATGTTACTCATGTAAGTGCTACAGCTAACTAGGATTGGCTAAGTCAATAGGTCTGGCTTGTTTTATTCATTTTGTATAGGTCTGGGTGCAATAACAGAAAGCTCACGGAAAGGCATTCGAATATTGGTCAGGTGGCACGCTGTGTGAAACACAGGATTTTAGCTTACATGTTTTAAGCAAAACCCTTCAGTACATATGTCTCTCCTCAGGGAAAACAAATTCTAGTTAAATGTCAATGGCAATGCTCCCTTTTAGAAACTCCCACTTTTTTCATCCCACTTGGTCCCACTAAATGTATTTGTCCAGTTAAGTGTTTTTAGCTGTCAGATGAGGCTTATTCACCCGTACTGATCAGTTGTCTCATATAGCACCAATTACCTGCTACGGGACAAAATACTTTGTAATCGTAGTATATAAAACAATGTAATTAAAATATATGTAAACAATGGGGGCCCCTTTGTCAAAGTTTCCACCAAATGTTATACTTAGGAACATAGCTGCCAAGGTTTCAGATTGCTATGTGTGACATTTTTATAATTTCAGTGTAATTATGAGTGACATTTCAACCACTGAGTGACATTTCGAGCCAAGCAAAATCAAGCAATAATGACGAGGGACAACCGGAATCTGGCCCCCCCACTGGCCCGTTTGAGATCCGACGTTGAGCACTGGCGGACACTGCCGCTCTCCCTGGCGGGCCGAGACGCCCTTTTTAAGATGCTTGCACTTCCGCGATTCCTATATATCCTCCAAAACTGCCCACATAGGGTTCCGGATACCTACTTCACTTCGGTTGAGGGTGAGGTTCGTTCGCTGCTGTGGGACGGAGGCGCCCCCCGGATATCACCGAAGAAACTAACCAAAGGGTGGTACGATGGCGGTATAGCCCTGCCAGACCTCAAGCTGTACTATTGGGCCTCACAGTTGGTGGTGATCAATCACTGGCTGTACCGGCCCCCTGACGACCCAGCATTCGGGCTCGATAAATACCAGACAGGCCGGGCAGGGTATTTGGGAGCGCTTTACTCCACAGGGAAAAAACAGTCATATATAGGCCCCATGTCCCATACAATCGACATATGGCGCCGAGCAAATTCTCGATTAGGGTGGGCAAATGTCCTTACCAAAGCGACGCCGCTGTGGCAGGCCCAAAGACTTGGTTTGCTATGTTGCCAACCAGGGTTCGATAAATGGGACCTAATCGGCATCTCAAAGGTAGGGGACCTGATAAAGAAGGGGGCCATCCTTGGCTTTGAAGAACTGAAGTCCACCTACCGCATGGCACAAGGTGAACTATTTCGCTACCTCCAGATTCAACATGCCCTCCAGACAGTATTCCCGACCCCACAAGACATCCCCGACTTCTCGCCCCTAGAAGACACATTGTTAGATGGGCAATTGCATTTGAAGGCCATATCCTTGACTTACAAAAAGCTATGTAACAACCTCCCTGATACGTTTGAGGCACTTCGGGAGAAGTTGCAACACGACATAGGTCCCATTGAAGAAGAAGATTGGAGGGAGGCTTTGATGTCCCCCAGGGGGGCGGCGATCACCCTCCGATATCGACTGATCCAACTAAAAGTCCTGCATAGGGCCTATATTACGGGGGTGGTTCTTGCGCGTATAGGGGCTAGGGAGGACTCACTCTGTATTCGAGGGTGTCACCAAGATGCCACTTTCTACCACACAATATGGGATTGTCCCGCGATCCGACCGATATGGGAGGGGGCCGCGACCAAACTCCAAACCGCACTGGAGAAAACTCTGACCCTCACGCCTCGGGTGGGCCTACTGAACATATGGGAGGCTACAGACCTCATGGAAATTGAGCAACAGATGGTGACGCTAGGCTTCACCCTGGTTAAGCGGGAAATAGCACCCCATTGGGGGGCTGTAGGGGTGCCATCCATACGCACATGGATACAGGAATTGGACAAATGTATGATAGCTTAAAAGGAAGTCTTCATTATTCGGGGGTGCCCTAGAAAGTGGGAATGGAAGTGGAAAGCGTGGAATAGGTACAGAGGGTCCCTATGTACATCCCCACTTGTGGATTTGGCAATGAGACGGAAGGAACTTAAGGAAATGTTGAGCCACGTCATGTAATTTATTGTATGCTATTCAGTAAAGTGTTTTATGTTGCTGCTGCTGAAGTATAACCCTGTAAGTGCAACGAATAAAATCAATAAAATGTTAAAAAAAAAAAAATAATAATGACGAGGGAAATTTATAAACATTACAAAATGACACACATTCGAGCAACAAGAAACTCTTAAGAAAATCTTAAAACTACTCCAAATCACAGAAATGAAAGGGCACTAATCTACTTCCATTGTAAACTGATCGTAGTTTTTTGGGGAATATGCAGTGCGTCATTGGTACAGTCAAGTGCTTTCAACAGGGACATTTAACCTCTCCTCTGTGCGAAATCACGGAGGGAGCATTAATTGTATAATAAATATTTCTGTCTCTAGTAAAGTCACAACACTACACTGGTGCACCTATGTGGGGAAAAATAAATAATGCAGCTGCCGATGTCCTTGAGAAGTCTCTATGTCTGTTACACTCACTGGCTCAGCCAGTAGCTAAATCAATCTGCCCGCAGTCACAACGCTTGTGAGGAGCTCTGAATGCAAATCTAGTCACGGTGGCACAGCTTTGCCAATGTGAGAAGCGCCTGCCCTAAACACCGCCAGCTCAGGCTTTCCCGGACTCAGTGCAGAGTTCTAGAATTGCCAGGCGTGTCGACAGTAACTATTAGTGAGGGCGCACAGGCTGGTGGAGGAAATAAGAATCGGAAATACAGTACCTACTAGTACTACACTAACCTAGTTACATAGCTCAAAACTGTAACAGCAATCTATACACGGCAGCTGCGGAAAAGTGTTTAAAAAGATGTAATTGATCATTACAGTTTAGTTAAAACATTACCTGCTCTCTCAGGCACTTAATAATTATTCATGATCATCACTGAGCAGCTGAGCCCGGCTGCGGCCCGGTAGGCTTGGTTCCATGCATGATATATTACCACCACCGATGTGCCATCAGTCATGCTGCAACCAGTGAGCACAGCAGCTTGCTGCACCCACTCTCACTGCGGGTGACCCTGACTCGTGAGCCACCCTCTCAGGCCCTGTCTTTGGCTGACTGGTGCAGGTGGGATCCGATACCACATTGGAACCATGAGCCATGTTCGCCGCAGACGGTCAGCGGTGCGTGTCAGCGGCTTTCAGCCTGGCTTGCCTGCATTGACAACGGTGAAAATCAGCCGCAGCAGAGAATAGGTTTAAAAAAATAAGTTACGCAAGAAAAATGCGTAGAAACACAGAGGAGCAGTGCAGGGGTGTGTATACAAGCTTTTTAAGCTTCGCTCCAGTACCAACCGACTTCCACTCAGCAGCGCATATGTATTTAAAGCCCCAGCAAATGCCACAAGTTACTCGAACCCAAGGCCCTTTGCAGCTGAGCTCAGGCATTAGTGATCTCTAGTAGAATCTGAAAAAACACATTGACTACAAAAGAGCACGTTCGTGCGTGCACTTGCTGGGGGTATCGCTAGAAATATCTTCTGCGGTGCTACGTGGCTGACAGCAGCTGTCGAGAATTTTGTCAGAAAACAATGCGCACCTTTGATAGCTCCCAGGGAGCACTTGCGAAGTGGTTGCCTGCAGCACTCCAGTGACGTAGGTCACAGAGACAGCATGCGCGCGCAGGTCACAGGCACAGCTGTGGCTAGCCAAGGAAACAAAAGAGGAACTTGAGGTTTCTGTGAATCGAGCGGTGGATATGGCCTTACGGGAACATCCGGTGCATCGTTCCTGGGAACCAAACAAGCATTGGCAATGCAATGGGACTCACATTTATGCGAGACCTATTGCATCGAAAACGGGAGTGTGGCGAGCACGACCGGGAGGGGTGGGGGGGCTCTAAGAAGTCACGGACTGCTGGAGGCGGGGTCGCGAGGGGTGGGAAGAAAGTAGTCTGTAAAGTGAAGGGGCCAGTAGCCGTGGAAGGATACAAATGACTGACATGGCTGTCATGGGGAGGGACTAACAAGCTCAAAACCAATCGGAAGGCAGCATTTATAACCTAAGCCAATGAAGAAGATGGGCCGGAGAGTGGGTGGAGCTTCCACGAAGCTTCCACACTATAGTGTATACTGCATGCCTCGCAAAGCGATGGCAGCGCTTTTGCGCTGCAACGCTAGGCGAGACCTAAAAATCTTGACTCCCAGCCTCATAAACTCATCAGACAGTAACCTTTCTGGGCTCCGGCTGGTCGGGTGAGGGGTGGCAGGGGCATAAAATACCCTTTACAGGAAGAGGCACCGCTGTGAATCTAAGAAAACCCGCTGGAAGCACTCCAGCCTTAGATTGATATCATTGTTACTTGTAGGTTAGATGGAAATACCCTGGTGTAGTTTACACTGAGAATGACGTTGGTCGTAGGACTTCACTCACAGCTACCAGGTATGAGTCGCCCAATGCGCAACTAAAATGCCTATGCTGGCATGAAATATTTTAAATCCAGATCAAATAGGATTATTGTTCACAAATGAATGTCTTGTCACCTCATGACTGGCCGAGGCAGAGGGGAGAGAAGGACCTTGGAGCACTGGAGGGGCACAGGGCCCTGGAACACTGGCTCTATTGTGGGAATGAGGGACAGTAGAGGTGAGGAGCACTCTGGACCCTGGGGACAGGGGGGCTCTTGGAGCACTGATAAAGGAGAGAGAAGTTGCACCATGGATGATTGTACATGGCTCTGCCCACATTGTGGCGCTGTCAGAGGTTTGAACCTGCGGGCTCCGTGCAGCAGGAGCGACAGCTCTGCTGTCGGAGGATTATTAAGCCTGTAAGCTCTGTAAAGCAGCGGCCATTGCTCTGCTGTCAGATTGAGCCTGTAGGTTCTGTTAAAATCATATCCACAGGCGTAGTTCACATTGTCACTTGTACCAGTCCTGCAGGAAGGCACTACGGTGGACAAAGTTACATTTACCCAGAATTCAGTTGCTGAGCAGGCCAGTTTTCACTTCAGCTCTGCTTGAGCCTGTAACATCTACATGCACGAGGCACGGATCTGCTGTCTGAAACACAAGCCTTTACTGCGTAGCCAGACACGCTGATCAGCTGAATGAGGCTCGAGCCTGTAAGATCTGTGCAGACAGCGGTGCATCTCTGAGGTCTGAGGATCGAACCTGACAGGTATGTGCGGATGAGGAACAGCTCTGCTGTCTCAAACTTGAGCCTGTAAGATCTGTGTAGCCTGGGGCACAGCTTTGCTGTCTGATGACGGAGTCAGATATGTGTCATGTCGGCCTCATGACATGAAAAATACAAAAAGCGCAGAGTGACTCAGAGGTTTTGCATACTTGCTGTATGTACACTGAACACAGAGTAAACTGAAGCCAGGCAGACATGTAAAAGATTTACAAACTATGGAAGGGAACCCGAGTAGGGTTTTTACAAGTTGAAAGTTGAGTGTCCAGTTCTCTTATCCGACTTTAAGATATCCACAAGGGAGAAGAATGAAAGAACTGGATTTTAAAATAAGCAGAAGTATTTTTCTTTAGACTCTCTTATGTTCAAGAGGGTAGTTTCTGCCTAAATTGTGCACAGGCGGGTAGTTTTCGCGGTACCTCAATTTGCTTGTCCTTGTCTGCTCAACTATATTTGAGCGGCTAATTGAAAACTCCCATTTCCAACACCACCAAATAATTGACTTTGTAAATACAAGGGCAAAGGTTAAAACTTCAAGTCTCCGCAGAGGCGCTGCATTTCATCATTCTCCCGATTCACCCTGCAGTTACCCTCGCACACTGATGTGCGTAGATCATGTTAAGAAATGACAGGTTATCAGAAGGCAGAGCTCAACATTAACAAGCACATCCACACTGTCGGTTGCTAAGGACAGGCACCAGACATTGCATGTGATGGTGAGTTACCACGAGATCAGGCAAGATTTTTTTTATACGTCTTCTAATATAAATAGACGAATGAGTCGTTCAGAAGCACTGTTCAAACAATAAGAGGGTGAAACATAGCTGAAAATTGCCAGGCTGCCACTTGCGAAACCAAAACAAGTAAAAGCCCAGGAGTGGTGCGCGCGAGCAGCCCATCTGTTTTCAATTTATCGCGCCCACGTCTGGGCACGATAATTGAAAACAGATGTGGCCCGTGCGCGTAACTGCAAGCCTTAGGCCGTGGGAGGTTACACTGGCTGGGAAAGGCGGGACATGCGCCCGCCTTTACCGAATTGCGTGCTGTTTTTTAAGGAAAACACACGCAAAGGCCAATGGAATGTCAGGACTTCGAGCACGAGCTTGCTCTCTCGTGCGCAAAGTGCTGGTGAGCTTTAAGAGGTCGTTTTCCTATTGCAGCGCATGCGCGCTGCTATAGGCTCGACCTAAAAAGGGGTGCAGCTCTGGATACACGTTCAAAGACACGAAAAGAAAACTGACGTGGGCACGCAGATGTGGTGCTTATATGTGGCCCCTCTCCATTATTTCCTCGGTGGGCCAGACCCAATAAGAGCCGAGTGGCCCCATCTAGTGGCACAAAAGAGTACTGCTATGATAACTTTCGGATCCAGTCTGGTACTTGAGGAATATTCTCAAGGTGAGAAATCTATGGTCAGAAGTATCCATCAGAAATTCTAACTCCAGATATTGCTCACTGTTAGCTGCACTTTAAAGAAAACTACTTTTTCAAGCTAACTTTCACAAAATAAAAAATGTAATATAAAAAATACAGAACAGGTACCATTTATAATATGGCAGACTGGACCAACACCCTCTCTTTTCATCAACCAAACCTCATCGGGGGACCTGTATGCCAACATACAAGCCTTCAACAGCTGGATCACTACCAAAGCAGACACCCTCGTCCCACCAGCCCCTAAGAACGTCAGACACTCAAGAACCACCACACAAGCCAGCTGGTACACCAAAAACCTTAGAAACGACTTCAGTTGCCACCAACACCATCACCCCTTCACAAGACCTCTGCGACAACCTCTCCAATTTCTTCTACAACAAAATCCTCCACATCGACAGCAAGTTCAACCCCCAATGCAAGACACGAGAACTCTTCAACCAGCTGCCCACCACCACCAAATCTGACTACCAGATCACAAACTGAAAACCCCTCAATCTAAAACACAATGCTGAAATCATGAGAACAAACCCCTACAACCCTCTGTCCCCACCATATTTTCAGCCTTGGAGGAATCCTGATCAGCTCCCACCTCACCATCATCATCAACACCACAATCTAAAGTGGAACCTTCCTGGACAACTGGAAACATGCAGACACCACAGCTCTTCTACCCCAAAAAATGTTTTTAAACCCACAGCAGACCCAAAGGAGCTCAGGAACTACTGACCCATTTCACTCATGCCCGCCCCCATTTAAAGTCGTGGAGAAAGCCATCAACAACAACTCTCCAACCATCTTGAACACCACCTACTAAACATCTCACAGTCTGATTCCGCAACACTCACAGCACGGAAACCACTCTCATTGCAGCAACTGACATCTGGCGTCATGGAAAACGGAGAAATCGCCTCAAACTACTCAACCTCTTTGCAGATTTCGACACTGTCTCCCACAGCACCCTTATCACAAGTCTCCACAACTCTGGAATACATAGTCCCTCCCTGAGCTGGCTGGACTCCTTCCTCTCCGCCCAGACCCAGCGAATTTGGCTCCTGCCCTACACTTCCAAATACAAGAAGCTCATCTGTAGAGTCCCACAAGGATCATCATGGAACCCTACACTTTTCAACATCTACATGGCACCACTCACCCAAGTTATAAGATCCCACGGAATCAACACTGTATCCTATGCAGATGACATCTAGCTCATCCTCTCCCTCACAGAAAACAACCACACCACCAGGACCAACTTCAATACCTGCATGTCCAACATAGTTAAGTGGATGAAACAGAACTTAACTGCCTAAAGCTCAATACAAATAAAACTGAAGTCTTGAACTTCGGCAACTAGAGCTATCCATGGGACTCTGGTCAACACACCTGGGAACCATGCCCACCCCCACCCCCACATCAAAAACCTTGGTAACAGGTTGAACGACAGACTCACAATGGCCAAACAAATGAACGCGGATACCTCCTCCTGCTTCTTCATCCTATGCATGCTCTGCAAAATCTTCCATGGGCTTCCCATTGATACCAGACGCATGGTCACCTAGTCACTCATGATCATCAGACTGGACTAAGGCAATTCACTCTACGTCGGCATCACAAATCAACTCTTACAAAGACTAGAGACCACCCAGAACACTCCCGCCAGACTCATCCTCAACATTCCCCACAACGCACACATCACGCCCTTCTTTAGAGAGCTACACTGGCTACCAATCCAGAAGCAATGGCAATTCAAATTGCTTACCCACGCATACAAAGCTCTCCACGACGTTGGACCTGCCTTCCTCAATCACCGCCTCAACTTCCACTAGGAAACTGAGCTCAGCCTCACTCCTCCTCGCACAAATACTCCCCATCCACTGGATCAAGTCAGGAGGACGCTTCTTTCCCTAAATCACTGCCAAATCCCGGAACAACCTTCCACACCATATCAGGACCTACCCATTCTTTATCAAATTCTGAAAGAAACCGAATACCTGGCTATTCGATTAGGAGCCCGATTGGCCTACTCACCATCTCCAGCGCCTGGATACCGCTTTGGTGATAAAAGCGCTATTCAAATCCTCATAACATAATATATTGCCATCTCTGGACCGACAACAGATTCAAAGTATACACAGTACACAAAATTCATACCAATACACATAGTGCAAAATTAAGAGGCAAGCCAAAGAACAAAAGCATTTCCTATAAATATACACAGATAGATAGAAGAGACAATGCAAAACAAACAAGTTAAACAATGCCACTTTTAAGGTATACAAGGGTGGACATCAGGGAGGAGGGTGGGTCAGTGAGGAATCCACCGGCAGATACTGTATCCACCTGAAAAGGCGTTACCGAAGGTAATTAACTTGTTCTTCCGATGGATACATCTGCCTGTGGATTCCTCACCTTTTGAATAGAATCCCACAGCAGTAACACTCCCGGAGGAGGGTGTCCACCCTTCTACACCCAAAAGTCCTGCAGGACAGAGAGCGCAAAATGGCCCTCCCGCCTCATTTCGGAATCCAAGCAATAATGCTTTGCTCAAGTCGCAGCCTTACAAATGTCCACTACAGGAACACCTCTGGCCAAAGCAGAAATGGATGACTTGGCTCTGGAAGAATGAGCTCTAATACCTTCAGGAGGTTCCTTACCAGCCAGGGAGTAGCAAATCTTGATGCAAAAGATGATCCACCTGGAAAGAGTGCGCTTGTGAACAGCCTTGCCCTTCATGTGTCCAGCATAGCCCACAAAGAGCTGATCGTCCAATC